>NC_072427.2:159085227-159739545 GCF_028878055.3 Symphalangus syndactylus
CTCTTTCTATAGAAAATGCAACTGGACATTTGGAGAGCTAAGAGGGTAGTAGTGGAAAAAGTAATATATTCAAATATAAACTACACAGAAGCATTCTGTGAAAATTCTTTCTGATCTGAGCATTAAGCTAACAGAGTTAAACCATACTTTTGATTGAGCAGTTTTGAAACACTCTGTCTGTAGAAAATGTAACTGGACATTCGTAGCGCTAAGTGGGTAATAGTGGAAAAAAGAATATGTTCAAATATAAACTACACAGAAGCATTGTATGAAACTTCTTTCTGTTCTGTGCATTGAACTAACAGAGTTGAACCTTACTTTTGATTGAGCCGTTCTGAAACACACTTTCTGTAGAAACTGCAATTGGACATTCTGAGCGCTATGAGGCCTATATTGGGAAAAAGAATATCTACAAATAAAAACTACACAGAAGCATTCTGTGAAACTTCATTCTGTTCTGTTCATTCAACTAAAAGAGTTGAACCTTACTTTTGATTGGGCCGTTCTGAAACACTATTTCTGTAGAAACTGCAATTGGACATTCTGAGCGCTAAGAGGCCTATATTGGGAAAAATAATACCTTCAAATAAAAACTACACAGAAGCATTGTGTGAAACTTATTTCTGATATGTGCATTCAGCTAACAGAGTTAAACCATACTTTTGATTGCGCAGTTCCGAACACTCTTTCTGTAGAAAATGCAAGTGGACATTCGGAGCGCTTAGAGGGTAATAGTGGAAAAAGGAATATATTCAAATATAAACTACACAGTAGCATTCTGTGAAACTTCTTTCTGTTCTGTGCATTCAACTAAGAGAGTTGAACCTTACTTTTGATTGAGCCGTTCTGAAACACTCTTTCTGTAGAAACTGCAATTGGACATTCTAAGCGCTAAGAGGCCTACATTGGGAAAAAGAATATCTTCAAATAAAAACTACACAGATGCATTCTGTGAAACTTATTAATGATCTGTAAATTCAGTTAACAGAGCTAAACCATATTTTTGATTGTGCAGTTATGAAACACTCTTTTTGTAGAAAATGCAAGTGGACATTCGGAGCGCTAAGATTGTAAGAGAGGAAAAAGGAATATCTCCAATTAAAAGCTACACAGAAGCATTCTCTGAAACCCCTTTCTGTTCTCCGCATTCAACTAACAGAGTTGAGCCTTACTTTTGAAGGAGCAGTTCTGAAACACCCTTTGTGTAGAAACTGCCAGTGGATATTCGGAGCGCTAAGTGGGTAATAGTCCAAAAAGGAGTATCTTCAACTAAATACTACACAGAAGCATTCTGTGAAACTTCTTTCTGTTCTGTGCATTCAACTAACAGAGTTGAAACTTTCATTTGATTGAGCCGTTCTGAAACACTCTTTCTGTAGAAACTGCAATTGGATATTCTGAGCGCTAAGAGGGCTATATTTGGAAAAATAATATCTTCAAATAAAAACTACACAGAAGCATTGTTTGAAACGTATTTCTGTTCTGTTCATTCAACTAAAAGAGTTGAAACTTAGTTTTGATTGAGCCGTTCTGAAACACTCTCTCTGTAGAAACTGCAATTGGACATTCTGAGCGCTAAGAGGCCTACATTGGGAAAAAGAATATCTTCAAATAAAAACTACACAGATGCATTCTGTGAAACTTATTTCTGATCTGTAAATTCAGTTAACAGACCTAAACCTTATTTTTGATTGTGCAGTTATGAAACACTCTTTTTGTAGAAAATGCAAGTGGACATTCGGAGCGCTAAGATTGTAATACAGGAAAAAGGAATATTTCCAATTAAAAACTACACAGAAGCATTCTCTGAAACCCCTTTCTGTTCTCCGCATTCAACTAACAGAGTTGATCCTTACTTTTGATGGAGCAGTTCTGAAACACTCTTTGTGAAGAAACTGCCAGTGGATATTCGGAGTGCTAAGTGGGTAATAGTCCAAAAAGGACTATCTTCAACTAAATACTACACAGAAGCATTCCGTGAAACTTCTTTGTGTTCTGTGCATTCAACTAAGAGAGTTGAACCTTAGATTTGATTGAGCCGTTCTGAAACACTCTTTCTGTAGAAACTGCAACTGGACATTCTGAGCGCTAAGAGGCCTATTTTGGGAAAAATAATATCTTCAAATAAAAACTACACAGAAGCATTGTTTGAAACTTATTTCTGATATGTGCATTCAGCTAACAGAGTTAAACCATACTTTTGATTGAGCAGATCTGAACACTCTTTCTGTAGAAAATGCAACTGGACATTTGGAGCGCTAAGAGCGTAGTAGTGGAAAAAGGAATATATTCAAATATAAACTACACAGAAGCATTCTGTGAAACTTCTTTCTGATCTGAGCATTCAGCTAACAGAGTGAAACCATACTTTTGATGGAGGAGTTTTGAAACACTCTGTCTGTAGAAAATGCAACTGCACATTCGTAGCGCTAAGTGGGTAATAGAGGAAAAAAGAATATGTTCAAATATAAACTACACAGAAGCATTGTATGAAACTTCTTTCTGTTCTGTGCATTCAACTAACAGAGTTGAACCTTACTTTTGATTGAGCCGTTCTGAAACACTCTTTCTGTAGAAACTGCAATTGGACATTCTAAGCGCTAAGAGGCCTACATTGGGAAAAAGAATATCTTCAAATAAAAACTACACAGATGCATTCTGTGAAACTTATTTCTGATCTGTAAATTCAGTTAACAGAGCTAAACCATATTTTTGATTGAGCAGTTATGAAACACACTTTTTGTAGAAAATGCAACTGGACATTCGGAGCGCTAAGATTGTAAGAGAGGAAAAAGGAATATCTCCAATTAAAAACTACACAGAAGCATTCTCTGAAACCCCTATCTGTTCTCCGCATTCAACTAACAGAGTTGAGCCTTACTTTCGAAGGAGCAGTTCTGAAACACTCTTTGTGTAGAAACTGCCAGTGGATATTCGGAACGATAAGTGGGTAGTAGTCCAAAAAGGAGTATCTTCAACTAAATACTACACAGAAGCATTCTGTGAAACTTCTTTCTGTTCTGTGCATTCAACTAAGAGAGTTGAACCTGACATTTGATTGAGCCGTTCTGAAACACTCTTTCTGTAGAAACTGCTATTGGACATTCTGAGCGCTAAGAGGCCTATATTGGGAATAATAATATCTTCAAATAAAAACTACACAGAAGCATTGTTTGAAACTTATTTCCGATATGTGCATTCAGCTAACAGAGTTAAACCATACTTTTGATTGTGTAGTTCAGAATACACTTTCTGTAGAAAATGTAAGTGGACATTCGGAGCGCTATGAGGGTAATAGTGGAAAAAGGAATATATTCAAATATAAACTACACAGAAGCATTCTGTGAAACTTCTTTCTGTTCTGTGCATTCAACTACCAGGGTTGAACCTTAATTTTGATTGAGCCGTTCTGAAACACTCTTTCTGTAGAAACTGCAATTGGACATTCTGAGCGCTAAGAGGCCTATATTGGGAAAAAGAATATCTACAAATAAAAACTACACAGAAGCATTCTGTGAAACTTCTTTCTGTTCTGTTCATTCAACTAAAAGAGTTGAACCTTAGTTTTGATTGATCCGTTCTGAAACACTCTTTCTGTAGAAAATGCAAGTGGAGATTCGGAGCGCTAAGAGGGTAATAGTGGAAAAAGGAATGTCTTCAAATATAAACTACACAGAATCATTCTGTGAAACTGCTTTGTGATCTGTGCGTTCCGGTAACAGAGTTAAACCATACTTTTGATTGAGCAGATCTGAACACTCTTTCTGTAGAAAATGCAACTGGACATTTGGAGCGCTAAGAAGGTAGTAGAGGAAAAAGGAATATATTCAAATATAAACTACACAGAAGCATTCTGTGAAACTTTTTCTGATCTGAGCATTCAGCTAACAGAGTTAAACCATACTTTTCATTGAGCAGTTTTGAAACACTCTGTCTGTAGAAAATGCAACTGGACATTCGTAGCGCTAAGTGGGTAATAGTGGAAAAAATAATATGTTCAAATATAAACTACACAGAAGCATTGTATGAAACTTCTTTCTGTTCTGTGCATACAACTAACAGTGTTGAACCTTACTTTTGATTGAGCCGTTCTGAAACACTCTTTCCATTGAAATTGCAATTGGACATTCTGAGCGCTAAGAGGACTATATTGGGAAAAATAATATCTTCAAATAAAAATTACACAGAAGCATTGATTGAAACATATTTCTGATATGTGCATTCAGCTAACAGAGTTAAAGCATACTTTTGATTGCGCAGTTCCGAACACTCTTTCTGTAGAAAATGCTAGTGGACATTCGGAGCGCTAAGAGGGTAATAGTGGAAAAAGGAATATATTCAAATATAAACTACACAGAAGCATTCTGTGAAACTTCTTTCTGTTCTGTGCATTCAACTACCAGGGTTGAACCTTACTTTTGATTGAGCCGTTCTGAAACACTCTTTCTGTAGAAACTGAAATTGGACATTCTGAGCGCTAAGAGGCCTATATTGGGAAAAAGAATATCTACAAATAAAAACTACACAGAAGCATTCTGTGAAACATCTTTCTGTTCTGTTCATTCAACTAAAAGAGTTGAACCTTAGTTTTGATTGATCCGTTCTGAAACACTCTTTCTGTAGAAAATGCAAGTGGAGATTCGGAGCGCTAAGAGGGTAATAGTGGAAAAAGAAATGTCTTCAAATATAAACTACACAGAATCATTCTGGGAAACTTCTTTCTGATCTGTGCATTCAGCTAACAGAGTTAAACTATACTTTTGATTGAGCAGATCTGAACACTCTTTCTGTAGAAAATGCAACTGGACATTTGGAGCGCTAAGAGGGTAGTAGTGGAAAAATGTATATATTCAAATATAAACTACACAGAAGCATTCTGTGAAACTTCTTTCTGATCTGAGCATTCAGCTAACAGAGTTAAACCATACTTTTGATTAAGCAGTTTTGAAACACTCTGTCTGTAGAAAATGCAACTGGACATTCGTAGCGCTAAGTGGGTAATAGTGGAAAAAATAATATGTTCAAATAAAAACTACACAGAAACATTGTATGAAACGTCTTTCTGTTCTGTGCATTCAACTAAAAGAGTTGAACCTTACTTTTGATTGAGCCGTTCTGAAACACTCTTTCCGTAGAAACTGCAATTGGACATTCTGAGCGCTAAGAGGCCTATATTGGGAAAAATAATATCTTCAAATAAAAACTACACAGAAGCATTGTGTGAAACTTATTTCTGATATGTGCATTCAGCTAACAGAGTTAAACCATACTTTTGATTGCGCAGTTCCGAACACTCTTTCTGTAGAAAATGCAAGTGGACATTCTGAGCGCTAAGAGGGTAATAGTGGAACAAGGAATATATTCAAATATAAACTACACAGTAGCATTCTGTGAAACTTCTTTCTGTTTTGTGCATTCAACTAACAGAGTTGAACCTTACTTTTGATTGAGCCGTTCTGAAACACTCTTTCTGTAGAAACTGCAATTGGACATTCTAAGCGCTAAGAGGCCTACATTGGGAAAAAGAATATCTTCAAATTAAAACTACACAGATACATTCTCTGAAATTTATTTCTGATCTGTAAATTCAGTTAACAGAGCTAAACCTTTTTTTTGATTGAGCAGTTATGAAACACTCTTTTTGTAGAAAATGCAAGTGGACATTCGGAGCGCTAAGTTTGTAATAGAGGAAAAAGTAATATCTCCAATTAAAAACTACACAGAAGCATTCTCTGAAACCCCTTTCTGTTCTCCGCATTCAACTAACAGAGTTGAGCCTTACTTTCGAAGGAGCAGTTCTGAAACACACTTTGTGTAGAAACTGCCAGTGGATATTCGGAGTGCTAAGTGGGTAATAGTCCAAAAAGGAGTATCTTCAACTAAATACTACACAGAAGCATTCTGTGAAACTTCTTTCTGTTCTGTGCATTCAACTAAGAGAGTTGAACATGACATTTGATTGAGGCGTTCTGAAACACTCTTTCTGTAGAAACTGCAATTGGTCATTCTGAGCGCTGAGAGGCCTATATTGGGAATAATAATATCTTCAAATAAAAACTACACAGAAGCATTGTTTGAAACTTATTTCTGATATGTGCATTCAGCTAACAGAGTTAAACCATAATTTTGATTGCTCAGTTCAGAACACTCTTTCTGTAGAAAATGCAACTGGACATTCGTAGCGCTAAGTGGGTAATAGTGGAAAAAATAATATGTTCAAATAAAAACTACACAGAAACATTGTATGAAACGTCTTTCTGTTCTGTGCATTCAACTAACAGAGTTGAATCTTAATTTTGATTGAGCCGTTCTGAAACACTCTTTCCGTAGAAACTGCAATTGGACATTCTGAGCGCTAAGAGGCCTATATTGGGAAAAATAATATTTCAAATAAAAACTACACAGAAGCATTGTGTGAAACTTATTTCTGATATGTGCATTCAGCTAACAGAGTTAAACCATACTTTTGATTGCGCAGTTCCGAACACTCTTTCTGTAGAAAATGCAAGTGGACATTCGGAGCGCAAAGAGGGTAATAGTGGAACAAGGAATATATTCAAATATAAACTACACAGTAGCATTCTGTGAAACTTCTTACTGTTCTGTGCATTCAACTAACAGAGTTGAACCTTACTTTTGATTGAGCCGTTCTGAAACACTCTTTCTGTAGAAACTGCATTTGGACATTCTAAGCGCTAAGAGGCCTACATTGGGAAAAATAATATCTTCAAATAAAAACTACACAGATACATTCTCTGAAACTTATTTCTGATCTGTAAATTCAGTTAACAGAGCTAAACCATATTTTTGATTGAGCAGTTATGAAACACTCTTTTTGTAGAAAATGCAAGTGGACATTCGGAGCGCTAAGTTTGTAATAGAGGAAAAAGGAATATCTCCAATTAAAAACTACATAGAAGCATTCTCTGAAACCCCTTTCTGTTCTCTGCATTCAACTAACAGAGTTGAGCCTTACTTTCGAAGGAGCAGTTCTGAAACACACTTTTTGTAGAAACTGCCAGTGGATATTCGGAGCGCTAAGTGGGTAAAAGTCCAAAAAGGAGTATCTTCAACTAAATACTACACAGAAGCATTCTGTGAAACTTCTTTCTGTTCTGTGCATTCAACTAAGAGAGTTGAACCTGACATTTGATTGAGGCGTTCTGAAACACTCTTTCTGTAGAAACTGCAATTGGACATTCTGAGCGCTGAGAGGCCTATATTGGGAATAATAATATCTTCAAATAAAAACTACACAGAAGCATTGTTTGAAACTTATTTCTGATATGTGCATTCAGCTAACAGAGTTAAACCATACTTTTGATTGCTCAGTTCAGAACACTCTTTCTGTAGAAAATGTAAGTGGACATTCGGAGCGCTAAGAGGGTAATAGTGGAAAAAGGAATATATTCAAATATAAACTACACAGAAGCATTCTGTGAAACTTCTTTCTGTTCTGTGCATTCAACTACCAGGGTTGAACCTTAATTTTGATTGAGCCGTTCTGAAACACTCTTTCTGTAGAAACTGCAATTGGACATTCTGAGCGCTAAGAGGCCTATATTGGGAATAATAATAACTTCAAATAAAAACTACACAGAAGCATTGTTTGAAACTTATTTCTGATATGTGCATTCAGCTAACAGAGTTAAACCATACTTTTGATTGTGCAGTTCAGAACACTCTTTCTGTAAAAAATGCAAGTGGACATTGGGAGCGCTAAGAGGGTAATAGTGGAAAAAGGAATATATTCAAATATAAACTACACAGAAGCATTCTGTGAAATTTCTTTCTGTTCTGTGCATTCAACTACCAGGTTTGAACCTTAATTTTGATTGAGCCGTTCTGAAACACTCTTTCTGTAGAAACTGCAATTGGACATTCTGAGCGCTAAGAGGCCTATATTGGGAAAATGAATATCTACAAATAAAAACTACACAGAAGCATTCTGTGAAACTTCTTTCTGTTCTGTTCATTCAACTAAAAGAGTTGAACCTTAGTTTTGATTGAGCCGTTCTGAAACACTCTTTCTGTAGAAAATGCAAGTGGAGATTCGGAGCGCTAAGAGGGTAATAGTGGAAAAAGGAATGTCTTCAAATATAAAATACATAGAATCATTCTGTGAAACTTCTTTCTGATCTGTGCATTCAGGTAACAGAATTAAACCATACTTTTGATTGAGCAGATCTGAACACTCTTTCTGTAGAAAATGCAACTGGACATTTGGAGCGCTAAGAGGGTAGTAGTGGAAAAAGGAATATATTCAAATATAAACTACACAGAAGCATTCTGTGAAACTTTTTCTGATCTGAGCATTCAGCTAACAGAGTTAAACCATACTTTTGATTGAGCAGTTTTGAAACACTCTGTCTGTAGAAAATGCAACTGGACATTCGTAGCGCTAAGTGGGTAATAGTGGAAAAAATAATATGTTCAAATATAAACTACACAGAAGCATTTTATGAAACTACATTCTACTCTGTGCTTTCAACTAACAGTGTGGAACCTTACTTTTGATTGAGCCGTTCTGAAACACTCTTTCCGTAGAAACTGCAATTGGACATTCTGAGCGCTAAGAGGCCTATATTGGGAAAAATAATATCTTCAAATAAAAAATACACAGAAGCATTGTGTGAAACTTATTTCTGATATGTGCATTCAGCTAACAGTGTTAAACCATACTTTTGATTGCGCAGTTCCGAACACTATTTCTGTAGAAAATGCAAGTGGACATTCGGAGCGCTAAGAGGGTAATAGTGGAAAAAGGAATATATTCAAATATAAACTACACAGAAGCATTCTGTGAAACTTCTTTCTGTTCTGTGCATTCAACTACCAGGGTTGAACCTTACTTTTGGTTGAGCCGTTCTGAAACACTCTTTCTGTAGAAACTGCAATTGGACATTCTGAGTGCTAAGAGGCCTATATTGGGAAAAAGAATATCTACAAATAAAAACTACACAGAAGCATTCTGTGAAACTTCTTTCTGTTCTGTTCATTCAACTAAAAGAGTTGAACCTTAGTTTTGATTGATCCGTTCTGAAACACTCTTTCTGTAGAAAATGCAAGTGGAGATTCGGAGCGCTAAGAGGGTAATAGTGGAAAAAGGAATGTCTTCAAATATAAACTACAAGAATCATTCTGTGAAACTTCTTTCTGATCTGTGCGTTCAGGTAACAGAGTTAAACCATACTTTTGATTGAGCAGATCTGAACACTCTTTCTGTAGAAAATGCAACTGGACATTTGGAGCGCTAAGAGGGTAGTAGAGGAAAAAGGAATATATTCAAATATAAACTACACAGAAGCATTCTGTGAAACTTTTTCTGATCTGAGCATTCAGCTAACAGAGTTAAACCATACTTTTCATTGAGCAGTTTTGAAACACTCTGTCTGTAGAAAATGCAACTGGACATTCGTAGCGCTAAGTGGGTAATAGTGGAAAAAATAATATGTTCAAATATAAACTACACAGAAGCATTGTATGAAACTTCTTTCTGTTCTGTGCATTCAACTAACAGTGTTGAACCTTACTTTTGATTGAGCCGTTCTGAAACACTCTTTCCGTTGAAACTGCAATTGGACATTCTGAGCGCTAAGAGGACTATATTGGGAAAAATAATATCTTCAAATAAAAACTACACAGAAGCATTGTTTGAAACTTATTTCTGATATGTGCATTCAGCTAACAGAGTTAAAGCATACTTTTGATTGCGCAGTTCCGAACACTCTTTCTGTAGAAAATGCTAGGGGACATTCGGAGCGCTAAGAGGGTAATAGTGGAAAAAGGAATATATTCAAATATAAACTACACAGAAGCATTCTGTGAAACTTCTTTCTGTTCTGTGCATTCAACTACGACGGTTGAACCTTACTTTTGATTGAGCCGTTCTGAAACACTCTTTCTGTAGAAACTGAAATTGGACATTCTGAGCGCTAAGAGGCCTATATTGGGAAAAAGAATATCTACAAATAAAAACTACACAGAAGCATTCTGTGAAACTTCTTTCTGTTCTGTTCATTCAACTAAAAGAGTTGAACCTTAGTTTTGATTGATCCGTTCTGAAACACTCTTTCTGTAGAAAATGCAAGTGGAGATTCGGAGCGCTAAGAGGGTAATAGTGGAAAAAGAAATGTCTTCAAATATAAACTACACAGAATCATTCTGTGAAACTTCTTTCTGATCTGTGCATTCAGCTAACAGATTTAAACTATACTTTTGATTGAGCAGATCTGAACACTCTTTCTGTAGAAAATGCAAGTGGACATTTGGAGCGCTAAGAGGGTAGTAGTGGAAAAAGGAATATATTCAAATATAAACTACACAGAAGCATTCTGTGAAACTTCCTTCTGATCTGAGCATTCAGCTAACAGAGTTAAACCATACTTTTGATTGAGCAGTTTTGAAACACTCTGTCTGTAGAAAATGCAACTGGACATTCGTAGCGCTAAGTGGGTAATAGTGGAAAAAATAATATGTTCAAATAAAAACTACACAGAAACATTGTATGAAACGTCTTTCTGTTCTGTGCATTCAACTAAAAGAGTTGAACCTTACTTTTGATTGAGCCGTTCTGAAACACTCATTCCGTAGAAACTGCAATTGGACATTCTGAGCGCTAAGAGGCCTATATTGGGAAAAATAATATCTTCAAATAAAAACTACACAGAAGCATTGTGTGAAACTTATTTCTGATATGTGCATTCAGCTAACAGAGTTAAACCATACTTTTGATTGCGCAGTTCCGAACACTCTTTCTGTAGAAAATGCAAGTGGACATACGGAGCGCTAAGAAGGTAATAGTGGAACAAGGAATATATTCAAATATAAACTACACAGTAGCATTCTGTGAAACTTCTTTCTGTTCTGTGCATTCAACTAACAGAGTTGAACCTTACTTTTGATTGAGCCGTTCTGAAACACTCTTTCTGTAGAAACTGCAATTGGACATTCTAAGCGCTAAGAGGCCTACATTGGGAAAAAGAATATCTTCAAATTAAAACTACACAGATACATTCTCTGAAACTTATTTCTGATCTGTAAATTCAGTTAACAGAGCTAAACCTTTTTTTTGATTGAGCAGTTATGAAACACTCTTTTTGTAGAAAATGCAAGTGGACATTCGGAGCGCTAAGTTTGTAATAGAGGAAAAAGGAATATCTTCAATTAAAAACTACACAGAAGCATTCTCTGAAACCCCTTTCTGTTCTCCGCATTCAACTAACAGAGTTGAGCCTTACTTTCGAAGGAGCAGTTCTGAAACACACTTTGTGTAGAAACTGCCAGTGGATATTCGGAGTGCTAAGTGGGTAATAGTCCAAAAAGGAGTATCTTCAACTAAATACTACACAGAAGCATTCTGTGAAACTTCTTTCTGTTCTGTGCATTCAACTAAGAGAGTTGAACCTGACATTTGATTGAGGCGTTCTGAAACACTCTTTCTGTAGAAACTGCAATTGGACATTCTGAGCGCTGAGAGGCCTATATTGGGAATAATAATATCTTCAAATAAAAACTACACAGAAGCATTGTTTGAAACTTATTTCTGATATGTGCATTCAGCTAACAGAGTTAAACCATACTTTTGATTGCTCAGTTCAGAACACTCTTTCTGTAGAAAATGTAACTGGACATTCGTAGCGCTAAGTGGGTAATAGTGGAAAAAATAATATGTTCAAATAAAAACTACACAGAAACATTGTATGAAACGTCTTTCTGTTCTGTGCATTCAACTAACAGAGTTGAATCTTAATTTTGATTGAGCCGTTCTGAAACACTCTTTCCGTAGAAACTGCAATTGGACATTCTGAGCGCTAAGAGGCCTATATTGGGAAAAATAATATTTCAAATAAAAACTACACAGAAGCATTGTGTGAAACTTATTTCTGATATGTGTATTCAGCTAACAGAGTTAAACCATACTTTTGATTGCGCAGTTCCGAACACTCTTTCTGTAGAACATGCAAGTGGACATTCGGAGCGCTAAGAGGGTAATAGTGGAACAAGGAATATATTCAAATATAAACTACACAGTAGCATTCTGTGAAACTTCTTTCTGTTCTGTGCATTCAACTAACAGAGTTGAACCTTACTTTTGATTGAGCCGTTCTGAAACACTCTTTCTGTAGAAACTGCAATTGGACATTCTAAGCGCTAAGAGGCCTACATTGGGAAAAAGAATATCTTCAAATAAAAACTACATAGATACATTCTCTGAAACTTATTTCTGATCTGTAAATTCAGTTAACAGAGCTAAACCATATTTTTGATTGAGCAGTTATGAAACACTCTTTTTGTAGAAAATGCAAGTGGACATTCGGAGTGCTAAGTTTGTAATAGAGGAAAAAGGAATATCTCCAATTAAAAACTACACAGAAGCATTCTCTGAAACCCCTTTCTGTTCTCCGCATTCAACTAACAGAGTTGAGCCTTACTTTCGAAGGAGCAGTTCTGAAACACACTTTGTGTAGAAACTGCCAGTGGATATTCGGAGCACTAAGTGGGTAAAAGTCCAAAAAGGAGTATCTTCAACTAAATACTACACAGAAGCATTCTGTGAAACTTCTTTCTGTTCTGTGCATTCAACTAAGAGAGTTGAACCTGACATTTGATTGAGGCGTTCTGAAACTCTCTTTCTGTAGAAACTGCAATTGGACATTCTGAGCGCTGAGAGGCCTCTATTGGGAATAATAATATCTTCAAATAAAAACTACACAGAAGCATTGTTTGAAACTTATTTCTGATATGTGCATTCAGCTAACAGAGTTAAACCATACTTTTGATTGCTCAGTTCAGAACACTCTTTCTGTAGAAAATGTAAGTGGACATTCGGAGCCCTAAGAGGGTAATAGTGGAAAAAGGAATATATTCAAATATAAACTACACAGAAGAATTCTGTGAAACTTCTTTCTGTTCTGTGCATTCAACTACCAGGGTTGAACCTTAATTTTGATTGAGCCGTTCTGAAACACTCTTTCTGTAGAAACTGCAATTAGACATTCTGAGCGCTAAGAGGCCTATATTGGGAATAATAATACCTTCAAATAAAAACTACACAGAAGCATTGTTTGAAACTTATTTCTGATATGTGCATTCAGCTAACAGAGTTAAACCATAATTTTGATTGTGCAGTTCAGAACACTCTTTCTGTAAAAAATGCAAGTGGACATTCGGAGCGCTAAGAGGGTAATAGTGGAAAAAGGAATATATTCAAATATAAACTACACAGAAGCATTCTGTGAAATTTCTTTCTGTTCTGTGCATTCAACTACCAGGTTTGAACCTTAATTTTGATTGAGCCGTTCTGAAACACTCTTTCTGTAGAAACTGCAATTGGACATTCTGAGCGCTAAGAGGCCTATATTGGGAAAAAGAATATCTACAAATAAAAACTACACAGAAGCATTCTGTGAAACTTCTTTCTGTTCTGTTCATTCAACTAAAAGAGTTGAACCTTAGTTTTGATTGAGCCGTTCTGAAACACACTTTCTGTAGAAAATGCAAGTGGAGATTCGGAGCGCTAAGAGGGTAATAGTGGAAAAAGGAATGTCTTCAAATATAAAATACATAGAATCATTCTGTGAAACTTCTTTCTGATCTGTGCATTCAGGTAACAGAATTAAACCATACTTTTGATTGAGCAGATCTGAACACTCTTTCTGTAGAAAATGCAACTGGACATTTGGAGCGCTAAGAGGGTAGTGGTGGAAAAAGGAATATATTCAAATATAAACTACACAGAAGCATTCTGTGAAACTTTTTCTGATCTGAGCATTCAGCTAACAGAGTTAAACCATACTTTTGATTGAGCAGTTTTGAAACACTCTGTCTGTAGGAAATGCAACTGGACATTCGTAGCGCTAAGTGGGTAATAGTGGAAACAATAATATGTTCAAATATAAACTACACAGAAGCATTGTATGAAACTTCTTTCTATTCTGTGCTTTCAACTAACAGTGTGGAACCTTACTTTTGATTGAGCCGTTCTTAAACACTCTTTCCGTAGAAACTGCAATTGGACATTCTGAGCGCTAAGAGGCCTATATTGGGAAAAAAAATATCTTCAAATAAAAAATACACAGAAGCATTGTGTGAAACTTATTTCTGATATGTGCATTCAGCTAACAGTGTTAAACCATACTTTTGATTGCGCAGTTCCGAACACTATTTCTGTAGAAAATGCAAGTGGACATTCGGAGCGCTAAGAGGGTAATAGTGGAAAAAGGAATATATTCAAATATAAACTACACAGAAGCATTCTGTGAAACATCCTTCTGTTCTGTGCATTCAACTACCAGGGTTGAACCTTACTTTTGATTGAGCCGTTCTGAAACACTCTTTCTGTAGAAACTGCAATTGGACATTCTGAGTGCTAAGAGGCCTATACTGGGAAAAAGAATATCTACAAATAAAAACTACACAGAAGCATTCTGTGAAACTTCTTTCTGTTCTCTTCATTCAACTAAAAGAGTTGAACCTTAGTTTTGATTGAGCCGTTCTGAAACACTCTTTCTGTAGAAAATGCAAGTGGAGATTCGGAGCGCAAAGGGGGTAATAGTGGAAAAAGGAATGTCTTCAAATATAAACTACACAGAATCATTCTGTGAAACTTCTTTCTGATCTGTGCATTCAGGTAACAGAGTTAAACCATACTTTTGATTGAGCAGATCTGAACACTCTTCCTGAAGAAAATGCAACTGGACATTTGGAGCGCTAAGAGGGTAGTAGTGGAAAAAGGAATATATTGAAATATAAACTACACAGAAGCATTCTGTGAAACTTTTTCTGATCTGAGCATTCAGCTAACAGAGTTAAACCATACTTTTGATTGAGCAGTTTTGAAACACTCTGTCTGTAGTAAATGCAACTGGACATTCGTAGCGCTAAGTGGGTAATAGTGGAAAAAAGAATATGTTCAAATATAAACTACACAGAAGCATTGTATGAAACTTCTTTCTGTTCTGTGCATTCAACTAACAGAGTTGAACCTTACTTTTGATTGAGCCGTTCTGAAACACTCTTTCTGTAGAAACTGCAATTTTACATTATAAGGGCTAAGAGGCCTACATTGGGAAAAAGAATATCTTCAAATAAAAACTACACAGATGCATTCTGTGAAACTTATTTCTGATCTGTAAATTCAGTTAAAAGAGCTAAACCATATTTTTGATTGAGCAGTTATGAAGCACTCTTTTTGTAGAAAATGCAAGTGTACATTTGGAGCGCTAAGATTGTAATAGAGGAAAAAGGAATATCTCCAAAGAAAAACTACACAGAAGCATTCTCTGAAACCCCTTTCTGTTCTCCGCATTCAACTAACAGAGTTGAGCCTTACTTTTGAAGGAGCAGTTCTGAAACACTCTTTGTGTAGAAACTGCCAGTGGATATTCGGAACGCTAAGTGGGTAATAGTCCAAAAAGGAGTATTTTCAACTAAATACTACACAGAAGCATTCTGTGAAACTTCTTTCTGTTCTGTGCATTCAACTAAGAGAGTTGAACCTTACATTTGATTGAGCCGTTCTGAAACACTCTTTCTGTAGAAACTGCAATTGGACATTCTGAGCGCTAAGAGGCCTATATTGGGAAAAATAATATCTTCAAATAAAAACTACACAGAAGTATTGTTTGAAACTTATTTCTGATATGTGCATTCAGCTAACAGAGTTAAACCATACTTTTGATTGCGCAGTTCAGAACACTCTTTCTGTAGAAAATGCAAGTGGACATTCGGAGCACTAAGAGGGTAATAGTGGAAAATGGAATATATTCAAATATAAACTACACAGAAGCATTCTGTGAAACTTCTTTCTGTTCTATGCATTCAATTTCCAGGGTTGAACCTTACTTATGATTGAGCCGTTCTGAAACACTCTTTCTGTAGAAACTGCAATTGGACATTCTAAGCGCTAAGAAGCCTACATTGGGAAAAAGAATATCTTCAAATAAAAACTACACAGAAGCATTGTGTGAAACTTATTTCCGATATGTGCATTCAGCTAACAGAGTTAAACCATACTTTTGATTGCGCAGTTCCGAACACTCTTTCTGTAGAAAATGCAAGTGGACATTCGGAGCGCTAAGAGGGTATTAGTGGAAAAAGGAATATATTCAAATATAAACTACACAGAAGCATTCTGTGAAACTTCTTTCTGTTCTGTGCATTCAACTACCAGGGTTGAACCTTACTTTTGATTGAGCCGTTCTGAAACACTCTTTCTGTAGAAACTGCAATTGGACATTCTGAGCGCTAAGAGGCCTATATTGGGAAAAAGAATATCTACAAATAAAAACTACACAGAAGCATT
Source organism: Symphalangus syndactylus (assembly GCF_028878055.3). Lineage (NCBI taxonomy): Eukaryota > Metazoa > Chordata > Mammalia > Primates > Hylobatidae > Symphalangus > Symphalangus syndactylus. The sequence continues at coordinate 159,101,534 of NC_072427.2, forward strand.
CTGTGAAACTTCTTTCTGTTCTGTTCATTCAACTAAAAGAGTTGAACCTTAGTTTTGATTGATCCGTTCTGAAACACTCTTTCTGTAGAAAATGCAAGTGGAGATTCGGAGCACTAAGTGGGTAATAGTGGAAAAAGGAATGTCTTCAAATATAAACTACACAGAATCATTCTGTGAAATTTCTTTCTGATCTGTGCATTCAGCTAACAGAGTTAAACTATACATTTGATTGAGCAGATCTGAACACTCTTTCTGTAGAATATGCAACTGGACATTTGGAGCGCTAAGAGGGTAGTAGTGGAAAAAGGAATATATTCAAATATAAACTACACAGAAGCATTCTGTGAAACTTCTTTCTGATCTGAGCATTCAGCTAACAGAGTTAAACCATACTTTTGATTGAGCCGTTTTGAAACACTCTGTCTGTAGAAAATGCAACTGGACATTCGTAGCGCTAAGTGGGTAATAGTGGAAAAAATAATATGTTCAAATATAAACTACACAGAAACATTGTATGAAACGTCTTTCTGTTCTGTGCATTCAACTAACAGAGTTGAACCTTACTTTTGATTGAGCCGTTCTGAAACACTCTTTCTGTAGAAACTGCAATTGGACATTCTAAGCGCTAAGAGGCCTACATTGGGAAAAAGAATATCTTCAAATAAAAACTACACAGATAAATTCTCTGAAACTTATTTCTGATCTGTAAATTCAGTTAACAGAGCTAAACCATATTTTTGATTGAGCAGTTATGAAACACTCTTTTTGTAGAAAATGCAAGTGGACATTCGGAGCGCTAAGATTGTAATAGAGGAAAAAGGAATATCTACAATTAAAAACTACACAGAAGCATTCTCTGAAACCCCTTTCTGTTCTCCGCATTCAACTAACAGAGTTGAGCCTTACTTTCGAAGGAGCAGTTCTGAAACACACTTTGTGTAGAAACTGCCAGTGGATATTCGGAGCGCTAAGTGGGAAATAGTCCAAAAAGGAGTATCTTCAACTAAATACTACACAGAAGCATTCTGTGAAACATCTTTCGTTCTGTGCATTCAACTAAGAGAGTTGAACCTGACATTTGATTGAGTCGTTCTGAAACACTCTTTCGGTAGAAACTGCAATTGGACATTCTGAGCGCTGAGAGGCCTCTATTGGGAATAATAATATCTTCAAATAAAAACTACACAGAAGCATTGCTTGAAACTTATTTCTGATATGTGCATTCAGCTAACAGAGTGAAACCATACTTTTGATTGCACAGTTCAGAACACTCTTTCTGTAGAAAATGTAAGTGGACATTCGGAGCGCTAAGAGGGTAATAGTGGAAAAAGGAATATATTCAAATATAAACTACACAGAATCATTCTGTGAAACTTCTTTCTGATCTGTGCATTCAGGTAACAGAGTTAAACCATAATTTGATTGAGCAGATCTGAACACTCTTTCTGTAGAAAATGCAACTGGACTTTTGGAGCGCTAAGAGGGTAGTAGTGCAAAAAGGAATATATTCAAATATAAACTACACAGAAGCATTCTGTGAAACTTCTTTCTGATCTGAGCATTCAGCTAACAGAGTTAAACCATACTTTTGATTGAGCAGTTTTGAAACACTCTGTCTGTAGAAAATGCAACTGGACATTCGTAGTGCTAAGTGGGTAATAGTGGAAAAAAAAATATGTTCAAATATAAACTACACAGAAGTATTGTATGAAACTTCTTTCTGTTCTGTGCATTCAACTAACAGAGTTGAACCTTACTTTTGATTGAGCCGTTCTGAAAGACTCTTTCTATAGAAACTGCAATTGGACATTCTGAGCGCTAAGAGGCCTATATTGGGAAAAATAATATCTTCAAATAAAAACTACACAGAAGCATTGTGTGAAACTTATTTCTGATCTGAGCATTCAGCTAACAGAGTTAAACCATACTTTTGATTGCGCAGTTCCGAACACTCTTTCTGTAGAAAATGCAAGTGGACATTCGGAGCGCTAAGAGGGTAATAGTGGAAAAAGGAATATATTCAAATATAAACTACACAGAAGCATTCTGTGAAACTTCTTTCTGTTCTGTGCATTCAACTACCAGGGTTGAACCTTACTTTTGATTGAGCCGTTCTGAAACACTCTTTCTGTAGAAACTGCAATTGGACATTCTGAGCGCTAAGAGGCCTATATTGGGAAAAAGAATATCTACAAATAAAAACTACACAGAAGCATTCTGTGAAACTTCTTTCTGTTCTGTTCATTCAACTAAAAGAGTTGAACCTTAGTTTTGATTGATCCGTTCTGAAACACTCTTTCTGTAGAAAATGCAAGTGGAGATTCGGAGCGCTAAGAGGGTAATAGTGTTAAAAGGAATGTCTTCAAATATAAACTACACAGAATCATTCTGTGAAACTTCTTTCTGATCTGTGCATTCAGCTAACAGAGTTAAACTATACTTTTGATTGAGCAGATCTGAACACTCTTTCTGTAGAAAATGCAACTGGACATTTGGAGCGCTAAGAGGGTAGTAGTGGAAAAAGAAATATATTCAAATATAAACTACACAGAAGCATTCAGTGAAACTTCTTTCTGATCTGAGCATTCAGCTAACAGAGTTAAACCATACTTTTGATTGAGCAGTTTTGAAACACTCTGTCTGTAGAAAATGCAACTGGACATTCGTAGCGCTAAGTGGGTAATAGTGGAAAAAATAATATGTTCAAATATAAACTACACAGAAACATTGTATGAAACTTCTTTCTGTTCTGTGCATTCAACTAACAGAGTTGAACCTTACATTTGATTGAGCCGTTCTGAAACACTCTTTCCGTAGAAACTGCAATTGGACATTCTGAGCGCTAAGAGGCCTATATTGGGAAAAATAATATCTTCAAATAAAAACTACACAGAAGCATTGTGTGAAACTAATTTCTGATATGTGCATTCAGCAAACAGAGATAAACCATACTTTTGATTGCGCAGTTCCGAACACTCTTTCTGTAGAAAATGCAAGGGGACATTCTGAGCGCTAAGAGGGTAATAGTGGAAAAAGGAATATATTCAAATATAAACTACACAGTAGCATTCTGTGAAACTTCTTTCTGTTCTGTGCATTCAACTAACAGTGTTGAACCTTACTTTTGATTGAGCCGTTCTGAAACACTCTTTCTGTAGAAACTGCAATTGGACATTCTAGGCGCTAAGAGGCCTACATTGGGAAAAAGAATATCTTCAAATAAAAACTACACAGATACATTCTCTGAAACTTATTTCTGATCTGTAAATTCAGTTAACAGAGCTAAACCATATTTTTGATTGAGCAGTTATGAAACACTCTTTTTGTAGAAAATGCAAGTGGACATTCGGAGTGCTAAGATTGTAATAGAGGAAAAAGGAATATCTCCAATTAAAAACTACACAGAAGCATTCTCTGAAACCCCTTTCTGTTCTCCGCATTCAACTAACAGAGTTGAGCCTTACTTTCGCAGGAGCAGTTCTGAAACACACTTTGTGTAGAAACTGCCAGTGGATATTCGGAGCGGTAAGTGGCTAATAGTCCAAAAAGGAGTATCTTCAACTAAATACTACACAGAAGCATTCTGTGAAACTTCTTTCTGTTCTGTGCATTCAACTAAGAGAGTTGAACCTGACATTTGATTGAGGCGTTCTGAAACACTCTTTCTGTAGAAACTGCAATTGGACATTCTGAGCGCTAAGAGGCCTATATTGGGAATAATAATATCTTCAAATAAAAACTACACAGAAGCATTGTTTGAAACTTATTTCTGATATGTGCATTCAGCTAACAGAGTTAAACCATACTTTTGATTGCTCAGTTCAGAACACTCTTTCTGTAGAAAATGCAACTGGACATTCGTAGCGCTAAGTGGGTAATAGTGGAAAAAATAATATGTTCAAATAAAAACTACACAGAAACTTTGTATGAAACGTCTTTCTGTTCTGTGCATTCAACTAACAGAGTTGAATCTTAATTTTGACTGAGCCGTTCTGAAACACTCTTTCCGTAGAAACTGCAATTGGACATTCTGAGCGCTAAGAGGCCTATATTGGGAAAAATAATATTTCAAATAAAAACTACACAGAAGCATTGTGTGAAACTTATTTCTGATATGTGCATTCAGCTAACAGAGTTAAACCATACTTTTCATTGCGCAGTTCCGAACACTCTTTCTGTAGAAAATGCAAGTGGACATTCGGAGCGCTAAGAGGGTAATAGTGGAACAAGGAATATATTCAAATATAAACTACACAGAAGCATTCTGTGAAACTTCTTTCTGTTCTGTGCATTCAACTACCAGGGTTGAACCTTACTTTTGATTGAGCCGTTCTGAAACACTCTTTCTGTAGAAACTGCAATTGGACATTCTGAGCGCTAAGAGGCCTATATTGGGAAAAAGAATATCTACAAATAAAAACTACACAGAAGCATTCTGTGAAACTTCTTTCTGTTCTGTTCATTCAACTAAAAGAGTTGAACCTTAGTTTTGATTGATCCGTTCTGAAACACTCTTTCTGTAGAAAATGCAAGTGGAGATTCGGAGCGCTAAGAGGGTAATAGTGTTAAAAGGAATGTCTTCAAATATAAACTACACAGAATCATTCTGTGAAACTTCTTTCTGATCTGTGCATTCAGCTAACAGAGTTAAACTATACTTTTGATTGAGCAGATCTGAACACTCTTTCTGTAGAAAATGCAACTGGACATTTGGAGCGCTAAGAGGGTAGTAGTGGAAAAAGAAATATATTCAAATATAAACTACACAGAAGCATTCAGTGAAACTTCTTTCTGATCTGAGCATTCAGCTAACAGAGTTAAACCATACTTTTGATTGAGCAGTTTTGAAACACTCTGTCTGTAGAAAATGCAACTGGACATTCGTAGCGCTAAGTGGGTAATAGTGGAAAAAATAATAGGTTCAAATATAAACTACACAGAAACATTGTATGAAACTTCTTTCTGTTCTGTGCATTCAACTAACAGAGTTGAACCTTACTTTTGATTGAGCCGTTCTGAAACACTCTTTCCGTAGAAACTGCAATTGGACATTCTGAGCGCTAAGAGGCCTATATTGGGAAAAATAATATCTTCAAATAAAAACTACACAGAAGCATTGTGTGAAACTAATTTCTGATATGTGCATTCAGCAAACAGAGATAAACCATACTTTTGATTGCGCAGTTCCGAACACTCTTTCTGTAGAAAATGCAAGGGGACATTCGGAGCGCTAAGAGGGTAATAGTGGAAAAAGGAATATATTCAAATATAAACTACACAGTAGCATTCTGTGAAACTTCTTTCTGTTCTGTGCATTCAACTAACAGTGTTGAACCTTACTTTTGATTGAGCCGTTCTGAAACACTCTTTCTGTAGAAACTGCAATTGGACATTCTAAGCGCTAAGAGGCCTACATTGGGAAAAAGAATATCTTCAAATAAAAACTACACAGATACATTCTCTGAAACTTATTTCTGATCTGTAAATTCAGTTAACAGAGCTAAACCATATTTTTGATTGAGCAGTTATGAAACACTCTTTTTGTAGAAAATGCAAGTGGACATTCGGAGTGCTAAGATTGTAATAGAGGAAAAAGGAATATCTCCAATTAAAAACTACACAGAAGCATTCTCTGAAACCCCTTTCTGTTCTCCGCATTCAACTAACAGAGTTGAGCCTTACTTTCGCAGGAGCAGTTCTGAAACACACTTTGTGTAGAAACTGCCAGTGGATATTCGGAGCGGTAAGTGGCTAATAGTCCAAAAAGGAGTATCTTCAACTAAATACTACACAGAAGCATTCTGTGAAACTTCTTTCTGTTCTGTGCATTCAACTAAGAGAGTTGAACCTGACATTTGATTGAGGCGTTCTGAAACACTCTTTCTGTAGAAACTGCAATTGGACATTCTGAGCGCTAAGAGGCCTATATTGGGAATAATAATATCTTCAAATAAAAACTACACAGAAGCATTGTTTGAAAATTATTTCTGATATGTGCATTCAGCTAACAGAGTTAAACCATACTTTTGATTGCTCAGTTCAGAACACTCTTTCTGTAGAAAATGCAACTGGACATTCGTAGCGCTAAGTGGGTAATAATGGAAAAAATAATATGTTCAAATAAAAACTACACAGAAACTTTGTATGAAACGTCTTTCTGTTCTGTGCATTCAACTAACAGAGTTGAATCTTAATTTTGATTGAGCCGTTCTGAAACACTCTTTCCGTAGAAACTGCAATTGGACATTCTGAGCGCTAAGAGGCCTATATTGGGAAAAATAATATTTCAAATAAAAACTACACAGAAGCATTGTGTGAAACTTATTTCTGATATGTGCATTCAGCTAACAGAGTTAAACCATACTTTTGATTGCGCAGTTCCGAACACTCTTTCTGTAGAAAATGCAAGTGGACATTCGGAGCGCTAAGAGGGTAATAGTGGAACAAGGTCTATATTCAAATATAAACTACACAGTAGCATTCTGTGAAACTTCTTTCTGTTCTGTGCATTCAACTAACAGAGTTGAACCTTACTTTTGATTGAGCCGTTCTGAAACACTCTTTCTGTAGAAACTGCAATTGGACATTCTAAGCGCTAAGAGGCCTACATTGGGAAAAAGAATATCTTCAAATTAAAACTACACAGATACATTCTCTGAAACTTATTTCTGATCTGTAAATTCAGTTAACAGAGCTAAACCATATTTTTGATTGAGCAGTTATGAAACACTCCTTTTGTAGAAAATGCAAGTGGACATTCGGAGCGCTAAGTTTGTAATAGAGGAAAAAGGAATATCTCCAATTAAAAACTACACAGAAGCATTCTCTGAAACCCCTTTCTGTTCTCCGCATTCAACTAACAGAGTTGAGCCTTACTTTCGAAGGAGCAGTTCTGAAACACACTTTGTGTAGAAACTGCCAGTGGATATTCGGAGTGCTAAGTGGGTAATAGTCCAAAAAGGAGTATCTTCAACTAAATACTACACAGAAGCATTCTGTGAAACTTCTTTCTGTTCTGTGCATTCAACTAAGAGAGTTGAACCTGACATTTGATTGAGGCGTTCTGAAACACTCTTTCTGTAGAAACTGCAATTGGACATTCTGAGCCCTGAGAGGCCTATATTGGGAATAATAATATCTTCAAATAAAAACTACACAGAAGCATTGTTTGAAACTTATTTCTGATATGTGCATTCAGCTAACAGAGTTAAACCATACTTTTGATTGCTCAGTTCACAACACTCTTTCTGTAGAAAATGCAACTGGACATTCGTAGCGCTAAGTGGGTAATAGTGGAAAAAATAATATGTTCAAATAAAAACTACACAGAAACATTGTATGAAACGTCTTTCTGTTCTGTGCATTCAACTAACAGAGTTGAATCTTAATTTTGATTGAGCCGTTCTGAAACACTCTTTCCGTAGAAACTGCAATTGGACATTCTGAGCGATAAGAGGCCTATATTGGGAATAATAATATCTTCAAATAAAAACTACACAGAAGCATTGTTTGAAACTTATTTCCGATATGTGCATTCAGCTAACAGAGTTAAACCATACTTTTGATTGCGCAGTTCAGAACACTCTTTCTGTAAAAAATGCAAGTGGACATTCGGAGCGCTAAGAGGGTAATAGTGGAAAAAGGAATATATTCAAATATAAACTACACAGAAGCATTCTGTGAAATTTCTTTCTGTTCTGTGCATTCAACTACCAGGTTTGAACCTGAATTTTGATTGAGCCGTTCTGAAACACTCTTTCTGTAGAAACTGCAATTGGACATTCTGAGCGCTAAGAGGCCTATATTGGGAAAAAGAATATCTACAAATAAAAACTACACAGAAGCATTCTGTGAAACTTCTTTCTGTTCTGTTCATTCAACTAAAAGAGTTGAACCTTAGTTTTGATTGAGCCGTTCTGAAACACTCTTTCTGTAGAAAATGCAAGTGGAGATTCGGAACGCTAAGAGGGTAATAGTGGAAAAAGTAATGTCTTCAAATATAAACTACACAGAATCATTCTGTGAAACTTCTTTCTGATCTGTGCATTCAGGTAACAGAGTTAAACCACACTTTTGATTGAGCAGATCTGAACACTCTTTCTGTAGAAAATGCAACTGGACATTTGGAGCGCTAAGAGGGTAGTAGTGGAAAAAGGAATATATTCAAATATAAACTACACAGAAGCATTCTGTGAAACTTCTTTCTGATCTGAGCATTCAGCTAACAAAGTTAAACCATACTTTTGATTGAGCAGTTTTGAAACACTCTGTCTGTAGAAAATGCAACTGGACATTCGTAGCGCTAAGTGGGTAATAGTGGAAAAAATGATATGTTCAAATATAAACTACACAGAAGCATTGTATGAAACTTCTTTCTGTTCTGTGCATTCAACTAACAGTGTTGAACCTTACTTTTGATTGAGCCGTTCTGAAACACTCTTTCCGTAGAAACTGCAATTGGACATTCTGAGCGCTAAGAGGCCTATATTGGGAAAAATAATATCTTCAAATAAAAACTACACAGAAGCATTGTGTGAAACTTATTTCCGATATGTGCATTCAGCTAACAGAGTTAAACCATACTTTTGATTGCGCAGTTCCGAACACTCTTTCTGTAGAAAATGCAAGTGGACATTCGGAGCGCTAAGAGGGTATTAGTGGAAAAAGGAATATATTCAAATATAAACTACACAGAAGCATTCTGTGAAACTACTTTCTGTTCTGTGCATTCAACTACCAGGGTTGAACCTTACTTTTGATTGAGCCGTTCTGAAACACTCTTTCTGTAGAAACTGCAATTGGACATTCTGAGCGCTAAGAGGCCTATATTGGGAAAAAGAATATCTACAAATAAAAACTACACAGAAGCATTCTGTGAAACTTCTTTCTGTTCTGTTCATTCAACTAAAAGAGTTGAACCTTAGTTTTGATTGATCCGTTCTGAAACACTCTTTCTGTAGAAAATGCAATTGGAGATTCGGAGCACTAAGAGGGTAATAGTGGAAAAAGGAATGTCTTCAAATATAAACTACACAGAATCATTCTGTGAAATTTCTTTCTGATCTGTGCATTCAGCTAACAGAGTTAAACTATACATTTGATTGAGCAGATCTGAACACTCTTTCTGTAGAAAATGCAACTGGACATTTGGAGCGCTAAGAGGGTAGTAGTGGAAAAAGGAATATATTCAAATATAAACTACACAGAAGCATTCTGTGAAACTTCTTTCTGATCTGAGCATTCAGCTAACAGAGTTAAACCATACTTTTGATTGAGCCGTTTTGAAACACTCTGTCTGTAGAAAATGCAACTGGACATTCGTAGCGCTAAGTGGGTAATAGTGGAAAAAATAATATGTTCAAATATAAACTACACAGAAACATTGTATGAAACGTCTTTCTGTTCTGTGCATTCAACTAACAGAGTTGAACCTTACTTTTGATTGAGCCGTCCTGAAACACTCTTTCTGTAGAAACTGCAATTGGACATTCTAAGCGCTAAGAGGCCTACATTGGGAAAAAGAATATCTTCAAATAAAAACTACACAGATACATTCTCTGAAACTTATTTCTGATCTGTAAATTCAGTTAACAGAGCTAAACCATATTTTTGATTGAGCAGTTATGAAACACTCTTTTTGTAGAAAATGCAAGTGGACATTCGGAGCGCTAAGATTGTAATAGAGGAAAAAGGAATATCTACAATTAAAAACTACACAGAAGCATTCTCTGAAACCCCTTTCTGTTCTCCGCATTCAACTAACAGAGTTGAGCCTTACTTTTGAAGGAGCAGTTCTGAAACACACTTTGTGTAGAAACTGCCAGTGGATATTCGGAGCGCTAAGTGGGTAATAGTCCAAAAAGGAGTATCTTCAACTAAATACTACACAGAAGCATTCTGTGAAACTTCTTTCGTTCTGTGCATTCAACTAAGAGAGTTGAACCTGACATTTGATTGAGGCGTTCTGAAACACTCTTTCTGTAGAAACTGCAATTGGACATTCTGAGCGCTAAGAGGCCTATATTGGGAATAAAAATATCTTCAAATAAAAACTACACAGAAGCATTTTTTGAAACTTATTTCTGATATGTGCATTCAGCTAACAGAGTTAAACCATACTTTTGATTGCGCAGTTCAGAACACTGTTTCTGTAGAAAATGCAAGTGGACATTCGGAGCGCTAAGAGGGTAATAGTGGAAAAAGGAATATATTCAAATATAAACTACACAGAAGCATTATGTGAAACTTCTTTCTGTTCTGTGCATTCAACTACCAGGGTTGAACCTTAATTTAGATTGAGCCGTTCTGAAACACTCTTTCTGTAGAAACTGCAATTGGACATTCTGAGCGCTAAGAGGCCTATATTGGGAAAAAGAATATCTACAAATAAAAACTACACAGAAGCATTCTGTGAAACTTCTTTCTGTTCTGTTCATTCAACCAAAAGAGTTGAACCTTAATTTTGATTGATCCGTTCTGAAACACACTTTCTGTAGAAAATGCAAGTGGAGATTCGGAGCGCTAAGAGGGTAATAGTGGAAAAAGGAATGTCTTCAAATATAAACTACACAGAATCATTCTGTGAAACTTATTTCTGATCTGTGCATTCAGGTAACAGAGTTAAACCATACTTTTGATTGAGCAGATCTGAACACTCTTTCTGTAGAAAATGCAACTGGACATTTGGAGCGCTAAGAGGGTAGTAGTGGAAAAAGGAATATATTCAAATATAAACTACACAGAAGCATTCTGTGAAACTTCTTTCTGATCTGAGCATTCAGCTAACAGAGTTAAACCATACTTTTGATTGAGCAGTTTTGAAACACTCTGTCTGTAGAAAATGCAACTGGACATTCGTAGTGCTAAGTGGGTAATAGTGGAAAAAAAAATATGTTCAAATATAAACTACACAGAAGTATTGTATGAAACTTCTTTCTGTTCTGTGCATTCAACTAACAGAGTTGAACCTTACTTTTGATTGAGCCGTTCTGAAAGACTCTTTCTATAGAAACTGCAATTGGACATTCTGAGCGCTAAGAGGCCTATATTGGGAAAAATAATATCTTCAAATAAAAACTACACAGAAGCATTGTGTGAAACTTATTTCTGATCTGAGCATTCAGCTAACAGAGTTAAACCATACTTTTCATTGCGCAGTTCCGAACACTCTTTCTGTAGAAAATGCAAGTGGACATTCGGAGCGCTAAGAGGGTAATAGTGGAAAAAGGAATATATTCAAATATAAACTACACAGAAGCATTCTGTGAAACTTCTTTCTGTTCTGTGCATTCAACTACCAGGGTTGAACCTTACTTTTGATTGAGCCGTTCTGAAACACTCTTTCTGTAGAAACTGCAATTGGACATTCTGAGCGCTAAGAGGCCTATAATGGGAAAAAGTATATCTACCAATAAAAACTACACAGAAGCATTCTGTGAAACTTCTTTCTGTTCTGTTCATTCAACTAAAAGAGTTGAACCTTAGTTTTGATTGATCCGTTCTGAAACACTCTTTCTGTAGAAAATGCAAGTGGAGATTCGGAGCGCTAAGAGGGTAATAGTGTTAAAAGGAATGTCTTCAAATATAAACTACACAGAATCATTCTGTGAAACTTCTTTCTGATCTGTGCATTCAGCTAACAGAGTTAAACTATACTTTTGATTGAGCAGATCTGAACACTCTTTCTGTAGAAAATGCAACTGGACATTTGGAGCGCTAAGAGGGTAGTAGTGGAAAAAGAAATATATTCAAATATAAACTACACAGAAGCATTCAGTGAAACTTCTTTCTGATCTGAGCATTCAGCTAACAGAGTTAAACCATACGTTTGATTGAGCAGTTTTGAAACACTCTGTCTGTAGAAAATGCAACTGGACATTCGTAGCGCTAAGTGGGTAATAGTGGAAAAAATAATATGTTCAAATATAAACTACACAGAAACATTGTATGAAACTTCTTTCTGTTCTGTGCATTCAACTAACAGAGTTGAACCTTACTTTTGATTGAGCCGTTCTGAAACACTCTTTCCGTAGAAACTGCAATTGGACATTCTGAGCGCTAAGAGGCCTATATTGGGAAAAATAATATCTTCAAATAAAAACTACACAGAAGCATTGTGTGAAACTAATTTCTGATATGTGCATTCAGCAAACAGAGATAAACCATACTTTTGATTGCGCAGTTCCGAACACTCTTTCTGTAGAAAATGCAAGGGGACATTCGGAGCGCTAAGAGGGTAATAGTGGAAAAAGGAATATATTCAAATATAAACTACACAGTAGCATTCTGTGAAACTTCTTTCTGTTCTGTGCATTCAACTAACAGTGTTGAACCTTACTTTTGATTGAGCCGTTCTGAAACACTCTTTCTGTAGAAACTGCAATTGGACATTCTAGGCGCTAAGAGGCCTACATTGGGAAAAAGAATATCTTCAAATAAAAACTACACAGATACATTCTCTGAAACTTATTTCTGATCTGTAAATTCAGTTAACAGAGCTAAACCATATTTTTGATTGAGCAGTTATGAAACACTCTTTTTGTAGAAAATGCAAGTGGACATTCGGAGTGCTAAGATTGTAATAGAGGAAAAAGGAATATCTCCAATTAAAAACTACACAGAGGCATTCTCTGAAACCCCTTTCTGTTCTCCGCATTCAACTAACAGAGTTGAGCCTTACTTTCGCAGGAGCAGTTCTGAAACACACTTTGTGTAGAAACTGCCAGTGGATATTCGGAGCGGTAAGTGGCTAATAGTCCAAAAAGGAGTATCTTCAACTAAATACTACACAGAAGCATTCTGTGAAACTTCTTTCTGTTCTGTGCATTCAACTAAGAGAGTTGAACCTGACATTTGATTGAGGCGTTCTGAAACACTCTTTCTGTAGAAACTGCAATTGGACATTCTGAGCGCTAAGAGGCCTATATTGGGAATAATAATATCTTCAAATAAAAACTACACAGAAGCATTGTTTGAAACTTATTTCTGATATGTGCATTCAGCTAACAGAGTTAAACCATACTTTTGATTGCTCAGTTCAGAACACTCTTTCTGTAGAAAATGCAACTGGACATTCGTAGCGCTAAGTGGGTAATAGTGGAAAAAATAATATGTTCAAATAAAAACTACACAGAAACTTTGTATGAAACGTCTTTCTGTTCTGTGCATTCAACTAACAGAGTTGAATCTTAATTTTGATTGAGCCGTTCTGAAACACTCTTTCCGTAGAAACTGCAATTGGACATTCTGAGCGCTAAGAGGCCTATATTGGGAAAAATAATATTTCAAATAAAAACTACACAGAAGCATTGTGTGAAACTTATTTCTGATATGTGCATTCAGCTAACAGAGTTAAACCATACTTTTGATTGCGCAGTTCCGAACACTCTTTCTGTAGAAAATGCAAGTGGACATTCGGAGCGCTAAGAGGGTAATAGTGGAACAAGGTCTATATTCAAATATAAACTACACAGTAGCATTCTGTGAAACTTCTTTCTGTTCTGTGCATTCAACTAACAGAGTTGAACCTTACTTTTGATTGAGCCGTTCTGAAACACTCTTTCTGTAGAAACTGCAATTGGACATTCTAAGCGCTAAGAGGCCTACATTGGGAAAAAGAATATCTTCAAATTAAAACTACACAGATACATTCTCTGAAACTTATTTCTGATCTGTAAATTCAGTTAACAGAGCTAAACCATATTTTTGATTGAGCAGTTATGAAACACTCTTTTTGTAGAAAATGCAAGTGGACATTCGGAGCGCTAAGATTGTAATAGAGGAAAAAGGAATATCTACAATTAAAAACTACACAGAAGCATTCTCTGAAACCCCTTTCTGTTCTCCGCATTCAACTAACAGAGTTGAGCCTTACTTTCGAAGGAGCAGTTCTGAAACACACTTTGTGTAGAAACTGCCAGTGGATATTCGGAGCGCTAAGTGGGTAATAGTCCAAAAAGGAGTATCTTCAACTAAATACTACACAGAAGCATTCTGTGAAACTTCTTTCGTTCTGTGCATTCAACTAAGAGAGTTGAACCTGACATTTGATTGAGGCGTTCTGAAACACTCTTTCGGTAGAAACTGCAATTGGACATTCTGAGCGCTGAGAGGCCTCTATTGGGAATAATAATATCTTCAAATAAAAACTACACAGAAGCATTTTTTGAAACTTATTTCTGATATGTGCATTCAGCTAACAGAGTTAAACCATACTTTTGATTGCGCAGTTCAGAACACTCTTTCTGTAGAAAATGTAAGTGGACATTCGGAGCGCTAAGAGGGTAATAGTGGAAAAAGGAATATATTCAAATATAAACTACACAGAATCATTCTGTGAAACTTCTTTCTGATCTGTGCATTCAGGTAACAGAGTTAAACCATACTTTTGATTGAGCAGATCTGAACACTCTTTCTGTAGAAAATGCAACTGGACTTTTGGAGCGCTAAGAGGGTAGTAGTGCAAAAAGGAATATATTCAAATATAAACTACACAGAAGCATTCTGTGAAATTTCTTTCTGATCTGAGCATTCAGCTAACAGAATTAAACCATACTTTTGATTGAGCAGTTTTGAAACACTCTGTCTGTAGAAAATGCAACTGGACATTCGTAGCGCTAAGTGGGTAATAGTGGAAAAAAGAATATGTTCAAATATAAACAACACAGAAGCATTGTATGCAACTTCTCTCTGTTCTGTGCATTCAACTATCAGAGTTGAACCTTACTTTTGATTGAGCCGTTCTGAAACACTCTTTCCGTAGAAACTGCAATTGGACATTCTGAGCGCTAAGAGGCCTATATTGGGAAAAATAATATCTTCAAATAAAAACTACACAGAAGCATTGTGTGAAACTTATTTCTGATATGTGCATTCAGCTAACAGAGTTAAACCATACTTTTGATTGCGTAGTTCCGAACTCTCTTTCTGTAGAAAATGCAAGTGGACATTCGGAGCGCTAAGAGGGTAATAGTGGAAAAAGGAATATATTCAAATATAAACTACACAGTAGCATTCTGTGAAACTTCTTTCTGTTCTGTGCATTCAACTAACAGAGTTGAACCTTACTTTTGATTGAGCCGTTCTGAAATACTCTTTCTGTAGAAACTGCAATTGGACATTCTAAGCGCTAAGAGGCCTACATTGGGAAAAATAATATCTTCAAATAAAAACTACACAGATACATTCTCTGAAACTTATTTCTGATCTGTAAATTCAGTTAACAGAGCTAAACCATATTTTTGATTGAGCAGTTATGAAACACACTTTTTGTAGAAAATGCAAGTGGACATTCGGAGCGCTAAGATTGTAATAGAGGAAAAAGGAATATCTCCAATTAAAAACTACACAGAAGCATTCTCTGAAACCCATTTCTGTTCTGCGCATTCAACTAACAGAGTTGAGTCTTACTTTCGAAGGAGCAGTTCTGAGACACTCTTTGTGTAGATACTGCCAGTGGATATTCGGAGCGCTAAGTGGGTAATAGTCCAAAAAGGAGTAACTTCAACTAAATACTACACAGAAGCATTCTGTGAAACTTCTTTCTGTTCTGTGCATTCAACTAAGAGAGTTGAACCTGACATTTGATTGAGGCGTTCTGAAACACTCTTTCTGTAGAAACTGCAATTGGACATTCTGAGCGCTAAGAGGCCTATATTGGGAATAAAAATATCTTCAAATAAAAACTACACAGAAGCATTTTTTGAAACATATTTCTGATATGTGCATTCAGCTAACAGAGTTAAACCATACTTTTGATTGCGCAGTTCAGAACACTATTTCTGTAGAAAATGCAAGTGGACATTCGGAGCGCTAAGAGGGTAATAGTGGAAAAAGGAATATATTCAAATATAAACTACACAGAAGCATTATGTGAAACTTCTTTCTGTTCTGTGCATTCAACTACCAGGGTTGAACCTTAATTTAGATTGAGCCGTTCTGAAACACTCTTTCTGTAGAAACTGCAATTGGACATTCTGAGCGCTAAGAGGCCTATATTGGGAAAAAGAATATCTACAAATAAAAACTACACAGAAGCATTCTGTGAAACTTCTTTCTGTTCTGTTCATTCAACTAAAAGAGTTGAACCTTAGTTTTGATTGAGCCGTTCTGAAACACTCTTTCTGTAGAAAATGCAAGTGGAGATTCGGAGCGCTAAGAGGGTAATAGTGGAAAAAGTAATGTCTTCAAATATAAACTACACAGAATCATTCTGTGAAACTTCTTTCTGATCTGTGCATTCAGGTAACAGAGTTAAACCACACTTTTGATTGAGCAGATCTGAACACTCTTTCTGTAGAAAATGCAACTGGACATTTGGAGCGCTAAGAGGGTAGTAGTGGAAAAAGGAATATATTCAAATATAAACTACACAGAAGCATTCTGTGAAACTTCTTTCTGATCTGAGCATTCAGCTAACAAAGTTAAACCATACTTTTGATTGAGCAGTTTTGAAACACTCTGTCTGTAGAAAATGCAACTGGACATTCGTAGCGCTAAGTGGGTAATAGTGGAAAAAATGATATGTTCAAATATAAACTACACAGAAGCATTGTATGAAACTTCTTTCTGTTCTGTGCATTCAACTAACAGTGTTGAACCTTACTTTTGATTGAGCCGTTCTGAAACACTCTTTCCGTAGAAATTGCAATTGGACATTCTGAGCGCTAAGAGGCCTATATTGGGAAAAATAATATCTTCAAATAAAAACTACACAGAAGCATTGTGTGAAACTTATTTCCGATATGTGCATTCAGCTAACAGAGTTAAACCATACTTTTGATTGCGCAGTTCCGAACACTCTTTCTGTAGAAAATGCAAGTGGACATTCGGAGCGCTAAGAGGGTATTAGTGGAAAAAGGAATATATTCAAATATAAACTACACAGAAGCATTCTGTGAAACTACTTTCTGTTCTGTGCATTCAACTACCAGGGTTGAACCTTACTTTTGATTGAGCCGTTCTGAAACACTCTTTCTGTAGAAACTGCAATTGGACATTCTGAGCGCTAAGAGGCCTATATTGGGAAAAAGAATATCTACAAATAAAAACTACACAGAAGCATTCTGTGAAACTTCTTTCTGTTCTGTTCATTCAACTAAAAGAGTTGAACCTTAGTTTTGATTGATCCGTTCTGAAACACTCTTTCTGTAGAAAATGCAATTGGAGATTCGGAGCGCTAAGAGGGTAATAGTGGAAAAAGGAATGTCTTCAAATATAAACTACACAGAATCATTCTGTGAAATTTCTTTCTGATCTGTGCATTCAGCTAACAGAGTTAAACTATACATTTGATTGAGCAGATCTGAACACTCTTTCTGTAGAAAATGCAACTGGACATTTGGAGCGCTAAGAGGGTAGTAGTGGAAAAAGGAATATATTCAAATATAAACTACACAGAAGCATTCTGTGAAACTTCTTTCTGATCTGAGCATTCAGCTAACAGAGTTAAACCATACTTTTGATTGAGCCGTTTTGAAACACTCTGTCTGTAGAAAATGCAACTGGACATTCGTAGCGCTAAGTGGGTAATAGTGGAAAAAATAATATGTTCAAATATAAACTACACAGAAACATTGTATGAAACGTCTTTCTGTTCTGTGCATTCAACTAACAGAGTTGAACCTTACTTTTGATTGAGCCGTCCTGAAACACTCTTTCTGTAGAAACTGCAATTGGACATTCTAAGCGCTAAGAGGCCTACATTGGGAAAAAGAATATCTTCAAATAAAAACTACACAGATACATTCTCTGAAACTTATTTCTGATCTGTAAATTCAGTTAACAGAGCTAAACCATATTTTTGATTGAGCAGTTATGAAACACTCTTTTTGTAGAAAATGCAAGTGGACATTCGGAGCGCTAAGATTGTAATAGAGGAAAAAGGAATATCTACAATTAAAAACTACACAGAAGCATTCTCTGAAACCCCTTTCTGTTCTCCGCATTCAACTAACAGAGTTGAGCCTTACTTTTGAAGGAGCAGTTCTGAAACACACTTTGTGTAGAAACTGCCAGTGGATATTCGGAGCGCTAAGTGGGTAATAGTCCAAAAAGGAGTATCTTCAACTAAATACTACACAGAAGCATTCTGTGAAACTTCTTTCGTTCTGTGCATTCAACTAAGAGAGTTGAACCTGACATTTGATTGAGGCGTTCTGAAACACTCTTTCGGTAGAAACTGCAATTGGACATTCTGAGCGCTGAGAGGCCTCTATTGGGAATAATAATATCTTCAAATAAAAACTACACAGAAGCATTTTTTGAAACTTATTTCTGATATGTGCATTCAGCTAACAGAGTTAAACCATACTTTTGATTGCGCAGTTCAGAACACTCTTTCTGTAGAAAATGTAAGTGGACATTCGGAGCGCTAAGAGGGTAATAGTGGAAAAAGGAATATATTCAAATATAAACTACACAGAATCATTCTGTGAAACTTCTTTCTGATCTGTGCATTCAGGTAACAGAGTTAAACCATACTTTTGATTGAGCAGATCTGAACACTCTTTCTGTAGAAAATGCAACTGGACTTTTGGAGCGCTAAGAGGGTAGTAGTGCAAAAAGGAATATATTCAAATATAAACTACACAGAAGCATTCTGTGAAATTTCTTTCTGATCTGAGCATTCAGCTAACAGAATTAAACCATACTTTTGATTGAGCAGTTTTGAAACACTCTGTCTGTAGAAAATGCAACTGGACATTCGTAGCGCTAAGTGGGTAATAGTGGAAAAAAGAATATGTTCAAATATAAACAACACAGAAGCATTGTATGCAACTTCTCTCTGTTCTGTGCATTCAACTATCAGAGTTGAACCTTACTTTTGATTGAGCCGTTCTGAAACACTCTTTCCGTAGAAACTGCAATTGGACATTCTGAGCGCTAAGAGGCCTATATTGGGAAAAATAATATCTTCAAATAAAAACTACACAGAAGCATTGTGTGAAACTTATTTCTGATATGTGCATTCAGCTAACAGAGTTAAACCATACTTTTGATTGCGTAGTTCCGAACTCTCTTTCTGTAGAAAATGCAAGTGGACATTCGGAGCGCTAAGAGGGTAATAGTGGAAAAAGGAATATATTCAAATATAAACTACACAGTAGCATTCTGTGAAACTTCTTTCTGTTCTGTGCATTCAACTAACAGATTTGAACCTTACTTTTGATTGAGCCGTTCTGAAATACTCTTTCTGTAGAAACTGCAATTGGACATTCTAAGCGCTAAGAGGCCTACATTGGGAAAAATAATATCTTCAAATAAAAACTACACAGATACATTCTCTGAAACTTATTTCTGATCTGTAAATTCAGTTAACAGAGCTAAACCATATTTTTGATTGAGCAGTTATGAAACACACTTTTTGTAGAAAATGCAAGTGGACATTCGGAGCGCTAAGATTGTAATAGAGGAAAAAGGAATATCTCCAATTAAAAACTACACAGAAGCATTCTCTGAAACCCATTTCTGTTCTGCGCATTCAACTAACAGAGTTGAGTCTTACTTTCGAAGGAGCAGTTCTGAGACACTCTTTGTGTAGATACTGCCAGTGGATATTCGGAGCGCTAAGTGGGTAATAGTCCAAAAAGGAGTAACTTCAACTAAATACTACACAGAAGCATTCTGTGAAACTTCTTTCTGTTCTGTGCATTCAACTAAGAGAGTTGAACCTGACATTTGATTGAGGCGTTCTGAAACACTCTTTCTGTAGAAACTGCAATTGGACATTCTGAGCGCTAAGAGGCCTATATTGGGAATAAAAATATCTTCAAATAAAAACTACACAGAAGCATTTTTTGAAACTTATTTCTGATATGTGCATTCAGCTAACAGAGTTAAACCATACTTTTGATTGCGCAGTTCAGAACACTATTTCTGTAGAAAATGCAAGTGGACATTCGGAGCGCTAAGAGGGTAATAGTGGAAAAAGGAATATATTCAAATATAAACTACACAGAAGCATTATGTGAAACTTCTTTCTGTTCTGTGCATTCAACTACCAGGGTTGAACCTTAATTTAGATTGAGCCGTTCTGAAACACTCTTTCTGTAGAAACTGCAATTGGACATTCTGAGCGCTAAGAGGCCTATATTGGGAAAAAGAATATCTACAAATAAAAACTACACAGAAGCATTCTGTGAAACTTCTTTCTGTTCTGTTCATTCAACTAAAAGAGTTGAACCTTAGTTTTGATTGAGCCGTTCTGAAACACTCTTTCTGTAGAAAATGCAAGTGGAGATTCGGAGCGCTAAGAGGGTAATAGTGGAAAAAGTAATGTCTTCAAATATAAACTACACAGAATCATTCTGTGAAACTTCTTTCTGATCTGTGCATTCAGGTAACAGAGTTAAACCACACTTTTGATTGAGCAGATCTGAACACTCTTTCTGTAGAAAATGCAACTGGACATTTGGAGCGCTAAGAGGGTAGTAGTGGAAAAAGGAATATATTCAAATATAAACTACACAGAAGCATTCTGTGAAACTTCTTTCTGATCTGAGCATTCAGCTAACAAAGTTAAACCATACTTTTGATTGAGCAGTTTTGAAACACTCTGTCTGTAGAAAATGCAACTGGACATTCGTAGCGCTAAGTGGGTAATAGTGGAAAAAATGATATGTTCAAATATAAACTACACAGAAGCATTGTATGAAACTTCTTTCTGTTCTGTGCATTCAACTAACAGTGTTGAACCTTACTTTTGATTGAGCCGTTCTGAAACACTCTTTCCGTAGAAATTGCAATTGGACATTCTGAGCGCTAAGAGGCCTATATTGGGAAAAATAATATCTTCAAATAAAAACTACACAGAAGCATTGTGTGAAACTTATTTCTGATATGTGCATTCAGCTAACAGAGTTAAACCATACTTTTGATTGCGCAGTTCCGAACACTCTTTCTGTAGAAAATGCAAGTGGACATTCGGAGCGCTAAGAGGGTATTAGTGGAAAAAGGAATATATTCAAATATAAACTACACAGAAGCATTCTGTGAAACTACTTTCTGTTCTGTGCATTCAACTACCAGGGTTGAACCTTACTTTTGATTGAGCCGTTCTGAAACACTCTTTCTGTAGAAACTGCAATTGGACATTCTGAGCGCTAAGAGGCCTATATTGGGAAAAAGAATATCTACAAATAAAAACTACACAGAAGCATTCTGTGAAACTTCTTTCTGTTCTGTTCATTCAACTAAAAGAGTTGAACCTTAGTTTTGATTGATCCGTTCTGAAACACTCTTTCTGTAGAAAATGCAATTGGAGATTCGGAGCGCTAAGAGGGTAATAGTGGAAAAAGGAATGTCTTCAAATATAAACTACACAGAATCATTCTGTGAAATTTCTTTCTGATCTGTGCATTCAGCTAACAGAGTTAAACTATACATTTGATTGAGCAGATCTGAACACTCTTTCTGTAGAAAATGCAACTGGACATTTGGAGCGCTAAGAGGGTAGTAGTGGAAAAAGGAATATATTCAAATATAAACTACACAGAAGCATTCTGTGAAACTTCTTTCTGATCTGAGCATTCAGCTAACAGAGTTAAACCATACTTTTGATTGAGCCGTTTTGAAACACTCTGTCTGTAGAAAATGCAACTGGACATTCGTAGCGCTAAGTGGGTAATAGTGGAAAAAATAATATGTTCAAATATAAACTACACAGAAACATTGTATGAAACGTCTTTCTGTTCTGTGCATTCAACTAACAGAGTTGAACCTTCCTTTTGATTGAGCCGTCCTGAAACACTCTTTCTGTAGAAACTGCAATTGGACATTCTAAGCGCTAAGAGGCCTACATTGGGAAAAAGAATATCTTCAAATAAAAACTACACAGATACATTCTCTGAAACTTATTTCTGATCTGTAAATTCAGTTAACAGAGCTAAACCATATTTTTGATTGAGCAGTTATGAAACACTCTTTTTGTAGAAAATGCAAGTGGACATTCGGAGCGCTAAGATTGTAATAGAGGAAAAAGGAATATCTACAATTAAAAACTACACAGAAGCATTCTCTGAAACCCCTTTCTGTTCTCCGCATTCAACTAACAGAGTTGAGCCTTACTTTCGAAGGAGCAGTTCTGAAACACACTTTGTGTAGAAACTGCCAGTGGATATTCGGAGCGCTAAGTGGGTAATAGTCCAAAAAGGAGTATCTTCAACTAAATACTACACAGAAGCATTCTGTGAAACTTCTTTCGTTCTGTGCATTCAACTAAGAGAGTTGAACCTGACATTTGATTGAGGCGTTCTGAAACACTCTTTCGGTAGAAACTGCAATTGGACATTCTGAGCGCTGAGAGGCCTCTATTGGGAATAATAATATCTTCAAATAAAAACTACACAGAAGCATTTTTTGAAACTTATTTCTGATATGTGCATTCAGCTAACAGAGTTAAACCATACTTTTGATTGCGCAGTTCAGAACACTCTTTCTGTAGAAAATGTAAGTGGACATTCGGAGCGCTAAGAGGGTAATAGTGGAAAAAGGAATATATTCAAATATAAACTACACAGAATCATTCTGTGAAACTTCTTTCTGATCTGTGCATTCAGGTAACAGAGTTAAACCATACTTTTGATTGAGCAGATCTGAACACTCTTTCTGTAGAAAATGCAACTGGACTTTTGGAGCGCTAAGAGGGTAGTAGTGCAAAAAGGAATATATTCAAATATAAACTACACAGAAGCATTCTGTGAAATTTCTTTCTGATCTGAGCATTCAGCTAACAGAATTAAACCATACTTTTGATTGAGCAGGTTTGAAACACTCTGTCTGTAGAAAATGCAACTGGACATTCGTAGCGCTAAGTGGGTAATAGTGGAAAAAAGAATATGTTCAAATATAAACAACACAGAAGCATTGTATGCAACTTCTCTCTGTTCTGTGCATTCAACTAACAGAGTTGAACCTTACTTTTGATTGAGCCGTTCTGAAACACTCTTTCCGTAGAAACTGCAATTGGACATTCTGAGCGCTAAGAGGCCTATATTGGGAAAAATAATATCTTCAAATAAAAACTACACAGAAGCATTGTGTGAAACTTATTTCTGATATGTGCATTCAGCTAACAGAGTTAAACCATACTTTTGATTGCGTAGTTCCGAACTCTCTTTCTGTAGAAAATGCAAGTGGACATTCGGAGCGCTAAGAGGGTAATAGTGGAAAAAGGAATATATTCAAATATAAACTACACAGTAGCATTCTGTGAAACTTCTTTCTGTTCTGTGCATTCAACTAACAGAGTTGAACCTTACTTTTGATTGAGCCGTTCTGAAATACTCTTTCTGTAGAAACTGCAATTGGACATTCTAAGCGCTAAGAGGCCTACATTGGGAAAAATAATATCTTCAAATAAAAACTACACAGATACATTCTCTGAAACTTATTTCTGATCTGTAAATTCAGTTAACAGAGCTAAACCATATTTTTGATTGAGCAGTTATGAAACACACTTTTTGTAGAAAATGCAAGTGGACATTCGGAGCGCTAAGATTGTAATAGAGGAAAAAGGAATATCTCCAATTAAAAACTACACAGAAGCATTGTCTGAAACCCCTTTCTGTTCTGCGCATTCAACTAACAGAGTTGAGTCTTACTTTCGAAGGAGCAGTTCTGAGACACTCTTTGTGTAGATACTGCCAGTGGATATTCGGAGCGCTAAGTGGGTAATAGTCCAAAAAGGAGTAACTTCAACTAAATACTACACAGAAGCATTCTGTGAAACTTCTTTCTGTTCTGTGCATTCAACTAAGAGAGTTGAACCTGACATTTGATTGAGGCGTTCTGAAACACTCTTTCTGTAGAAACTGCAATTGGACATTCTGAGCGCTAAGAGGCCTATATTGGGAATAAAAATATCTTCAAATAAAAACTACACAGAAGCATTTTTTGAAACTTATTTCTGATATGTGCATTCAGCTAACAGAGTTAAATCATACTTTTGATTGCGCAGTTCAGAACACTATTTCTGTAGAAAATGCAAGTGGACATTCGGAGCGCTAAGAGGGTAATAGTGGAAAAAGTAATATATTCAAATATAAACTACACAGAAGCATTATGTGAAACTTCTTTCTGTTCTGTGCATTCAACTACCAGGGTTGAACCTTAATTTAGATTGAGCCGTTCTGAAACACTCTTTCTGTAGAAACTGCAATTGGACATTCTGAGCGCTAAGAGGCCTATATTGGGAAAAAGAATATCTACAAATAAAAACTACACAGAAGCATTCTGTGAAACTTCTTTCTGTTCTGTTCATTCAACCAAAAGAGTTGAACCTTAATTTTGATTGATCCGTTCTGAAACACTCTTTCTGTAGAAAATGCAAGTGGAGATTCGGAGCGCTAAGAGGGTAATAGTGGAAAAAGGAATGTCTTCAAATATAAACTACACAGAATCATTCTCTGAAACTTCTTTCTGATCTGTGCATTCAGGTAACAGAGTTAAACCATACTTTTGATTGAGCAGATCTGAACACTCTTTCTGTAGAAAATGCAACTGGACATTTGGAGCGCTAAGAGGGTAGTAGTGGAAAAAGGAATATATTCAAATATAAACTACACAGAAGCATTCTGTGAAACTTCTTTCTGATCTGAGCATTCAGCTAACAGAGTTAAACCATACTTTTGATTGAGCAGTTTTGAAACACTCTGTCTGTAGAAAATGCAACTGGACATTCGTAGTGCTAAGTGGGTAATAGTGGAAAAAAAAATATGTTCAAATATAAACTACACAGAAGTATTGTATGAAACTTCTTTCTGTTCTGTGCATTCAACTAACAGAGTTGAACCTTACTTTTGATTGAACCGTTCTGAAAGACTCTTTCTATAGAAACTGCAATTGGACATTCTGAGCGCTAAGAGGCCTATATTGGGAAAAATAATATCTTCAAATAAAAACTACACAGAAGCATTGTGTGAAACTTATTTCTGATCTGAGCATTCAGCTAACAGAGTTAAACCATACTTTTGATTGCGCAGTTCCGAACTCTCTTTCTGTAGAAAATGCAAGTGGACATTCGGAGCGCTAAGAGGGTAATAGTGGAAAAAGGAATATATTCAAATATAAACTACACAGAAGCATTCTGTGAAACTTCTTTCTGTTCTGTGCATTCAACTACCAGGGTTGAACCTTACTTTTGATTGAGCCGTTCTGAAACACTCTTTCTGTAGAAACTGCAATTGGACATTCTGAGCGCTAAGAGGCCTATATTGGGAAAAAGAATATCTACAAATAAAAACTACACAGAAGCATTCTGTGAAACTTCTTTCTGTTCTGTTCATTCAACTAAAAGAGTTGAACCTTAGTTTTGATTGATCCGTTCTGAAACACTCTTTCTGTAGAAAATGCAAGTGGAGATTCGGAGCGCTAAGAGGGTAATAGTGTTAAAAGGAATGTCTTCAAATATAAACTACACAGAATCATTCTGTGAAACTTCTTTCTGATCTGTGCATTCAGCTAACAGAGTTAAACTATACTTTTGATTGAGCAGATCTGAACACTCTTTCTGTAGAAAATGCAACTGGACATTTGGAGCGCTAAGAGGGTAGTAGTGGAAAAAGAAATATATTCAAATATAAACTACACAGAAGCATTCAGTGAAACTTCTTTCTGATCTGAGCATTCAGCTAACAGAGTTAAACCATACTTTTGATTGAGCAGTTTTGAAACACTCTGTCTGTAGAAAATGCAACTGGACATTCGTAGCGCTAAGTGGGTAATAGTGGAAAAAATAATATGTTCAAATATAAACTACACAGAAACATTGTATGAAACTTCTTTCTGTTCTGTGCATTCAACTAACAGAGTTGAACCTTACTTTTGATTGAGCCGTTCTGAAACACTCTTTCCGTAGAAACTGCAATTGGACATTCTGAGCGCTAAGAGGCCTATATTGGGAAAAATAATATCTTCAAATAAAAACTACACAGAAGCATTGTGTGAAACTAATTTCTGATATGTGCATTCAGCAAACAGAGATAAACCATACTTTTGATTGCGCAGTTCCGAACACTCTTTCTGTAGAAAATGCAAGGGGACATTCGGAGCGCTAAGAGGGTAATAGTGGAAAAAGGAATATATTCAAATATAAACTACACAGTAGCATTCTGTGAAACTTCTTTCTGTTCTGTGCATTCAACTAACAGAGTTGAACCTTACTTTTGATTGAGCCGTTCTGAAACACTCTTTCTGTAGAAACTGCAATTGGACATTCTAGGCGCTAAGAGGCCTACATTGGGAAAAAGAATATCTTCAAATAAAAACTACACAGATACATTCTCTGAAACTTATTTCTGATCTGTAAATTCAGTTAACAGAGCTAAACCATATTTTTGATTGAGCAGTTATGAAACACTCTTTTTGTAGAAAATGCAAGTGGACATTCGGAGTGCTAAGATTGTAATAGAGGAAAAAGGAATATCTCCAATTAAAAACTACACAGAAGCATTCTCTGAAACCCCTTTCTGTTCTCCGCATTCAACTAACAGAGTTGAGCCTTACTTTCGCAGGAGCAGTTCTGAAACACACTTTGTGTAGAAACTGCCAGTGGATATTCGGAGCGGTAAGTGGCTAATAGTCCAAAAAGGAGTATCTTCAACTAAATACTACACAGAAGCATTCTGTGAAACTTCTTTCTGTTCTGTGCATTCAACTAAGAGAGTTGAACCTGAAATTTGATTGAGGCGTTCTGAAACACTCTTTCTGTAGAAACTGCAATTGGACATTCTGAGCGCTAAGAGGCCTATATTGGGAATAATAATATCTTCAAATAAAAACTACACAGAAGCATTGTTTGAAACTTATTTCTGATATGTGCATTCAGCTAACAGAGTTAAACCATACTTTTGATTGCTCAGTTCAGAACACTCTTTCTGTAGAAAATGCAACTGGACATTCGTAGCGCTAAGTGGGTAATAGTGGAAAAAATAATATGTTCAAATAAAAACTACACAGAAACTTTGTATGAAACGTCTTTCTGTTCTGTGCATTCAACTAACAGAGTTGAATCTTAATTTTGATTGAGCCGTTCTGAAACACTCTTTCCGTAGAAACTGCAATTGGACATTCTGAGCGCTAAGAGGCCTATATTGGGAAAAATAATATTTCAAATAAAAACTACACAGAAGCATTGTGTGAAACTTATTTCTGATATGTGCATTCAGCTAACAGAGTTAAACCATACTTTTGATTGCGCAGTTCCGAACACTCTTTCTGTAGAAAATGCAAGTGGACATTCGGAGCGCTAAGAGGGTAATAGTGGAACAAGGTATATATTCAAATATAAACTACACAGTAGCATTCTGTGAAACTTCTTTCTGTTCTGTGCATTCAACTAACAGAGTTGAACCTTACTTTTGATTGAGCCGTTCTGAAACACTCTTTCTGTAGAAACTGCAATTGGACATTCTAAGCGCTAGGAGGCCTACATTGGGAAAAAGAATATCTTCAAATAAAAACTACACAGAAGCATTCTGTGAAACTTCTTTCTGTTCTGTTCATTCAACTAAAAGATTTGAACCTTAGTTTTGATTGAGCCATTCTGAAACACTCTTTCTGTAGAAAATGCAAGTGGAGATTCGGAGCGCAAAGGGGGTAATAGTGGAAAAAGTAATGTCTTCAAATATAAACTACACAGAATCATTCTGTGAAACTTCTTTCTGATCTGTGCATTCAGGTAACAGAGTTAAACCATACTTTTGATTGAGCAGATCTGAACACTCTTTCTGAAGAAAATGCCACTGGACATTTGGAGCGCTAAGAGGGTAGTAGTGGAAAAAGGAATATATTCAAATATAAACTACACAGAAGCATTCTGTGAAACTTTTTCTGATCTGAGCATTCAGCTAACAGAGTTAAACCATACTTTTGATTGAGCAGTTTTGAAACACTCTGTCTGTAGAAAATGCAACTGGACATTCGTAGCGCTAAGTGGGTAATAGTGGAAAAAATAATATGTTCAAATATAAACTACACAGAAGCATTGTATGAAACTTCTTTCTGTTCTGTGCATTCAACTAACAGAGTTGAACCTTATTTTTGGTTGAGCCGTTCTGAAACACTCTTTCCGTAGAAACTGCAATTGGACATTCTGAGCGCTAAGAGGCCTATATTGGGAAAAATAATATCTTCAAATAAAAACTACACAGAAGCATTGTGTGAAACATATTTCTGATATGTGCATTCAGCTAACAGAGTTAAACCATACTTTTGATTTCGCAGTTCCGAACACTCTTTCTGTAGAAAATGCAAGTGGACATTCGGAGCGCTAAGAGTGTAATAGTGGAAAAAGGAATATATTCAAATATAAACTACACAGAAGCATTCTGTGAAACTTCCTTCTGTTCTGTGCATTCAACTACCATGGTTGAACCTTACTTTTGATTGAGCCGTTCTGAAACACTCTTTCTGTAGAAACTGCAATTGGACATTCTGAGCGCTAAGAGGCCTATATTGGGAAAAAGAATATCTACAAATAAAAACTACACAGAAGCATTCTGTGAAACCTCTTTCTGTTCTGTTCATTCAACTAAAAGAGTTGAACCTTAGTTTTGATTGATCCGTTCTGAAACACTCTTTCTGTAGAAACTGCAATTGGACATTCTGAGCGCTAAGAGGCCTATATTGGGAAAAAGAATATCTACAAATAAAAACTACACAGAAGCATTCTGTGAAACCTCTTTCTGTTCTGTTCATTCAACTAAAAGAGTTGAACCTTAATTTTGATTGATCCGTTCTGAAACACTCTTTCTGTAGAAAATGCAAGTGGACATTCGGAGCGCTAAGAGTGTAATAGTGGAATAAGGAATATATTCAAATATAAACTACACAGTAGCATTCTGTGAAACTTCTGTCTGTTCTGTGCATTCAACTAACAGATTTGATCCTTACTTTTGATTGAGCCGTTCTGAAACACTCTTTCTGTAGAAACTGCAATTGGACATTCTGAGCACTAAGAGGCCTATATTGGGAAAAAGAATATCTACAAATAAAAACTACACAGATACATTCTCTGAAACTTATTTCTGATCTGTAAATTCAGTTAACAGAGCTAAACCATATTTTTGATTGAGCAGTTATGAAACACGCTTTTTGTAGAAAATGCAAGTGGACATTCGGAGCGCTAAGATTGTAATAGAGGAAAAAGGAATATCTCCAATTAAAAACTACACAGAAGCATTCTCTGAAACCCCTTTCTGTTCTCCGCATTCAACCAGCAGAGTTGAGCCTTAGTTTCGAAGGAGCAGTTCTGAAACACTCTTTGTGTAGAAACTGCCAGTGGATATTCGGAGCGCTAAGTGGGTAATAGTCCAAAAAGGAGTACCTTCAACTAAATACTACACAGAAGCATTCTGTGAAACTTCTTTCTGTTCTGTGCATTCAACTAAGAGAGTTGAACCTGACATTTGATTGAGGCGTTCTGAAACACTCTTTCTGTAGAAACTGCAATTGGACATTCTGAGCGCTAAGAGGCCTATATTGGGAATAATAATATCTTCAAATAAAAACTACACAGAAGCATTGTTTGAAACTTATTTCCGATATGTGCATTCAGCTAACAGAGTTAAACCATAATTTAGATTGCGCAGTTCAGAACACTCTTTCTGTAGAAAATGCAAGTGGACATTCGGAG
This sequence comes from Symphalangus syndactylus, assembly GCF_028878055.3. Lineage (NCBI taxonomy): Eukaryota > Metazoa > Chordata > Mammalia > Primates > Hylobatidae > Symphalangus > Symphalangus syndactylus. The sequence goes on from NC_072427.2 coordinate 159,131,166, forward strand.
CGCTAAGAGGGTAATAGTGGAAAAAGGAATATATTCAAATATAAACTACACAGAAGCATTATGTGAAACTTCTTTCTGATCTGTGCATTCAGCTAACAGAGTTAAACCATACTTTTGATTGCGCAGTTCAGAACACTCTTTCTGTAGAAAATGCAAGTGGACATTCGGAGCGCTAAGAGGGTAATAGTGGAAAAAGGAATATATTCAAATATAAACTACACAGAAGCATTCTGTGAAATTACTTTCTGTTCTGTGAATTCAACTACCAGGTTTGAACCTTAATTTTGATTGAGCCGTTCTGATACACTCTTTCTGTAGAAACTGCAATTGGACATTCTGAGTGCTAAGACGCCTATATTGGGAAAAAGAATATCTACAAATAAAAACTACACAGAAGCATTCTGTGAAACTTCTTTCTGTTCTGTTCATTCAACTAAAAGAGTTGAACCTTAGTTTTGATTGAGCCGTTCTGAAACACTCTTTCTGTAGAAAATGCAAGTGGAGATTCGGAGCGCTAAGAGGGTTATAGTGGAAAAAGGAATGTCTTCAAATATAAACTACACAGAATCATTCTGTGAAACTTCTTTCTGATCTGTGCATTCAGGTAACAGAGTTAAACCATACTTTTGCTTGAGCAGATCTGAACACTCTTTCTGTAGAAAATGCAACTGGACATTTGGAGCGCTAAGAGTGTAGTAGTGCAAAAAGCAATATATTCAAATATAAACTACACAGAAGCATTCTGTGAAACTTCTTTCTGATCTGAGCATTCAGCTAACAGAGTTAAACCATACTTTTGATTGCGCAGTTTTGAAACACTCTGTCTGTAGAAAACGCAAATGGACATTCGTAGCGCTAAGTGGGTAATAGTGGAAAAAAGAATATGTTCAAATATAAACTACACAGAAGCATTGTATGAAACTTCTTTCTGTTCTGTGCATTCAACTAACAGAGTTGAACCTTACTTTTGATTGAGCCATTCTGAAACACTCTTTCTGTAGAAACTGCAATTGGACATTCTGAGCGCTAAGAGGCCTATATTGGGAAAAATAATATCTTCAAATAAAAACTACACAGAAGCATTGTGTGAAACTTATTTCTGATATGTGCATTCAGCTAATAGAGTTAAACCATACATTTGATTGCCTAGTTCCGAACACTCTTTCTGTAGAAAATGCAAGTGGACATTCGGAGCGCTAAGAGGGTAATAGTGGAAAAAGGAATATATTCAAATATAAACTACACAGTAGCATTCTGTGAAACTTATTTCTGTTCTGCGCATTCTACTAACAGAGTTGAACCTTACTTTTGATTGAGCCGTTCTGAAATTCTCTTTCTGTAGAAACTGCAATTGGACATTCTAAGCGCTGAGAGGCCTACATTGGGAAAAAGAATATCTTCAAATAAAAACTACACAGATACATTCTCTGAAACTTATTTCTGATCTGTAAATTCAGTTAACAGAGATAAACCATATTTTTGATTGAGCAGTTATGAAACACGCTTTTTGTAGAAAATGCAAGTGGACATTCGGAGCGCTAAGATTGTAATAGAGGAAAAAGGAATATCTCCAATTAAAAACTACACAGAAGCATTCTCTGAAACCCCTTTCTGTTCTCCGCATTCAACTAACAGAGTTGAGCCTTACTTTCGAAGGAGCAGTTCTGAAACACACTTTGTGTAGAAACTGCCAGTGGATATTCGGAACGCTAAGTGGGTAATAGTCCAAAAAGGGGTATCTTCAAATATATACTACACAGAAGCATTCTCTGAAACTTCTTTCTGTTCTGTGCATTCAACTAAGAGAGTTGAACCTGATATTTGATTGAGGCGTTCTGTAACACTCTTTCTGTAGAAACTGCAATTGGACATTCTGAGCGCTAAGAGGCCTATATTGGGAATAATAATATCTTCAAATAAAAACTACACAGAAGCATTGTTTGAAACTTATTTCCGATATGTGCATTCAGCTAACAGAGTTAAACCATACTTTTGATTGCGCAGTTCAGAACACTCTTTCTGTAGAAAATGCAAGTGGACATTCGGAACGCTAAGAGGGTAATAGAGGAAAAAGGAATATATTCAAATATAAACTACACAGAAGCATTCTGTGAAACTTCTTTCTGTTCTGTGCATTCAACTACCAGGGTTGAACCTTAATTTTGATTGAGCTGTTCTGAAACACTCTTTCTGTAGAAACTGCAATTGGACATTCTGAGCGCTAAGAGGCCTACATTGGGAAAAACAATATCTACAAATAAAAACTACACAGAAGCATTCTGTGAAACATCTTTCTGTTCTGTTCATTCAACTAAAAGAGTTGAACCTTAGTTTTGATTGATCCGTAATGAAACACTCTTTCTGTAGAAAATGCAAGTGGAGATTCGGAGCGCTAAGAGGGTAAAAGTGGAAAAAGGAATGTCTTCAAATATAAACTACACAGAATCATTCTGTGAAACTTCTTTCTGATCTGTGCATTCAGCTAACAGAGTTGAACCTTACTTTTGATTGAGCCGTTCTGAAACACTCTTTCTGTAGAAACTGCAATTGGACATTCTGAGCGCTAGTAGGCCTATATTGGGAAAAAGAATGTCTACAAATAAAAACTACACAGAAGAATTGTGTGAAACTTCTTTCTGTTCTGTTTGTTCAACTAAAAGAGTTGAACCTTAGTTTTGATTGAGCCGTTCTGAAACACTCTTTCTGAAGAAAATGCAAGTGGAGATTCGGAGCGCTAAGAGGGTAATAGTGGAAAAAGGAATGTCTTCCAATATAAACTACACAGAATCATTCTGTGAAACTTCTTTCTGATCTGTGCATTCAGCTAACAGAGTTAAACTATACTTTTGATTGAGCAGATCTGAACACTCTTTCTGTAGAAAATGCAACTGGACAATTGGAGCGCTAAGAGGTTAGTAGTGGAAAAAGGAATATATTCAAATATAAACTACACAGAAGCATTCTGTGAAACTTCTTTCTGTTCTGTGCATTCAACTACCAGGGTTGAACCTTACTTTTGATTGAGCCATTCTGAAACACTCTTTCTGTAGAAACTGCAATTGGACATTCTGAGCGCTAAGAGGCCTATATTGGGAAAAAGAATATCTACAAATAAAAACTACACAGAAGCATTCTGTGAAACTTCTTTCTGTTCTGTTCATTCAACTAAAAGAGTTGAACTTTAGTTTTGATTGATCCGTTCTGAAACACTCTTTCTGTAGAAAATGCAAGTGGAGATTCGGAGCGCTAAGAGGGTAATAGTGGAAAAACGAATGTCCTCAAATATAAACTACACAGAATCATTCTGTGAAACTTCTTTCTGATCTGTGCATTCAGCTAACAGAGTTAAACCATACTTTTGATTGATCAGATCTGAACACTCTTTCTGTAGAAAATGCAACTGGACATTTGGAGCGCTAACAGGGTAGTCTTGGAAAAAGGAATATATTCAAATATAAACTACACAGAAGCATTCTGTGAAACTTCTTTCTGATCTGAGCATTCAGCTAACAGAGTTAAACCATACTTTTGATTGAGCAGTTTTGAAACACTCTGTCTGTAGAAAATGCAACTGGACATTGGTAGCGCTAAGTGGGTAATAGTGGAAAAAAAATATGTTCAAATATAAACTACACAGAAGCATTGTATGAAACTTCTTTCTGTTCTGTGCATTCAACTAACAGAGTTGAACCTTACTTTTGATTGAGCCGTTCTGAAACACTCTTTCTGTAGAAACTGCAGTTGGACATTCTGAGCGCTAAGAGGCCTCTATTGGGAAAAATAATATCTTCAAATAAAAACTACACAGAAGCATTGTGTGAAACTTATTTCTGATATGTGCATTCAGCTAACAGAGTTAAACCATACTTTTGATTGCGCAGTTCCGAACACTCTTTCTGTAGAAAATGAAGTGGACATTCGGAGCGCTAAGAGGGTAATAGTGGAAAAAGGAATATATTCAAATATAAACTACACGGTAGCATTCTGTGAAACTACTTTCTGTTCTGTGCATTCAACGAACAGAGTTGATCCTTACTTTTGATTGAGCCGTTCTGAAACACTCTTTCTGTAGAAACTGCAATTGGACATTCTAAGCGCTATGCGGCCTACATTAGGAAAAAGAATATCTTCAAATAAATCTACACATATGCATTCTGTGAAACTTATTTCTGATCTGTAAATTCAGTTAACAGAGCTGAACCATATTTTTGATTGAGCAGTTATGAAACACACTTTTTGTAGAAAATGCAAGTGGACATTCGGAGCGCTAAGATTGTAATAGAGGAAAAAGGAATATCTCCAATTAAAAACTACACAGAAGCATTCTCTGAAACCCCTTTCTCTTCTCCGCATTCAACTAACAGATTTGAGCCTTACTTTCGAAGGAGCAGTTCTGAAACACTCTTTGTGTAGAAACTGCCAGTGGATATTCGGAGCGCTAAGTGGGTAATAGTCCAAAAAGGAGTATCTTCAACTAAATACTACACAGAAGCATTCTGTGAAACTTCTTTCTGTTCTGTGCATTCAACTAAGAGAGTTGAACCTGACATTTGATTGAGGCGTTCTGAAACACTCTTTCCGTAGATACTGCAATTGGACATTCTGAGCGCTAAGAGGCCTATATTGGGAATAAGAATATCTTCAAATAAAAACTACACAGAAGCATTCTGTGAAACTTCTTTCTGTTCACTTCATTCAACTAAAAGAGTTGAACCTTAGTTTTGATTGATCCGTTCTGAAACACTCTTTCTGTAAAAAATGCAAGTGGAGATTCGGAGCACTAAGAGGGTAATAGTGGAATAAGGAATATCTTCAAATATAAACTACACAGAATCATTCTGTGAAACATGTTTCTGATCTGTGCATTCAGATAACAGAGTTAAACTATACTTTTGATTGAGCAGATCTGAACACTCTTTCTGTAGAAAATGCAACTGGACATTTGGAGCGCTAAGAGGGTATTCGTGGAAAAAGGAATATATACAAATATACACTACACAGAAGCATTCTGTGAAACTTATTTCTGATCTAAGCATTCAGCTAACAGAGTTAAACCATACTTTTGATTGAGCAGTTTTCAAACACTCTGTCTGTAGAAAATGCAACTGGACATTCGGAGCGCTAAGTGGGTAATAGTGGAAAAAAGAATATGTTCAAATATAAACTACACAGAAGCATTGTATGAAACTTCTTTCTGTTCTGTGCATTCAACTAACAGAGTGGTACCTTACTTTTGATTGAGCCGTTCTGAAACACTCTTTCTGTAGAAACTGCAATTGGACATTCTAAGCGCTAAGAGGCCTTCTTTGGGAAAAAGAATATCTTCAAATAAAAACTACACAGATGCATTCTGTGAAACTTATTTCTGATCTGTAAATTCAGTTAACAGAGCTAAACCATATTTTTGATTGAGCAGTTATGAAACACTCTTTTTGTAGAAAATGCAAGTGGACATTCGGAGCGCTAAGATTGTAATAGAGGAAAAAGGAATATCTCCAATTAAAAACTACACAGAAGCATTCTCTGAAACCCCTTTCTGTTCTCCGCATTCAACTAACAGAGTTGAGCCTTACTTTTGAAGGAGCAGTTCTGAAACACTCTTTGTGTAGAAACTGCCAGTGGATATTCGGAGCGCTAAGTGGGTAATAGTCCAAAAAGGAGTATCTTCAACTAAATACTACACAGAAGCATTCTGTGAAACTTCTGTCTGTTCTGTGCATTCAACTAAGAGAGTTGAAACTTACATTTGATTGAGCCGTTCTGAAACACTCTTTCTGTAGAAACTGCAATTGGACATTCTGAGCGCTAAGAGGCCTATATTGGGAAAAATAATATCTTCAAATAAAAACTACACAGAAGCATTGTGTGAAACTTATTTCTGATATGTGCATTCAGCTAACAGAGTTAAACCATACTTTTGATTGCGCAGTTCCGAACACTCTTTCTGTAGATAATGCAAGTGGACATTCGGAGCGCTAAGAGGGTAATAGTGGAAAAAGGAATATATTCAAATATAAACTACACAGTAGCATTCTGTGAAACTTCTTTCTGTTCTGTGCATTCAACTAACAGGGTTGAAGCTTACTTTTGATTGAGCCGCTCTGAAACACTCTTTCTGTAGAAACTGCAATTGGACATTCTAAGCGCTAAGAGGCCTACATTGGGAAAAAGAATATCTTCAAATAAAAACTACACAGATGCATTCTATGAAACTTATTTCTGATCTGTAAATTCAGTTAACAGAGATAAACCATATTTTTGATTGAGCAGTTATGAAACACTCTTTTTGTAGAAAATGCAAGTGGACATTCTGAGCGCTAAGATTGTTATAGAGGAAAATGAATATCTAAAATTAAAAACTACACAGAAGCATTCTCTGAAACCCCTTTCTGTTCTCTGCATTCAACTAACAGAGTTGAGCCTTACTTTTGAAGGGGCAGTTCTGAAACACTCTTTGTGTAGAGACTGCCAGTGGATATTCGGAGCGCTAAGTGGGTAATAGTCCATAAAGGAGTATCTTCAACTAAATACTACACAGAAGCATTCTGTGAAACTTCTTTCTGTTCTGTGCATTCAACTAAGAGAGTTGAAACTTACATTTGATTGAGCCGTTCTGAAACACTCTTTCTGTAGAAACTGCAATTGGACATTCTGAGCGCTAAGAGGCCTATATTGGGAAAAATAATATCTTCAAATAAAAACTACACAGAAGCATTGTTTGAAATTTATTTCTGATATGTGCATTCAGCTAACAGAGTTAAACCATACTTTTGATTGCGCAGTTCAGAACACTCTTTCTGTAGAAAATGCAAGTGGACATTCGGAGCGCTAAGAGGGTAATAGTGGAAAAAGGAATAGATTCAAATAGAAACTACACAGAATCATTCTGTGAGACATCTTTCTGATCTGTGCATTCAGATAACAGAGTTAAACCATACTTTTGATTGAGCAGATATGAACACTCTTTCTGTAGAAAATGCAACTGGACATTTGGAGCACTAAGAGGGTAGTCGTGGAAAAAGGAATATATTCAAATATAAACTACACAGAAGCATTCTGTGAAACTTCTTTCTGATCTGAGCATTCAGCTAACAGAGTTAAACCATACTTTTGATTGCGCAGTTCCGAACACTCTTTCTGTAGAAAATGCAAGTGGACATTCGGAGCGCTAAGAGGGTAATAGTGGAAAAAGGAATATATTCAAATATAAACTACACAGTAGCATTCTGTGAAACTTCTTTCTGTTCTGTGCATTCAACTAACAGATTTGAACCTTACTTTTGATTGAGCCGTTCTGAAACACTCTTTCTGTAGAAACTGCAATTGGACATTCTAAGCACTAAGAGGCCTACATTGGGAAAAAGAATATCTTCAAATAAAAACTACACAGATACATTCTCTGAAACTTATTTCTGATCTGTAAATTCAGTTAACAGAGCTAAACCATATTTTTGATTGAGCAATTATGAAACATGCTTTTTGTAGAAAATGCAAGTGGACATTCGGAGCGCTAAGATTGTAATAGAGGAAAAAGGAATATCTCCATTTAAAAACTACACAGAAGCATGCTCTGAAACCCCTTTCTGTTCTCCGCATTCAACTAACAGAGTTGAGCCTCACTTTCGAAGGAGCAGTTCTGAAACCCTCTTTGTGTAGAAACTGCCAGTGGATATTCGGAGCGCTAAGTGGGTAATAGTCCAAAAAGGAGTGTCTTCAACTAAATACTACACAGAAGCATTCTGTGAAACATCTTTCTGTTCTGTGCATTCAACTAAGAGAGTTGAACCTGACATTTGATTGAGGCGTTCTGAAACACTCTTTCCATAGATACTGCAATTGGACATTCTGAGCGCTAAGAGGCCTATATTGGGAATAAGAATATCTTCAAATAAAAACTACAGAGAAGCATTCTGTGAAACTTCTTTCTGTTCAGTTCATTCAACTAAAAGAGTTGAACCTTAGTTTTGATTGATCCGTTCTGAAACACTCTTTCTGTAAAAAATGAAAGTGGAGATTCCGAGCACTAAGAGGGTAATAGTGGAATAAGGAATATCTTCAAATATAAACTACACAGAATCATTCTGTGAAACTTGTTTCTGATCTGTGCATTCAGATAACAGAGTTAAACTATACTTTTGATTGAGCAGATCTGAACACTCTTTCTGTAGAAAATGCAACTGGACATTTGGAGCGCTAAGAGGGTAGTCGTGGAAAAAGGAATATATACAAATATAAACTACACAGAAGCATTCTGTGAAACTTCTTTCTGATCTAAGCATTCAGCTAACAGAGTTAAACCATACTTTTGATTGAGCAGTTTTGAAACACTCTGTCTGTAGAAAATGCAACTGGACATTCGTAGCGCTAAGTGGGTAATAGTGGAAAAAAGAATATGTTCAAATATAAACTACACAGAAGCATTGTATGAAACTTATTTCTGTTCTGTGCATTCAACTAACAGAGTTGAACCTTACTTTTGATTGAGCCGTTCTGAAACACTCTTTCTGTAGAAATTGCAATTGGACATTCTGAGCGCTAAGAGGCCTCTATTGGGAAAAATAATATCTTCAAATAAAAACTACACAGAAGCATTGTGTGAAACTTATTTCTGATATGTGCATTCAGCTAACAGACTTAAACCATACTTTTGATTGCGCAGTTCCGAACACTCTTTCTGTAGAAAATGTAAGTGGACATTCGGAGCGCTGAGAGGGTAATAGTGGAAAAAGGAATATATTCAAATATAAACTACACAGTAGCATTCTGTGAAACTTCTTTCTGTTCTGTGCATTCAACTAAAAGAGTTGAACCTTACTTTTGATTGAGCCGTTCTGAAACACTCTTTCTGTAGAAACTGCAATTGGACATTCTAAGCGCTAAGAGGCCTACATTGGGAAAAAGAATACCTTCAAATAAAAACTACACAGATGCATTCTGTGAAACTTATTTCTGATCTGTAAATTCAGTTAACAGAGCTAAACCATATTTTTGATTCAGCAGTTGTGAAACACTCTTTTTGTAGAAAATGCAAGTGGACATTCGGAGCGCTAAGATTGTAATAGAGGAAAAAGGAATATCTCCAATTAAAAACTACACAGAAGCATTCTCTGAAACCCCATTCTGTTCTCCGCATTCAACTAACAGAGTTGAGCCTTACTTTTGAAGGAGCAGTTATGAAACACTCTTTGTGTAGAAACTGCCAGTGGATATTCGGAGCGCTAAGGGGGTAATAGTCCAAAAAGGAGTATCTTCAACTGAATACTACACAGAAGCATTTTGTGAAACTTCTGCCCGTTCTGTGCATTCAACTAAGAGAGTTGAACCTTACATTTGATTGAGCCGTTCTGAAACACTCTTTCTGTAGAAACTGCAATTGGACATTCTGAGCGCTAAGAGGCCTATATTGGGAAAAATAATATCTTCAAATAAAAACTACACAGAAGCATTGTTTGAAACTTATTTCTGATATGTGCATTCAGCTAACAGAGTGAAACCATACTTTTGATTGCGCAGTTCAGAACACTCTTTCTCTGGAAAATGCAAGTGGACATTCGGAGCGCTAAGACGGTAATAGTGGAAAAAGGAATATATTCAAATATAAACTACACAGAAGCATGCTGTGAAACTTCTTTCTGTTCTGTGCATTCAACTACCAGGGTTGAACCTTACTTTTGATTGAGCCGTTCTGAAACACTCTTTCTGTAGAAACTGCAATTGGACATTCTGAGCGCTAAGAGGCCTTTATTGGGAAAAACAATATCTACAAATAAAAACTACACAGAAGCATTCTGTGAAACTACTTTCTGTTCTGTTCATTCAACTAAAAGCGTTGAACCTTAGTTTTGATTGAGCCGTACTGAAACACTCTTTCTGTAGAAAATGCAACTGGAGATTCGGAGCGCTAAGAGGGTAATAGTGGAAAAAGGAATGTATTCAAATATAAACTACACAGAATCATTCTGTGAGACTTCTTTCTGATCTCTGCATTCAGATAACAGAGTTAAACCATACTTTTAATTGAGCAGTTTTGAAACACTCTGTCTGTAGAAAATGCAACTGGACATTCGTAGCGCTAATTGGGTAATAGTGGAAAAAAGAATATGTTCAAATATAAACTACACAGAAGCATTGTATGAAACTTCTTTCTGTTCTGTGCATTCAACTAACAGAGTTGAACCTTACTTTTGATTGAGCCGTTCTGAAACACTCTTTCTGTTGAAATTGCAATTGGACATTCTGAGCGCTAAGAGGCCTATATTGGGAAAAATAATATCTTCAAATAAAACTACACAGAAGCATTGTGTGAAACTTATTTCTGATATGTGCATTCAGCTAACAGAGTTAAACCATAATTTTGATTGAGCAGATCTGAATACTCTTTCTGTAGAAAATGCAAATGGACATTTGGAGCGCTAAGAGGTTAGTAGTGGAAAAAGGAATATATTCAAATATAAATTACACAGAAGCATTCTGTGAAACTTCTTTCTGATCTGAGCATTCAGCTAACAGAGTTAAACCATACTTTTGATTGAGCAGTTTTCAAACACTCTGTCTGTAGGAAATGCAACTGGACATTCGTAGCGCTAAGTGGGTAATAGTGGAAAAAAGAATATGTTCAAATATAAACTACAGAGAAGCAGTTTATGAAACTTCTTTCTGTTCTGTGCATTCAACTAACAGAGTTGAACCTTACTTTTGATTGAGCCGTTCTGAAACACTCTTTCTGTAGAAACTGCAATTGGACATTCTGAGCGCTAAGAGGCCTATATTGGGAAAAAGAATATCTACAAATAAAAACTACACAGAAGCATTCTGTGAAACTTCTTTCTGTTCTGTTCATTCAACTAAAAGAGTTGAACCTTAGTTTTGATTGAGCCGTTCTGAAACACTCTTTCTGTAGAAAATGCAAGTGGAGATTCGGAGCGCTAAGAGGGTAATAGTGGAAAAAGGAATGTCTTCAAATATAAACTTCACAGAATCATTCTGTGAAAGTTCTTTCTGATCTGTGCATTCAGCTAACAGAGTTAAACCATACTTTTGATTGAGCAGATCTGAACACTCTTTCTGTAGAAACTGCAATGGGACATTCTGAGTGCTAGGAGGCCTATATTGAGAAAAAGAATGTCTACAAATAAAAACTACACGGAAGAATTGTGTGAAACTTCTTTCTGTTCTGTTTGTTCAACTAAATGAGTTGAACCTTAGTTTTGATTGAGCCGTTCTGAAACACTCTTTCTGTAGAAAATGCAAGTGGAGATTCGGAGCGCTAAGAGGGTAATAGTGGAAAAAGGAATGTCTTCCAATATAAACTACACAGAATCATTCTGTGAAACTTCTTTCTGATCTGTGCATTCAGCTAACAGAGTTAAACTACACTTTTGATTGAGCAGATCTGAACACTCTTTCTGTAGAAAATGCAACTGGACAATTGGAGCGCTAAGAGGTTAGTAGTGGAAAAAGGAATATATTCAAATATAAACTACACAGAAGCATTCTGTGAAACTTCTTTCTGTTCTGTGCATTCAACTACCAGGGTTGAACCTTACTTTTGATTGAGCCGTTCTGAAACACTCTTTCTGTAGAAACTGCAATTGGACATTCTGAGCGCTAAGAGGCCTATATTGGGAAAAAGAATATCTACAAATAAAAACTACACAGAAGCATTCTGTGAAACTTCTTTCTGTTCTGTTCATTCAACTAAAAGAGTTGAACCTTAGTTTTGATTGAGCCGTTCTGAAACACTCTTTCTGTAGAAAATGCAAGTGGAGATTCGGAGCGCTAAGAGGGTAATAGTGGAAAAACGAATGTCCTCAAATATAAACTACACAGAATCATTCTGTGAAACTTCTTTCTGATCTGTGCATTCAGCTAACAGAGTTAAACCATACTTTTGATTGATCAGATCTGAACACTCTTTCTGTAGAAAATGCAACTGGACATTTGGAGCGCTAACAGGGTAGTCTTGGAAAAAGGAATATATTCAAATATAAACTACACAGAAGCATTCTGTGAAACTTCTTTCTGATCTGAGCATTCAGCTAACAGAGTTAAACCATACTTTTGATTGAGCAGTTTTGAAACACTCTGTCTGTAGAAAATGCAACTGGACATTGGTAGCGCTAAGAGGGTAATAGTGGAAAAAAGAATATGTTCAAATATAAACTACACAGAAGCATTGTATGAAACTTCTTTCTGTTCTGTGCATTCAACTAACAGAGTTGAACCTTACTTTTGATTGAGCCGTTCTGAAACACTCTTTCTGTAGAAACTGCAATTGGACATTCTGAGCGCTAAGAGGCCTATATTGGAAAAAATAATATCTTCAAATAAAAACTACACAGAAGCATTGTGTGAAACTTATTTCTGATATGTGCATTCAGCTAACAGAGTTAAACCATACTTTTGATTGCGCAGTTCCGAACACTCTTTCTGTAGAAAATGCAAGTGGACATTCGGAGCGCTAAGAGGGTAATAGTGGAAAAAGGAATATATTCAAATATAAACTACACAGTAGCATTCTGTGAAACTTCTTTCTGTTCTGTGCATTCAACGAAGAGAGTTGATCCTTACTTTTGATTGAGCCGTTCTGATACACTCTTTCTGTAGAAACTGCAATTGGACATTCTGAGCGCTAAGAGGCCTATATTGGGAAAAAGAATATCTACAAATAAAAACTACACAGAAGCATTCTGTGAAACTTCTTTCTGTTCTGTTCATTCAATTAAAAGAGTTGAAACTTAGTTTTGATTGAGCCGTTCTGAAACACTCTTTCTGTAGAAAATGCAAGTGGAGATTCGGAGCGCTAAGAGGGTAATAGTGGAAAAACGAATGTCCTCAAATATAAACTACACAGAATCATTCTGTGAAACTTCTTTTTGATCTGTGCATTCAGGTAACAGAGTTAAACCATACTTTTGATTGAGCAGATCTGAACACTCCTTCTGTAGAAAATGCAACTGGACATTTGGAGCGTTAAGAGGGTAGTCGTGGAAAATGGAATATATTCAAATATAAACTACACAGAAGCATTCTGTGAAACTTCTTTCTGATCTGAGCATTCAGCTAACAGAGTTAAGCCGTACTTTTGATTGAGCAGTTTTGAAACACTCTGTCTGTAGAAAATGCAACTGGACATTCGTAGCGCTAAGTGGGTAATAGCGGAAAAAAGAATATGTTCAAATATAAACTACACAGAAGCATTGTATGAAACTTCTTTCTGTTCTGTGCATTCAACTAACAGAGTTGAACCTTACTTTTGATTGAGCCTTTCTGAAACTCTCTTTCTGTAGAAACTGCAATTGGACATTCTGAGCGCTAAGAGGCCTCTATTGGGAAAAATAATATCTTCAAATGAAAACTACACAGAAGCATTGTGTGAAACTTATTTCTGATATGTTCATTAAGCTAACAGAGTTAAACCATACTTTTGATTGCGCAGTTCTGAACACTCTTTCTGTAGAAAATGCAAGTGGACATTCGGAACGCTAAGAGGGTAATAGTGGAAAAAGGAATATTGTCAAATATAAACTACACAGTAGCATTCTGTGAAAATTCTTTCTGTTCTGTGCATTCAACTAACAGAGTTGAACCTTACTTTTGATTGAGCCGTTCTGAAACACTCTTTCTGTAGAAACTGCAATTGCACATGCTAAGCGCTAAGAGGCCTCCATTGGGAAAAAGAATATCTTCAAATAAAAACTACACAGATGCATTCTGTGAAACTTATTTCTGATCTGTAAATTCAGTTAACAGAGATAAAACATATTTTTGATTGAGCAGTTATGAAACACTCTTTTTGTAGAAAATGCAAGTGGAGATTCGGAGCGCTAAGAGGGTAATCGTGGAAAAAGGAATGTCTTCAAATATAAACTACACAGAATCATTCGGTGAAACTTCTTTCTGATCTGTGCATTCAGCTAACAGAGTTAAACCATACTTTTGATTGAGCAGATCTGAACACTCTTTCTGTAGAAAATGCAACTGGACATTTGGAGCGCTAAGAGCGTAGTAGTGGAAAAAGGAATATATTCAAATATAAACTACACAGAAGCATTCTGTGAAACTTCTTTCTGATCTGAGCATTCAGCTAACAGAGTTAAAACATACTTTTGATGGAGCAGTTTTGAAACACTCTGTCTGTAGAAAATGCAACTGGACATTCGTAGCGCTAAGTGGGTAATAGTGGAAAAAAGAATATGTTCAAATATAAACTACACAGAAGCATTGTATGAAACTTCTTTCTGTTCTGTGCATTCAACTAACAGAGTTGAACCTTACTTTTGATTGAGCCGTTCTGAAACTCTCTTTCTGTAGAAACTGCAATTGGACATTCTGAGCGCTAAGAGGCCTATACTGGGAAAAAGAATGTCTACAAATAAAAACTACACAGAAGAATTGTGTGAAACATCTTTCTGTTCTGTTTGTTCAACTAAAAGAGTTGAACCTTAGTTTTGACTGAGCCGTTCTGAAACACTCTTTCTGTAGAAAATGCAAGTGGAGATTCGGAGCGCTAAGAAGGTAATAGTGGAAAAAGGAATGTCTCCAAATATAAACTACACAGAATCATTCTGTGAAACTTCTTTCTGATCTGTTTATTCAGCTAACAGAGTTAAACCATACTTTTGATTGAGCAGATCTGAACACTCTTTCTGTAGAAAATGCAAGTGGACATTTGGAGCGCTAAGAGTGTAGTAGTGGAAAAAGGAATATATTCAAATATAAACTACACAGAAGCATTCTGTGAAACTACTTTCTGATCTGAGCATTCAGCTAACAGTGTTAAACCATACTTTTGATTGAGCAGTTTTGAAACACTCTGTCTGTAGAAAATGCAACTGGACATTCGTAGCGCTAAGTGGGTAATAGTGGAAAAAAGAATATGTTCAAATATAAACTACACAGAAGCATTGTATGAAACTTCTTTCTGTTCTGTGCATTCAACTAACAGAGTTGAACCTTACATTTGATTGAGCCTTTCTGAAACACTCTTTCTGTAGAAACTGCAATTGGACATTCTGAGCGCTAAGAGGCCTCTATTGGGAAAAATAATATCTTCAAATAAAAACTACACAGAAGCATTGTGTGAAACTTATTTCTGATATGTTCATTAAGCTAACAGAGTTAAACCATACTTTTGATTGCGCAGTTCTGAACACTCTTTCTGTAGAAAATGCAAGTGGACATTCGGAGCGCTAAGAGGGTAATAGTGGAAAAGGGAATGTATTCAAATATAAACTACACAGTAGCATTCTGTGAAAATTCTTTCTGTTCTGTGCATTCAACTAACAGAGTTGAACCTTACTTTTGATTGAGCCGTTCTGAAACACTCTTTCTGTAGAAACTGCAATTGGACATGCTAAGCTCTAAGAGGCCTCCATTGGGAAAAAAATATCTTCAAATAAAAACTACACAGATGCATTCTGTGAAACTTATTTCTAATCTGTAAATTCAGTTAACAGAGATAAAACATATTTTTGATTGAGCAGTTATGAAACACTCTTTTTGTAGAAAATGCAAGTGGAGATTCGGAGCGCTAAGAGGGTAATAGTGGAAAAAGGAATGTCTTCAAATATAAACTACACAGAATCATTCGGTGAAACTTCTTTCTGATCTGTGCATTCAGCTAACAGAGTTAAACCATACTTTTGATTGAGCAGATCTGAACACTCTTTCTGTAGAAAATGCAACTGGACATTGGAAGCGCTAAGAGCGTAGTAGTGGAAAAAGGAATATATTCAAATATAAACTACACAGAAGCATTCTGTGAAACTTCTTTCTGATCTGAGCATTCAGCTAACAGAGTGAAACCATACTTTTGATGGAGGAGTTTTGAAACACTCTGTCTGTAGAAAATGCAACTGGACATTCGTAGCGCTAAGTGGGTAATAGTGGAAAAAAGAATATGTTCAAATATAAACTACACAGAAGCATTGTATGAAACTTCTTTCTGTTCTGTGCATTCAACTAACAGAGTTGAACCTTACTTTTGATTGAGCCGTTCTGAATCACTCTTTCTGTAGAAACTGCAATTGGACATTCTGAGCGCTAGGAGGTCTATATTGGGATAAAGAATGTCTACAAATAAAAACTACACAGAAGAATTGTGTGAAACTTCTTTCTGTTCTGTTTGTTCAACTAAAAGAGTTGAACCTTAGTTTTGACTGAGCCGTTCTGAAACACTCTTTCTGTAGAAAATGCAAGTGGAGATTCGGAGCGCTAAGAAGGTAATAGTGGAAAAAGGAATGTCTCCAAATATAAACTACACAGAATCATTCTGTGAAACTTCTTTCTGATCTGTTTATTCAGCTAACAAAGTTAAACCATACTTTTGATTGAGCAGATCTGAACACTCTTTCTGTAGAAAATGCAACTGGACATTTGGAGCGCTAAGAGTGTAGTAGTGGAAAAAGGAATATATTCAAATATAAACTACACAGAAGCATTCTGTGAAACTTCTATCTGATCTCAGCATTCAGCTAAGAGATTTAAACCATACTTTTGATTGAGCAGTTTTGAAACACTCTGTCTGTAGAAAATGCAACTGGACATTCGTAGCGCTAAGTGGGTAATAGTGGAAAAAAGAATATGTTCAAATATAAACTACACAGAAGCATTGTATGAAACTTCTTTCTGTTCTGTGCATTCAACTAACAGAGTTGAACCTTACTTTTGATTGAGCCTTTCTGAAACACTCTTTCTGTAGAAACTGCAATTGGACATTCTGAGCGCTAAGAGGCCTCTATTGGGAAAAATAATATCTTCAAATAAAAACTACACAGAAGCATTGTGTGAAACTTATTTCTGATATGTTCATTAAGCTAACAGAGTTAAACCATACTTTTGATTGCGCAGTTCTGAACACTCTTTCTGTAGAAAATGCAAGTGTACATTCGGAGCGCTAAGAGGGTAATAGTGGAAAAGGGAATATATTCAAATATAAACTACACAGTAGCATTCTGTGAAAATTCTTTCTGTTCTGTGCATTCAACTAACAGAGTTGAACCTTACTTTTGATTGAGCCGTTCTGAAACACTCTTTCTGTAGAAACTGCAATTGGACATGCTAAGCGCTAAGAGGGCTCCATTGGGAAAAAAATATCTTCAAATAAAAACTACACAGATGCATTCTGTGAAACTTATTTCTAATCTGTAAATTCAGTTAACAGAGATAAAACATATTTTTGATTGAGCAGTTATGAAACACTCTTTTTGTAGAAAATGCAAGTGGAGATTCGGAGCGCTAAGAGGGTAATAGTGGAAAAAGGAATGTCTTCAAATATAAACTACACAGAATCATTCGGTGAAACTTCTTTCTGATCTGTGCATTCAGCTAACAGAGTTAAACCATACTTTTGATTGAGTAGATCTGAACACTCTTTCTGTAGAAAATGCAACTGGACATTTGGAGCGCTAAGAGCGTAGTAGTGGAAAAAGGAATATATTCAAATATATACTACACAGAAGCATTCTGTGAAACTTCTTTCTGATCTGAGCATTCAGCTAACAGAGTGAAACCATACTTTTGATGGAGCAGTTTTGAAACACTCTGTCTGTAGAAAATGCAACTGGACATTCGTAGCGCTAAGTGGGTAATAGTGGAAAAAAGAATATGTTCAAATATAAACTACACAGAAGCATTGTATGAAACTTCTTTCTGTTCTGTGCATTCAACTAACAGAGTTGAACCTTACTTTTTATTGAGCCGTTCTGAAACACTCTTTCTGTAGAAACTGCAATTGGACATTCGGAGCGCTAGGAGGTCTATATTGGGAAAAAGAATGTCTACAAATAAAAACTACACAGAAGAATTGTGTGAAACTTCTTTCTGTTCTGTTTGTTCAACTAAAAGAGTTGAACCTTAGTTTTGATTGAGCCGTTCTGAAACACTCTTTCTGTAGAAAATACAAGTGGAGATTCGGAGCGCTAAGAGGGTAGTAGTGGAAAAAGGAATGTCTCCAAATATAAACTACACAGAATCATTCTGTGAAACTTCTTTCTGATCTGTGCATTCAGCTAACAGAGTTAAACCATACTTTTGATTGAGCAGATCTGAACACTCTTTCTGTAGAAAATGCAACTGGACATTTGGAGCGCTAAGAGAGTAGTAGTGGAAAAAGGAATATATTCAAATATAAACTACACAGAAGCATTCTGTGAAACTTCTTTCTGATCTGAGCATTCAGCTAACAGAGTTAAACCATACTTTTGATTGAGCAGTTTTGAAACACTCTGTCTGTAGAAAATGCAACTGGACATTCGTAGCGCTAAGTGGGTAATAGTGGAAAAAAGAATATGTTCAAATATAAACTACACAGAAGCATTGTATGAAACTTCTTTCTTTTCTGTGCATTGAACTAACAGAGTTGAACCTCACTTTTGATTGAGCCTTTCTGAAACACTCTTTCTGTAGAAACTGCAATTGGACATTCTGAGCGCTAAGAGGCATGTATTGTTAAAAATAATATCTTCAAATAAAAACTACACAGAAGCATTGTGTGAAACTTATTTCTGATATGTTCATTAAGCTAACAGAGTTAAACCATACTTTTGATTGCGCAGTTCTGAACACTCTTTCTGTAGAAAATGCAAGTGGACATTCGGAGCGCTAAGAGGGTAATAGTGGAAAAGGGAATGTATTCAAATATAAACTACACAGTAGCATTCTGTGAAAATTCTTTCTGTTCTGTGCATTCAACTAACAGAGTTGAACCTTACTTTTGATTGAGCCGTTCTGAAACACTCTTTCTGTAGAAACTGCAATTGGACATGCTAAGCGCTAAGAGGCCTCCATTGGGAAAAAGAATATCTTCAAATAAAAACTACACAGATGCATTCTGTGAAACTTATTTCTGATCTGTAAATTCAGTTAACAGAGATAAAACATATTTTTGATTGAGCAGTTATGAAACACTCTTTTTGTAGAAAATGCAAGTGGAGATTCGGAGCGCTAAGAGGGTAATAGTGGAAAAAGGAATGTCTTCCAATATAAACTACACAGAATCATTCGGTGAAACTTCTTTCTGATCTGTGCATTCAGCTAACAGAATTAAACCATACTTTTGATTGAGCAGATCTGAACACTCTTTCTGTAGAAAATGCAACTGGACATTTGGAGCGCTAAGAGCGTAGTAGTGGAAAAAGGAATATATTCAAATATAAACTACACAGAAGCATTCTGTGAAACTTCTTTCTGATCTGAGCATTCAGCTAACAGAGTGAATCCATACTTTTGATTGAGCAGTTTCGAAACACTCTGTCTGTAGAAAATGCAACTGGACATTCGTAGCGCTAAGTGGGTAATAGTGGAAAAAAGAATATGTTCAAATATAAACTACACAGAAGCATTGTATGAAACTTCTTTCTGTTCTGTGCATTCAACTAACAGAGTTGAACCTTACTTTTGATTGAGCCGTTCTGAAACACTCTTTCTGTAGAAACTGCAATTGGACATTCTGAGCGCTAGGAGGTCTATATTGGGAAAAAGAATGTCTACAAATAAAAACTACACAGAAGAATTGTGTGAAACTTCTTTCTGTTCTGTTTGTTCAACTAAAAGAGTTGAACCTTAGTTTTGATTGAGCCGTTCTGAAACACTCTTTCTGTAGAAAATGCAAGTGGAGATTCGGAGCGCTAAGAGGGTAATAGTGGAAAAAGGAATGTCTCCAAATATAAACTACACAGAATAATTCTGTGAAACTTCTTTCTGATCTGTGCATTCAGCTAACAGAGTTAAACCATACTTTTGATTGAGCAGATCTGAACACTCTTTCTGTAGAAAATGCAACTGGACATTTGGAGCGTTAAGAGAGTAGTAGTGGAAAAAGGAATATATTCAAATATAAACTACACAGAAGCATTCTGTGAAACTTCTTTCTGATCCGAGCATTCAGCTAACAGAGTTAAACCATACTTTTGATTGAGCAGTTTTGAAACACTCTGTCTGTAGAAAATGCAACTGGACATTCGTAGCGCTAAGTGGGTAATAGTGGAAAAAAGAATATGTTCAAATATAAACTACACAGAAGCATTGTATGAAACTTCTTTCTTTTCTGTGCATTCAACTAACAGAGTTGAACCATACTTTTGATTGAGCCTTTCTGAAACACTCTTTCTGTAGAAACTGCAATTGGACATTCTGAGTGTTAAGAGGCCTCTATTGTTAAAAATAATATCTTCAAATAAAAACTACACAGAAGCATTGTGTGAAACATATTTCTGATATGTTCATTAAGCTAACAGAGTTAAACCATACTTTTGATTGCGCAGTTCTGAACACTCTTTCTGTAGAAAATGCAAGTGGACATTCGGAGCGCTAAGAGGGTTATAGTAGAAAAGGGAATATATTCAAATATAAACTACACAGTAGCATTCTGTGAAAATTCTTTCTGTTCTGTGCATTCAACTAACAGAGTTGAACCTTACTTTTTATTGAGCCGTTCTGAAACACTCTTTCTGTAGAAACTGCAATTGGACATGCTAAGCGCTAAGAGGCCTCCATTGGGAAAAAGAATATCTTCAAATAAAAACTACACAGATGCATTCTGTGAAACTTATTTCTGATCTGTAAATTCAGTTAACAGAGATAAAACATATTTTTGATTGAGCAGTTATGAAACACTCTTTTTGTAGAAAATGCAAGTGGAGATTCGGAGCGCTAAGAGGGTAATAGTGGAAAAATTAATGTCTTCCAATATAAACTACAGAGAATCATTCGGTGAAACTTCTTTCTGATCTGTGCATTAAGCTAACAGAGTTAAACCATACTTTTGATTGAGCAGATCTGAACACTCTTTCTGTAGAAAATGCAACTGGACATTTGGAGCGCTAAGAGCGTAGTAGTGGAAAAAGGAATATATTCAAATATAAACTACACAGAAGCATTCTGTGAAACTTCTTTCTGATCTGAGCATTCAGCTAACAGAGTGAAACCATACTTTTGATTGAGCAGTCTTGAAACACTCTGTCTGTAGAAAATGCAACTGGACATTCGTAGCGCTAAGTGGGTAATAGTGGAAAAAAGAATATGTTCAAATATAAACTACACAGAAGCATTGTATGAAACTTCTTTCTGTTCTGTGCATTCAACTAACAGAGTTGAACCTTACTTTTGATTGAGCCGTTCTGAAACACTCTTTCTGTAGAAACTGCAATTGGACATTCTGAGCGCTAGGAGGTCTATATTGGGAAAAAGAATGTCTACATATAAAAACTACACAGAAGAATTGTGTGAAACTTCTTTCTGTTCTGTTTGTTCAAATAAAAGAGTTGAACCTTAGTTTTGATTGAGCCGTTCTGAAACACTCTTTCTGTAGAAAATGCAAGTGGAGATTCGGAGCGCTAAGAGGGTAATAGTGGAAAAAGGAATGTCTCCAAATATAAACTACACAGAATCATTCTGTGAAACTTCTTTCTGATCTGTGCATTCAGCTAACAGAGTTAAACCATACTTTTGATTGAGCAGATCTGAACACTCTTTCTGTAGAAAATGCAACTGGACATTTGGAACGCTAAGAGAGTAGTAGTGGAAAAAGTAATATATTCAAATATAAACTACACAGAAGCATTCTGTGAAACTTCTTTCTGATCTGAGCATTCAGCTAACAGATTTAAACCATACTTTTGATTGAGCAGTTTTGAAACACTCTGTCTGTAGAAAATGCAACTGGACATTCGTAGCGCTAAGTGGGTAACAGTGGAAAAAAGAATATGTTCAGATATAATCTACACAGAAGCATTGTATGAAACTTCTTTCTGTTCTGTGCATTCAACTAACAGAGTTGAACCTTACTTTTGATTGAGCCTTTCTGAAACACTCTTTCTGTAGAAACTGCAATTGGACATTCTGAGCGCTAAGAGGCCTCTATTGGGAAAAATAATATCTTCAAATAAAAACTACACAGAAGCATTGTGTGAAACTTATTTCTGATATGTTCATTAAGCTAACAGAGTTAAACCATACTTTTGATTGCGCAGTTCTGAACACTCTTTCTGTAGAAAATGCAAGTGTACATTCGGAGCGCTAAGAGGGTAATAGTAGAAAAGGGAATATATTCAAATATAAACTACACAGTAGCATTCTGTGAAAATTCTTTCTGTTCTGTGCATTCAACTAACAGAGTTGAACCTTACTTTTGATTGAGCCGTTCTGAAACACTCTTTCTGTAGAAACTGCAATTGGACATGCTAAGCGCTAAGAGGGCTCCATTGGGAAAAAAATATCTTCAAATAAAAACTACACAGATGCATTCTGTGAAACTTATTTCTAATCTGTAAATTCAGTTAACAGAGATAAAACATATTTTTGATTGAGCAGTTATGAAACACTCTTTTTGTAGAAAATGCAAGTGGAGATTCGGAGCGCTAAGAGGGTAATAGTGGAAAAAGGAATGTCTTCAAATATAAACTACACAGAATCATTCGGTGAAACTTCTTTCTGATCTGTGCATTCAGCTAACAGAGTTAAACCATACTTTTGATTGAGCAGATCTGAACACTCTTTCTGTAGAAAATGCAACTGGACATTTGGAGCGCTAAGAACGTAGTAGTGGAAAAAGGAATATATTCAAATATAAACTACACAGAAGCATTCTGTGAAACTTCTTTCTGATCTGAGCATTCAGCTAACAGAGTGAAACCATACTTTTGATTGAGCAGTTTTGAAACACTCTGTCTGTAGAAAATGCAACTGGACATTCGTAGCGCTAAGTGGGTAATAGTGGAAAAAAGAATATGTTCAAATATAAACTACACAGAAGCATTGTATGAAACTTCTTTCTGTTCTGTGCATTCAACTAACAGAGTTGAACCTTACTTTTGATTGAGCCGTTCTGAAACACTCTTTCTGTAGAAACTGCAATTGGACATTCTGAGCGCTAGGAGGTCTATATTGGGAAAAAGAATGTCTACAAATAAAAACTACACAGAAGAATTGTGTGAAACTTCTTTCTGTTCTGTTTGTTCAACTAAAAGAGTTGAACCTTAGTTTTGATTGAGCCGTTCTGAAACACTCTTTCTGTAGAAAATACAAGTGGAGATTCGGAGCGCTAAGAGGGTAATAGTGGAAAAAGGAATGTCTCCAAATATAAACTACACAGAATCATTCTGTGAAACTTCTTTCTGATCTGTGCATTCAGCTAACAGAGTTAAACCATACTTTTGATTGAGCAGATCTGAACACTCTTTCTGTAGAAAATGCAACTGGACATTTGGAGCGCTAAGAGAGTAGTAGTGGAAAAAGGAATATATTCAAATATAAACTACACAGAAGCATTCTTTGAAACTTCTTTCTGATCTGAGCATTCAGCTAACAGAGTTAAACCATACTTTTGATTGAGCAGTTTTGAAACACTCTGTCTGTAGAAAATGCTACTGGACATTCGTAGCGCTAAGTGGGTAATAGTGGAAAAAAGAATATGTTCAAATATAAACTACACAGAAGCATTGTATGAAACTTCTTTCTTTTCTGTGCATTGAACTAACAGAGTTGAACCTCACTTTTGATTGAGCCTTTCTGAAACACTCTTTCTGTAGAAACTGCAATTGGACATTCTGAGCGCTAAGAGGCCTCTATTGTTAAAAATAATATCTTCAAATAAAAACTACACAGAAGCATTGTGTGAAACTTATTTCTGATATGTTCATTAAGCTAACAGAGTTAAACCATACTTTTGATTGCGCAGTTCTGAACACTCTTTCTGTAGAAAATGCAAGTGGACATTCGGAGCGCTAAGAGGGTAATAGTGGAAAAGGGAATGTATTCAAATATAAACTACACAGTAGCATTCTGTGAAAATTGTTTCTGTTCTGTGCATTCAACTAACAGAGTTGAACCTTAATTTGATTGAGCCGTTCTGAAACACTCTTTCTGTAGAAACTGCAATTGGACATTCTGAGCGCTAGGAGGTCTATATTGGGAAAAAGAATGTCTACATATAAAAACTACACAGAAGAATTGTGTGAAACTTCTTTCTGTTCTGTTTGTTCAACTAAAAGAGTTGAACCTTAGTTTTGATTGAGCCGTTCTGAAACACTCTTTCTGTAGAAGATGCAAGTGGAGATTCGGAGCGCAAAGAGGGTAATAGTGGAAAAAGAATGTCTCCAAATATAAACTACACAGAATCATTCTGTGAAACTTCTTTCTGATCTGTGCATTCAGCTAACAGAGTTAAACCATACTTTTGATTGAGCAGATCTGAACACTCTTTCTGTAGAAAATGCAACTGGACATTTGGAGCGCTAAGAGAGTAGTAGTGGAAAAAGGAATATATTCAAATATAAACTACACAGAAGCATTCTGTGAAACTTCTTTCTGATCTGAGCATTCAGCTAACAGAGTTAAACCATACTTTTGATTGAGCAGTTTTGAAACACTCTGTCTGTAGAAAATGCAACTGGACATTCGTAGCGCTAAGTTTGTAATAGTGGAAAAATAATATGTTCAAATATAAACTACACAGAAGCATTGTATTAAACTTCTTTCTGTTCTGTGCATTCAACTAACAGAGTTGAACCTTACATTGGATTGAGCCTTTCTGAAACACTCTTTCTGTAGAAACTGCAATTGGACATTCTGAGCGCTAAGAGGCCTCTATTGTTAAAAATAATATCTTCGAATAAAAACTACACAGAAGCATTGTGTGAAACTTATTTCTGATATGTTCATTAAGCTAACAGAGTTAAACCATACTTTTGATTGCGCAGTTCTGAACACTCTTTCTGTAGAAAATGCAAGTGGACATTCGGAGCGCTAAGAGGGTAATAGTGGAAAAGGGAATGTATTCAAATATAAACTACACAGTAGCATTCTGTGAAAATACTTTCTGTTCTGTGCATTCAACTAACAGAGTTGAACCTTACTTTTGATTGAGCCGTTCTGAAACACTCTTTCTGTAGAAACTGCAATTGGACATGCTAAGCGCTAAGAGGCCTCCATTGGGAAAAAGAATATCTTCAAATAGAAACTACACAGATGCATTCTGTGAAACTTATTTCTGATCAGTAAATTCAGTTAACAGAGATAAAACATATTTTTGATTGAGCAGTTATGAAACACTCTTTTTGTAGAAAATGCAAGTGGAGATTCGGAGCGCTAAGAGGGTAATAGTGGAAAAAGGAATGTCTTCAAATATAAACTACACAGAATCATTCGGTGAAACTTCTTTCTGATCTGTGCATTCAGCTAACAGAGTTAAACCATACTTTTGATTGAGCAGATCTGAACACTCTTTCTGTAGAAAATGCAACTGGACATTTGGAGCGCTAAGAGCGTAGTAGTGGAAAAAGGAATATATTCAAATATAAACTACACAGAAGCATTCTGTGAAACTTCTTTCTGATCTGAGCATTCAGCTAACAGAGTGAAACCATACTTTTGATTGAGCAGTTTCGAAACACTCTGTCTGTAGAAAATGCAACTGGACATTCGTAGCGTTAAGTGGGTAATAGTGGAAAAAAGAATATTTTCAAATATAAACTACACAGAATCATTGTATGAAACTTCTTTCTGTTCTGTGCATTCAACTAACGGAGTTGAACCTTGCTTTTGATTGAGCAGTAATGAAACACTCTTTCTGTAGAAACTGCAATTGGACATTCTGAGCGCTAGGAACTCTATATTGGGTAAAAGAATGTCTACAAATAAAAACTACACAGAAGAATTGTGTGAAACTTCTTTCTGTTCTGTTTGTTCAACTAAAAGAGTTGAACCTTAGTTTTGACTGAGCCGTTCTGAAACACTCTTTCTGTAGAAAATGCAAGTGGAGATTCGGAGCGCTAAGAGGGTAATAGTGGAAAAAGGAATGTCTCCAAATATAAACTACACAGAATCATTCTGTGAAACTTCTTTCTGATCTGTGCATTCAGCTAACAGGGTTAAACCATACTTTTGATTGAGCAGATCTGAACACTCTTTCTGTAGAAAATGCAACTGGACATTTGGAGCGCTAAGAGGGTAGTAGAGGAAAAAGGAATATATTCAAATATAAACTACACAGAAGCATTCTGTGAAACTTCTTTCTGATCTGAGCATTCAGCTAACAGAGTTAAACGATACTTTTGATTGAGCAGTTTTGAAACACTCTGTCTGTAGAAAATGCAACTGGACATTCGTAGCGCTAAGTGGGTAATAGTGGAAAAAAGAATATGTTCAAATATAAACTACACAGAAGCATTGTATGAAACTACTTACTTTTCTGTGCATTCAACTAACAGAGTTGAACCTTACTTTTGATTGAGCCGTTCTGAAACACTCTTTCTGTAGAAAATGCAATTGGACATTCTGAGCGCTAAGAGGCCTCTATTGTTAAAAATAATATCTTCAAATAAAAACTACACAGAAGCATTGTGTGAAACTTATTTCTGATATGTTCATTAAGCTAACAGAGTTAAACCATACTTTTGATTGCGCAGTTCTGAACCCTCTTTCTGTAGAAAATGCAAGTGGACATTCGGAGCGCTAAGAGGGTAATAGTGGAAAAGGGAATGTATTCAAATATAAACTACACAGTAGCATTCTGTGAAAATTCTTTCTGTTCTGTGCATTCAACTAACAGTGTTGAACCTTACTTTTGATTGAGCCGTTCGGAAACACTCTTTCTGTAGAAACTGCAATTGGACATGCTAAGCGCTAAGAGGCCTCCATTGGGAAAAAGAATATCTTCAAACAAAAACTACACAGATGCATTCTGTGAAACTTATTTCTGATCTGTAAATTCAGTTAACAGAGATAAAACATATTTTTGATTGAGCAGTTATGAAACACTCTTTTTGTAGAAAATGCAAGTGGAGATTCGGAGCGCAAAGATGGTAATAGTGGAAAAAGGAATGTCTTCAAATATAAACTACACAGAATCATTCGGTGAAACTTCTTTCTGATCTGTGCATTCAGCTAACAGAGTTAAACCATACTTTTGATTGAGCAGATCTGAACACTCTTTCTGTAGAAAATGCAACTGGACATTTGGAGCGCTAAGAGCGTAGTAGTGGAAAAAGGAATATATTCAAATATAAACTACACAGAAGCATTCTGTGAAACTTCTTTCTGATCTGAGCATTCAGCTAACAGAGTTAAACCATACTTTTGATTGAGCAGTTTTGAAACACTCTGTCTGTAGAAAATGCAACTGGACATTCGTAGCGCTAAGTGGGTAATACTGGAAAAAAGAATTTGTTCAAATATAAACTACACAGAAGCATTGTATGAAACTTCTTTCTGTTCTGTGCATTCAACTAAAAGAGTTGAACCTTACTTTGGATTGAGCCTTTCTGAAACACTCTTTCTGTAGAAACTGCAATTGGATATTCTGAGCGCTAAGAGGCATCTATTGTTAAAAATATTATCTTCAAATAAAAACTACACAGAAGCATTGTGTGAAACTTATTTCTGATATGTTCATTAAGCTAACAGAGTTAAACCATACTTTTGATTGCGCAGTTCTGAACACTCTTTCTCTAGAAAATGCAAGTGGACATTCGGAGCGCTAAGAGGGTAATAGTGGAAAAGGGAATGTATGCAAATATAAACTACACAGTAGCATTCTGTGAAAATTATTTCTGTTCTGTGCATTCAACTAACAGAGTTGAACCTTACTTTTGATTGAGCCGTTCTGAAACACTCTTTCTGTAGAAACTGCAATTGGACATGCTAAGCGCTAAGAGGCCTCCATTGGGAAAAAGAATATCTTCAAATAAAAACTACACAGATGCATTCTGTGAAACTTATTTCTGATCTGTAAATTCAGTTAACAGAGATAAAACATATTTTTGATTGAGCAGTTATGAAACACTCTTTTTGTAGAAAATGCAAGTGGAGATTCGGAGCGCTAAGAGGGTAATAGTGGAAAAAGGAATGTCTCCAAATATAAACTACACAGAATCATTCTGTGAAACTTCTTTCTGATCTGTGCATTCAGCTAACAGAGTTAAACCATACTTCTGATTGAGCAGATCTGAACACTCTTTCTGTAGAAAATGCAAGTGGAGATTCGGAGCGCTTAGAGGGTAATAGTGGAAAAAGGAATGTCTACAAATATAAACTACACAGAAGCATTCTGTGAAACTTCTTTCTGATCTGAGCATTCAGCTAACAGGGTTAAACCATACTTTTGATTGAGCAGTTTTGAAACACTCTGTCTGTAGAAAATGCAACTGGACATTCGTAGCGCTAAGTGGGTAATAGTGGAAAAAAGAATATGTTCAAATATAAACTACACAGAAGCATTGTATGAAACTTCTTTCTGTTCTGTGCATTCAACTAACAGAGTTGAACCTTACTTTTGATTGAGCCGTTCTGAAACACTCTTTCTGTGGAAACTGCAATTGGACATTCTAAGCGCTAAGAGGCCTACATTGGGAAAAAGAATATCTTCAAATAAAAGCTACACAGATGCATTCTGTGAAACTTATTTCTGATCTGTAAATTCAGTTAACAGAGCTAAACCATATTTTTGATTGAGCAGTTATGAAACACTCTTTTTGTAGAAAATGCAAGGGGACATTCGGAGCGCTAAGATTGTAATAGAGGAAAAAGGAATATCTCCAATTAAAAATTACACAGAAGCATTCTCTGAAACCCCTTTCTGTTCTCCGCATTCAGCTAACAGAGTTGAGCCTTACTTTTGAAGGAGCAGTTCTGAAACACTCTTTGTGTAGAAACTGCAATTGGACATGCTAAGCGCTAAGAGGCCTCCATTGGGAAAAAGAATATCTTCAAATAAAAACTACACAGATGCATTCTGTGAAACTTATTTCTGATCTGTAAATTCAGTTAACAGAGATAAAACATATTTTTGATTGAGCAGTTATGAAACACTTTTTTGTAGAAAATGCAAGTGGCGATTCGGAGCGCTAAGAGGGTAATAGTGGAAAAAGGAATGTCTTCAAATATAAACTACACAGAATCATTCGGTGAAACTTCTTTCTGATCTGTGCATTCAGCTAACAGAGTTAAACCATACTTTTGATTGAGCAGATCTGAACACTCTTTCTGTAGAAAATGCAACTGGACATTTGGAGCGCTAAGAGCGTAGTAGTGGAAAAAGGAATATATTCAAATATAAACTACACAGAAGCATTCTGTGAAACTTCTTTCTGATCTGAGCATTCAGCTAACAGAGTGAAACCATAATTTTGATTGAGCAGTTTTGAAACACTCTGTCTGTAGAAAATGCAACTGGACATTCGTAGCGCTAAGTGGGTAATAGTGGAAAAAAGAATATGTTCAAATATAAACTACACAGAAGCATTGTATGAAACTTCTTTCTGTTCTGTGCATTCAACTAACAGAGTTGAACCTTACTTTTGATTGAGCCGTTCTGAAACACTCTTTCTGTAGAAACTGCAATTGGACATTCTGAGCGCTAGGAGGTCTATATTGGGAAAATGAATGTCTACATATAAAAACTACACAGAAGAATTGTGTGAAACTTCTTTCTGTTCTGTTTGTTCAACTAAAAGAGTTGAAACTTTGTTTTGATTGAGCCGTTCTGAAACACTCTTTCTGTAGAAAATGCAAGTGGAGATTCGGAGCGCTAAGAGGGTAATAGTGGAAAAAGGAATGTCTACAAATATAAACTACACAGAATCATTCTGTGAAACTTCTTTCTGATCTGTGCATTCAGCTAACAGAGTTAAACCATACTTTTGATTGAGCAGATCTGAACACTCTTTCTGTAGAAAATGCAAGTGGAGATTCGGAGCGCTTAGAGGGTAATAGTGGAAAAAGGAATGTCTCCAAATATAAACTGCACAGAAGCATTCTGTGAAACTTCTTTCTGATCTGAGCATTCAGCTAACAGGGTTAAACCATACTTTTGATTGAGCAGTTTTGAAACACTCTGTCTGTAGAAAATGCAACTGGACATTCGTAGCGCTAAGTGGGTAATAGTGGAAAAAAGAATATGTTCAAATATAAACTACACAGAAGCATTGTATGAAACTTCTTTCTGTTCTGTGCATTCAACTAACAGAGTTGAACCTTACTTTTGATTGAGCCGTTCTGAAACACTCTTTCTGTGGAAACTGCATTTGGACATTCTAAGCGCGAAGAGGCCTACATTGGGAAAAAGAATATCTTCAAATAAAAGCTACACAGATGCATTCTGTGAAACTTATTTCTGATCTGTAAATTCAGTTAACAGAGCTAAACCATATTTTTGATTGAGCAGTTATGAAACACTCTTTTTGTAGAAAATGCAAGGGGACATTCGGAGCGCTAAGAGGGTAATAGTGGAAAAAGGAATATATTCAAATATAAACTACACAGTAGCATTCTGTGAAAATACTTTCTGTTCTGTGCATTCAACTAACAGAGTTGAACCTTACTTTTGATTGAGCCGTTCTGAAACACTCTTTCTGTAGAAACTTCAATTGGACATGCTAAGCGCTAAGAGGCCTATATTGGGAAAAAGAATATCTTCAAATAAAAACTGCACAGATGCATTCTGTGAAACTTATTTCTGATCTGTAAATTCAGTTAACAGAGATAAAACATATTTTTGATTGAGCAGTTATGAAACAATATTTCTGTAGAAAATGCAAGTGGAGATTCGGACCGCTAAGAGGGTAATAGTGGAAAAAGGAATGTCTCCAAATATAAACTACACAGAATCATTCTGTGAAACTTCTTTCTGATCTGTGCATTCAGCTAACAGAGTTAAACCATACTTTTGATTGAGCAGATCTGAACACTCTTTCTGTAGAAAATGCAACTGGACATTTGGAGCGCTAAGAGAGTAGTAGTGGAAAAAGGAATATATTCAAATATAAACTACACAGAAGCATTCTGTGAAACTTCTTTCTGATCTGAGCATTCAGCTAACAGAGTTAAACCATACTTTTGATTGAGCAGTTTTGAAACACTCTGTCTGTAGAAAATGCAACTGGACATTCGTAGCGCTAAGTGGGCAATAGTGGAAAAATAATATGTTCAAATATAAACTACACAGAAGCATTGTATGAAACTTCTTTCTGTTCTGTGCATTCAACTAACAGAGTTGAATCTTACATTGGATTGAGCCTTTCTGAAACACTCTTTCTGTAGAAACTGCAATTGGACATTCTGAGCGCTAAGAGGCCTCTATTGTTAAAAATAATATCTTCAAATAAAAACTACACAGAAGCATTGTGTGAAACTTATTTCTGATATGTTCATTAAGCTAACAGAGTTAAACCATACTTTTGATTGCGCAGTTCTGAACACTCTTTCTGTAGAAAATGCAAGTGGACATTCGGAGCGCTAAGAGGGTAATAGTGGAAAAGGGAATGTATTCAAATATAAACTACACAGTAGCATTCTGTGAAAATTCTTTCTGATCTGTGCATTCAACTAACAGAGTTGAACCTTACTTTTGATTGAGCCGTTCTGAAACACTCTTTCTGTAGAAACTGCAATTGGACATGCTAAGCGCTAAGAGGCCTCCATTGGGAAAAAGAATATCTTCAAATAAAAACTACACAGATGCATTCTGTGAAACTTATTTCTGATCTGTAAATTCAGTTAACAGAGATAAAACATATTTTTGATTGAGCAGTTATGAAACACTCTTTTTGTAGAAAATGCAAGTTGAGATTCGGAGCGCTAAGAGGGTAATAGTGGAAAAAGGAATGTCTTCCAATATAAACTACACAGAATCATTCGGTGAAACTTCTTTCTGATCTGTGCATTCAGCTAACAGAGTTAAACCATACTTTTGATTGAGCAGATCTGAACACTCTTTCTGTAGAAAATGCAACTGGACATTTGGAGCGCTAAGAGCGTAGTAGTGGAAAAAGGAATATATTCAAATATAAACTACACAGAAGGATTCTGTGAAACTTCTTTCTGATCTGAGCATTCAGCTAACAGTGTTAAACCATACTTTTGATTGAGCAGTTTTGAAACACTCTGTCTGTAGAAAATGCAACTGGACATTCGTAGCGCTAAGTGGGTAATAGTGGAAAAAAGAATATGTTCAAATATAAACTACACAGAAGCATTGTATGAAACTTCTTTCTGTTCTGTGCATTCAACAAACAGAGTTGAACCTTACTTTTGATTGAGCCGTTCTGAAACACTCTTTCTGTAGAAACTGCAATTGGACATTCTGAGCGCTAGGAGGTCTATATTGGGAAAAAGAATGTCTACAAATAAAAACTACACAGAAGAATTGTGTGAAACTACTTTCTGTTCTGTTTGTTCAACTAAAAGAGTTGAACCTTAGTTTTGATTGAGCCGTTCTGAAACACTCTTTCTGTAGAAAATGCAAGTGGAGATTCGGAGCGCTAAGAGGGTAATAGTGGAAAAAGGAATGTCTCCAAATATAAACTACACAGAATCATTCTGTGAAACTTCTTTCTGATCTGTGCATTCAGCTAACAGAGTTAAACCATACTTTTGATTGAGCAGATCTGAACACTCTTTCTGTAGAAAATGCAACTGGACATTTGGAGCGCTAAGAGAGTAGTAGTGGAAAAAGTAATATATTCAAATATAAACTACACAGAAGCATTCTGTGAAACTTCTTTTTGATCTGAGCATTCAGCTAAC
This sequence comes from Symphalangus syndactylus, assembly GCF_028878055.3. Classification (NCBI taxonomy): domain Eukaryota; kingdom Metazoa; phylum Chordata; class Mammalia; order Primates; family Hylobatidae; genus Symphalangus; species Symphalangus syndactylus. Next base: position 159,163,686 of record NC_072427.2, read on the forward strand.
AGAGTTAAACCATACTTTTGATTGAGCAGTTTTGAAACACTCTGTCTGTAGAAAATGCAACTGGACATTCGTAGCGCTAAGTGGGTAATAGTGGAAAAAAGAATATGTTCAAATATAAACTACACAGAAGCATTGTATGAAACTTCTTTCTGTTCTGTGCATTCAACTAACAGAGTTGAACCTTACTTTTGATTGAGCCTTTCTGAAACACTCTTTCTGTAGAAACTGCAATTGGACATTCTGAGTGCTAAGAGGCCTCTATTGTTAAAAATAACATCTTCAAATAAAAACTACACAGAAGCATTGTGTGAAACTTATTTCTGATATGTTCATTAAGCTAACAGAGTTAAACCATACTTTTGATTGCGCAGTTCTGAACACTCTTTCTGTAGATAATGCAAGTGGACATTCGGAGCGCTAAGAGGGTAATAGTGGAAAAGGGAATGTATTCAAATATAAACTACACAGTAGCATTCTGTGAAAATTCTTTCTGTTCTGTGCATTCAACTAACAGAGTTGAACCTTACTTTTGATTGAGCCGTTCTGAAACACTCTTTCTGTAGAAACTGCAATTGGACATGCTAAGCGCTAAGAGGCCTCCATTGGGAAAAAGAATATCTTCAAATAAAAAATACACAGATGCATTCTGTGAAACTTATTTCTGATCTGTAAATTCAGTTAACAGAGATAAAACATATTTTTGATTGAGCAGTTATGAAACACTCTTTTTGTAGAAAATGCAAGTGGAGATTCGGAGCGCTAAGAGGGTAATAGTGGAAAAAGGAATGTCTTCAAATATAAACTACACAGAATCATTCGGTGAAACTTCTTTCTGATCTGTGCATTCAGCTAACAGAGTTAAACCATACTTTTGATTGAGCAGATCTGAACACTCTTTCTGTAGAAAATGCAACTGGACATTTGGAGCGCTAAGAGCGTAGTAGTGGAAAAAGGAATATATTCAAATATAAACTAAACAGAAGCATTCTGTGGAACTTCTTTCTGATCTGAGCATTCAGCTAACAGAGTTAAACCATACCTTTGATTGAGCAGTTTTGAAACACTCTGTCTGTAGAAAATGCAACTGGACATTCGTAGCGCTAAGTGGGTAATAGTGGAAAAAAGACTATGTTCAAATATAAACTACACAGAAGCATTGTATGAAACTTCTTTCTGTTCTGTGCATTCAACTAACAGAGTTGAACCTTACTTTTGATTGAGCCGTTCTGAAACACTCTTTCTGTGGAAACTGCAATTGGACATTCTAAGCGCTAAGAGGCCTACATTGGGAAAAAGAATATCTTCAAATAAAAGCTACACAGATGCATTCTGTGAAAGTTATTTCTGATCTGTAAATTCAGTTAACAGAGCTAAACCATATTTTTGATTGAGCAGTTATGAAACACTCTTTTTGTAGAAAATGCAAGGGGACATTCGGAGCGCTAAGATTGTAATAGAGGAAAAAGGAATATCTCCAATTAAAAATTACACAGAAGCATTCTCTGAAACCCCTTTCTGTTCTCCGCATTCAACTAACAGAGTTGAGCCTTACTTTTGAAGGAGCAGTTCTGAAAAACTCTTTGTGTAGAAACTGCAATTGGACATGCTAAGCGCTAAGAGGCCTCCATTGGGAAAAAGAATATCTTCAAATAAAAACTACACAGATGCATTCTGTGAAACTTATTTCTGATCTGTAAATTCAGTTAACAGAGATAAAACATATTTTTGATTGAGCAGTTATGAAACACTCTTTTTGTAGAAAATGCAAGTGGAGATTCGGAGCGCTAAGAGGTTAATAGTGGAAAAAGGAATGTCTTCAAATATAAACTACACAGAATCATTCGTTGAAACTTCTTTCTGATATGTGCATTCAGCTAACAGAGTTAAACCATACTTTTGATTGAGCAGATCTGAACACTCTTTCTGTAGAAAATGCAACTGGACATTTGGAGCGCTAAGAGCGTAGTAGTGGAAAAAGGAATATATTCAAATATAAACTACACAGAAGCATTCTGTGAAACTTCTTTCTGATCTGAGCATTCAGCTAACAGAGTGAAACCATACTTTTGATTGAGCAGTTTTGAAACACTCTGTCTGTAGAAAATGCAACTGGACATTCGTAGCGCTAAGTGGGTAATAGTGGAAAAAAGAATATGTTCAAATATAAACTACACAGAAGCATTGTATGAAACTTCTTTCTGTTCTGTGCATTCAACTAACAGAGTTGAACCTTACTTTTGATTGAGCCGTTCTGAAACACTCTTTCTGTAGAAACTGCAATTGGACATTCTGAGCGCTAAGAGGCCTATATTGGGAAAAAGAATGTCTACAAATAAAAACTACACAGAAGAATTGTGTGAAACATCTTTCTGTTCTGTTTGTTCAACTAAAAGAGTTGAACCTTAGTTTTGATTGAGCCGTTCTGAAACACTCTTTCTGTAGAAAATGCAAGTGGAGATTCGGAGCGCTAAAAGGGTAATAGTGGAAAAAGGAATGTCTCCAAATATAAACTACACAGAATCATTCTGTGAAACTTCTTTCTGATCTGTGCATTCAGCTAACCGAGTTAAACCATACTTTTGATTGAGCAGATCTGAACACTCTTTCTGTAGAAAATGCAACTGGACATTTGGAGCGCTAAGAGAGTAGTAGTGGAAACAGGAATATATTCAAATATAAACTACACAGAAGCATTCTGTGAAACTTCTTTCTGATCTGAGCATTCAGCTAACAGAGTTAAACCATACTTTTGATTGAGCAGTTTTGAAACACTCTGTCTGTAGAAAATGCAACTGGACATTCGTAGCGCTAAGTGGGTAATAGTGGAAAAAAGAATATGTTCAAATATAAACTACACAGAAGCATTTTATGAAACTCCTTTCTGTTCTGTGCATTCAACTAACAGAGTTGAACCTTACTTTAGATTGAGCCTTTCTGAAACACTCTTTCTGTAGAAACTGCAATTGGACATTCTGAGCGCTAAGAGGCCTCTATTGTTAAAAATAATATCTTCAAAAAAAACTACACAGAAGCATTGTGTGAAACTTATTTCTGATATGTTCATTAAGCTAACAGAGTTAAACCATACTTTTGATTGCGCAGTTCTGAACACTCTTTCTGTAGAAAATGCAAGTGGACATTCGGAGCGCTTAGAGGGTAATAGTGGAAAAGGAAATGTATTCAAATATAAACTACACAGTAGCATTCTGTGAAAATTCTTTCTGTTCTGTGCATTCAACTAACAGAGTTGAACCTTACTTTTGATTGAGCCGTTCTGAAACACTCTTTCTGTAGAAACTGCAATTGGACATGCTAAGCGCTAAGAGGCCTACATTGGGAAAAAGAATATCTTCAAATAAAAACTACACAGATGCATTCTGTGAAACTTATTTCTGATCTGTAAATTCAGTTAACAGAAATAAAACATATTTTTGATTGAGCAGTTATGAAACACTCTTTCTGTAGAAAATGCAAGGGGAGATTCGGAGCGCTAAGAGGGTAATAGTGGAAAAAGGAATGTCTCCAAATATAAACTACACAGAATCGTTCTGTGAAACTTCTTTCTGATCTGTGCATTCAGCTAACAGAGTTAAACCATACTTTTGATTGAGCAGATCTGAACACTCTTTCTGTAGAAAATGCAACTGGACATTTGGAGCGCTAAGAGAGTAGTAGTGGAAAAAGGAATATATTCAAATATAAACTACACAGAATCATTCTGTGAAACTTCTTTCTGATCTGAGCTTTCAGCTAACAGAGTTAAACCATACTTTTGATTGAGCAGTTTTGAAACACTCTGTCTGTAGAAAATGCAACTGGACATTCGTAGCGCTAAGTGGGTAATAGTGGAAAAAAGAATATGTTCAAATATAAACTACACAGAAGCATTGTATGAAACTACTTTCTGTTCTGTGCATTCAACTAACAGAGTTGAACCTTACTTTTGATTGAGCCGTTCTGAAACACTCTTTCTGTAGAAACTGCAATTGGACATTCTGAGCGCTAAGAGGCCTATATTGGGAAAAAGAATGTCTACAAATAAAAACTACACAGAAGAATTGTGTGAAACATCTTTTTGTTCTGTTTGTTCAACTAAAAGAGTTGAACCTTAGTTTTGATTGAGCCGTTCTGAAACACTCTTTCTGTAGAAAATGCAAGTGGAGATTCGGAGCGCTAAGAGGGTAATAGTGGAAAAAGGAATGTCTCCAAATATAAACTACACAGAATCATTCTGTGAAACTTCTTTCTGATCTGTGCATTCAGCTAACAGAGTTAGACCATACTTTTGATTGAGCAGATCTGAACACTCTTTCTGTAGAAAATGCAACTGGACATTTGGAGGGCTAAGAGAGTAGTAGTGGAAAAAGGAATATATTGAAATATAAACTACACAGTAGCATTCTGTGAAAATTCTTTCTGTTCTGTGCATTCAACTAACAGAGTTGAACCTTACTTTTGATTGAGCCGTTCTGAAACACTCTTTCTGTAGAAACTGCAATTGGACATGCTAAGCGCTAAGAGGCCTATATTGGGAAAAAGAATATCTTCAAATAAAAACTACACAGATGCATTCTGTGAAACTTATTTCTGATCTGTAAATTCAGTTAACAGAGATAAAACATATTTTTGATTGAGCAGTTATGAAACAATATTTCTGTAGAAAATGCAAGGGGAGATTCGGAGCGCTAAGAGGGTAATAGTGGAAAAAGGAATGTCTCCAAATATAAACTACACAGAATCGTTCTGTGAAACTTCTTTCTGATCTGTGCATTCAGCTAACAGAGTTAAACCATACTTTTGATTGAGCAGATCTGAACACTCTTTCTGTAGAAAATGCAACTGGACATTTGGAGCGCTAAGAGAGTAGTAGTGGAAAAAGGAATATATTCAAATATAAACTACACAGAATCATTCTGTGAAACTTCTTTCTGATCTGAGCTTTCAGCTAACAGAGTTAAACCATACTTTTGATTGAGCAGTTTTGAAACACTCTGTCTGTAGAAAATGCAACTGGACATTCGTAGCGCTAAGTGGGTAATAGTGGAAAAAAGAATATGTTCAAATATAAACTACACAGAAGCATTGTATGAAACTTCTTTCTGTTCTGTGCATTCAACTAACAGAGTTGAACCTTACTTTTGATTGAGCCGTTCTGAAACACTCTTTCTGTAGAAACTGCAATTGGACATTCTGAGCGCTAAGAGGCCTATATTGGGAAAAAGAATGTCTACAAATAAAAACTACACAGAAGAATTGTGTGAAACATCTTTTTGTTCTGTTTGTTCAACTAAAAGAGTTGAACCTTAGTTTTGATTGAGCCGTTCTGAAACACTCTTTCTGTAGAAAATGCAAGTGGAGATTCGGAGCGCTAAGAGGGTAATAGTGGAAAAAGGAATGTCTCCAAATATAAACTACACAGAATCATTCTGTGAAACTTCTTTCTGATCTGTGCATTCAGCTAACAGAGTTAGACCATACTTTTGATTGAGCAGATCTGAACACTCTTTCTGTAGAAAATGCAACTGGACATTTGGAGGGCTAAGAGAGTAGTAGTGGAAAAAGGAATATATTCAAATATAAACTACACAGTAGCATTCTGTGAAAATTCTTTCTGTTCTGTGCATTCAACTAACAGAGTTGAACCTTACTTTTGATTGAGCCGTTCTGAAACACTCTTTCTGTAGAAACTGCAATTGGACATGCTAAGCGCTAAGAGGCCTATATTGGGAAAAAGAATATCTTCAAATAAAAACTACACAGATGCATTCTGTGAAACTTATTTCTGATCTGTAAATTCAGTTAACAGAGATAAAACATATTTTTGATTGAGCAGTTATGAAACAATATTTCTGTAGAAAATGCAAGTGGAGATTCGGAGCGCTAAGAGGGTAATAGTGGAAAAAGGAATGTCTCCAAATATAAACTACACAGAATCATTCTGTGAAACTTCTTTCTGATCTGTGCATTCAGCTAACAGAGTTAAACCATACTTTTGATTGAGCAGATCTGAACACACTTTCTGTAGAAAATGCAACTGGACATTTGGAGCGCTAAGAGCGTAGTAGTGGAAAAAGTAATATATTCAAATATAAACTACACAGAAGCATTCTGTGAAACTTCTTTCTGATCTGAGCATTCAGCTAACAGAGTTAAACCATACTTTTGATTGAGCAGTTTTGAAACACTCTGTCTGTAGAAAATGCAACTGGACATTCGTAGCGCTAAGTGGGTAATAGTGGAAAAAAGAATATGTTCAAATATAAACTACACAGAAACATTGTATGAAACTTCTTTCTGTTCTGTGCATTCAACTAACAGAGTTGAACCTTACTTTTGATTGAGCCTTTCTGAAACACTCTTTCTGTAGAAACTGCAATTGGACATTCTGAGCGCTAAGAGGCCTCTAATGGGAAAAATAATATCTTCAAATAAAAACTACACAGAAGCATTGTGTGAAACTTAGTTCTGATATGTTCATTAAGCTAACAGAGTTAAACCATACTTTTGATTGCGCAGTTCTGAACACTCTTTCTGTAGAAAACGCAAGTGGACATTCGGAGCGCTAAGAGGGTAATAGTGGAAAAAGGAATATATTCAAATATAAACTACACAGTAGCATTCTGTGGAAATTCTTTCTGTTCTGTGCATTCAACTAACAGAGTTGAACCTTACTTTTGATTGAGCCGTTCTGAAACACTCTTTCTGTAGAAACTGCAATTGGACATGCTAAGCGCTAAGAGGCCTCCATTGGGAAAAAGAATATCTTCAAATAAAAACTACACAGATGCATTCTGTGAAACTTATTTATGATCTGTAAATTCAGTTAACAGAGATAAAACATATTTTTGATTGAGCAGTTATGAAACACTCTTTTTGTAGAAAATGCAAGTGGAGATTCGGAGCGCTAAGAGGGTAATAGTGGAAAAAGGAATGTCTTCAAATATAAACTACACAGAATCATTCGGTGAAACTTCTTTCTGATCTGTGCATTCAGCTAACAGAGTTAAACCATACTTTTGATTGAGCAGATCTGAACACTCTTTCTGTAGAAAATGCAACTGGACATTTGGAGCGCTAAGAGCGTAGTAGTGGAAAAAGTAATATATTCAAATATAAACTACCCAGAAGCATTCTGTGAAACTTCTTTCTGATCTGAGCATTCAGCTAACAGAGTTAAACCATACTTTTGATTGAGCAGTTTTGAAACACTCTGTCTGTAGAAAATGCAACTGGACATTCGTAGCGCTAAGTGGGTAATAGTGGACAAAAGAATATGTTCAAATATAAACTAGACAGAAGCATTGTATGAAACTCCTTTCTGTTCTGTGCATTCAACTAACAGAGTGGAACCTTACTTTTGATTGAGCCATTCTGAAACACTCTTTCTGTAGAAACTGCAATTGGACATTCTGAGCGCTAGGAGGCCTATATTGGGAAAAAGAATGTCTACAAATAAAAACTACACAGAAGAATTGTGTGAAACATCTTTCCGTTCTGTTTGTTCAACTAAAAGAGTTGAACCTTAGTTTTGATTGAGCCGTTCTGAAACACTCTTTCTGTAGAAAATGCAAGTGGAGATTCGGAGCGCTAAGAGGGTAATAGTGGAAAAAGGAATGTCTCCAAATATAAACTACACAGAATCATTCTGTGAAACTTCTTTCTGATCTGTGCAGTCAGCTAACAGAGTTAAACCATACTTTTGATTGAGCAGATCTGAACACTCTTTCTGTAGAAAATGCAACTGGACACTTGGAGCGCTAAGAGAGTAGTAGTGGATAAAGGAATATATTCAAATATAAACTACACAGAAGCATTCTGTGAAACTTCTTTCTGATCTGAGCATTCAGCTAACAGAGTTAAACCATACTTTTGATTGAGCAGTTTTGAAACACTCTGTCTGTAGAAAATGCAACTGGACATTCGTAGCGCTAAGTGGGTAATAGTGGAAAAAAAATATGTTCAAATATAAACTACACAGAAGCATTGTACGAAACTTCTTTCTGTTCTGTGCATTCAACTAACAGAGTTGAACCTTACTTTTGATTGAGCCTTTCTGAAACACTCTTTCTGTAGAAACTGCAATTGGACATTCTGAGCGCTAAGAGGCCTCTATTGGGAAAAATAATATCTTCAAATAAAAACTACACAGAAGCATTGTGTGAAACTTATTTCTGATATGTTCATTAAGCTAACAGAGTTAAACCATACTTTTGATTGCGCAGTTCTGAACACTCTTTCTGTAGAAAATGCAAGTGGACATTCGGAGCGCTAAGAGGGTAATAGTGGAAAAGGGAATATATTCAAATATAAACTACACAGTAGCATTCTGTGAAAATTCTTTCTGTTCTGTGCATTCAACTAACAGAGTTGAACCTTACTTTTGATTGAGCCGTTCTGAAACACTCTTTCTGTAGAAACTGCAATTGGACATGCTAAGCGCTAAGAGGCCTACATTGGGAAAAAGAATATCTTCAAATAAAAACTACACAGATGCATTCTGTGAAACTTATTTCTGATCTGTAAATTCAGTTAACAGAGATAAAATATATTTTTGATTGAGCAGTTATGAAACACTCTTTTCGTAGAAAATGCAAGTGGAGATTCGGAGCGCTTAGAGGGTAATAGTGGAAAAAGGAATGTTTTCAAATATAAACTACACAAAATCATTCGGTGAAACTTTTTTCTGATCTGTGCATTCAGCTAACAGAGTTAAACCATACTTTTGATTGAGCAGATCTGAACACTCTTTCTGTAGAAAATGCAACTGGACATTTGGAGCGCTAAGAGCGTAGTAGTGGAAAAAGGAATATATTCAAATATAAACTACACGGAAGCATTCTGTGAAACTTCATTCTGATCTGAGCATTCAGCTAACAGAGTTAAACCATACTTTTGTTTGAGCAGTTTTGAAACACTCTGTCTGTAGAAAATGCAACTGGACATTCGTAGCGCTAAGTGGGTAATAGTGGAAAAAAGAACATGTTCAAATATAAACTAGACAGAAAGATTGTATGAAACTTCTTTCTGTTCTGTGCATTCAACTAACAGAGTTGAACCTTACTTTTGATTGAGCCGTTCTGAAACACTCTTTCTGTAGAAACTGCAATTGGACATTCTGAGCGCTAGGAGGCCTATATTGGGAAAAAGAATGTCTACAAATAGAAACTACACAGAAGAATTGTGTGAAACTTCTTTCCGTTCTGTTTGTTCAACTAAAAGAGTTGAACCTTAGTTTTTATTGAGCCGTTCTGAAACACTCTTTCTGTGGAAAATGCAAGTGGAGATTCGGAGCGCTAAGAGGGTAATAGTGGAAAAAGGAATGTCTCCAAATATAAACTACACAGAATCATTCTGTGAAACTTCTTTCTGATCTGTGCATTCAGCTAACAGAGTTAAACCATACTTTTGATTGAGCAGATCTGAACACTCTTTCTGTAGAAAATGCAACTGGACATTTGGAGCGCTAAGAGAGTAGTAGTTGAAAAAGTAATATTTTCAAATATAAACTACACAGAAGCATTCTGTGAAACTTCTTTCTGATCTGAGCATTCAGCTAACAGAGTTAAACCATACTTTTGATTGAGCAGTTTTGAAACACTCTGTCTGTAGAAAATGCAACTGGACATTCGTAGCGCTAAGTGGGTAATAGTGGAAAAAAAATATGTTCAAATATAAACTACACAGAAGCATTGTACGAAACTTCTTTCTTTTCTGTGCATTCAACTAACAGAGTTGAACCTTACTTTTGATTGAGCCTTTCTGAAACACTCCTTCTGTAGAAACTGCAATTGGACATTCTGAGCGCTAAGAGGCCTCTATTGGGAAAAATAATATCTTCAAATAAAAACTACACAGAAGCATTGTGTGAAACTTAGTTCTGATATGTTCATTAAGCTAACAGAGTTAAACCATACTTTTGATTGCGCAGTTCTTAACACTCTTTCTGTAGAAAACGCAAGTGGACATTCGGAGCGCTAAGAGGGTAATAGTGGAAAAAGGAATATATTCAAATATAAACTACACAGTAGCATTCTGTGAAAATCCTTTCTGTTCTGTGCATTCAACTAACAGAGTTGAACCTTACTTTTGATTGAGCCGTTCTGAAACACTCTTTCTGTAGAAACTGCAATTGGACATGCTAAGCGCTAAGAGGCCTCCGTTGGGAAAAAGAATATCTTCAAATAAAAACTACACAGATGCATTCTGTGAAACTTATTTCTGATCTGTAAATTCAGTTAACAGAGATAAAACGTATTTTTGATTGAGCAGTTATGAAACACTCTTTTTGTAGAAAATGCAAGTGGAGATTCGGAGCGCTAAGAGGGTAATAGTGGAAAAAGGAATGTCTTCAAATATAAACTACACAGAATCATTCGGTGAAACTTCTTTCTGATCTGTGCATTCAGCTAACAGAGTTAAACCATACTTTTGATTGAGCAGATCTGAACACTCTTTCTGTAGAAAATGCAACTGGACATTTGGAGCGCTAAGAGCGTAGTAGTGGAAAAAGTAATATATTCAAATATAAACTACACAGAAGCATTCTGTGAAACTTCTTTCTGATCTGAGCATTCAGCTAACAGAGTTAAACCATACTTTTGATTGAGCAGTTTTGAAACACTCTGTCTGTAGAAAATGCAACTGGACATTCGTAGCGCTAAGTGGGTAATAGTGGACAAAAGAATATGTTCAAATATAAACTAGACAGAAGCACTGTATGAAACTTCTTTCTGTTCTGTGCATTCAACTAACAGAGTTGAACCTTACTTTTGATTGAGCCGTTCTGAAACACTCTTTCTGTAGAAACTGCAATTGGACATTCTGAGCGCTAGGAGGCCTATATTGGGGAAAAGAATGTCTACAAATAAAAACTACACAGAAGAATTGGGTGAAACTTCTTTCTGTTCTGTTTGTTCAACTAAAAGAGTTGAACCTTAGTTTTGATTGAGCCGTTCTGAAACACTCTTTCTGTAGAAAATGCAAGTGGAGATTCGGAGCGCTAAGAGGGTAATAGTGGAAAAAGGAAAGTCTCCAAATATAAACTACACAGCATCATTCTGTGAAACTTCTTTCTGATCTGTGCATTCAGCTAACAGAGTTAAACCATACTTTTGATTGAGCAGATCTGAACACTCTTTCTGTAGAAAATGCAACTGGACATTTGGAGCGCTAAGAGCGTAGTAGTGGAAAAAGGAATATATTCAAATATAAACTACACAGAAGCATTCTGTGAAACTTCTTTCTGATCTGAGCATTCAGCTAACAGAGTTAAACCATACTTTTGATTGAGCAGTTTTGAAACACTCTGTCTGTAGAAAATGCAACTGGACATTCGTAGCGCTAAGTGGGTAATAGTGGAAAAAAAATATGTTCAAATATAAACTACACAGAAGCATTGTACGAAACTTCTTTCTGTTCTGTGCATTCAACTAACAGAGTTGAACCTTACTTTTGATTGAGCCTTTCTGAAACACTCTTTCTGTAGAAACTGCAATTGGACATTCTGAGCGCTAAGAGGCCTCTATTGCGAAAAATAATATCTTGAAATAAAAACTACACAGAAGCATTGTGTGAAACTTATTTCTGATATGTTCATTAAGCTAACAGATTTAAACCATACTTTTGATTGCGCAGTTCTGAACACTCTTTCTGTAGAAAATGCAAGTGGACATTCGGAGCGCTAAGAGGGTAATAGTGGAAAAAGGAATATATTCAAATATAAACTACACAGTAGCATTCTGTGAAAATACTTTCTGTTCTGTGCATTCAACTAACAGAGTTGAACCTTATTTTTGATTGAGCCGTTCTGAAACACTCTTTCTGTAGAAACTGCAATTGGACATGCTAAGCGCTAAGAGGCCTACATTGGGAAAAAGAATATCTTCAAATAAAAATTACACAGATGCATTCTGTGAAACTTATTTCTGATCTGTAAATTCAGTTAACAGAGATAAAACATATTTTTGATTGAGCAGTTATGAAACACTCTTTTTGTAGAAAATGCAAGAGGAGATTCGGAGCGCTAAGAGGGTAATAGTGGAAAAAGGAATGTCTTCAAATATAAACTACACAGAATCATTCGGTGAAACTTCTTTCTGATCCGTGCATTCAGCTAACAGAGTTAAACCATACTTTTGATTGAGCAGATCTGAACACACTTTCTGTAGAAAATGCAACTGGACATTTGGAGCGCTAAGAGCGTAGTAGTGGAAAAAGTAATATATTCAAATATAAACTACACAGAAGCATTCTGTGAAACTTCTTTCTGATCTGAGCATTCAGCTAACAGAGTTAAACCATACTTTTGATTGAGCAGTTTTGAAACACTCTGTCTGTAGAAAATGCAACTGGACATTCGTAGCGCTAAGTGGGTAATAGTGGAAAAAAGAATATGTTCAAATATAAACTACACAGAAACATTGTATGAAACTTCTTTCTGTTCTGTGCATTCAACTAACAGAGTTGAACCTTACTTTTGATTGAGCCTTTCTGAAACACTCTTTCTGTAGAAACTGCAATTGGACATTCTGAGCGCTAAGAGGCCTCTAATGGGAAAAATAATATCTTCAAATAAAAACTACACAGAAGCATTGTGTGAAACTTAGTTCTGATATGTTCATTAAGCTAACAGAGTTAAACCATACTTTTGATTGCGCAGTTCTGAACACTCTTTCTGTAGAAAACGCAAGTGGACATTCGGAGCGCTAAGAGGGTAATAGTGGAAAAAGGAATATATTCAAATATAAACTACACAGTAGCATTCTGTGGAAATTCTTTCTGTTCTGTGCATTCAACTAACAGAGTTGAACCTTACTTTTGATTGAGCCGTTCTGAAACACTCTTTCTGTAGAAACTGCAATTGGACATGCTAAGCGCTAAGAGGCCTCCATTGGGAAAAAGAATATCTTCAAATAAAAACTACACAGATGCATTCTGTGAAACTTATTTATGATCTGTAAATTCAGTTAACAGAGATAAAACATATTTTTGATTGAGCAGTTATGAAACACTCTTTTTGTAGAAAATGCAAGTGGAGATTCGGAGCGCTAAGAGGGTAATAGTGGAAAAAGGAATGTCTTCAAATATAAACTACACAGAATCATTCGGTGAAACTTCTTTCTGATCTGTGCATTCAGCTAACAGAGTTAAACCATACTTATGATTGAGCAGATCTGAACACTCTTTCTGTAGAAAATGCAACTGGACATTTGGAGCGCTAAGAGCGTAGTAGTGGAAAAAGTAATATATTCAAATATAAACTACCCAGAAGCATTCTGTGAAACTTCTTTCTGATCTGTGCATTCAGCTAACAGAGTTAAACCATACTTTTGATTGAGCAGTTTTGAAACACTCTGTCTGTAGAAAATGCAACTGGACATTCGTAGCGCTAAGTGGGTAATAGTGGACAAAAGAATATGTTCAAATATAAACTAGACAGAAGCATTGTATGAAACTCCTTTCTGTTCTGTGCATTCAACTAACAGAGTTGAACCTTACTTTTGATTGAGCCATTCTGAAACACTCTTTCTGTAGAAACTGCAATTGGACATTCTGAGCGCTAGGAGGCCTATATTGGGAAAAAGAATGTCTACAAATAAAAACTACACAGAAGAATTGTGTGAAACTTCTTTCCGTTCTGTTTGTTCAACTAAAAGAGTTGAACCTTAGTTTTGATTGAGCCGTTCTGAAACACTCTTTCTGTAGAAAATGCAAGTGGAGATTCGGAGCGCTAAGAGGGTAATAGTGGAAAAAGGAATGTCTCCAAATATAAACTACACAGAATCATTCTGTGAAACTTCTTTCTGATCTGTGCATTCAGCTAACAGAGTTAAACCATACTTTTGATTGAGCAGATCTGAACACTCTTTCTGTAGAAAATGCAACTGGACACTTGGAGCGCTAAGAGAGTAGTAGTGGAAAAAGGAATATATTCAAATATAAACTACACAGAAGCATTCTGTGAAACTTCTTTCTGATCTGAGCATTCAGCTAACAGAGTTAAACCATACTTTTGATTGAGCAGCTTTGAAACACTCTGTCTGTAGAAAATGCAACTGGACATTCGTAGCGCTAAGTGGGTAATAGTGGAAAAACAATATGTTCAAATATAAACTACACAGAAGCATTGTACGAAACTTCTTTCTGTTCTGTGCATTCAACTAACAGAGTTGAACCTTACTTTTGATTGAGCCTTTCTGAAACACTCTTTCTGTAGAAACTGCAATTGGACATTCTGAGCGCTAAGAGGCCTCTATTGGGAAAAATAATATCTTCAAATAAAAACTACACAGAAGCATTGTGTGAAACTTATTTCTGATATGTTCATTAAGCTAACAGAGTTAAACCATACTTTTGATTGCGCAGTTCTGAACACTCTTTCTGTAGAAAATGAAAGTGGACATTCGGAGCGCTAAGTGGGTAATAGTGGAAAAAGGAATATATTCAAATATAAACTACACAGTAGCATTCTGTGAAAATTCTTTCTGTTCTGTGCATTCAACTAACAGGGTTGATCCTTACTTTTGATTGAGCCGTTCTGAAACACTCTTACTGTAGAAACTGCAATTGGACATGCTAAGCGCTAAGAGGCCTACATTGGGAAAAAGAATATCTTCAAATAAAAATTACACAGATGCATTCTGTGAAACTTATTTCTGATCTGTAAATTCAGTTAACAGAGATAAAACATATTTTTGATTGAGCAGTTATGAAACACTCTTTTTGTAGAAAATGCAAGAGGAGATTCGGAGCGCTAAGAGGGTAATAGTGGAAAAAGGAATGTCTTCAAATATAAACTACACAGAATCATTCGGTGAAACTTCTTTCTGATCTGTGCATTCAGCTAACAGAGTTAAACCATACTTTTGATTGAGCAGATCTGAACACTCTTTCTGTAGAAAATGCAACTGGACATTTGGAGCGCTAAGAGCGTAGTAGTGGAAAAAGGAATATATTCAAATATAAACTACACAGAAGCATTCTGTGAAACTTCTTTCTGATCTGAGCATTCAGCTAACAGAGTTAAACCATACTTTTGATTGAGCAGTTTTGAAACACTCTGTCTGTAGAAAATGCAACTGGACATTCGTAGCGCTAAGTGGGTAATAGTGGAAAAAAGAATATGTTCAAATATAAACTACACAGAAACATTGTATGAAACTTATTTCTGTTCTGTGCATTCAACTAACAGAGTTGAACCTTACTTTGATTGAGCCTTTCTGAAACACTCTTTCTGTAGAAACTGCAATTTGACATTCTGAGCGCTAAGAGGCCTCTATTGGGAAAAATAATATCTTCAAATAAAAACTACACAGAAGCATTGTTTGAAACTTAGTTCTGATATGTTCATTAAGCTAACAGAGTTAAACCATACTTTTGATTGCGCAGTTCTGAACACTCTTTCTGTAGAAAACGCAAGTGGACATTCGGAGCGCTAAGAGGGTAATAGTGGAAAAAGGAATATATTCAAATATAAACTACACAGTAGCATTCTGTGAAAATTCTTTCTGTTCTGTGCATTCAACTAACAGAGTTGAAGCTTACTTTTGATTGAGCCGTTCTGAAACACTCTTTCTGTAGAAACTGCAATTGGACATGCTAAGCGCTAAGAGGCCTCCATTGGGAAAAAGAATATCTTCAAATAAAAACTACACAGATGCATTCTGTGAAACTTATTTCTGATCTGTAAATTCAGTTAACAGAGATAAAACGTATTTTTGATTGAGCAGTTATGAAACACTCTTTTTGTAGAAAATGCAAGTGGAGATTCGGAGCGCTAAGAGGGTAATAGTGGAAAAAGGAATGTCTTCAAATATAAACTACACAGAATCATTCGGTGAAACTTCTTTCTGATCTGTGCATTCAGCTAACAGAGTTAAACCATACTTTTGATTGAGCAGATCTGAACACTCTTTCTGTAGAAAATGCAACTGGACATTTGGAGCGCTAAGAGCGTAGTAGTGGAAAAAGTAATATATTCAAATATAAACTACACAGAAGCATTCTGTGAAACTTCTTTCTGATCTGAGCATTCAGCTAACAGAGTTAAACCATACTTTTGATTGAGCAGTTTTGAAACACTCTGTCTGTAGAAAATGCAACTGGACATTCGTAGCGCTAAGTGGGTAATAGTGGACAAAAGAATATGTTCAAATATAAACTAGACAGAAGCACTGTATGAAACTTCTTTCTGTTCTGTGCATTCAACTAACAGAGTTGAACCTTACTTTTGATTGAGCCGTTCTGAAACACTCTTTCTGTAGAAACTGCAATTGGACATTCTGAGCGCTAGGAGGCCTATATTGGGAAAAAGAATGTCTACAAATAAAAACTACACAGAAGAATTGTGTGAAACATCTTTCCGTTCTGTTTGTTCAACTAAAAGAGTTGAACCTTAGTTTTGATTGAGCCGTTCTGAAACACTCTTTCTGTAGGAAATGCAAGTGGAGATTCGGAGCGCTAAGAGGGTAATAGTGGAAAAAGGAATGTCTCCAAATATAAACTACACAGAATCATTCTGTGAAACTTCTTTCTGATCTGTGCATTCAGCTAACAGAGTTAAAACATACTTTTGATTGAGCAGATCTGAACACTCTTTCTGTAGAAAATGCAACTGGAAATTTGGAGCGCTAAGAGAGTAGTAGTGGAAAAAGGAATATATTCAAATATAAACTACACAGAAGCATTCTGTGAAACTTCTTTCTGATCTGAGCATTCAGCTAACAGAGTTAAACCATACTTTTGATTGAGCAGTTTTGAAACACTCTGTCTGTAGAAAATGCAACTGGACATTCGTAGCGCTAAGTGGGTAATAGTGGAAAAAAAATATGTTCAAATATAAACTACACAGAAGCATTGTACGAAACTTCTTTCTGTTCTGTGCATTCAACTAACAGAGTTGAACCTTACTTTTGATTGAGCCTTTCTGAAACACTCTTTCTGTAGAAACTGCAATTGGACATTCTGAGCGCTAAGAGGCCTCTATTGGGAAAAATAATATCTTCAAATAAAAACTACACAGAAGCATTGTGTGAAACTTATTTCTGATATGTTCATTAAGCTAACAGAGTTAAACCATACTTTTGATTGCGCAGTTCTGAACACTCTTTCTGTAGAAAATGCAAGTGGACATTCGGAGCGCTAAGAGGGTAATAGTGGAAAAAGGAATATATTCAAATATAAACTACACAGTAGCATTCTGTGAAAATTCTTTCTGTTCTGTGCATTCAACTAACACAGTTGAACCTTACTTTTGATTGAGCCGTTCTGAAACACTCTTTCTGTAGAATCTGCAATTGGACATGCTAAGCGCTAAGAGGCCTACATTGGGAAAAAGAATATCTTCAAATAAAAACTACACAGATGCATTCTGTGAAACTTATTTCTGATCTGTAAATTCAGTTAACAGAGATAAAACATATTTTTGATTGAGCAGTTATGAAACACTCTTTTTGTAGAAAATGAAAGTGGAGATTCGGAGTGCTAAGTGGGTAATAGTGGAAAAAGGAATGTCTTCAAACATAAACTACACAGAATCATTCGGTGAAACTTCTTTCTGATCTGTGCATTCAGCTAACAGAGTTAAACCATACTTTTGATTGAGCAGATCTGAACACTCTTTCTGTAGAAAATGCAACTGGACATTTGGAGCGCTAAGAGATTAGTAGTGCAAAAAGGAATATATTCAAATATAAACTACAGAGAAGCATTCTGTGAAACTTCCTTCTGATCTGAGCATTCAGCTAACAGAGTTAAACCATACTTTTGATTGAGCAGTTTTGAAACACTCTGTCTGTAGAAAATGCAACTGGACATTCGTAGCGCTAAGTGGGTAATAGTGGAAAAAAATATGTTCAAATATAAACCACACAGAAGCATTGTACGAAACTTCTTTCTGTTCTGTGCATTCAACTAACAGAGTTGAACCTTACTTTTGATTGAGCCTTTCTGAAACACTCTTTCTGTAGAAACTGCAATTGGACATGCTAAGCGCTAAGAGGCCTACATTGGGAAAAATAATATCTTCAAATAAAAATTACACAGATGCATTCTGTGAAACTTATTTCTGATCTGTAAATTCAGTTAACAGAGATAAAACATATTTTTGATTGAGCAGTTATGAAACACTCTTTTTGTAGAAAATGCAAGAGGAGTTTCGGAGCGCTAAGAGGGTAATAGTGGAAAAAGGAATGTCTTCAAATATAAACTACACAGAATCATTCGGTGAAACTTCTTTCTGATCTGTGCATTCAGCTAACAGAGTTAAACCATACTTTTGATAGAGCAGATCTGAACACTCTTTCTGTAGAAAATGCAACTGGACATTTGGAGCGCTAAGAGCGTAGTAGTGGAAAAAGGAATATATTCAAATATAAACTACACAGAAGCATTCTGTGAAACTTCTTTCTGATCTGAGCATTCAGCTAACAGAGTTAAACCATACTTTTGATTGAGCTGTTTTGAAACACTCTGTCTATAGAAAATGCAACTGGACATTCTTAGCGCTAAGTGGGTAATAGTGGAAAAAAGAATATGTTCAAATATAAACTACACAGAAACATTGTATGAAACTTCTTTCTGTTCTGTGCATTCAACTAACAGAGTTGAACCTTAGTTTTGATTGAGCCGTTCTGAAACACTCTTTCTGTAGAAACTGCAATTGGACATACTGAGCGCTAGGAGGCCTGTATTGGGAAAAAGAATGTCTACAAATAAAAACTACACAGAAGAATTGTGTGAAACTTCTTTCTGTTCTGTTTGTTAAACTAAAAGAGTTGAACCTTAGTTTTGATTGAGCCGTTCTGAAACACTCTTTCTGTAGAAAATGCAAGTGGAGATTCGGAGCGCTAAGAGGGTAATAGTGGAAAAAGGAATGTCTCCAAATATAAACTACACAGAATCATTCTGTGAAACTTCTTTCTGATCTGTGCATTCAGCTAACAGAGTTAAACCATACTTTTGATTGAGCAGATCTGAACACTCTTTCTGTAGAAAATGCAACTGGACATTTGGAGCGCTAAGAGCGTAGTAGTGGAAAAAGGAATATATTCAAATATAAACTACACAGAAGCATTCTGTGAAACTTCTTTCTGATCTGAGCATTCAGCTAACAGAGTTAAACCATACTTTTGATTGAGCAGTTTTGAAACACTCTGTCTGTAGAAAATGCAACTGGACATTCGTAGCGCTAAGTGGGTAATAGTGGAAAAAGTATATGTTCAAATATAAACTACACAGAAGCATTGTATGAAACATCTTTCTGTTCTGTGCATTCAACTAACAGAGTTGAACCTTACTTTTGATTGAGCCTTTCTGAAACACTCTTTCTGTAGAAACTGCAATTGGACATTCTGAGCGCTAAGAGGCCTCTATTGGGAAAAATAATATCTTCAAATAAAAACTACAGAGAAGCATTGTGTGAAACTTATTTCTGATATGTTCATTAAGCTAACAGAGTTAAACCATACTTTTGATTGCGCAGTTCTGAACACTCTTTCTGTAGAAAATGCAAGTGGACATTCGGAGCGCTAAGAGGGTAATAGTGGAAAAAGGAATATATTCAAATATAAACTACACAGTAGCATTCTGTGAAAATTCTTTCTGTTCTGTGCGTTCAACTAACAGAGTTGAACCTTACTTTTGATTGAAGCCGTTCTGAAACACTCTTTCTGTAGAAACTGCAATTGGACATGCTAAGCGCTAAGAGGCCTACATTGGGAAAAAGAATATCTTCAAATAAAAACTACAGAGATGCATTCTGTGAAACTTATTTCTGATCTGTAAATTCAGTTAACAGAGATAGAACATATTTTTGATTGAGCAGTTATGAAACACTCTTTTTGTAGAAAATGCAAGTGGAGATTCGGAGCGCTAAGAGGGTAATAGTGGAAAAAGGAATGTCTTCAAATATAAACTACACAGAATCATTCGGTGAAACTTCTTTCTGATCTGTGCATTCAGCTAACAGAGTTAAACCATACTTTTGATTGAGCAGATCTGAACACTCTTTCTGTAGAAAATGCAACTGGACATTTGGAGCGCTAAGAGCGTAGTAGTGGAAAAAGGAATATATTCAAATATAAACTACACAGAAGCATTCTGTGAAACTTCTTTCTGATCTGAGCATTCAGCTAACAGAGTTAAACCATACTTTTGATTGAGCAGTTTTGAAACACTCTGTCTGTAGAAAATGCAACTGGACATTCGTAGCGCTAAGTGGGTAATAGTGGAAAAAAGAATATGTTCAAATAGAATCTACACAGAAGCATTGTATGAAACTTCTTTCTGTTCTGTGCATTCAACTAACAGAGTTGAACCTTACTTTTGATTGAGCCGTTCTGAAACACTCTTTCTGTAGAAACTGCAATTGGACATACTGAGCGCTAGGAGGCCTATATTGGGAAAAAGAATGTCTACAAATAAAAACTACACAGAAGAATTGTGTGAAACTTCTTTCTGTTCTGTTTGTTCAACTAAAAGAGTTGAACCTTAGTTTTGATTGAGCCGTTCTGAAACACTCTTTCTGTAGAAAATGCAAGTGGAGATTCGGAGCGCTAAGAGGGTAATAGTGGAAAAAGGAATGTCTCCAAATATAAACTACACAGAATCATTCTGTGAAACTTCTTTCTGATCTGTGCATTCAGCTAACAGAGTTAAACCATACTTTTGATTGAGCAGATCTGAACACTCTTTCTGTAGAAAATGCAACTGGACATTTGGAGCGCTAAGAGAGTAGTAGTGGAAAAAGGAATATATTCAAATATAAACTACACAGAAGCATTCTGTGAAACTTCTTTCTGATCTGAGCATTCAGCTAACAGAGTTAAACCATACTTTTGATTGAGCAGTTTTGAAACACTCTGTCTGTAGAAAATGCAACTGGACATTCGTAGCGCTAAGTGGGTAATAGTGGAAAAAAGTATATGTTCAAATATAAACTACACAGAAGCATTGTATGAAACTTCTTTCTGTTCTGTGCATTCAACTAACAGAGTTGAACCTTACTTTTGATTGAGCCTTTCTGAAACACTCTTTCTGTAGAAACTGCAATTGGACATTCTGAGCGCTAAGAGGCCTCTATTGGGAAAAACAATATCTTCAAATAAAAACTACAGAGAAGCATTGTGTGAAACTTATTTCTGATATGTTCATTAAGTTAACAGAGTTAAACCATACTTTTGATTGCGCAGTTCTGAACACTCTTTCTGTAGAAAATGCAAGTGGACATTCGGAGCGTTAAGAGGGTAATAGTGGAAAAAGGAATATATTCAAATATAAACTACACAGTAGCATTCTGTAAAAATTCTTTCTGTTCTGTGCGTTCAACTAACAGAGTTGAACCTTACTTTTGATTGAGCCGTTCTGAAACACTCTTTCTGTAGAAACTGCAATTGGACATGCTAAGCGCTAAGAGGCCTACATTGGGAAAAAGAATATCTTCAAATAAAAACTACACAGATGCATTCTGTGAAACTTATTTCTGATCTGTAAATTCAGTTAACAGAGATAAAATATATTTTTGATTGAGCAGTTATGAAACACTCTTTTTGTAGAAAATGCAAGTGGAGATTCGGAGCGCTAAGAGGGTAATAGTGGAAAAAGGAATGTCTTCAAATATAAACTACACAGAATCATTCGGTGAAACTTCATTCTGATCTGTGCATTCAGCTAACAGAGTTAAACCATACTTTTGATTGAGCAGATCTGAACACTCTTTCTGTAGAAAATGCAACTGGACATTTGGAGCGCTAAGAGCGTAGTAGGGGAAAAAGGAATATATTCAAATATAAACTACACAGAAGCATTCTGTGAAACTTCTTTCTGATCTGAGCATTCAGCTAACAGAGTTAAACCATACTTTTGATTGAGCAGTTTTGAAACACTCTGTCTGTAGAAAATGCAACTGGACATTCGTAGCGCTAAGTGGGTAATAGTGGAAAAAATAATATGTTCAAATATAAACTACACAGAAGCATTGTATGAAACTTCTTTCTGTTCTGTGCATTCAACTAACAGAGTTGAACCTTAGTTTTGATTGAGCCGTTCTGAAACACTCTTTCTGTAGAAACTGCAATTGGACATACTGAGCGCTAGGAGGCCTGTATTGGGAAAAAGAATGTCTACAAATAAAAACTACACAGAAGAATTGTGTGAAACTTCTTTCTGTTCTGTTTGTTAAACTAAAAGAGTTGAACCTTAGTTTTGATTGAGCCGTTCTGAAACACTCTTTCTGTAGAAAATGCAAGTGGAGATTCGGAGCGCTAAGAGGGTAATAGTGGAAAAAGGAATGTCTCCAAATATAAACTACACAGAATCATTCTGTGAAACTTCTTTCTGATCTGTGCATTCAGCTAACAGAGTTAAACCATACTTTTGATTGAGCAGATCTGAACACTCTTTCTGTAGAAAATGCAACTGGACATTTGGAGCGCTAAGAGCGTAGTAGTGGAAAAAGGAATATATTCAAATATAAACTACACAGAAGCATTCTGTGAAACTTCTTTCTGATCTGAGCATTCAGCTAACAGAGTTAAACCATACTTTTGATTGAGCAGTTTTGAAACACTCTGTCTGTAGAAAATGCAACTGGACATTCGTAGCGCTAAGTGGGTAATAGTGGAAAAAGTATATGTTCAAATATAAACTACACAGAAGCATTGTATGAAACACCTTTCTGTTCTGTGCATTCAACTAACAGAGTTGAACCTTACTTTTGATTGAGCCTTTCTGAAACACTCTTTCTGTAGAAACTGCAATTGGACATTCTGAGCGCTAAGAGGCCTCTATTGGGAAAAATAATATCTTCAAATAAAATCTACAGAGAAGCATTGTGTGAAACTTATTTCTGATATGTTCATTAAGCTAACAGAGTTAAACCATACTTTTGATTGCGCAGTTCTGAACACTCTTTCTGTAGAAAATGCAAGTGGACATTCGGAGCGCTAAGAGGGTAATAGTGGAAAAAGGAATATATTCAAATATAAACTACACAGTAGCATTCTGTGAAAATTCTTTCTGTTCTGTGCGTTCAACTAACAGAGTTGAACCTTACTTTTGATTGAAGCCGTTCTGAAACACTCTTTCTGTAGAAACTGCAATTGGACATGCTAAGCGCTAAGAGGCCTACATTGGGAAAAAGAATATCTTCAAATAAAAACTACAGAGATGCATTCTGTGAAACTTATTTCTGATCTGTAAATTCAGTTAACAGAGATAGAACATATTTTTGATTGAGCAGTTATGAAACACTCTTTTTGTAGAAAATGCAAGTGGAGATTCGGAGCGCTAAGAGGGTAATAGTGGAAAAAGGAATGTCTTCAAATATAAACTACACAGAATCATTCGGTGAAACTTCTTTCTGATCTGTGCATTCAGCTAACAGAGATAAAACATACTTTTGATTGAGCAGATCTGAACACTCTTTCTGTAGAAAATGCAACTGGACATTTGGAGCGCTAAGAGCGTAGTAGTGGAAAAAGGAATATATTCAAATATAAACTACACAGAAGCATTCTGTGAAACTTCTTTCTGATCTGAGCATTCAGCTAACAGAGTTAAACCATACTTTTGATTGAGCAGTTTTGAAACACTCTGTCTGTAGAAAATGCAACTGGACATTCGTAGCGCTAAGTGGGTAATAGTGGAAAAAAGAATATGTTCAAATATAAACTACACAGAAGCATTGTATGAAACTTCTTTCTGTTCTGTGCATTCAACTAACAGAGTTGAACCTTACTTTTGATTGAGCCGTTCTGAAACACTCTTTCTGTAGAAACTGCAATTGGACATTCTGAGCGCTAGGAGTCCTATATTGGGAAAAAGAATGTCTACAAATAAAAACTACACAGAAGAATTGTGTGAAAATTCTTTCTGTTCTGTTTGTTCAACTAAATGATTTGAACCTTAGTTTTGATTGAGCCGTTCTGAATCACTCTTTCTGTAGATAATGCAAGTGGAGATTCGGAGCGCTAAGAGGGTAATAGTGGAAAAAGGAATGTCTCCAAATATAAACTACACAGAATCATTCTGTGAAACTTCTTTCTGATCTGTGCATTCAGTTAACAGAGTTAAACCATACTTTTGATTGAGCAGATCTGAACACTCTTTCTGTAGAAAATGCAACTGGACATTTGGAGCGCAAGAGAGTAGTAGTGGAAAAAGGAATATATTCAAATATAAACTACACAGAAGCATTCTGTGAAACTTTTTTCTGATCTGAGCATTCAGCTAACAGAGTTAAACCATACTTTTGATTGAGCAGTTTTGAAACACTCTGTCTGTAGAAAATGCAACTGGACATTCGTAGCGCTAAGTGGGTAATAGTGGAAAAAAGTATATGTTCAAATATAAACTACACAGAAGCATTGTATGAAACTTCTTTCTGTTCTGTGCATTCAACTAACAGAGTTGAACCTTACTTTTGATTGAGCCGTTCTGAAACACTCTTTCTGTAGAAACTGCAATTGGACATTCTGAGAGCTAAGAGGCCTATATTGGGAAAAAGAATGTCTCAAATAAAAACTACGCAGAAGAATTGTGTGAAACTTCTTTCTGTTCTGTTTGTTCAACTAAAATGGTAGAACCTTAGTTTTGATTGAGCCGTTCTGAAACACTCTTTCTGTAGATAATGCAAGTGGAGATTCGGAGCGCTAAGAGGGTAATAGTGGAAAAAGGAATGTCTCCAAATATAAACTACACAGAATCATTCTGTGAAACTTCTTTCTGATCTGTGCATTCAGCTAACAGTGTTAAACCATACTTTTGATTGAGCAGATCTGAACACTCTTTCTGTAGAAAATGCAACTGGACATTTGGAGCGCTAAGAGAGTAGTAGTGGAAAAAGGAATATATTCAAATATAAACTACACAGAAGCATTCTGTGAAACTTATTTCTGATCAGAGCATTCAGCTAACAGAGTTAAACCATACTTTTGATTGAGCAGTTTTGAAACACTCTGTCTGTAGAAAATGCAACTGGACATTCGTAGCGCTAAGTGGGTAATAGTGGAAAAAGTATATGTTCAAATATAAACTACACAGAAGCATTGTATGAAACTTCTTTCTGTTCTGTGCATTCAACTAACAGAGTTGAACCTTACTTTTGATTGAGCCTTTCTGAAACACTCTTTCTGTAGAAACTGCAATTGGACATTCTGAGCGCTAAGAGGCCTCTATTGGGAAAAATAATATCTTCAAATAAAAACTACAGAGAAGCATTGTGTGAAACTTATTTCTGATATGTTCATTAAGCTAACAGAGTTAAACCATACTTTTGATTGCGCAGTTCTGAACACTCTTTCTGTAGAAAATGCAATTGGACATTCTGAGCGCGAAGAGGCCTATATTGGGAAAAAGAATGTCTCAAATAAAAACTACGCAGAAGAATTGTGTGAAACTTCTTTCTGTTCTGTTTGTTCAACTAAAATGGTAGAACCTTAGTTTTGATTGAGCCGTTCTGAAACACTCTTTCTGTAGAAACTGCAATTGGACATTCTGAGCGCTAGGAGTCCTATATTGGGAAAAAGAATGTCTACAAATAAAAACTACACAGAAGAATTGTGTGAAAATTCTTTCTGTTCTGTTTGTTCAACTAAAAGATTTGAACCTTAGTTTTGATTGAGCCGTTCTGAATCACTCTTTCTGTAGATAATGCAAGTGGAGATTCGGAGCGCTAAGAGGGTAATAGTGGAAAAAGGAATGTCTCCAAATATAAACTACACAGAATCATTCTGTGAAACTTCTTTCTGATCTGTGCATTCAGTTAACAGAGTTAAACCATACTTTTGATTGAGCAGATCTGAACACTCTTTCTGTAGAAAATGCAACTGGACATTTGGAGCGCAAGAGAGTAGTAGTGGAAAAAGGAATATATTCAAATATAAACTACACAGAAGCATTCTGTGAAACTTTTTTCTGATCTGAGCATTCAGCTAACAGAGTTAAACCATACTTTTGTTTGAGCAGTTTTGAAACACTCTGTCTGTAGAAAATGCAACTGGACATTCGTAGCGCTAAGTGGGTAATAGTGGAAAAAAGTATATGTTCAAATATAAACTACACAGAAGCATTGTATGAAACTTCTTTCTGTTCTGTGCATTCAACTAACAGAGTTGAACCTTACTTTTGATTGAGCCGTTCTGAAACACTCTTTCTGTAGAAACTGCAATTGGACATTCTGAGCGCTAAGAGGCCTATATTGGGAAAAAGAATGTCTCAAATAAAAACTACGCAGAAGAATTGTGTGAAACTTCTTTCTGTTCTGTTTGTTCAACTAAAATGGTAGAACCTTAGTTTTGATTGAGCCGTTCTGAAACACTCTTTCTGTAGATAATGCAAGTGGAGATTCGGAGCGCTAAGAGGGTAATAGTGGAAAAAGGAATGTCTCCAAATATAAACTACACAGAATCATTCTGTGAAACTTCTTTCTGATCTGTGCATTCAGCTAACAGTGTTAAACCATACTTTTGATTGAGCAGATCTGAACACTCTTTCTGTAGAAAATGCAACTGGACATTTGGAGCGCTAAGAGAGTAGTAGTGGAAAAAGGAATATATTCAAATATAAACTACACAGAAGCATTCTGTGAAACTTATTTCTGATCAGAGCATTCAGCTAACAGAGTTAAACCATACTTTTGATTGAGCAGTTTTGAAACACTCTGTCTGTAGAAAATGCAACTGGACATTCGTAGCGCTAAGTGGGTAATAGTGGAAAAAGTATATGTTCAAATATAAACTACACAGAAGCATTGTATGAAACTTCTTTCTGTTCTGTGCATTCAACTAACAGAGTTGAACCTTACTTTTGATTGAGCCTTTCTGAAACACTCTTTCTGTAGAAACTGCAATTGGACATTCTGAGCGCTAAGAGGCCTCTATTGGGAAAAATAATATCTTCAAATAAAAACTACAGAGAAGCATTGTGTGAAACTTATTTCTGATATGTTCATTAAGCTAACAGAGTTAAACCATACTTTTGATTGCGCAGTTCTGAACACTCTTTCTGTAGAAAATGCAATTGGACATTCTGAGCGCGAAGAGGCCTATATTGGGAAAAAGAATGTCTCAAATAAAAACTACGCAGAAGAATTGTGTGAAACTTCTTTCTGTTCTGTTTGTTCAACTAAAATGGTAGAACCTTAGTTTTGATTGAGCCGTTCTGAAACACTCTTTCTGTAGATAATGCAAGTGGAGATTCGGAGCGCTAAGAGGGTAATAGTGGAAAAAGGAATGTCTCCAAATATAAACTACACAGAATCATTCTGTGAAACTTCTTTCTGATCTGTGCATTCAGCTAACAGTGTTAAACCATACTTTTGATTGAGCAGATCTGAACACTCTTTCTGTAGAAAATGCAACTGGACATTTGGAGCGCTAAGAGAGTAGTAGTTGAAAAAGGAATATATTCAAATATAAACTACACAGAAGCATTCTGTGAAACTTATTTCTGATCAGAGCATTCAGCTAACAGAGTTAAACCATACTTTTGATTGATCAGTTTTGAAACACTCTGTCTGTAGAAAATGCAACTGGACATTCGTAGCGCTAAGTGGGTAATAGTGGAAAAAAGTATATGTTCAAATATAAACTACACAGAAGCATTGTATGAAACTTCTTTCTGTTCTGTGCATTCAACTAACAGAGTTGAATCTTACTTTTGATTGAGCCTTTCTGAAACACTCTTTCTGTAGAAACTGCAATTGGACATTCTGAGCGCTAAGAGGCCTCTATTGGGAAAAATAATATCTTCAAATAAAAACTACAGAGAAGCATTGTGTGAAACTTATTTCTGATATGTTCATTAAGTTAACAGAGTTAAACCATACTTTTGATTGCGCAGTTCTGAACACTCTTTCTGTAGAAAATGCAAGTGGACATTCGGAGCGTTAAGAGGGTAATAGTGGAAAAAGGAATATATTCAAATATAAACTACACAGTAGCATTCTGTAAAAATTCTTTCTGTTCTGTGCGTTCAACTAACAGAGTTGAACCTTACTTTTGATTGAGCCGTTCTGAAACACTCTTTCTGTAGAAACTGCAATTGGACATGCTAAGCGCTAAGAGGCCTACATTGGGAAAAAGAATATCTTCAAATAAAAACTACACAGATGCATTCTGTGAAACTTATTTCTGATCTGTAAATTCAGTTAACAGAGATAAAATATATTTTTGATTGAGCAGTTATGAAACACTCTTTTTGTAGAAAATGCAAGTGGAGATTCGGAGCTCTAAGAGGGTAATAGTGGAAAAAGGAATGTCTTCAAATATAAACTACACAGAATCATTCGGTGAAACTTCATTCTGATCTGTGCATTCAGCTAACAGAGTTAAACCATACTTTTGATTGAGCAGATCTGAACACTCTTTCTGTAGAAAATGCAACTGGACATTTGGAGCGCTAAGAGTGTAGTAGGGGAAAAAGGAATATATTCAAATATAAACTACACAGAAGCATTCTGTGAAACTTCTTTCTGATCTGAGCATTCAGCTAACAGAGTTAAACCATACTTTTGATTGAGCAGTTTTGAAACACTCTGTCTGTAGAAAATGCAACTGGACATTCGTAGCGCTAAGTGGGTAATAGTGGAAAAAATAATATGTTCAAATATAAACTACACAGAAGCATTGTATGAAACTTCTTTCTGTTCTGTGCATTCAACTAACAGAGTTGAACCTTAGTTTTGATTGAGCCGTTCTGAAACACTCTTTCTGTAGAAACTGCAATTGGACATACTGAGCGCTAGGAGGCCTGTATTGGGAAAAAGAATGTCTACAAATAAAAACTACACAGAAGAATTGTGTGAAACTTCTTTCTGTTCTGTTTGTTAAACTAAAAGAGTTGAACCTTAGTTTTGATTGAGCCGTTCTGAAACACTCTTTCTGTAGAAAATGCAAGTGGAGATTCGGAGCGCTAAGAGGGTAATAGTGGAAAAAGGAATGTCTCCAAATATAAACTACACAGAATCATTCTGTGAAACTTCTTTCTGATCTGTGCATTCAGCTAACAGAGTTAAACCATACTTTTGATTGAGCAGATCTGAACACTCTTTCTGTAGAAAATGCAACTGGACATTTGGAGCGCTAAGAGCGTAGTAGTGGAAAAAGGAATATATTCAAATATAAACTACACAGAAGCATTCTGTGAAACTTCTTTCTGATCTGAGCATTCAGCTAACAGGGTTAAACCATACTTTTGATTGAGCAGTTTTGAAACACTCTGTCTGTAGAAAATGCAACTGGACATTCGTAGCGCTAAGTGGGTAATAGTGGAAAAAGTATATGTTCAAATATAAACTACACAGAAGCATTGTATGAAACATCTTTCTGTTCTGTGCATTCAACTAACAGAGTTGAACCTTACTTTTGATTGAGCCTTTCTGAAACACTCTTTCTGTAGAAACTGCAATTGGACATTCTGAGCGCTAAGAGGCCTCTATTGGGAAAAATAATATCTTCAAATAAAAACTACAGAGAAGCATTGTGTGAAACTTATTTCTGATATGTTCATTAAGCTAACAGAGTTAAACCATACTTTTGATTGCGCAGTTCTGAACACTCTTTCTGTAGAAAATGCAAGTGGACATTCGGAGCGCTAAGAGGGTAATAGTGGAAAAAGGAATATATTCAAATATAAACTACACAGTAGCATTCTGTGAAAATTCTTTCTGTTCTGTGCGTTCAACTAACAGAGTTGAACCTTACTTTTGATTGAAGCCGTTCTGAAACACTCTTTCTGTAGAAACTGCAATTGGACATGCTAAGCGCTAAGAGGCCTACATTGGGAAAAAGAATATCTTCAAATAAAAACTACAGAGATGCATTCTGTGAAACTTATTTCTGATCTGTAAATTCAGTTAACAGAGATAGAACATATTTTTGATTGAGCAGTTATGAAACACTCTTTTTGTAGAAAATGCAAGTGGAGATTCGGAGCGCTAAGAGGGTAATAGTGGAAAAAGGAATGTCTTCAAATATAAACTACACAGAATCATTCGGTGAAACTTCTTTCTGATCTGTGCATTCAGCTAACAGAGTTAAACCATACTTTTGATTGAGCAGATCTGAACACTCTTTCTGTAGAAAATGCAACTGGACATTTGGAGCGCTAAGAGCGTAGTAGTGGAAAAAGGAATATATTCAAATATAAACTACACAGAAGCATTCTGTGAAACTTCTTTCTGATCTGAGCATTCAGCTAACAGAGTTAAACC
This sequence comes from Symphalangus syndactylus, assembly GCF_028878055.3. Classification (NCBI taxonomy): domain Eukaryota; kingdom Metazoa; phylum Chordata; class Mammalia; order Primates; family Hylobatidae; genus Symphalangus; species Symphalangus syndactylus. Next base: position 159,193,894 of record NC_072427.2, read on the forward strand.
ATACTTTTGATTGAGCAGTTTTGAAACACTCTGTCTGTAGAAAATGCAACTGGACATTCGTAGCGCTAAGTGGGTAATAGTGGAAAAAAGAATATGTTCAAATAGAATCTACACAGAAGCATTGTATGAAACTTCTTTCTGTTCTGTGCATTCAACTAACAGAGTTGAACCTTACTTTTGATTGAGCCGTTCTGAAACACTCTTTCTGTAGAAACTGCAATTGGACATACTGAGCGCTAGGAGGCCTATATTGGGAAAAAGAATGTCTAAAAATAAAAACTACACAGAAGAATTGTGTGAAACTTCTTTCTGTTCTGTTTGTTCAACTAAAATGGTAGAACCTTAGTTTTGATTGAGCCGTTCTGAAACACTCTTTCTGTAGATAATGCAAGTGGAGATTCGGAGCGCTAAGAGGGTAATAGTGGAAAAAGGAATGTCTCCAAATATAAACTACACAGAATCATTCTGTGAAACTTCTTTCTGATCTGTGCATTCAGCTAACAGTGTTAAACCATACTTTTGATTGAGCAGATCTGAACACTCTTTCTGTAGAAAATGCAACTGGACATTTGGAGCGCTAAGAGAGTAGTAGTGGAAAAAGGAATATATTCAAATATAAACTACACAGAAGCATTCTGTGAAACTTATTTCTGATCAGAGCATTCAGCTAACAGAGTTAAACCATACTTTTGATTGAGCAGTTTTGAAACACTCTGTCTGTAGAAAATGCAACTGGACATTCGTAGCGCTAAGTGGGTAATAGTGGAAAAAAGTATATGTTCAAATATAAACTACACAGAAGCATTGTATGAAACTTCTTTCTGTTCTGTGCATTCAACTAACAGAGTTGAACCTTACTTTTGATTGAGCCTTTCTGAAACACTCTTTCTGTAGAAACTGCAATTGGACATTCTGAGCGCTAAGAGGCCTCTATTGGGAAAAATAATATCTTCAAATAAAAACTACAGAGAAGCATTGTGTGAAACTTATTTCTGATATGTTCATTAAGTTAACAGAGTTAAACCATACTTTTGATTGCGCAGTTCTGAACACTCTTTCTGTAGAAAATGCAAGTGGACATTCGGAGCGTTAAGAGGGTAATAGTGGAAAAAGGAATATATTCAAATATAAACTACACAGTAGCATTCTGTAAAAATTCTTTCTGTTCTGTGCGTTCAACTAACAGAGTTGAACCTTACTTTTGATTGAGCCGTTCTGAAACACTCTTTCTGTAGAAACTGCAATTGGACATGCTAAGCGCTAAGAGGCCTACATTGGGAAAAAGAATATCTTCAAATAAAAACTACACAGATGCATTCTGTGAAACTTATTTCTGATCTGTAAATTCAGTTAACAGAGATAAAATATATTTTTGATTGAGCAGTTATGAAACACTCTTTTTGTAGAAAATGCAAGTGGAGATTCGGAGCGCTAAGAGGGTAATAGTGGAAAAAGGAATGTCTTCAAATATAAACTACACAGAATCATTCGGTGAAACTTCATTCTGATCTGTGCATTCAGCTAACAGAGTTAAACCATACTTTTGATTGAGCAGATCTGAACACTCTTTCTGTAGAAAATGCAACTGGACATTTGGAGCGCTAAGAGCGTAGTAGGGGAAAAAGGAATATATTCAAATATAAACTACACAGAAGCATTCTGTGAAACTTCTTTCTGATCTGAGCATTCAGCTAACAGAGTTAAACCATACTTTTGATTGAGCAGTTTTGAAACACTCTGTCTGTAGAAAATGCAACTGGACATTCGTAGCGCTAAGTGGGTAATAGTGGAAAAAATAATATGTTCAAATATAAACTACACAGAAGCATTGTATGAAACTTCTTTCTGTTCTGTGCATTCAACTAACAGAGTTGAACCTTACTTTTGATTGAGCCGTTCTGAAACACTCTTTCTGTAGAAACTGCAATTGGACATACTGAGCGCTAGGAGGCCTGTATTGGGAAAAAGAATGTCTACAAATAAAAACTACACAGAAGAATTGTGTGAAACTTCTTTCTGTTCTGTTTGTTAAACTAAAAGAGTTGAACCTTAGTTTTGATTGAGCCGTTCTGAAACACTCTTTCTGTAGAAAATGCAAGTGGAGATTCGGAGCGCTAAGAGGGTAATAGTGGAAAAAGGAATGTCTCCAAATATAAACTACACAGAATCATTCTGTGAAACTTCTTTCTGATCTGTGCATTCAGCTAACAGAGTTAAACCATACTTTTGATTGAGCAGATCTGAACACCCTTTCTGTAGAAAATGCAACTGGACATTTGGAGCGCTAAGAGCGTAGTAGTGGAAAAAGGAATATATTCAAATATAAACTACACAGAAGCATTCTGTGAAACTTCTTTCTGATCTGAGCATTCAGCTAACAGAGTTAAACCATACTTTTGATTGAGCAGTTTTGAAACACTCTGTCTGTAGAAAATGCAACTGGACATTCGTAGCGCTAAGTGGGTAATAGTGGAAAAAGTATATGTTCAAATATAAACTACACAGAAGCATTGTATGAAACATCTTTCTGTTCTGTGCATTCAACTAACAGAGTTGAACCTTACTTTTGATTGAGCCTTTCTGAAACACTCTTTCTGTAGAAACTGCAATTGGACATTCTGAGCGCTAAGAGGCCTCTATTGGGAAAAATAATATCTTCAAATAAAAACTACAGAGAAGCATTGTGTGAAACTTATTTCTGATATGTTCATTAAGCTAACAGAGTTAAACCATACTTTTGATTGCGCAGTTCTGAACACTCTTTCTGTAGAAAATGCAAGTGGACATTCGGAGCGCTAAGAGGGTAATAGTGGAAAAAGGAATATATTCAAATATAAACTACACAGTAGCATTCTGTGAAAATTCTTTCTGTTCTGTGCGTTCAACTAACAGAGTTGAACCTTACTTTTGATTGAAGCCGTTCTGAAACACTCTTTCTGTAGAAACTGCAATTGGACATGCTAAGCGCTAAGAGGCCTACATTGGGAAAAAGAATATCTTCAAATAAAAACTACAGAGATGCATTCTGTGAAACTTATTTCTGATCTGTAAATTCAGTTAACAGAGATAGAACATATTTTTGATTGAGCAGTTATGAAACACTCTTTTTGTAGAAAATGCAAGTGGAGATTCGGAGCGCTAAGAGGGTAATAGTGGAAAAAGGAATGTCTTCAAATATAAACTACACAGAATCATTCGGTGAAACTTCTTTCTGATCTGTGCATTCAGCTAACAGAGTTAAACCATACTTTTGATTGAGCAGATCTGAACACTCTTTCTGTAGAAAATGCAACTGGACATTTGGAGCGCTAAGAGCGTAGTAGTGGAAAAAGGAATATATTCAAATATAAACTACACAGAAGCATTCTGTGAAACTTCTTTCTGATCTGAGCATTCAGCTAACAGAGTTAAACCACACTTTTGATTGAGCAGTTTTGAAACACTCTGTCTGTAGAAAATGCAACTGGACATTCGTAGCACTAAGTGGGTAATAGTGGAAAAAAGAATATGTTCAAATAGAATCTACACAGAAGCATTGTATGAAACTTCTTTCTGTTCTGTGCATTCAACTAACAGAGTTGAACCTTACTTTTGATTGAGCCGTTCTGAAACACTCTTTCTGTAGAAACTGCAATTGGACATACTGAGCGCTAGGAGGCCTATATTGGGAAAAAGAATGTCTACAAATAAAAACTACACAGAAGAATTGTGTGAAACTTCTTTCTGTTCTGTTTGTTCAACTTAAAGAGTTGAACCTTAGTTTTGATTGAGCCGTTCTGAAACACTCTTTCTGTAGAAAATGCAAGTGGAGATTCGGAGCGCTAAGAGGGTAACAGTGGAAAAAGGAATGTCTCCAAATATAAACTCCACACAATCATTCTGTGAAACTTCTTTCTGATCTGTGCATTCAGCTAACAGAGTTAAACCATACTTTTGATTGAGCAGATCTGAACACTCTTTCTGTAGAAAATGCAACTGGACATTTGGAGCGCTAAGAGAGTAGTAGTGGAAAAAGGAATATATTCAAATATAAACTACACAGAAGCATTCTGTGAAACTTCTTTCTGATCTGAGCATTCAGCTAACAGAGTTAAACCATTCTTTTGATTGAGCAGTTTTGAAACACTCTGTCTGTAGAAAATGCAACTGGACATTCGTAGCGCTAAGTGGGTAATAGTGGAAAAAAGTATATGTTCAAATATAAACTACACAGAAGCATTGTATGAAACTTCTTTCTGTTCTGTGCATTCAACTAACAGAGTTGAACCTTACTTTTGATTGAGCCTTTCTGAAACACTCTTTCTGTAGAAACTGCAATTGGACATTCTGAGCGCTAAGAGGCCTCTATTGGGAGAAATAATATCTTAAAATAAAAACTACAGAGAAGCATTGTGTGAAACTTATTTCTGATATGTTCATTAAGCTAACAGAGTTAAACCATACTTTTGATTGCTCAGTTCTGAACACTCTTTCTGTAGAAAATGCAAGTGGACATTCGGAGCATTAAGAGGGTAATAGTGGAAAAAGGAATATATTCAAATATAAACTACACAGTAGCATTCGGTAAAAATTCTTTCTGTTCTGTGCATTCAACTAACAGAGTTGAACCTTACTTTTGATTGAGCCGTTCTGAAACACTCTTTCTGTAGAAACTGCAATTGGACATGCTGAGCGCTAAGAGGCCTACATTGGGAAAAAGAATATCTTCAAATAAAAACTACACAGATGCATTCTGTGAAACTAATTTCTGATCTGTAAATTCAGTTAACAGAGATAAAACATATTTTTGATTGAGCAGTTATGAAACACTCTTTTTGTAGAAAATGCAAGTGGAGATTCGGAGCGCTAAGAGGGTAATATTGGAAAAAGGAATGTCTTCAAATATAAACTACACAGAATCATTCGGTGAAACTTCTTTCTGATCTGTGCATTCAGCTAACAGAGTTAAACCATACTTTTGATTGAGCAGATCTGAACACTCTTTCTGCAGAAAATGCAACTGGACATTTGGAGCGCTAAGAGCGTAGTAGTGGAAAAAGGAATATATTCAAATATAAACTACACAGAAGCATTCTGTGAAACTTCTTTCTGATCTGAGCATTCAGCTAACAGAGTTAAACCATACTTTTTATTGAGCAGTTTTGAAACACTCTGTCTGTAGAAAATGCAACTGGACATTCGTAGCGCTAAGTGGGTAATAGTGGAAAAAAGAATATGTTCAAATATAAACTACACAGAAGCATTGTATGAAACTTCTTTCTGTTCTGTGCATTCAAATAACAGAGTTGAACCTTACTTTTGATTGAGCCGTTCTGAAACACTCTTTCTGTAGAAACTGCAATTGGACATTCTGAGTGCTAAGAGGCCTATAATGGGAAAAAGAATGTCTAAAAATAAAAACTACACAGAAGAATTGTGTGAAACTTCTTTCTGTTCTGTTTGTTCAACTAAAAGCGTTGAACCTTAGTTTTGATTGAGCCGTTCTGAAACACTCTTTCTGTAGTAAATGCAAGTGGAGATTCGGAGCGCTAAGAGGGTAATAGTGGAAAAAGGAATGTCTCCAAATATAAACTACACAGAATCATTCTGTGAAACTTCTTTCTGATCTTTGCATTCAGCTAACAGTGTTAAACCATACTTTTGATTGAGCAGATCTGAACACTCTTTCTGTAGAAAATGCAACTGGACATTTGGAGCGCTAAGAGAGTAGTAGTGGAAAAAGGAATGTATTCAAATATAAACTACACAGAAGCATTCTGTGAAACTTCTTTCTGATCTGAGCATTCAGCTAACAGAGTTAAACCATACTTTTGATTGAGCAGTTTTGAAACACTCTGTCTGTAGAAAATGCAACTGGACATTCGTAGCGCTAAGTGGGTAATAGTGGAAAAAAGAATATATTCAAATATAAACTACACAGAAGCATTGTATGAAACTTCTTTCTGTTCTGTGCATTCAACTAACAGAGTTGAACCTTACTTTTGATTGAGCCTTTCTGAAACACTCTTTCTGTAGAAACTGCAATTGGACATTCTGAGCGCTAAGAGGCCTATATTGGGAAAAATAATATCTTCAAATAAAAACTTCACAGAAGCATTGTGTGAAACCTATTTCTGATATGTTCATTAAGCTAACAGAGTTAAACCATACTTTTGATTGCGCAGTTCTGAACACTCTTTCTGTAGAAAATTCAAGTGGACATTCGGAGCGCTAAGAGGGTAATAGTGGAAAAAGGAATATATTCAAATATAAACTACGCAGTAGCATTCTGTGAAAATTCTTTCTGTTCTGTGCATTCAACTAACAGAGTTGAACCTTACTTTTGATTGAGCCGTTCTGAAACACTCTTTCTGTAGAAACTGCAATTGGACATGCTAAGCGCTAAGAGGCCTACATTGGGAAAATGAATATCTTCAAATAAAAACTACACAGATGCATTCTGTGAAACTTATTTCTGATCTGTAAATTCAGTTAAGAGATAAAACATATTTTTGATTGAGCAGTTATGAAACACTCTTTTTGTAGAAAATGTAAGTGGAGATTCGGAGCGCTAAGAGGGTAATAGTGGAAAAAGGAATGTCTTCAAATATAAACTACACAGAATCATTCGGTGAAACTTCTTTCTGATCTGTGCATTCAGCTAACAGAGTTAAACCATACTTTTGATTGAGCAGATCTGAACACTCTTTCTGTAGAAAATGCAACTGGACATTTGGAGCGCTAAGAGCGTAGTAGTGGAAAAAGGAATATATTCAAATATAAACTACACAGAAGCATTCTGTGAAACTTCTTTCTGATCTGAGCATTCAGCTAACAGAGTTAAACCATACTTTTGATTGAGCAGTTTTGAAACACTCTGTCTGTAGAAAATGCAACTGGACATTCGTAGCGCTAAGTGGGTAATAGTGGAAAAAAGAATATGTTCAAATATAAACTACACAGAAGCATTGTATGAAACTTCTTTCTGTTCTGTGCATTCAACTAACAGAGTTGAACCTTACTTTTGATTGAGCCGTTCTGAAACACTCTTTCTGTAGAAACTGCAATTGGACATTCTGAGCGCTAAGAGGCCTATATTGGGAAAAAGAATGTCTACAAATAAAAACTACACAGAGGAATTGTGTGAAACTTCTTTCTGTTCTTTTTGTTCAACTAAAAGAGTTGAACCTTAGTTTTGATTGAGCCGTTCTGAAACACTCTTTCTGTGGAAAATGCAAGTGGAGATTCGGAGCGCTTAGAGGGTAATAGTGGAAAAAGGAATGTCTCCAAATATAAACTACACAGAATCATTCTGTGAAACTTATTTCTGATCTGTGCATTCAGCTAACAGAGTTAAACCATACTTTTGATTGAGCAGATCTGAACACTCTTTCTGTAGAAAATGCAACTGGACATTTGGAGCGCTAAGAGAGTAGTAGTGGAAAAAGGAATATATTCAAATATAAACTACACAGAAGCATTCTGTGAAACTTCTTTCTGATCTGAGCATTCAGCTAACAGAGTTAAACCATACTTTTGATTGAGCAGTTTTGAAACACTCTGTCTGTAGAAAATGCAACTGGACATTCGTAGCGCTAAGTGGGTAATAGTGGAAAAAAGAATATGTTCAAATATAAACTACACAGAAGCATTGTATGAAACTTCTTTCTGTTCTGTGCATTCAACTAACAGAGTTGAACCTTACTTTTGATTGAGCCGTTCTGAAACACTCTTTCTGTAGAAACTGCAATTGGACATTCTGAGCGCTAAGAGGCCTATATTGGGAAAAAGAATGTCTACAAATAAAAACTACACAGAGGAATTGTGTGAAACTTCTTTCTGTTCTTTTTGTTCAACTAAAAGAGTTGAACCTTAGTTTTGATTGAGCCGTTCTGAAACACTCTTTCTGTGGAAAATGCAAGTGGAGATTCGGAGCGCTTAGAGGGTAATAGTGGAAAAAGGAATGTCTCCAAATATAAACTACACAGAATCATTCTGTGAAACTTTTTTCTGATCTGTGCATTCAGCTAACAGAGTTAAACCATACTTTTGGTTGAGCAGATCTGAACACTCTTTCTGTAGAAAATGCAACTGGACATTTGGAGCGCTAAGAGAGTAGTAGTGGAAAAAGGAATATATTCAAATATAAACTACACAGAAGCATTCTGTGAAACTTCTTTCTGATCTGAGCATTCAGCTAACAGAGTTAAACCATACTTTTGATTGAGCAGTTTTGAAACACTCTGTCTGTAGAAAATGCAACTGGACATTCGTAGCGCTAAGTGGGTAATAGTGGAAAAAAGAATATGTTCAAATATAAACTACACAGAAGCATTGTATGAAACTTCTTTCTGATCTGTGCATTCAACTAACAGACTTGAACCTTACTTTTGATTGAGCCTTTCAGAAACACTCTTTCTGTAGAAACTGCAATTGGACATTCTGAGCGCTAAGAGGCCTCTATTGGGAAAAATAATATCTTCAAATAAAAACTACACAGAAGCATTGTGTGAAACTTATTTCTGATATGTTCATTAAGCTAACAGAGTTAAACCATACTTTTGATTGCGCAGTTCTGAACACTCTTTCTGTAGAAAATGCAAGTTGACATTCGGAGCGCTAAGAGGGTAATAGTGGAAAAAGGAATATATTCAAATATAAACTACACAGTAGCATTCTGTGAAAATTCTTTCTGTTCTGTGCATTCAACTAACAGAGTTGAACCATACTTTTGATTGAGCCGTTCTGAAACACTCTTTCTGTAGAAACTGCAATTGGACATGCTAAGCGCTAAGAGGCCTACATTGGGAAAAAGAATATCTTCAAATAAAAACTACACAGATGCATTCTGTGAAACTTATTTCTGATCTGTAAATTCAGTTAACAGAGATAAAACATATTTTTGATTGAGCAGTTATGAAACACTCTTTTTGTAGAAAATGCAAGTGGAGATTCGGAGCGCTAAGAGGGTAATAGTGGAAAAAGGAATGTCTTCAAATATAAACTACACAGAATCATTCGGTGAAACATCTTTCTGATCTGTGCATTCAGCTAACAGAGTTAAACCATACTTTTGATTGAGCAGATCTGAACACTCTTTCTGTAGAAAATGCAACTGGACATTTGGAGCGCTAAGAGAGTAGTAGTGGAAAAAGGAATATATTCAAATATAAACTACACAGAAGCATTCTGTGAAACTTCTTTCTGATCTGAGCATTCAGCTAACAGAGTTAAACCATACTTTTGATTGAGCAGTTTTGAAACACTCTGTCTGTAGAAAATGCAACTGGACATTCGTAGCGCTAAGTGGGTAATAGTGGAAAAAAGAATATGTTCAAATATAAACTACACAGAAGCATTGTATGAAACTTCTTTCTGTTCTGTGCATTCAACTAACAGAGTTGAACCTTACTTTTGATTGAGCCGTTCTGAAACACTCTTTCTGTAGAAACTGCAATTGGACATTCTGAGTGCTAAGAGGCCTATATTGGGAAAAAGAATGTCTACAAATAAAAACTACACAGAAGAATTGTGTGAAACTTCTTTCTGTTCTGTTTGTTCAACTGAAAGAGTTGAACCTTAGTTTTGATTGAGCCGTTCAGAAACACTCTTTCTGTAGAAAATGCAAGTGGAGATTCAGAGCGCTAAGAGGGTAATAGTGGAAAAAGGAATGTCTCCAAATATAAACTACACAGAATCATTCTGTGAAACTTCTTTCTGATCTGTGCATTCAGCTAACAGAGTTAAACCATACTTTTGATTGAGAAGATCTGAACACTCTTTCTGTAGAAAATGCAACTGGACATTTGGAGGGCTAAGAGACTAGTAGTGGAAAAAGGAATATATTCAAATATAAACTACACAGAAGCATTCTGTGAAACTTCTTTCTGATCTGAGCATTCAGCTAACAGAGTTAAACCATACTTTTGATTGCGCAGTTTTGAAACACTCTGTCTGTAGAAAATGCAACTGGACATTCGTAGCGCTAAGTGGGTAATAGTGGAAAAAAGAATATGTTCAAATATAAACTACACAGAAGCATTGTATGAAACTTCTTTCTGTTCTGTGCATTCAACTAAGAGAGTTGAACCTTACTTTTGATTGAGCCTTTCAGAAACACTCTTTCTGTAGAAACTGCAATTGTACATTCTGAGCGCTAAGAGGCCTCTATTGGGAAAAATAATATCTTCAAATAAAAACTACACAGAAGCATTGTGTGAAACTTATTTCTGATATGTTCATTAAGCTAACAGAGTTAAACCATACTTTTGATTGCGCAGTTCTGAACACTCTTTCTGTAGAAAATGCAAGTTGACATTCGGATCGCTAAGAGGGTAATAGTGGAAAAAGGAATATATTCAAATATAAACTACACAGTAGCATTCTGTGAAAATTCTTTCTGTTCTGTGCATTCAACTAACAGAGTTGAACCTTACTTTTGATTGAGCCGTTCTGAAACACTCTTTCTGTAGAAACTGCAATTGGACATGCTAAGCGCTAAGAGGCCTACATAGGGAAAAAGAATATCTTCAAATAAAAACTACACAGATGCATTCTGTGAAACTTATTTCTCATCTGTAAATTCAGTTAACACAGATAAAACATATTTTTGATTGAGCAGTTATGAAACACTCTTTTTGTAGAAAATGCAAGTGGAGATTCGGAGCGCTAAGGGGGTAATAGTGGAAAAAGGAATGTCTCCAAATATAAACTACACAGAATCATTCGGTGAAACTTCTTTCTGATCTGTGCATTCAGCTAACAGAGTTAAACCATACTTTTGATTGAGCAGATCTGAACACTCTTTCTGTAGAAAATGCAACTGGACATTTGGAGCGCTAAGAGCGTAGTAGTGGAAAAAGGAATATATTCAAATATAAACTACACAGAAGCATTCTGTGAAACTTCTTTCTGATCTGAGCATTCAGCTAACAGAGTTAAACCATACTTTTGATTGAGCAGTTTTGAAACACTCTGTCTGTAGAAAATGCAACTGGACATTCGTAGCGCTAAGTGGGTAATAGTGGAAAAAAGAATATGTTCAAATATAAACTACACAGAAGCATTGTATGAAACTTCTTTCTGTTCTGTGCATTCAACTAACAGAGTTGAACCGTACTTTTGATTGAGGCTTTCTGAAACACTCTTTCTGTAGAAACTGCAATTGGACATTCTGAGCGCTAAGAGGCCTATATTGGGAAAAATAATATCTTCAAATAAAAACTACACAGAAGCATTCTGTGAAACTTATTTCTGATATGTTCATTAAGCTAACAGTGTTAAACCATACGTTTGATTGCGCAGTTCTGAACACTCTTTCTGTAGAAAATGCAAGTTGACATTCGGAGCGCTAAGAGGGTAATAGTGGAAAAAGGAATATATTCAAATATAAACTACACAGTAGCATTCTGTGAAAATTCTTTCTGTTCTGTGCATTCAAGTAACAGAGTTGAACCTTACTTTTGATTGAGCCGTTCTGAAACACTCTTTCTGTAGAAACTGCAATTGGACATTCTGAGCGCTAAGAGGCCTATATTGGGAAGAAGAATGTCTACAAATAAAAACTACACAGAAGAATTGTGTGAAACTTCTTTCTGTTCTGTTTGTTCAACTGAAAGAGTTGAACCTTAGCTTTGATTGAGCCGTTCTGAAACACTCTTTCTGTAGAAAATGCAAGTGGAGATTCAGAGCGCTAAGAGGGTAATAGTGGAAAAAGGAATGTCTCCAAATATAAACTACACAGAATCATTCTGTGAAACTTCTTTCTGATCTGTGCATTCAGCTAACAGAGTTAAACCATACTTTTGATTGAGCAGATCTGAACACTCTTTCTGTAGAAAATGCAACTGGACATTTGGAGCGCTAAGAGAGTAGTAGTGGAAAAAGGAATATATTCAAATATAAACTGCACAGAAGCATTCTGTGAAACTACTTTCTGATCTGAGCATTCAGCTAACAGAGTGAAACCATACTTTTGATTGAGCAGTTTTGAAACACTCTGTCTGTAGAAAATGCAACTGGACATTCGTAGCGCTAAGTGGGTAATAGTGGAAAAAAGAATATGTTCAAATATAAACTACACAGAAGCATTGTATGAAACTCCTTTCTGTTCTGTGCATTCAACTAACAGAGTTGAACCGTACTTTTGATTGAGGCTTACTGAAACACTCTTTCTGTAGAAACTGCAATTGGACATTCTGAGCGCTAAGAGGCCTATATTGGGAAAAATAATATCTTCAAATAAAAACTACACAGAAGCATTGTGTGAAACTTATTTCTGATATGTTCATTAAGCTAACAGAGTTAAACCATACGTTTGATTGCGCAGTTCTGAACACTCTTTCTGTAGAAAATGCAAGTGGACATTCGGAGCGCTAAGAGGGTAATAGTGGAAAAAGGAATATATTCAAATATGAACTACACAGTAGCATTCTGTGAAAATTCTTTCTGTTCTGTGCGTTCAACTAACAGAGTTGAACCTTACTTTTGATTGAGCCGTTCTGAAACACTCTTTCTGTAGAAACTGCAATTGGACATGCTAAGCGCTAAGAGGCCTACATTGGGAAAAAGAATATCTTCAAATAAAAACTACACAGATGCATTCTGTGAAACTTATTTCTGATCTGTAAATTCAGTTAACAGAGATAAAACATATTTTTGATTGAGCAGTTATGAAACACTCTTTTTGTAGAAAATGCAAGTGGAGATTCGGAGCGCTAAGAGGGTAATAGTGGAAAAAGGAATGTCTTCAAATATAAACTACACAGAATCATTCGGTGAAACTTCTTTCTGATCTGTGCATTCAGCTAACAGAGTTAAACCATACTTTTGATTGAGCAGATCTGAACACTCTTTCTGTAGAAAATGCAACTGGACATTTGGAGCGCTAAGAGCGTAGTAATGGAAAAAGGAATATATTCAAATATAAAATACACAGAAGCATTCTGTGAAACTTCTTTCTGATCTGAGCATTCAGCTAACAGAGTTAAACCATACTTTTGATTGAGCAGTTTTGAAACACTCTGTCTGTAGAAAATACAACTGGACATTCGTAGCGCTAAGTGGGTAATAGTGGAAAAAAGAATATGTTCAAATATAAACTACACAGAAGCATTGTATGAAACTTCTTTCAGTTCTGTGCATTCAACTAACAGATTTGAACCTTACTTTTGATTGAGCCGTTCTGAAACACTCTTTCTGTAGAAACTGCAATTGGACATTCTGAGCGCTAAGAGGCCTATATTGGGAAAAAGAATGTCTACAAATAAAAACTACACAGAGGAATTGTGTGAAACTTCTTTCTGTTCTGTTTGTTCAACTAAAAGAGTTGAACCTTAGTTTTGATTGAGCCGTTCTGAAACACTCTTTCTGTAGAAAATGCAAGTGGAGATTCGGAGCGCTAAGAGGGTAATAGTGGAAAAAGGAATGTCTCCAAATATAAACTACACAGAATCATTCTGTGAAACTTCTTTCTGATCTGTGCATTCAGCTAACAGAGTTAAACCATACTTTTGATTGAGCAGATCTGAACACTCTTTCTGTAGAAAATGCAACTGGTCATTTGGAGCGCTAAGAGAGTAGTAGTGGAAAAAGGAATATATTCACATATAAACTACACAGAAGCATTCTGTGAAACTTCTTTCTGATCTGAGCATTCAGCTAACAGAGTTAAACCATACTATTGATTGAGCAGTTTTGAAACACTCTGTCTGTAGAAAATGCAACTGGACATTCGTAGCGCTAAGTGGGTAATAGTGGAAAAAAGAATATGTTCAAATATAAACTACACAGAAGCATTGTATGAAACTTCTTTCTGTTCTGTGCATTCAACTAACAGAGTGGAACCTTACTTTTGATTGAGCCTTTCAGAAACACTCTTTCTGTAGAAACTGCAATTGGACATTCTGAGCGCTAAGAGGCCTCTATTGGGAAAAATAATATCTTCAAATAAAAACTACACTGAAGCATTGTGTGAAACTTATTTCTGATATGTTCATTAAGCTAACAGAGTTAAACCATACTTTTGATTGCGCAGTTCTGAACACTCTTTCTGTAGAAAATGCAAGTTGACATTCGGAGCGCTAAGAGGGTAATAGTGGAAAAAGGAATATATTCAAATATAAACTACACAGTAGCATTCTGTGAAAATTCTTTCTGTTCTGTGCATTCAACTAACAGAGTTGAACCTTACTTTTGATTGAGCCGTTCTGAAACACTCTTTCTGTAGAAACTGCAATTGGACATGCTAAGCGCTAAGAGGCCTACATTGGGAAAAAGAATATCTTCAAATAAAAACTACACAGATGGATTCTGTGAAACTTATTTCTGATCTGTAAATTCAGTTAACAGAGATAAAACATATTTTTGATTGAGCAGTTATGAAACACTCTTTTTGTAGAAAATGCAAGTGGAGATTCGGAGCGCTAAGAGGGTAATAGTGGAAAAAGGAATGTCTTCAAATATAAACTACACAGAATCATTCGGTGAAACTTCTTTCTGATCTGTGCATTCAGCTAACAGAGTTGAACCACACTTTTGATTGAGCAGATCTGAACACTCTTTCTGTAGAAAATGCAACTGGACATTTGGAGCGCTAAGAGCGTAGTAGTGGAAAAAGGAATATATTCAAATATAAACTACACAGAAGCATTCTGTGAAACTTCTTTCTGATCTGAGCATTCAGCTAACAGAGTTAAACCATACTTTTGATTGAGCAGTTTTGAAACACTCTGTCTGTAGAAAATGCAACTGGACATTCGTAGCGCTAAGTGCGTAATAGTGGAAAAAAGAATATGTTCAAATATAAACTACACAGAAGCATTGTATGAAACTTCTTTCTGTTCTGTCCATTCAACTAACAGAGTTGAACCTTACTTTTGATTGAGCCGTTCTGAAACACTCTTTCTGTAGAAACTGCAATTGGACATTCTGAGCGCTAAGAGGCCTATATTGGGAAAAAGAATGTCTACAAATAAAAACTACACAGAAGAATTGTGTGAAACTTCTTTCTGTTCTGTTTGTTCAACTGAAAGAGTTGAACTTTAGCTTTGATTGAGCCGTTCTGAAACACTCTTTCTGTAGAAAATGCAAGTGGAGATTCGGAGCGTTAAGAGGGTAATAGTGGAAAAAGGAATGTCTCCAAATATAAACTACACAGAATCATTCTGTGAAACTTCTTTCTGATCTGTGCATTCAGCTAACAGAGTTAAACCATACTTTTGATTGAGCAGATCTGAACACTCTTTCTGTAGAAAATGCAACTGGTCATTTGGAGCGCTAAGAGAGTAGTAGTGGAAAAAGGAATATATTCACATATAAACTACACAGAAGCATTCTGTGAAACTTCTTTCTGATCTGAGCATTCAGCTAACAGAGTTAAACCATACTATTGATTGAGCAGTTTTGAAACACTCTGTCTGTAGAAAATGCAACTGGACATTCGTAGCGCTAAGTGGGTAATAGTGGAAAAAAGAATATGTTCAAATATAAACTACACAGAAGCATTGTATGAAACTTCTTTCTGTTCTGTGCATTCAACTAACAGAGTGGAACCTTACTTTTGATTGAGCCTTTCAGAAACACTCTTTCTGTAGAAACTGCAATTGGACATTCTGAGCGCTAAGAGGCCTCTATTGGGAAAAATAATATCTTCAAATAAAAACTACACTGAAGCATTGTGTGAAACTTATTTCTGATATGTTCATTAAGCTAACAGAGTTAAACCATACTTTTGATTGCGCAGTTCTGAACACTCTTTCTGTAGAAAATGCAAGTTGACATTCGGAGCGCTAAGAGGGTAATAGTGGAAAAAGGAATATATTCAAATATAAACTACACAGTAGCATTCTGTGAAAATTCTTTCTGTTCTGTGCATTCAACTAACAGAGTTGAACCTTACTTTTGATTGAGCCGTTCTGAAACACTCTTTCTGTAGAAACTGCAATTGGACATGCTAAGCGCTAAGAGGCCTACATTGGGAAAAAGAATATCTTCAAATAAAAACTACACAGATGGATTCTGTGAAACTTATTTCTGATCTGTAAATTCAGTTAACAGAGATAAAACATATTTTTGATTGAGCAGTTATGAAACACTCTTTTTGTAGAAAATGCAAGTGGAGATTCGGAGCGCTAAGAGGGTAATAGTGGAAAAAGGAATGTCTTCAAATATAAACTACACAGAATCATTCGGTGAAACTTCTTTCTGATCTGTGCATTCAGCTAACAGAGTTGAACCACACTTTTGATTGAGCAGATCTGAACACTCTTTCTGTAGAAAATGCAACTGGACATTTGGAGCGCTAAGAGCGTAGTAGTGGAAAAAGGAATATATTCAAATATAAACTACACAGAAGCATTCTGTGAAACTTCTTTCTGATCTGAGCATTCAGCTAACAGAGTTAAACCATACTTTTGATTGAGCAGTTTTGAAACACTCTGTCTGTAGAAAATGCAACTGGACATTCGTAGCGCTAAGTGCGTAATAGTGGAAAAAAGAATATGTTCAAATATAAACTACACAGAAGCATTGTATGAAACTTCTTTCTGTTCTGTCCATTCAACTAACAGAGTTGAACCTTACTTTTGATTGAGCCGTTCTGAAACACTCTTTCTGTAGAAACTGCAATTGGACATTCTGAGCGCTAAGAGGCCTATATTGGGAAAAAGAATGTCTACAAATAAAAACTACACAGAAGAATTGTGTGAAACTTCTTTCTGTTCTGTTTGTTCAACTGAAAGAGTTGAACTTTAGCTTTGATTGAGCCGTTCTGAAACACTCTTTCTGTAGAAAATGCAAGTGGAGATTCGGAGCGTTAAGAGGGTAATAGTGGAAAAAGGAATGTCTCCAAATATAAACTACACAGAATCATTCTGTGAAACTTCTTTCTGATCTGTGCATTCAGCTAACAGAGTTAAACCATACTTTTGATTGAGCAGATCTGAACACTCTTTCTGTAGAAAATGCAACTGGTCATTTGGAGCGCTAAGAGAGTAGTAGTGGAAAAAGGAATATATTCACATATAAACTACACAGAAGCATTCTGTGAAACTTCTTTCTGATCTGAGCATTCAGCTAACAGAGTTAAACCATACTTTTGATTGAGCAGTTTTGAAACACTCTGTCTGTAGAAAATGCAACTGGACATTCGTAGCGCTAAGTGGGTAATAGTGGAAAAAAGAATATGTTCAAATATAAACTACACAGAAGCATTGTATGAAACTACTTTCTGTTCTGTGCATTCAACTAACAGAGTGGAACCTTACTTTTGATTGAGCCTTTCAGAAACACTCTTTCTGTAGAAACTGCAATTGGACATTCTGAGCGCTAAGAGGCCTCTATTGGGAAAAATAATATCTTCAAATAAAAACTACACTGAAGCATTGTGTGAAACTTATTTCTGATATGTTCATTAAGCTAACAGAGTTAAACCATACTTTTGATTGCGCAGTTCTGAACACTCTTTCTGTAGAAAATGCAAGTTGACATTCGGAGCGCTAAGAGGGTAATAGTGGAAAAAGGAATATATTCAAATATAAACTACACAGTAGCATTCTGTGAAAATTCTTTCTGTTCTGTGCATTCAACTAACAGAGTTGAACCTTACTTTTGATTGAGCCGTTCTGAAACACTCTTTCTGTAGAAACTGCAATTGGACATGCTAAGCGCTAAGAGGCCTACATTGGGAAAAAGAATATCTTCAAATAAAAACTACACAGATGGATTCTGTGAAACTTATTTCTGATCTGTAAATTCAGTTAACAGAGATAAAACATATTTTTGATTGAGCAGTTATGAAACACTCTTTTTGTAGAAAATGCAAGTGGAGATTCGGAGCGCTAAGAGGGTAATAGTGGAAAAAGGAATGTCTTCAAATATAAACTACACAGAATCATTCGGTGAAACTTCTTTCTGATCTGTGCATTCAGCTAACAGAGTTGAACCACACTTTTGATTGAGCAGATCTGAACACTCTTTCTGTAGAAAATGCAACTGGACATTTGGAGCGCTAAGAGCGTAGTAGTGGAAAAAGGAATATATTCAAATATAAACTACACAGAAGCATTCTGTGAAACTTCTTTCTGATCTGAGCATTCAGCTAACAGAGTTAAACCATACTTTTGATTGAGCAGTTTTGAAACACTCTGTCTGTAGAAAATGCAACTGGACATTCGTAGCGCTAAGTGCGTAATAGTGGAAAAAAGAATATGTTCAAATATAAACTACACAGAAGCATTGTATGAAACTTCTTTCTGTTCTGTCCATTCAACTAACAGAGTTGAACCTTACTTTTGATTGAGCCGTTCTGAAACACTCTTTCTGTAGAAACTGCAATTGGACATTCTGAGCGCTAAGAGGCCTATATTGGGAAAAAGAATGTCTACAAATAAAAACTACACAGAAGAATTGTGTGAAACTTCTTTCTGTTCTGTTTGTTCAACTGAAAGAGTTGAACTTTAGCTTTGATTGAGCCGTTCTGAAACACTCTTTCTGTAGAAAATGCAAGTGGAGATTCAGAGCGTTAAGAGGGTAATAGTGGAAAAAGGAATGTCTCCAAATATAAACTACACAGAATCATTCTGTGAAACTTCTTTCTGATCTGTGCATTCAGCTAACAGAGTTAAAGCATACTTTTGATTGTGCAGATCTGAACACTCTTTCTGTAGAAAATGCAACTGGACATTTGGAGCGCTAAGAGAGTAGTAGTGGAAAAAGGAATATATTCAAATATAAACTACACAATAGCATTCTGTGAAACTACTTTCTGATCTGAGCATTCAGCTAACAGAGTGAAACCATACTTTTGATTGAGCAGTTTTGAAACACTCTGTCTGTAGAAAATGCAACTGGACATTCGTACCGCTAAGTGGGTAATAGTGGAAAAAAGAATATGTTCAAATATAAACTACACAGAAGCATTGTATGAAACTACTTTCTGTTCTGTGCATTCAACTAACAGAGTTGAACCGTACTTTTGATTGAGCCTTTCTGAAACACTCTTTCTGTAGAAACTGCAATTGGACATTCTGAGCGCTAAGAGGCCTATATTGGGAAAAATAATATCTTCAAATAAAAACTACACAGAAGCATTGTGTGAAACTTATTTCTGATATGTTCATTAAGCTAACAGAGTTAAACCATACTTTTGATTGCGCAGTTCTGAACACTCTTTCTGTAGAAAATGCAAGTGGACATTCGGAGCGCTAAGAGGGTAATAGTGGAAAAAGGAATATATTCAAATATAAACTACACAGTAGCATTCTGTGAAAATACTTTCTGTTCTGTGCGTTCAACTAACAGAGTTGAACCTTACTTTTGATTGAGCCGTTCTGAAACACTCTATCTGTAGGAACTGCAATTGGACATGCTAAGCGCTAAGAGGCCTACATTGGGAAAAAGAATATCTTCAAATAAAAACTACACAGATGCATTCTGTGAAACTTATGTCTGATCTGTAAATTCAGTTAACAGAGATAAAACATATTTTTGATTGAGCAGTTATGAAACACTCTTTTTGTAGAAAATGCAAGTGGAGATTCGGAGCGCTAAGAGGTTAATAATGGAAAAAGGAATGTCTTCAAATATAAACTACACAGAATCATTCGGTGAAAATTCTTTCTGATCTGTGCATTCAGCTAACAGGGTTAAACCATACTTTTGATTGAGCAGATCTGAACACTCTTTCTGTAGAAAATGCAACTGGACATTTGGAGCTCTAAGAGCGTAGTAGTGGAAAAAGGAATATATTCAAATATAAACTACACAGAAGCATTCTGTGAAACTTCTTTCTGATCTGAGCATTCAGCTAACAGAGTTAAACCATACTTTTGATTGAGCAGTTTTGAAACACTCTGTCTGTAGAAAATGCAACTGGACATTCGTAGCGCTAAGTGGGTAATAGTGGAAAAAAGAATATGTTCAAATATAAACTACACAGAAGCATTGTATGAAACTTCTTTCTGTTCTGTGCATTCAACTAACAGAGTTGAACCATACTTTTGATTGAGCCGTTCTGAAACACTCTTTCTGTAGAAACTGCAATTGGACATTCTGAGCGCTAAGAGGCCTATATTGGGAAAAAGAATGTCTACAAATAAAAACTACACAGAAGAATTGTGTGAAACTTCTTTCTGTTCTGTTTGTTCAACTGAAAGAGTTGAACCTTAGTTTTGATTGAGCCGTTCTGAAACACTCTTTCTGTAGAAAATGCAAGTGGATATTCGGAGCGCTAAGAGGGTAATAGTGGAAAAAGGAATGTCTCCAAATATAAACTACACAGAATCATTCTGTGAAACTTCTTTCTGATCTGTGCATTCAGCTAACAGAGTTAAACCATACTTTTGATTGAGCAGATCTGAACACTCTTTCTGTAGAAAATGCAACTGGACATTTGGAGCGCTAAGAGAGTAGTAGTGGAAAAAGGAATATATTCAAATATAAACTACACAGAAGCATTCTGTGAAACTTTTTTCTGATCTGAGCATTCAGCTAACAGAGTTAAACCATACTTTTGATTGAGCAGTTTTGAAACACTCTGTCTGTAGAAAATGCAACTGGACATTCGTAGCGCTAAGTGGGTAATAGTGGAAAAAAGAATATGTTCAAATAGAAACTACACAGAAGCATTGTATGAAACTTCTTTCTGTTCTGTGCATTCAACTAACAGAGTTGAACCGTACTTTTGATTGAGCCTATCTGAAACACTCTTTCTGTAGAAACTGCAATTGGACATTCTGAGCGCTAAGAGGCCTATATTGGGAAAAATAATATCTTCAAATAAAAACTACACAGAAGCATTGTGTGAAACTTATTTCTGATATGTTCATTAAGCTAACAGAGTTAAACCATACTTTTGATTGCGCAGTTCTGAACACTCTTTCTGTAGAAAATGCAAGTGGACATTCGGAGCGCTAAGAGGGTAATAGTGGAAAAAGGAATATATTCAAATATAAACTACACAGTAGCATTCTGTGAAAATTCTTTCTGTTCTGTGCGTTCAACTAACAGAGTTGAACCTTACTTTTGATTGAGCCGTTCTGAAACACTCTTTCTGTAGAAACTGCAATTGGACATGCTAAGCGCTAAGAGGCCTCCTTTGGGAAAAAGAATATCTTCAAATAAAAACTACACAGATGCATTCTGTGAAACTTATTTCTTATCTGTAAATTCAGTTAACAGAGATAAAACATATTTTTGATTGAGCAGTTATGAAACACTCTTTTTGTAGAAAATGCAAGTGGAGATTCGGAGCGCTAAGAGGGTAATAGTGGAAAAAGGAATGTCTTCAAATATAAACTACACAGAATCATTCGGTGAAACTTCTTTCTGATCTGTGCATTCAGCTAACAGAGTTAAACCACACTTTTGATTGAGCAGATCTGAACACTCTTTCTGTAGAAAATGCAACTGGACATTTGGAGCGCTAAGAGCGTAGTAGTGGAAAAAGGAATATATTCAAATATAAACTACACAGAAGCATTCTGTGAAACTTCTTTCTGATCTGAGCATTCAGCTAACAGAGTTAAACCATACTTTTGATTGAGCAGTTTTGAAACACTCTGTCTGTAGAAAATGCAACTGGACATTCGTAGCGCTAAGTGGGTAATAGTGGAAAAAAGAATATGTTCAAATATAAACTACACAGAAGCATTGTATGAAACTTCTTTCTTTTCTGTGCATTCAACTAACAGAGTTGAACCTTACTTTTGATTGAGCCGTTCTGAAACTCTCTTTCTGTAGAAACTGCAATTGGACATTCTGAGCGCTAAGAGGCCTATATTGGGAAAATGAATGTCTACAAATAAAAACTACACAGAAGAATTGTGTGAAACTTCTTTCTGTTCTGTTTGTTCAACTAAAAGTGTTGAACCTTAGTTTTGATTGAGCCGTTCTGAAACACTCTTTCTGTAGAAAATGCAAGTGGAGATTCGGAGCGCTAAGAGGGTAATAGTGGAAAAAGGAATGTCTCCAAATATAAACTACACAGAATCATTCTGTGAAACTTCTTTCTGATCTGTGCATTCAGCTAACAGAGTTAAACCATACTTTTGATTGAGCAGATCTGAACACTCTTTCTGTAGAAAATGCAACTGGACATTTGGAGCGCTAAGAGAGTAGTAGTGGAAAAAGGAATATATTCAAATATAAACTACACAGAAGCATTCTGTGAAACTTTTTTCTGATCTGAGCATTCAGCTAACAGAGTTAAACCATACTTTTGATTGAGCAGTTTTGAAACACTCTGTCTGTAGAAAATGCAACTGGACATTCGTAGCGCTAAGTGGGTAATAGTGGAAAAAAGAATATGTTCAAATAGAAACTACACAGAAGCATTGTATGAAACTTCTTTCTGTTCTGTGCATTCAACTAACAGAGTTGAACCGTACTTTTGATTGAGCCTATCTGAAACACTCTTTCTGTAGAAACTGCAATTGGACATTCTGAGCGCTAAGAGGCCTATATTGGGAAAAATAATATCTTCAAATAAAAACTACACAGAAGCATTGTGTGAAACTTATTTCTGATATGTTCATTAAGCTAACAGAGTTAAACCATACTTTTGATTGCGCAGTTCTGAACACTCTTTCTGTAGAAAATGCAAGTGGACATTCGGAGCGCTAAGAGGGTAATAGTGGAAAAAGGAATATATTCAAATATAAACTACACAGTAGCATTCTGTGAAAATTCTTTCTGTTCTGTGCGTTCAACTAACAGAGTTGAACCTTACTTTTGATTGAGCCGTTCTGAAACACTCTTTCTGTAGAAACTGCAATTGGACATGCTAAGCGCTAAGAGGCCTCCTTTGGGAAAAAGAATATCTTCAAATAAAAACTACACAGATGCATTCTGTGAAACTTATTTCTTATCTGTAAATTCAGTTAACAGAGATAAAACATATTTTTGATTGAGCAGTTATGAAACACTCTTTTTGTAGAAAATGCAAGTGGAGATTCGGAGCGCTAAGAGGGTAATAGTGGAAAAAGGAATGTCTTCAAATATAAACTACACAGAATCATTCGGTGAAACTTCTTTCTGATCTGTGCATTCAGCTAACAGAGTTAAACCACACTTTTGATTGAGCAGATCTGAACACTCTTTCTGTAGAAAATGCAACTGGACATTTGGAGCGCTAAGAGCGTAGTAGTGGAAAAAGGAATATATTCAAATATAAACTACACAGAAGCATTCTGTGAAACTTCTTTCTGATCTGAGCATTCAGCTAACAGAGTTAAACCATACTTTTGATTGAGCAGTTTTGAAACACTCTGTCTGTAGAAAATGCAACTGGACATTCGTAGCGCTAAGTGGGTAATAGTGGAAAAAAGAATATGTTCAAATATAAACTACACAGAAGCATTGTATGAAACTTCTTTCTTTTCTGTGCATTCAACTAACAGAGTTGAACCTTACTTTTGATTGAGCCGTTCTGAAACTCTCTTTCTGTAGAAACTGCAATTGGACATTCTGAGCGCTAAGAGGCCTATATTGGGAAAATGAATGTCTACAAATAAAAACTACACAGAAGAATTGTGTGAAACTTCTTTCTGTTCTGTTTGTTCAACTAAAAGTGTTGAACCTTAGTTTTGATTGAGCCGTTCTGAAACACTCTTTCTGTAGAAAATGCAAGTGGAGATTCGGAGCGCTAAGAGGGTAATAGTGGAAAAAGGAATGTCTCCAAATATAAACTACACAGAATCATTCTGTGAAACTTCTTTCTGATCTGTGCATTCAGCTAACAGAGTTAAAGCATACTTTTGATTGAGCAGATCTGAACACTCTTTCTGTAGAAAATGCAACTGGACATTTGGAGCGCTAAGAGAGTAGTAGTGGAAAAAGGAATATATTCAAATATAAACTACACAGAAGCATTCTGTGAAACCTCTTTCTGATCTGAGCATTCAGCTAACAGATTTAGACCATACTTTTGATTGAGCAGTTTTGAAACACTCTGTCTGTAGAAAATGCAACTGGACATTCGTAGCGCTAAGTGGGTAATAGTGGAAAAAAGAATATATTCAAATATAAACTACACAGAAGCATTGTATGAAACTTCTTTCTGTTCTGTGCATTCAACTAACAGAGTTAGGAGCTTACTTTTGATTGAGCCTTTCTGAAACACTCTTTCTGTAGAAACTGCAATTGGACATTCTGAGCGCTAAGAGGCCTATATTGGCAAAAATAATATCTTCAAATAAAAACTTCACTGAAGCATTGTGTGAAACTTATTTCTGATATGTTCATTAAGCTAACAGAGTTAAACCATACTTTTGATTGCGCAGTTCTGAACACTCTTTCTGTAGAAAATGCAAGTGGACATTCGGAGCGCTAAGAGGGTAATAGTGGAAAAAGGAATATATTCAAATATAAACTACACAGTAGCATTCTGTGAAAATTCTTTCTGTTCTGTGCGTTCAACAAACATAGTTGAACCTTACTTTTGATTGAGCCGTTCTGAAACACTCTTTCTGTAGAAACCGCAATTGGACATGCTAAGCGCTAAGAGGCCTACATTGGGAAAAAGAATATCTTCAAATAAAAACTACACAGATGCATTCTGTGAAACTTATTTCTGATCTGTAAATTCAGTTAACAGAGATAAAACATATTTTTGATTGAGCAGTTATGAAACACTCTTTTTGTAGAAAATGCAAGTGGAGATTCGGAGCGCTAAGAGGGTAATAGTGGAAAAAGGAATGTCTTCAAATATAAACTACACAGAATAATTCGGAGAAACTTCTTTCTGATCTGTGCATTCAGCTAACAGAGTTAAACCATACTTTTGATTGAGCAGATCTGAACACTCTTTCTGTAGAAAATGCAACTGGACATTTGGAGCGCTAAGAGCGTAGTAGTGGAAAAAGGAATATACTCAAATATAAACTACACAGAAGCATTCTGTGAAACTTCTTTCTGATCTGAGCATTCAGCTAACAGAGTTAAACCATACTTTTGATTGAGCAGTTTTGAAACACTCTGTCTGTAGAAAATGCAACTGGACATTCGTAGCGCTAAGTGTTTAATAGTGGAAAAAAGAATATATTCAAATATAAACTACACAGAAGCATTGTATGAAACTTCTTTCTGTTCTGTGCATTCAACTAACAGAGTTGAACCTTACTTTTGATTGAGCCGTTCGGAAACACTCTTTCTGTAGAAACTGCAATTGGACATTCTGAGCGCTAAGAGGCCTATATTGTGAAAAAGAATGTCTACAAATAAAAACTACACAGAAGAATTGTGTGAAACTTCTTTCTGTTCTGTTTGTTCAACTGAAAGAGTTGAACCTTAGTCTTGATTGAGCCATTCTGAAACACTCTTTCTGTAGAAAATGCAAGTGGAGATTCGGAGCGCTAAGAGGTTAATAGTGGAAAAAGGAATGTCTCCAAATATAAACTACACAGAATCATTCTGTGAAACTTCTTTCTGATCTGTGCATTCAGCTAACAGAGTTAAACCATACTTTTGATTGAGCAGATCTGAATACTCTTTCTGTAGAAAATGCAACTGGACATTTGGAGCGCTAAGAGTGTAGTAGTGTAAAAAGGAATATATTCAAATATAAACTACACAGAAGCATTCTGTGAAACTTCTTTCTGATCTGAGCATTCAGCTAACAGAATTAAACCATACTTTTGATTGAGCAGTTTTGAAACACTCTGTCTGTAGAAAATGCAACTGGACATTCATAGCGCTAAGTGGGTAATAGTGGAAAAAAGAATATGTTCAAATATAAACTACACAGAAGCATTGTATGAAACTAATTTCTGTTCTGTGCATTCAAATAACAGAGTTGAACCTTACTTTTGATTGAGCCTTTCTGAAACACTCTTTCTGTAGAAAGTGCAATTGGACATTCTGAGCGCTAAGAGGCCTACATTGGGAAAAATAATATCTTCAAATAAAAACTACACAGAAGCATTGTTTGAAACTTATTTCTGATATGTTCATTAAGCTAACAGAGTTAAACCATACTTTTGATTGCGCAGTTCTGAACACTCTTTCTGTAGAAAATGCAAGTAGACATTCGGAGCGCTAAGAGGGTAATAGTGGAAAAAGGAATATATTCAAATATAAACTACACAGTAGCATTCTGTGAAAATTCTTTCTGTTCTGTGCATTCAACTAACAGAGTTGAACCTTACTTTTGATTGAGCCGTTCTGAAACACTCTTTCTGTAGAAACTGCAATTGGACATGCTAAGCGCTAAGAGGCCTACATTGGGAAAAAAATATCTTCAAATAAAAACTACACAGATGCATTCTGTGAAACTTATTTCTGATCTGTAAATTCAGTTAACAGAGATAAAACATATTTTTGATTGAGCAGTTATGAAACACTCTTTTTGTAGAAAATGCAAGTGGAGATTCGGAGCGCTAAGAGGGTAATAGTGGAAAAAGGAATGTCTCCAAATATAAACTACACAGAATCATTCTGTGAAATTTCTTTCTAATCTGTGCATTCAGCTAACAGAGTTAAACCATACTTTTGATTGAGCAGATCTGAACACTCTTTCTGTAGAAAATGCAACTGGACATTTGGAGCGCTAAGAGAGTAGTAGTGGAAAAAGGAATATATTCAAATATAAACTACACAGAAGCATTCTGTGAAACTTCTTTCTGATCTGAGCATTTAGCTAACAGAGTTAAACCATACTTTTGATTGAGCAGTTTTGAAACACTCTGTCTGTAGAAAATGCAACTGGACATTCGTAGCGCTAAGTGGGTAATAGTGGAAAAAATAATATGTTCAAATAGAAACTACACAGAAGCATTGTATGAAACTACTTTCTGTTCTGTGCATTCAACTAACAGAGTTGAACCTTACTTTTGATTGAGCCTTTCTGAAACACTCTTTCTGTAGAAACTGCAATTGGACATTCTGAGTGCTAAGAGGCCTATATTGGGAAAAATAATATCTTCAAATAAAAACTACACAGAAGCATTGTGTGAAACTTATTTCTGATATGTTCATTAAGCTAACAGAGTTAAACCATACTTTTGATTGCGCAGTTCTGAACACTCTTTCTGTAGAAAATGCAAGTGGACATTCGGAGCGCTAAGAGGGTAATAGTGGAAAAAGGAATATATTCAAATATAAACTACACAGTAGCATTCTGTGAAAATTCTTTCTGTTCTGTGCATTCAACTAACAGAGTTGAACCTTACTTTTGATTGAGCCGTTCTGAAACACTCTTTCTGTAGAAACTGCAATTGGACATGCTAAGCGCTAAGAGGCCTATATTGGGAAAAAGAATATCTTCAAATAAAAACTACACAGATGCATTCCGTGAAACTTATTTCTGATCTGTAAATTCAGTTAACAGAGATAAAACATATTTTTGATTGAGCAGTTATGAAACACTCTTTCTGTAGAAAATGCAAGTGGAGATTCGGAGCGCTAAGGGGGTAATAGTGGAAAAAGGAAGGTCTAAAAATATCAACTACACAGAATCATTCTGTGAAACTTCTTTCTGATCTGTGCATTCAGCTAACAGAGTTAAACCATACTTTTGATTGAGCAGATCTGAACACTCTTTCTGTAGAAAATGCAACTGGACATTTGGAGCGCTAAGAGTGTAGTAGTGGAAAAAGGAATATATTCAAATATAAACTACACAGAAGCATTCTGTGAAACTTCTTTCTGATCTGAGCATTCAGCTAACAGAGTTAAACCATACTTTTGATTGAGCAGTTTTGAAACACTCTGTCTGTAGAAAATGCAACTGGACATTCGTAGCGCTAAGTGGGTAATAGTGGAAAAAAGAATATGTTCAAATATAAACTACACAGAAGCATTGTATGAAACTTCTTTCTGTTCTGTGCATTCAACTAACAGAGTTGAACCTTACTTTTGATTGAGCCGTTCTGAAACACTCTTTCTGTAGAAACTGCAATTGGACATTCTGAGCGCTAAGAGGCCTATATTGGGAAAAAGAATGTCTACAAATAAAAACTACACAGAAGAATTGTGTGAAACTTCTTTCTGTTCTGTTTGTTCAACTGAAAGAGTTGAACCTTAGTTTTGATTGAGCCGTTCTGAAACACTCTTTCTGTAGAAAATGCAAGTGGAGTTTCGGAGCGCTAAGAGGGTAATAGTGGAAAAAGGAATGTCTCCAAATATAAACTACACAGAATCATTCTGTGAAACTTCTTTCTGATCTGTGCATTCAGCTAACAGAATTAAACCATACTTTTGATTGAGCAGATCTGAACACTCTTTCTGTAGAAAATGCAACTGGACATTTGGAGCGCTAAGAGAGTAGTAGTGGAAAAAGGAATATATTCAAATATAAACTACACAGAATGATTCTGTGAAACTTCTTTCTGATCTGAGCATTCAGCTAACAGAGTTAAACCATACTTTTGATTGAGCAGTTTTGAAACACTCTGTCTGTAGAAAATGCAACTGGACATTCGTAGCGCTAAGTGGGTAATAGTGGAAAAAAGAATATGTTCAAATATAAATTACACAGAAGCATTGTATGAAACTACTTTCTGTTCTGTGCATTCAACTAACAGAGTTGAACCTTACTTTTGATTGAGCCGTTCTGAAACACTCTTTCTGTTGAAACTGCAATTGGACATTCTGAGCGCTAAGAGGCCTATATTGGGAAAAAGAATGTCTACAAATAAAAACTACACAGAAGAATTGTGTGAAACTTCTTTCTGTTCTGTTTGTTCAACTAAAAGAGTTGAACCTTAGTTTTGATTGAGCCGTTCTGAAACACTCTTTCTGTAGACAATGCAAGTGGAGATTCGGAGCGCTAAGAGGGTAATAGTGGAAAAAGGAATGTCTCCAAATATAAACTACACAGAATCATTCTGTGAAACTTCTTTCTGATCTGTGCATTCAGCTAACAGAGTTAAACCATACTTTTGATTGAGCAGATCTGAACACTCTTTCTGTAGAAAATGCAACTGGACATTTGGAGCGCTAAGAGAGTAGTAGTGGAAAAAGGAATATATTCAAATATAAACTACACAGAAGCATTCTGTGAAACTTCTTTCTGATCTGAGCATTCAGCTAACAGAGTTAAACCATACTTTTGATTGAGCAGTTTTGAAACACTCTGTCTGTAGAAAATGCAACTGGACATTCGTAGCGCTAAGTGGGTAATAGTGGAAAAAAGAATATGTTCAAATATAAACTACACAGAATCATTGTATGAAACTTCTTTCTGTTCTGTGCATTCAACTAACAGAGTTGAACCTTACTTTTGATTGAGCCTTTCTGAAACACTCTTTCTGTAGAAACTGCAATTGGACATTCTGAGCGCTAAGAGGCCTATATTGGGAAATATAATATCTTCAAATAAAAACTACACAGAAGCACTGTGTGAAACTCATTTCTGATATGTTCATTAAGCTAACAGAGTTAAACCATACTTTTGATTGCACAGTTCTGAACACTCTTTCTGTAGAAAATTCCAGTGGACATTCGGAGCGCTAAGAGGGTAATAGTGGAAAAAGGAAGATATTCAAATATAAACTACACAGTAGCATTCTGTGAAAATTGTTTCTGTTCTGTGCATTCAACTAACAGAGTTGAACCTTACTTTTGATTGAGCCGTTCTGAAACGCTCTTTCTGTAGAAACTGCAATTGGACATGCTAAGCGCTAAGAGGCCTACATTGGGAAAAAGAATATCTTCAAATAAAAACTACACAGATGCATTCTGTGAAACTTATTTCTGATCTGTAAATTCAGTTAACAGAGATAAAACATATTTTTGATTGAGCAGTTATGAAACACTCTTTTTGTAGAAAATGCAAGTGGAGATTCGGAGCGCTAAGTGGGTAATAGTGGAAAAAGGAATGTCTTCCAATATAAACTACACAGAATCATTCGGTGAAACTTCTTTCTGATCTGTGCATTCAGCTAACAGAGTTAAACCATACTTTTGATTGAGCAGATCTGAACACTCTTTCTGTAGAAAATGCAACTGGACATTTGGAGCGCTAAGAGCGTAGTAGTGGAAAAAGGAATATATTCAAATATAAACTACACAGAAGCATTCTGTGAAACTTCTTTCTGATCTGAGCATTCAGCTAACAGAGTTAAACCATACTTTTGATTGAGCAGTTTTGAAACACTCTGTCTGTAGAAAATGCAACTGGACATTCGTAGCGCTAAGTGGGTAACAGTGGAAAAAATAATATGTTCAAATATAAACTACACAGAAGCATTGTATGAAACTTCTTTCGGATCTGTGCATTCAGCTAACAGAGTTAAACCATACTTTTGATTGAGCAGATCTGAACACTCTTTCTGTAGAAAATGCAACTGCACATTTGGAGCGCTAAGAGAGTTGTAGTGGAAAAAGGAATGTATTCAAATACAAACTACACAGAAGCATTCTGTGAAACTTCTTTCTGATCTGAGCATTCAGCTAACAGAGTTAAACCATACTTTTGATTGAGCAGTTTTGAAACACTCTGTCTGTAGAAAATGCAACTGGACATTCGTAGCGCTAAGTGGGTAATAGTGGAAAAAAGAATATTTTCAAATATAAACTACACAGAAACATTGTATGAAACTTCTTTCTGTTCTGTGCATTCAACTAACAGAGTTGAACCTTACTTTTGATTGAGCGTTTCTGAAACACTCTTTCTGTAGAAACTGCAATTGGACATTCTGAGCGCTAAGAGGCCTCTATTGGGAAAAATAATATCTTCAAATAAAAACTACACAGAAGCATTGGGTGAAACTTATTTCTGATATGTTCATTAAGCTAACAGAGTTAAACCATACTTTTGATTGCGCAGTTTTGAACACTCTTTCTGTAGAAAATGCCAGTGGACATTCTGAGCGCTAAGTGGGTAATAGTGGAAAAAGGAATATATTCAAATATAAACTACACAGTAGCATTCTGTGAAAATTCTTTCTGTTCTGTGCATTCAACTAACAGAGTTGAACCTTACTTTTGATTGAGCCGTTCTGAAACACTCTTTCTGTAGAAAATGCAAGTGGAGATTCGGAGCGCTAAGAGGGTAATAGTGGAAAAAGGAATGTCTCCAAATATAAACTACACAGAATCATTCTGTGAAACTTCTTTCTGATCTGTGCATTCAGCTAACAGAGTTAAACCATACTTTTGATTGAGCAGTTTTGAAACACTCTGTCTGTAGAAAATGCAACTGGACATTTGTAGCGCTGAGTGTGTAATAGTGGAAAAAAGAATATGTTCAAATATAAACTACACAGAAGCATTGTATGAAACTTCTTTCTGTTCTGTGCATTCAACTAACAGAGTTGAACCTTACTTTTGATTGAGCCGTTCTGAAACACTCTTTCTGTAGAAACTGCAATTGGACATTCTGAGCGCTAAGAGGCCTATATCGGAAAAAAGAATGTCTACAAATAAAAACTACACAGAAGAATTGTGTGAAACTTCTTTCTGTTCTGTTTGTTCAACTAAAAGAGTTGAACCTTAGTTTTGATTGAGCCGTTCTGAAACACTCTTTCTGTAGAAAATGCAAGTGGAGATTCGGAGCGCTAAGAGGGTAATAGTGGAAAAAGGAATGTCTCCAAATATAAACTACACAGAATCATTCTGTGAAACTTCTTTCTGATCTGTGCATTCAGCTAACAGAGTTAAACCATACTTTTGATTGAGCAGTTTTGAAACACTCTGTCTGTAGAAAATGCAACTGGACATTCGTAGCGCTGAGTGGGTAATAGTGGAAAAAAGAATATGTTCAAATATAAACTACACAGAAGCATTGTATGAAACTTGTTTCTGTTCTGTGCATTCAACTAACAGAGTTGAACCTTACTTTTGATTGAGCCGTTCTGAAACACTCTTTCTGTAGAAACTGCAATTGGACATTCTCAGCGCTAAGAGGCCTATATTGGGAAAAAGAATGTCTACAAATAAAAACTACACAGAAGAATTGTGTGAAACTTCTTTCTGTTCTGTTTGTTCAACTGAAAGAGTTGAAACTTAGTTTTGATTTAGCAGTTCTGAAACACTCTTTCTGTAGAAAATGCAAGTGGAGATTCGGAGCGCTAAGAAGGTAATAGTGGAAAAAGGAATGTCTCCAAATATAAACTACACAGAATCATTCTGTGAAACTTCTTTCTGATCTGTGCATTCAGCTAACAGAGTTAAACCATACTTTTGATTGAGCAGATCTGAACACTCTTTCTGTAGAAAATGCAACTGGACATTTGGAGCGCTAAGAGAGTAGTAGTGGAAAAAGGAATATATTCAAATATAAACTACACAGAAGCATTCTGTGAAACTTCTTTCTGATCTGAGCATTCAGCTAACAGAGTTAAACCATACTTTTGATTGAGCAGTTTTGAAACACTCTGTCTGTAGAAAATGCAACTGGACATTCGTAGCGCTAAGTGGGTAATAGTGGAAAAAAGAATATGTTCAAATATAAACTACACAGAAGCATTGTATGAAACTACTTTCTGTTCTGTGCATTCAACTAACAGAGTTGAACCTTACATTTGATTGAGCCTTTCAGAAACACTCTTTCTGTAGAAACTGCAATTGGACATTCTGAGCGCTAAGAGGCCTCTATTGGGAAAAATAATATCTTCAAATAAAAACTACACAGAAGCATTGTGTGAAACTTATTTCTGATATGTTCATTAAGCTAACAGAGTTAAACCATACTTTTGATTGCGCAGTTCTGAACACTCTTTCTGTAGAAAATGCAAGTGGACATTCGGAGCGCTAAGAGGGTAATAGTGGAAAAAGGAATATATTCAAATATAAACTACCCAGTAGCATTCTGTGAAAATTCTTTCTGTTCTGTGCATTCAACTAACAGAGTTGAACCTTACTTTTGATTGAGCCATTCTGAAACACTCTTTCTGTAGAAACTGCAATTGGACATGCTAAGCGCTAAGAGGCCTACATTGGGAAAAAGAATATCTTCAAATAAAAACTACACAGATGCATTCTGTGAAACTTATTTCTGATCTGTAAATTCAGTTAACAGAGATAAAACATATTTTTGATTTAGCAGTTATGAAACACTCTTTTTGTAGAAAATGCAAGTGGAGATTCGGAGCGCTAAGAGGGTAATAGTGGAAAAAGGAATGTCTTCCAATATAAACTACACAGAATCATTCGGTGAAACTTCTTTCTGATCTGAGCATTCAGCTAACAGAGTTAAACCATGCTTTTGATTGAGCAGTTTTGAAACACTCTGTCTGTAGAAAATGCAACTGGACATTCGTAGCGCTAAGTGGGTAATAGTGGAAAAAAGAATATGTTCAAATGTAAACTACACAGAAGCATTGTATGAAACTTCTTTCTGTTCTGTGCATTCAACTAACGGAGTTGAACCTTACTTTTGATTGAGCCGTTCTGAAACACTCTTTCTGTAGAAACTGCAATTGGACATTCTGAGCGCTAAGAGGCCTATATCGGAAAAAAGAATGTCTACAAATAAAAACTACACAGAAGAATTGTGTGAAACTTCTTTCTGTTCTGTTTGTTCAACTAAAAGAGTTGAACCTTAGTTTTGATTGAGCCGTTCTGAAACACTCTTTCTGTAGAAAATGCAAGTGGAGATTCGGAGCGCTAAGAGGGTAATAGTGGAAAAAGGAATGTCTCCAAATATAAACTACACAGAATCATTCTGTGAAACTTCTTTCTGATCTGTGCATTCAGCTAACAGAGTTAAACCATACTTTTGATTGAGCAGTTTTGAAACACTCTGTCTGTAGAAAATGCAACTGGACATTCGTAGCGCTAAGTGGGTAATAGTGGAAAAAAGAATATGTTCAAATATAAACTACACAGAAGCATTGTATGAAACTTCTTTCTGTTCTGTGCATTCAACTAACAGAGTTGAACCTTACTTTTGATTGAGCCGTTCTGAAACACTCTTTCTGTAGAAACTGCAATTGGACATTCTGAGCGCTAAGAGGCCTATATTGGGAAAAAGAATGTCTACAAATAAAAACTACACAGAAGAATTGTGTGAAACTTCTTTCTGTTCTGTTTATTCAACTAAAAGAGTTGAACCTTAGTTTTGATTGAGCCGTTCTGAAACACTCTTTCTGTAGAAAATGCAAGTGGAGATTCGGAGCGCTAAGAGGGTAATAGTGGAAAAAGGAATGTCTCCAAATATAAACTACACAGAATCATTCTGTGAAACTTCTTTCTGATCTGTGCATTCAGCTAACAGAGTTAAACCATACTTTTGATTGAGCAGATCTGAACACTCTTTCTGTAGAAAATGCAACTGGACATTTGGAGCGCTAAGAGCGTAGTAGTGGAAAAAGGAATATATTCAAATATAAACTACACAGAAGCATTCTGTGAAACTTCTTTCGGATCTGAGCATTCAGC
Source organism: Symphalangus syndactylus (assembly GCF_028878055.3). Taxonomy (NCBI): domain Eukaryota; kingdom Metazoa; phylum Chordata; class Mammalia; order Primates; family Hylobatidae; genus Symphalangus; species Symphalangus syndactylus. Next base: position 159,228,190 of record NC_072427.2, read on the forward strand.
TAACAGAGTTAAACCATACTTTTGATTGAGCAGTTTTGAAACACTCTGTCTGTAGAAAATGCAACTGGACATTCGTAGCGCTAAGTGGGTAATAGTGGAAAAAAGAATATGTTCAAATATAAACTACACAGAAGCATTGTATGAAACTACTTTCTGTTCTGTGCATTCAACTAACAGAGTTGAACCTTACATTTGATTGAGCCTTTCAGAAACACTCTTTCTGTAGAAACTGCAATTGGACATTCTGAGCGCTAAGTGGCCTCTATTGGGAAAAATAATATCTTCAAATAAAAACTACACAGAAGCATTGTGTGAAACTTATTTCTGATATGTTCATTAAGCTAACAGAGTTAAACCATACTTTTGATTGCGCAGTTCTGAACACTCTTTCTGTAGAAAATGCAAGTGGACATTCGGAGCGCTAAGAGGGTAATAGTGGAAAAAGGAATATATTCAAATATAAACTACACAGTAGCATTCTGTGAAAATTCTTTCTGTTCTGTGCATTCAACTAACAGAGTTGAACCTTACTTTTGATTGAGCCATTCTGAAACACTCTTTCTGTAGAAACTGCAATTGGACATGCTAAGCGCTAAGAGGCCTACATTGGGAAAAAGAATATCTTCAAATAAAAACTACACAGATGCATTCTGTGAAACTTATTTCTGATCTGTAAATTCAGTTAACAGAGATAAAACATATTTTTGATTTAGCAGTTATGAAACACTCTTTTTGTAGAAAATGCAAGTGGAGATTCGGAGCGCTAAGAGGGTAATAGTGGAAAAAGGAATGTCTTCCAATATAAACTACACAGAATCATTCGGTGAAACTTCTTTCTGATCTGAGCATTCAGCTAACAGAGTTAAACCATACTTTTGATTGAGCAGTTTTGAAACACTCTGTCTGTAGAAAATGCAACTGGACATTCGTAGCGCTAAGTGGGTAATAGTGGAAAAAAGAATATGTTCAAATGTAAACTACACAGAAGCATTGTATGAAACTTCTTTCTGTTCTGTGCATTCAACTAACGGAGTTGAACCTTACTTTTGATTGAGCCGTTCTGAAACACTCTTTCTGTAGAAACTGCAATTGGACATTCTGAGCGCTAAGAGGCCTATATCGGAAAAAAGAATGTCTACAAATAAAAACTACACAGAAGAATTGTGTGAAACTTCTTTCTGTTCTGTTTGTTCAACTAAAAGAGTTGAACCTTAGTTTTGATTGAGCCGTTCGGAAACACTCTTTCTGTAGAAAATGCAAGTGGAGATTCGGAGCGCTAAGAGGGTAATAGTGGAAAAAGGAATGTCTCCAAATATAAACTACACAGAATCATTCTGTGAAACTTCTTTCTGATCTGTGCATTCAGCTAACAGAGTTAAACCATACTTTTGATTGAGCAGTTTTGAAACACTCTGTCTGTAGAAAATGCAACTGGACATTCGTAGCGCTAAGTGGGTAATAGTGGAAAAAAGAATATGTTCAAATATAAACTACACATAAGCATTGTATGAAACTTCTTTCTGTTCTGTGCATTCAACTAACGGAGTTGAACCTTACTTTTGATTGAGCCGTTCTGAAACACTCTTTCTGTAGAAACTGCAATTGGACATTCTGAGCGCTAAGAGGCCTATATCGGAAAAAAGAATGTCTACAAATAAAAACTACACAGAAGAATTGTGTGAAACTTCTTTCTGTTCTGTTTGTTCAACTAAAAGAGTTGAACCTTAGTTTTGATTGAGCCGTTCTGAAACACTCTTCCTGTAGAAAATGCAAGTGGAGATTCGGAGCGCTAAGAGGGTAATAGTGGAAAAAGGAATGTCTCCAAATATAAACTACACAGAATCATTCTGTGAAACTTCTTTCTGATCTGTGCATTCAGCTAACAGAGTTAAACCATACTTTTGATTGAGCAGTTTTGAAACACTCTGTCTGTAGAAAATGCAACTGGACATTCGTAGCGCTAAGTGGGTAATAGTGGAAAAAAGAATATGTTCAAATATAAACTACACAGAAGCATTGTATGAAACTTCTTTCTGTTCTGTGCATTCAACTAACAGAGTTGAACCTTACTTTTGATTGAGCCGTTCTGAAACACTCTTTCTGTAGAAACTGCAATTGGACATTCTGAGCGCTAAGAGGCCTATATTGGGAAAAAGAATGTCTACAAATAAAAACTACACAGAAGAATTGTGTGAAACTTCTTTCTGTTCTGTTTATTCAACTAAAAGAGTTGAACCTTAGTTTTGATTGAGCCGTTCTGAAACACTCTTTCTGTAGAAAATGCAAGTGGAGATTCGGAGCGCTAAGAGGGTAATAGTGGAAAAAGGAATGTCTCCAAATATAAACTACACAGAATCATTCTGTGAAACTTCTTTCTGATCTGTGCATTCAGCTAACAGAGTTAAACCATACTTTTGATTGAGCAGACCTGAACACTCTTTCTGTAGAAAATGCAACTGGACATTTGGAGCGCTAAGAGCGTAGTAGTGGAAAAAGGAATATATTCAAATATAAACTACACAGAAGCATTCTGTGAAACTTCTTTCGGATCTGAGCATTCAGCTAACAGAGTTAAACCATACTTTTGATTGAGCAGTTTTGAAACACTCTGTCTGTAGAAAATGCAATTGGACATTCGTAGCGCTAAGTGGGTAATAGTGGAAAAAAGAATATGTTCAAATATAAACTACACAGAAGCATTGTATGAAACGTCTGTCTGTTCTGTGCATTCAACTAACAGAGTTGAACCTTACTTTTGATTGAGCCGTTCTGAAACACTCTTTCTGTAGAAACTGCAATTGGACATTCTGAGCGCTAAGAGGCCTATATTGGGAAAAATAATATCTTCAAATAAAAACTACACAGAAGCATTGTGTGAAACTTATTTCTGATATGTTCATTAAGCTAACAGAGTTAAACCATACTTTTGATTGCGCAGTTCTGAACACTCTTTCTGTAGAAAATGCAAGTTGACATTCGGAGCGCTAAGGGGGTAATAGTGGAAAAAGGAATATATTCAAATATTAACTACACAGTAGCATTCTGTGAAAATTCATTCTGTTCTGTGCATTCAACTAACAGAGTTGAACCTTACTTTTGATTGAGCCGTTCTGAAACACTCTTTCTGTAGAAACTGCAATTGGACATGCTAAGCGCTAAGAGGCCTATATTGGGAAAAAGAATATCTTCAAATAAAAACTACACAGATGCATTCTGTGAAACTTATTTCTGATCTGTAAATTCAGTTAACAGAGATAAAACATATTTTTGATTGAGCAGTTATTAAACACACTTTCTGTAGAAAATGCAAGTGGAGATTCGGAGCGCTAAGGGGGTAATAGTGGAAAAAGGAATGTCTCCAAATATAAACTACACAGAATCATTCTGTGAAACTTCTTTCTGATCTGTGCATTCAGCTAACAGAGTTAAACCATACTTTTGATTGAGCAGATCTGAACACTCTTTCTGTAGAAAATGCAACTGGACATTTGGAGCGCTAAGAGCGTAGTAGTGGAAAAAGGAATATATTCAAATATAAACTACACAGAAGCATTCTGTGAAACTTCTTTCTGATCTGAGCATTCAGCTAACAGAGTTAAACCATACTTTTGATTGAGCAGTTTTGAAACACTCTGTCTGTAGAAAATGCAACTGGACATTCGTAGCGCTAATTGGGTAATAGTGGAAAAAAGAATATGTTCAAATATAAACTACACAGAAGCATTGTATGAAACTTCTTTCTGTTCTGTGCATTCAACTAACAGAGTTGAACCTTACTTTTGATTGAGCCGTTCTGAAACACTCTTTCTGTAGAAACTGCAATTGGACATTCTGAGCGCTAAGAGGCCTATATTGGGAAAAAGAATGTCTACAAATAAAAACTACACAGAAGAATTGTGTGAAACATCTTTCTGTTCTGTTTGTTCAACTAAAAGAGTTGAACCTTAATTTTGATTGAGCCGTTCTGAAACACTCTTTCTGTAGAAAATGCAAGTGGAGGTTCGGAGCGCTAAGAGGGTAATAGTGGAAAAAGGAATGTCTACAAATATAAACTACACAAAATCATTCTGTGAAACTTCTTTCTGATCTGTGCATTCAGCTAACAGAGTTAAACCATACTTTTGATTGAGCAGATCTTAACACTCTTTCTGTAGAAAATGCAACTGGACATTTGGAGCGCTAAGAGAGTAGTAGCGGAAAAAGGAATATATTCAAATATAAACTACACAGAAGCATTCTGTGAAACTTCTTTCTGATCTGAGCATTCAGCTAACAGAGTTAAACCATACTTTTGATTGAGCAGTTTTGAAACACTCTGTCTGTAGAAAATGCAACTGGACATTCGTAGCGCTAAGTGGGTAATAGTGGAAAAAAGAATATGTTCAAATATAAACTACACAGAAGCATTGTATGAAACTTCTTTCTGTTCTGTGCATTCAACTAACAGAGTTGAACCTTACTTTTGATTGAGCCTTTCTGAAACACTCTTTCTGTAGAAACTGCAATTGGACATTCTGAGCGCTAAGAGGCCTATATTTTGAAAAATAATATCTTCGAATAAAAACTACACAGAAGCATTGTGTGAAACTTATTTCTGATATGTTCATTAAGCTAACAGAGTTAAACCATACTTTTGATTGCGCAGTTCTGAACACTCTTTCTGTAGAAAATGCAAGTGGACATTCGGAGCGCTAAGAGGGTAATAGTGGAAAAAGGAATATATTCAAATATAAACTACACAGTAGCATTCTGTGAAAATTCTTTCTGTTCTGTGCATTTAACTAACAGAGTTGAACCTTACTTTTGATTGAGCCGTTCTGAAACACTCTTTCTGTAGAAACTGCAATTGGACATGCTAAGCGCTAAGAGGCCTACATTGGGAAAAAGAATATCTTCAAATAAAAACTACACAGATGCATTCTGTGAAACTTATTTCTGATCTGTAAATTCAGTTAACAGAGATAAAACATATTTTTGATTTAGCAGTTATGAAACACTCTTTTTGTAGAAAATGCAAGTGGAGATTCGGAGCGCTAAGAGGGTAATAGTGGAAAAAGGAATGTCTTCAAATATAAACTACACAGAATCATTCGGTGAAACTTCTTTCTGATCTGAGCATTCAGCTAACAGAGTTAAACCATACTTTTGATTGAGCAGTTTTGAAACACTCTGTCTGTAGAAAATGCAACTGGACATTCGTAGCGCTAAGTGGGTAATAGTGGAAAAAAGAATATGTTCAAATGTAAACTACACAGAAGCATTGTATGAAACTTCTTTCTGTTCTGTGCATTCAACTAACGGAGTTGAACCTTACTTTTGATTGAGCCGTTCTGAAACACTCTTTCTGTAGAAACTGCAATTGGACATTCTGAGCGCTAAGAGGCCTATATCGGAAAAAAGAATGTCTACAAATAAAAACTACACAGAAGAATTGTGTGAAACTTCTTTCTGTTCTGTTTGTTCAACTAAAAGAGTTGAACCTTAGTTTTGATTGAGCCGTTCTGAAACACTCTTTCTGTAGAAAATGCAAGTGGAGATTCGGAGCGCTAAGAGGGTAATAGTGGAAAAAGGAATGTCTCCAAATATAAACTACACAGAATCATTCTGTGAAACTTCTTTCTGATCTGTGCATTCAGCTAACAGAGTTAAACCATACTTTTGATTGAGCAGTTTTGAAACACTCTGTCTGTAGAAAATGCAACTGGACATTCGTAGCGCTAAGTGGGTAATAGTGGAAAAAAGAATATGTTCAAATATAAACTACACAGAAGCATTGTATGAAACTTCTTTCTGTTCTGTGCATTCAACTAACAGAGTTGAAACTTACTTTTGATTGAGCCGTTCTGAAACACTCTTTCTGTAGAAACTGCAATTGGACATTCTGAGCGCTAAGAGGCCTATATTGGGAAAAAGAATGTCTACAAATAAAAACTACACAGAAGAATTGTGTGAAACTTCTTTCTGTTCTGTTTATTCAACTAAAAGAGTTGAACCTTAGTTTTGATTGAGCCGTTCTGAAACACTCTTTCTGTAGAAAATGCAAGTGGAGATTCGGAGCGCTAAGAGGGTAATAGTGGAAAAAGGAATGTCTCCAAATATAAACTACACAGAATCATTCTGTGAAACTTCTTTCTGATCTGTGCATTCAGCTAACAGAGTTAAACCATACTTTTGATTGAGCAGATCTGAACACTCTTTCTGTAGAAAATGCAACTGGACATTTGGAGCGCTAAGAGCGTAGTAGTGGAAAAAGGAATATATTCAAATATAAACTACACAGAAGCATTCTGTGAAACTTCTTTCGGATCTGAGCATTCAGCTAACAGAGTTAAACCATACTTTTGATTGAGCAGTTTTGAAACACTCTGTCTGTAGAAAATGCAACTGGACATTCGTAGCGCTAAGTGGGTAATAGTGGAAAAAAGAATATGTTCAAATATAAACTACACAGAAGCATTGTATGAAACTACTTTCTGTTCTGTGCATTCAACTAACAGAGTTGAACCTTACATTTGATTGAGCCTTTCAGAAACACTCTTTCTGTAGAAACTGCAATTGGACATTCTGAGCGCTAAGAGGCCTCTATTGGGAAAAATAATATCTTCAAATAAAAACTACACAGAAGCATTGTGTGAAACTTATTTCTGATATGTTCATTAAGCTAACAGAGTTAAACCATACTTTTGATTGCGCAGTTCTGAACACTCTTTCTGTAGAAAATGCAAGTGGACATTCGGAGCGCTAAGAGGGTAATAGTGGAAAAAGGAATATATTCAAATATAAACTACACAGTAGCATTCTGTGAAAATTCTTTCTGTTCTGTGCATTCAACTAACAGAGTTGAACCTTACTTTTGATTGAGCCATTCTGAAACACTCTTTCTGTAGAAACTGCAATTGGACATGCTAAGCGCTAAGAGGCCTACATTGGGAAAAAGAATATCTTCAAATAAAAACTACACAGATGCATTCTGTGAAACTTATTTCTGATCTGTAAATTCAGTTAACAGAGATAAAACATATTTTTGATTTAGCAGTTATGAAACACTCTTTTTGTAGAAAATGCAAGTGGAGATTCGGAGCGCTAAGAGGGTAATAGTGGAAAAAGGAATGTCTTCAAATATAAACTACACAGAATCATTCGGTGAAATTTCTTTCTGATCTGAGCATTCAGCTAACAGAGTTAAACCATACTTTTGATTGAGCAGTTTTGAAACACTCTGTCTGTAGAAAATGCAACTGGACATTCGTAGCGCTAAGTGGGTAATAGTGGAAAAAAGAATATGTTCAAATGTAAACTACACAGAAGCATTGTATGAAACTTCTTTCTGTTCTGTGCATTCAACTAACGGAGTTGAACCTTACTTTTGATTGAGCCGTTCTGAAACACTCTTTCTGTAGAAACTGCAATTGGACATTCTGAGCGCTAAGAGGCCTATATCGGAAAAAAGAATGTCTACAAATAAAAACTACACAGAAGAATTGTGTGAAACTTCTTTCTGTTCTGTTTGTTCAACTAAAAGAGTTGAACCTTAGTTTTGATTGAGCCGTTCGGAAACACTCTTTCTGTAGAAAATGCAAGTGGAGATTCGGAGCGCTAAGAGGGTAATAGTGGAAAAAGGAATGTCTCCAAATATAAACTACACAGAATCATTCTGTGAAACTTCTTTCTGATCTGAGCATTCAGCTAACAGAGTTAAACCATACTTTTGATTGAGCAGTTTTGAAACACTCTGTCTGTAGAAAATGCAACTGGACATTCGTAGCGCTAAGTGGGTAATAGTGGAAAAAAGAATATGTTCAAATATAAACTACACAGAAGCATTGTATGAAACTTCTTTCTGTTCTGTGCATTCAACTAACAGAGTTGAACCTTACTTTTGATTGAGCCGTTCTGAAACACTCTTTCTGTAGAAACTGCAATTGGACATTCTGAGCGCTAAGAGGCCTATATTGGGAAAAAGAATATCTTCAAATAAAAACTACACAGATGCATTCTGTGAAACTTATTTCTGATCTGTAAATTCAGTTAACAGAGATAAAACATATTTTTGATTGAGCAGTTATTAAACACACTTTCTGTAGAAAATGCAAGTGGAGATTCGGAGCGCTAAGGGGGTAATAGTGGAAAAAGGAATGTCTCCAAATATAAACTACACAGAATCATTCTGTGAAACTTCTTTCTGATCTGTGCATTCAGCTAACAGAGTTAAACCATACTTTTGATTGAGCAGATCTGAACACTCTTTCTGTAGAAAATGCAACTGGACATTTGGAGCGCTAAGAGCGTAGTAGTGGAAAAAGGAATATATTCAAATATAAACTACACAGAAGCATTCTGTGAAACTTCTTTCTGATCTGAGCATTCAGCTAACAGAGTTAAACCATACTTTTGATTGAGCAGTTTTGAAACACTCTGTCTGTAGAAAATGCAACTGGACATTCGTAGCGCTAATTGGGTAATAGTGGAAAAAAGAATATGTTCAAATATAAACTACACAGAAGCATTGTATGAAACTTCTTTCTGTTCTGTGCATTCAACTAACAGAGTTGAACCTTACTTTTGATTGAGCCGTTCTGAAACACTCTTTCTGTAGAAACTGCAATTGGACATTCTGAGCGCTAAGAGGCCTATATTGGGAAAAAGAATGTCTACAAATAAAAACTACACAGAAGAATTGTGTGAAACTTCTTTCTGTTCTGTTTGTTCAACTAAAAGAGTTGAACCTTAATTTTGATTGAGCCGTTCTGAAACACTCTTTCTGTAGAAAATGCAAGTGGAGGTTCGGAGCGCTAAGAGGGTAATAGTGGAAAAAGGAATGTCTACAAATATAAACTACACAAAATCATTCTGTGAAACTTCTTTCTGATCTGTGCATTCAGCTAACAGAGTTAAACCATACTTTTGATTGAGCAGATCTTAACACTCTTTCTGTAGAAAATGCAACTGGACATTTGGAGCGCTAAGAGAGTAGTAGTGGAAAAAGGAATATATTCAAATATAAACTACACAGAAGCATTCTGTGAAACTTCTTTCTGATCTGAGCATTCAGCTAACAGAGTTAAACCATACTTTTGATTGAGCAGTTTTGAAACACTCTGTCTGTAGAAAATGCAACTGGACATTCGTAGCGCTAAGTGGGTAATAGTGGAAAAAAGAATATGTTCAAATATAAACTACACAGAAGCATTGTATGAAACTTCTTTCTGTTCTGTGCATTCAACTAACAGAGTTGAACCTTACTTTTGATTGAGCCTTTCTGAAACACTCTTTCTGTAGAAACTGCAATTGGACATTCTGAGCGCTAAGAGGCCTATATTGGGAAAAATAATATCTTCGAATAAAAACTACACAGAAGCATTGTGTGAAACTTATTTCTGATATGTTCATTAAGCTAACAGAGTTAAACCATACTTTTGATTGCGCAGTTCTGAACACTCTTTCTGTAGAAAATGCAAGTGGACATTCGGAGCGCTAAGAGGGTAATAGTGGAAAAAGGAATATATTCAAATATAAACTACACAGTAGCATTCTGTGAAAATTCTTTCTGTTCTGTGCATTCAACTAACAGAGTTGAACCTTACTTTTGATTGAGCCGTTCTGAAACACTCTTTCTGTAGAAACTGCAATTGGACATGCTAAGCGCTAAGAGGCCTACATTGGGAAAAAGAATATCTTCAAATAAAAACTACACAGATGCATTCTGTGAAACTTATTTCTGATCTGTAAATTCAGTTAACAGAGATAAAACATATTTTTGATTGAGCAGTTATGAAACACTCTTTTTGTAGAAAATGCAAGTGGAGATTCGGAGCGCTAAGAGGGTAATAGTGGAAAAAGGAATGTCTTCAAATATAAACTACACAGAATCACTCGGTGAAACTTCTTTCTGATCTGTGCATTCAGCTAACAGAGTTAAACCATACTTTTGATTGAGCAGATCTGAACACTCTTTCTGTAGAAAATGCAACTGGACATTTGGAGCGCTAAGAGCGTAGTAGTGGAAAAAGGAATATATTCAAATATAAACTACACAGAAGCATTCTGTGAAACTTCTTTCTGATCTGAGCATTCAGCTAACAGAGTTAAACCATACTTTTGATTGAGCAGTTTTGAAACACTCTGTCTGTAGAAAATGCAACTGGACATTCGTAGCGCTAAGTGGGTAATAGTGGAAAAAAGAATATGTTCAAATATAAACTACACAGAAGCATTGTATGAAACTTCTTTCTGTTCTGTGCATTCAACTAACAGAGTGGAACCTTACTTTTGATTGAGCCGTTCTGAAACACTCTTTCTGTAGAAACTGCAATTGGACATTCTGAGCGCTAAGAGGCCTATATTGGGAAAAAGAATGTCTACAAATAAAAACTACACAGAAGAATTGTGTGAAACTTCTTTCTGTTCTGTTTGTTCAACTAAAAGAGTTGAACCTTAATTTTGATTGAGCCGTTCTGAAACACTCTTTCTGTAGAAAATGCAAGTGGAGGTTCGGAGCGCTAAGAGGGTAATAGTGGAAAAAGGAATGTCTACAAATATAAACTACACAAAATCATTCTGTGAAACTTCTTTCTGATCTGTGCATTCAGCTAACAGAGTTAAACCATACTTTTGATTGAGCAGATCGGAACACACTTTCTGTAGAAAATGCAACTGGACATTTGGAGCGCTAAGAGAGTAGTAGTGGAAAAAGGAATATATTCAAATATAAACTACACAGAAGCATTCTGTGAAACTTCTTTCTGATCTGAGCATTCAGCTAACAGAGTTAAACCATACTTTTGATTGAGCAGTTTTGAAACACTCTGTCTGTAGAAAATGCAACTGGACATTCGTAGCGCTAAGCGGGTAATAGTGGAAAAAAGAATATGTTCAAATATAAACTACACAGAAACATTGTATGAAACTTCTTTCTGTTCTGTGCATTCAACTAACAGAGTTGAACCTTACTTTTGATTGAGCCTTTCTGAAACACTCTTTCTGTAGAAACTGCAATTGGACATTCTGAGCGCTAAGAGGCCTATATTGGGAAAAATAATATCTTCGAATAAAAACTACACAGAAGCATTGTGTGAAACTTATTTCTGATATGTTCATTAAGCTAACAGAGTTAAACCATACTTTTGATTGCGCAGTTCTGAACACTCTTTCTGTAGAAAATGCAAGTGGACATTCGGAGCGCTAAGAGGGTAATAGTGGAAAAAGGAATATATTCAAATATAAACTACACAGTAGCATTCTGTGAAAATTCTTTCTGTTCTGTGCATTCAACTAACAGAGTTGAACCTTACTTTTGATTGAGCCGTTCTGAAACACTCTTTCTGTAGAAACTGCAATTGGACATTCTGAGCGCTAAGAGGCCTATATTGGGAAAAATAATATCTTCGAATAAAAACTACACAGAAGCATTGTGTGAAACTTATTTCTGATATGTTCATTAAGCTAACAGAGTTAAACCATACTTTTGATTGCGCAGTTCTGAACACTCTTTCTGTAGAAAATGCAAGTGGACATTCGGAGCGCTAAGAGGGTAATAGTGGAAAAAGGAATATATTCAAATATAAACTACACAGTAGCATTCTGTGAAAATTCTTTCTGTTCTGTGCATTCAACTAACAGAGTTGAACCTTACTTTTGATTGAGCCGTTCTGAAACACTCTTTCTGTAGAAACTGCAATTGGACATGCTAAGCGCTAAGAGGCCTACATTGGGAAAAAGAATATCTTCAAATAAAAACTACACAGATGCATTCTGTGAAACTTATTTCTGATCTGTAAATTCAGTTAACAGAGATAAAACATATTTTTGATTGAGCAGTTATGAAACACTCTTTTTGTAGAAAATGCAAGTGGAGATTCGGAGCGCTAAGAGGGTAATAGTGGAAAAAGGAATGTCTTCAAATATAAACTACACAGAATCACTCGGTGAAACTTCTTTCTGATCTGTGCATTCAGCTAACAGAGTTAAACCATACTTTTGATTGAGCAGATCTGAACACTCTTTCTGTAGAAAATGCAACTGGACATTTGGAGCGCTAAGAGCGTAGTAGTGGAAAAAGGAATATATTCAAATATAAACTACACAGAAGCATTCTGTGAAACTTCTTTCTGATCTGAGCATTCAGCTAACAGAGTTAAACCATACTTTTGATTGAGCAGTTTTGAAACACTCTGTCTGTAGAAAATGCAACTGGACATTCGTAGCGCTAAGTGGGTAATAGTGGAAAAAAGAATATGTTCAAATATAAACTACACAGAAGCATTGTATGAAACTTCTTTCTGTTCTGTGCATTCAACTAACAGAGTGGAACCTTACTTTTGATTGAGCCGTTCTGAAACACTCTTTCTGTAGAAACTGCAATTGGACATTCTGAGCGCTAAGAGGCCTATATTGGGAAAAAGAATGTCTACAAATAAAAACTACACAGAAGAATTGTGTGAAACTTCTTTCTGTTCTGTTTGTTCAACTAAAAGAGTTGAACCTTAATTTTGATTGAGCCGTTCTGAAACACTCTTTCTGTAGAAAATGCAAGTGGAGGTTCGGAGCGCTAAGAGGGTAATAGTGGAAAAAGGAATGTCTACAAATATAAACTACACAAAATCATTCTGTGAAACTTCTTTCTGATCTGTGCATTCAGCTAACAGAGTTAAACCATACTTTTGATTGAGCAGATCGGAACACACTTTCTGTAGAAAATGCAACTGGACATTTGGAGCGCTAAGAGAGTAGTAGTGGAAAAAGGAATATATTCAAATATAAACTACACAGAAGCATTCTGTGAAACTTCTTTCTGATCTGAGCATTCAGCTAACAGAGTTAAACCATACTTTTGATTGAGCAGTTTTGAAACACTCTGTCTGTAGAAAATGCAACTGGACATTCGTAGCGCTAAGCGGGTAATAGTGGAAAAAAGAATATGTTCAAATATAAACTACACAGAAACATTGTATGAAACTTCTTTCTGTTCTGTGCATTCAACTAACAGAGTTGAACCTTACTTTTGATTGAGCCTTTCTGAAACACTCTTTCTGTAGAAACTGCAATTGGACATTCTGAGCGCTAAGAGGCCTATATTGGGAAAAATAATATCTTCGAATAAAAACTACACAGAAGCATTGTGTGAAACTTATTTCTGATATGTTCATTAAGCTAACAGAGTTAAACCATACTTTTGATTGCGCAGTTCTGAACACTCTTTCTGTAGAAAATGCAAGTGGACATTCGGAGCGCTAAGAGGGTAATAGTGGAAAAAGGAATATATTCAAATATAAACTACACAGTAGCATTCTGTGAAAATTCTTTCTGTTCTGTGCATTCAACTAACAGAGTTGAACCTTACTTTTGATTGAGCCGTTCTGAAACACTCTTTCTGTAGAAACTGCAATTGGACATTCTGAGCGCTAAGAGGCCTATATTGGGAAAAATAATATCTTCGAATAAAAACTACACAGAAGCATTGTGTGAAACTTATTTCTGATATGTTCATTAAGCTAACAGAGTTAAACCATACTTTTGATTGCGCAGTTCTGAACACTCTTTCTGTAGAAAATGCAAGTGGACATTCGGAGCGCTAAGAGGGTAATAGTGGAAAAAGGAATATATTCAAATATAAACTACACAGTAGCATTCTGTGAAAATTCTTTCTGTTCTGTGCATTCAACTAACAGAGTTGAACCTTACTTTTGATTGAGCCGTTCTGAAACACTCTTTCTGTAGAAACTGCAATTGGACATGCTAAGCGCTAAGAGGCCTACATTGGGAAAAAGAATATCTTCAAATAAAAACTACACAGATGCATTCTGTGAAACTTATTTCTGATCTGTAAATTCAGTTAACAGAGATAAAACATATTTTTGATTGAGCAGTTATGAAACACTCTTTTTGTAGAAAATGCAAGTGGAGATTCGGAGCGCTAAGAGGGTAATAGTGGAAAAAGGAATGTCTTCAAATATAAACTACACAGAATCACTCGGTGAAACTTCTTTCTGATCTGTGCATTCAGCTAACAGAGTTAAACCATACTTTTGATTGAGCAGATCTGAACACTCTTTCTGTAGAAAATGCAACTGGACATTTGGAGCGCTAAGAGCGTAGTAGTGGAAAAAGGAATATATTCAAATATAAACTACACAGAAGCATTCTGTGAAACTTCTTTCTGATCTGAGCATTCAGCTAACAGAGTTAAACCATACTTTTGATTGAGCAGTTTTGAAACACTCTGTCTGTAGAAAATGCAACTGGACATTCGTAGCGCTAAGTGGGTAATAGTGGAAAAAAGAATATGTTCAAATATAAACTACACAGAAGCATTGTATGAAACTTCTTTCTGTTCTGTGCATTCAACTAACAGAGTGGAACCTTACTTTTGATTGAGCCGTTCTGAAACACTCTTTCTGTAGAAACTGCAATTGGACATTCTGAGCGCTAAGAGGCCTATATTGGGAAAAAGAATGTCTACAAATAAAAACTACACAGAAGAATTGTGTGAAACTTCTTTCTGTTCTGTTTGTTCAACTAAAAGAGTTGAACCTTAATTTTGATTGAGCCGTTCTGAAACACTCTTTCTGTAGAAAATGCAAGTGGAGGTTCGGAGCGCTAAGAGGGTAATAGTGGAAAAAGGAATGTCTACAAATATAAACTACACAAAATCATTCTGTGAAACTTCTTTCTGATCTGTGCATTCAGCTAACAGAGTTAAACCATACTTTTGATTGAGCAGATCGGAACACACTTTCTGTAGAAAATGCAACTGGACATTTGGAGCGCTAAGAGAGTAGTAGTGGAAAAAGGAATATATTCAAATATAAACTACACAGAAGCATTCTGTGAAACTTCTTTCTGATCTGAGCATTCAGCTAACAGAGTTAAACCATACTTTTGATTGAGCAGTTTTGAAACACTCTGTCTGTAGAAAATGCAACTGGACATTCGTAGCGCTAAGCGGGTAATAGTGGAAAAAAGAATATGTTCAAATATAAACTACACAGAAACATTGTATGAAACTTCTTTCTGTTCTGTGCATTCAACTAACAGAGTTGAACCTTACTTTTGATTGAGCCTTTCTGAAACACTCTTTCTGTAGAAACTGCAATTGGACATTCTGAGCGCTAAGAGGCCTATATTGGGAAAAATAATATCTTCGAATAAAAACTACACAGAAGCATTGTGTGAAACTTATTTCTGATATGTTCATTAAGCTAACAGAGTTAAACCATACTTTTGATTGCGCAGTTCTGAACACTCTTTCTGTAGAAAATGCAAGTGGACATTCGGAGCGCTAAGAGGGTAATAGTGGAAAAAGGAATATATTCAAATATAAACTACACAGTAGCATTCTGTGAAAATTCTTTCTGTTCTGTGCATTCAACTAACAGAGTTGAACCTTACTTTTGATTGAGCCGTTCTGAAACACTCTTTCTGTAGAAACTGCAATTGGACATTCTGAGCGCTAAGAGGCCTATATTGGGAAAAATAATATCTTCGAATAAAAACTACACAGAAGCATTGTGTGAAACTTATTTCTGATATGTTCATTAAGCTAACAGAGTTAAACCATACTTTTGATTGCGCAGTTCTGAACACTCTTTCTGTAGAAAATGCAAGTGGACATTCGGAGCGCTAAGAGGGTAATAGTGGAAAAAGGAATATATTCAAATATAAACTACACAGTAGCATTCTGTGAAAATTCTTTCTGTTCTGTGCATTCAACTAACAGAGTTGAACCTTACTTTTGATTGAGCCGTTCTGAAACACTCTTTCTGTAGAAACTGCAATTGGACATGCTAAGCGCTAAGAGGCCTACATTGGGAAAAAGAATATCTTCAAATAAAAACTACACAGATGCATTCTGTGAAACTTATTTCTGATCTGTAAATTCAGTTAACAGAGATAAAACATATTTTTGATTGAGCAGTTATGAAACACTCTTTTTGTAGAAAATGCAAGTGGAGATTCGGAGCGCTAAGAGGGTAATAGTGGAAAAAGGAATGTCTTCAAATATAAACTACACAGAATCACTCGGTGAAACTTCTTTCTGATCTGTGCATTCAGCTAACAGAGTTAAACCATACTTTTGATTGAGCAGATCTGAACACTCTTTCTGTAGAAAATGCAACTGGACATTTGGAGCGCTAAGAGCGTAGTAGTGGAAAAAGGAATATATTCAAATATAAACTACACAGAAGCATTCTGTGAAACTTCTTTCTGATCTGAGCATTCAGCTAACAGAGTTAAACCATACTTTTGATTGAGCAGTTTTGAAACACTCTGTCTGTAGAAAATGCAACTGGACATTCGTAGCGCTAAGTGGGTAATAGTGGAAAAAAGAATATGTTCAAATATAAACTACACAGAAGCATTGTATGAAACTTCTTTCTGTTCTGTGCATTCAACTAACAGAGTGGAACCTTACTTTTGATTGAGCCGTTCTGAAACACTCTTTCTGTAGAAACTGCAATTGGACATTCTGAGCGCTAAGAGGCCTATATTGGGAAAAAGAATGTCTACAAATAAAAACTACACAGAAGAATTGTGTGAAACTTCTTTCTGTTCTGTTTGTTCAACTAAAAGAGTTGAACCTTAATTTTGATTGAGCCGTTCTGAAACACTCTTTCTGTAGAAAATGCAAGTGGAGGTTCGGAGCGCTAAGAGGGTAATAGTGGAAAAAGGAATGTCTACAAATATAAACTACACAAAATCATTCTGTGAAACTTCTTTCTGATCTGTGCATTCAGCTAACAGAGTTAAACCATACTTTTGATTGAGCAGATCGGAACACACTTTCTGTAGAAAATGCAACTGGACATTTGGAGCGCTAAGAGAGTAGTAGTGGAAAAAGGAATATATTCAAATATAAACTACACAGAAGCATTCTGTGAAACTTCTTTCTGATCTGAGCATTCAGCTAACAGAGTTAAACCATACTTTTGATTGAGCAGTTTTGAAACACTCTGTCTGTAGAAAATGCAACTGGACATTCGTAGCGCTAAGCGGGTAATAGTGGAAAAAAGAATATGTTCAAATATAAACTACACAGAAACATTGTATGAAACTTCTTTCTGTTCTGTGCATTCAACTAACAGAGTTGAACCTTACTTTTGATTGAGCCTTTCTGAAACACTCTTTCTGTAGAAACTGCAATTGGACATTCTGAGCGCTAAGAGGCCTATATTGGGAAAAATAATATCTTCGAATAAAAACTACACAGAAGCATTGTGTGAAACTTATTTCTGATATGTTCATTAAGCTAACAGAGTTAAACCATACTTTTGATTGCGCAGTTCTGAACACTCTTTCTGTAGAAAATGCAAGTGGACATTCGGAGCGCTAAGAGGGTAATAGTGGAAAAAGGAATATATTCAAATATAAACTACACAGTAGCATTCTGTGAAAATTCTTTCTGTTCTGTGCATTCAACTAACAGAGTTGAACCTTACTTTTGATTGAGCCGTTCTGAAACACTCTTTCTGTAGAAACTGCAATTGGACATTCTGAGCGCTAAGAGGCCTATATTGGGAAAAATAATATCTTCGAATAAAAACTACACAGAAGCATTGTGTGAAACTTATTTCTGATATGTTCATTAAGCTAACAGAGTTAAACCATACTTTTGATTGCGCAGTTCTGAACACTCTTTCTGTAGAAAATGCAAGTGGACATTCGGAGCGCTAAGAGGGCAATAGTGGAAAAAGGAATATATTCAAATATAAACTACACAGTAGCATTCTGTGAAAATTCTTTCTGTTCTGTGCATTCAACTAACAGAGTTGAACCTTACTTTTGATTGAGCCGTTCTGAAACACTCTTTCTGTAGAAACTGCAATTGGACATGCTAAGCGCTAAGAGGCCTACATTGGGAAAAAGAATATCTTCAAATAAAAACTACACAGATGCATTCTGTGAAACTTATTTCTGATCTGTAAATTCAGTTAACAGAGATAAAACATATTTTTGATTGAGCAGTTATGAAACACTCTTTTTGTAGAAAATGCAAGTGGAGATTCGGAGCGCTAAGAGGGTAATAGTGGAAAAAGGAATGTCTTCAAATATAAACTACACAGAATCACTCGGTGAAACTTCTTTCTGATCTGTGCATTCAGCTAACAGAGTTAAACCATACTTTTGATTGAGCAGATCTGAACACTCTTTCTGTAGAAAATGCAACTGGACATTTGGAGCGCTAAGAGCGTAGTAGTGGAAAAAGGAATATATTCAAATATAAACTACACAGAAGCATTCTGTGAAACTTCTTTCTGATCTGAGCATTCAGCTAACAGAGTTAAACCATACTTTTGATTGAGCAGTTTTGAAACACTCTGTCTGTAGAAAATGCAACTGGACATTCGTAGCGCTAAGTGGGTAATAGTGGAAAAAAGAATATGTTCAAATATAAACTACACAGAAGCATTGTATGAAACTTCTTTCTGTTCTGTGCATTCAACTAACAGAGTGGAACCTTACTTTTGATTGAGCCGTTCTGAAACACTCTTTCTGTAGAAACTGCAATTGGACATTCTGAGCGCTAAGAGGCCTATATTGGGAAAAAGAATGTCTACAAATAAAAACTACACAGAAGAATTGTGTGAAACTTCTTTCTGTTCTGTTTGTTCAACTAAAAGAGTTGAACCTTAATTTTGATTGAGCCGTTCTGAAACACTCTTTCTGTAGAAAATGCAAGTGGAGGTTCGGAGCACTAAGAGGGTAATAGTGGAAAAAGGAATGTCTACAAATATAAACTACACAAAATCATTCTGTGAAACTTCTTTCTGATCTGTGCATTCAGCTAACAGAGTTAAACCATACTTTTGATTGAGCAGATCGGAACACACTTTCTGTAGAAAATGCAACTGGACATTTGGAGCGCTAAGAGAGTAGTAGTGGAAAAAGGAATATATTCAAATATAAACTACACAGAAGCATTCTGTGAAACTTCTTTCTGATCTGAGCATTCAGCTAACAGAGTTAAACCATACTTTTGATTGAGCAGTTTTGAAACACTCTGTCTGTAGAAAATGCAACTGGACATTCGTAGCGCTAAGCGGGTAATAGTGGAAAAAAGAATATGTTCAAATATAAACTACACAGAAACATTGTATGAAACTTCTTTCTGTTCTGTGCATTCAACTAACAGAGTTGAACCTTACTTTTGATTGAGCCTTTCTGAAACACTCTTTCTGTAGAAACTGCAATTGGACATTCTGAGCGCTAAGAGGCCTATATTGGGAAAAATAATATCTTCGAATAAAAACTACACAGAAGCATTGTGTGAAACTTATTTCTGATATGTTCATTAAGCTAACAGAGTTAAACCATACTTTTGATTGCGCAGTTCTGAACACTCTTTCTGTAGAAAATGCAAGTGGACATTCGGAGCGCTAAGAGGGTAATAGTGGAAAAAGGAATATATTCAAATATAAACTACACAGTAGCATTCTGTGAAAATTCTTTCTGTTCTGTGCATTCAACTAACAGAGTTGAACCTTACTTTTGATTGAGCCGTTCTGAAACACTCTTTCTGTAGAAACTGCAATTGGACATTCTGAGCGCTAAGAGGCCTATATTGGGAAAAATAATATCTTCGCATAAAAACTACACAGAAGCATTGTGTGAAACTTATTTCTGATATGTTCATTAAGCTAACAGAGTTAAACCATACTTTTGATTGCGCAGTTCTGAACACTCTTTCTGTAGAAAATGCAAGTGGACATTCGGAGCGCTAAGAGGGTAATAGTGGAAAAAGGAATATATTCAAATATAAACTACACAGTAGCATTCTGTGAAAATTCTTTCTGTTCTGTGCATTCAACTAACAGAGTTGAACCTTACTTTTGATTGAGCCGTTCTGAAACACTCTTTCTGTAGAAACTGCAATTGGACATGCTAAGCGCTAAGAGGCCTACATTGGGAAAAAGAATATCTTCAAATAAAAACTACACAGATGCATTCTGTGAAACTTATTTCTGATCTGTAAATTCAGTTAACAGAGATAAAACATATTTTTGATTGAGCAGTTATGAAACACTCTTTTTGTAGAAAATGCAAGTGGAGATTCGGAGCGCTAAGAGGGTAATAGTGGAAAAAGGAATGTCTTCAAATATAAACTACACAGAATCACTCGGTGAAACTTCTTTCTGATCTGTGCATTCAGCTAACAGAGTTAAACCATACTTTTGATTGAGCAGATCTGAACACTCTTTCTGTAGAAAATGCAACTGGACATTTGGAGCGCTAAGAGCGTAGTAGTGGAAAAAGGAATATATTCAAATATAAACTACACAGAAGCATTCTGTGAAACTTCTTTCTGATCTGAGCATTCAGCTAACAGAGTTAAACCATACTTTTGATTGAGCAGTTTTGAAACACTCTGTCTGTAGAAAATGCAACTGGACATTCGTAGCGCTAAGTGGGTAATAGTGGAAAAAAGAATATGTTCAAATATAAACTACACAGAAGCATTGTATGAAACTTCTTTCTGTTCTGTGCATTCAACTAACAGAGTGGAACCTTACTTTTGATTGAGCCGTTCTGAAACACTCTTTCTGTAGAAACTGCAATTGGACATTCTGAGCGCTAAGAGGCCTATATTGGGAAAAAGAATGTCTACAAATAAAAACTACACAGAAGAATTGTGTGAAACTTCTTTCTGTTCTGTTTGTTCAACTAAAAGAGTTGAACCTTAATTTTGATTGAGCCGTTCTGAAACACTCTTTCTGTAGAAAATGCAAGTGGAGGTTCGGAGCGCTAAGAGGGTAATAGTGGAAAAAGGAATGTCTACAAATATAAACTACACAAAATCATTCTGTGAAACTTCTTTCTGATCTGTGCATTCAGCTAACAGAGTTAAACCATACTTTTGATTGAGCAGATCGGAACACACTTTCTGTAGAAAATGCAACTGGACATTTGGAGCGCTAAGAGAGTAGTAGTGGAAAAAGGAATATATTCAAATATAAACTACACAGAAGCATTCTGTGAAACTTCTTTCTGATCTGAGCATTCAGCTAACAGAGTTAAACCATACTTTTGATTGAGCAGTTTTGAAACACTCTGTCTGTAGAAAATGCAACTGGACATTCGTAGCGCTAAGCGGGTAATAGTGGAAAAAAGAATATGTTCAAATATAAACTACACAGAAACATTGTATGAAACTTCTTTCTGTTCTGTGCATTCAACTAACAGAGTTGAACCTTACTTTTGATTGAGCCTTTCTGAAACACTCTTTCTGTAGAAACTGCAATTGGACATTCTGAGCGCTAAGAGGCCTATATTGGGAAAAATAATATCTTCGAATAAAAACTACACAGAAGCATTGTGTGAAACTTATTTCTGATATGTTCATTAAGCTAACAGAGTTAAACCATACTTTTGATTGCGCAGTTCTGAACACTCTTTCTGTAGAAAATGCAAGTGGACATTCGGAGCGCTAAGAGGGTAATAGTGGAAAAAGGAATATATTCAAATATAAACTACACAGTAGCATTCTGTGAAAATTCTTTCTGTTCTGTGCATTCAACTAACAGAGTTGAACCTTACTTTTGATTGAGCCGTTCTGAAACACTCTTTCTGTAGAAACTGCAATTGGACATTCTGAGCGCTAAGAGGCCTATATTGGGAAAAATAATATCTTCGAATAAAAACTACACAGAAGCATTGTGTGAAACTTATTTCTGATATGTTCATTAAGCTAACAGAGTTAAACCATACTTTTGATTGCGCAGTTCTGAACACTCTTTCTGTAGAAAATGCAAGTGGACATTCGGAGCGCTAAGAGGGTAATAGTGGAAAAAGGAATATATTCAAATATAAACTACACAGTAGCATTCTGTGAAAATTCTTTCTGTTCTGTGCATTCAACTAACAGAGTTGAACCTTACTTTTGATTGAGCCGTTCTGAAACACTCTTTCTGTAGAAACTGCAATTGGACATGCTAAGCGCTAAGAGGCCTACATTGGGAAAAAGAATATCTTCAAATAAAAACTACACAGATGCATTCTGTGAAACTTATTTCTGATCTGTAAATTCAGTTAACAGAGATAAAACATATTTTTGATTGAGCAGTTATGAAACACTCTTTTTGTAGAAAATGCAAGTGGAGATTCGGAGCGCTAAGAGGGTAATAGTGGAAAAAGGAATGTCTTCAAATATAAACTACACAGAATCACTCGGTGAAACTTCTTTCTGATCTGTGCATTCAGCTAACAGAGTTAAACCATACTTTTGATTGAGCAGATCTGAACACTCTTTCTGTAGAAAATGCAACTGGACATTTGGAGCGCTAAGAGCGTAGTAGTGGAAAAAGGAATATATTCAAATATAAACTACACAGAAGCATTCTGTGAAACTTCTTTCTGATCTGAGCATTCAGCTAACAGAGTTAAACCATACTTTTGATTGAGCAGTTTTGAAACACTCTGTCTGTAGAAAATGCAACTGGACATTCGTAGCGCTAAGTGGGTAATAGTGGAAAAAAGAATATGTTCAAATATAAACTACACAGAAGCATTGTATGAAACTTCTTTCTGTTCTGTGCATTCAACTAACAGAGTGGAACCTTACTTTTGATTGAGCCGTTCTGAAACACTCTTTCTGTAGAAACTGCAATTGGACATTCTGAGCGCTAAGAGGCCTATATTGGGAAAAAGAATGTCTACAAATAAAAACTACACAGAAGAATTGTGTGAAACTTCTTTCTGTTCTGTTTGTTCAACTAAAAGAGTTGAACCTTAATTTTGATTGAGCCGTTCTGAAACACTCTTTCTGTAGAAAATGCAAGTGGAGGTTCGGAGCGCTAAGAGGGTAATAGTGGAAAAAGGAATGTCTACAAATATAAACTACACAAAATCATTCTGTGAAACTTCTTTCTGATCTGTGCATTCAGCTAACAGAGTTAAACCATACTTTTGATTGAGCAGATCGGAACACACTTTCTGTAGAAAATGCAACTGGACATTTGGAGCGCTAAGAGAGTAGTAGTGGAAAAAGGAATATATTCAAATATAAACTACACAGAAGCATTCTGTGAAACTTCTTTCTGATCTGAGCATTCAGCTAACAGAGTTAAACCATACTTTTGATTGAGCAGTTTTGAAACACTCTGTCTGTAGAAAATGCAACTGGACATTCGTAGCGCTAAGCGGGTAATAGTGGAAAAAAGAATATGTTCAAATATAAACTACACAGAAACATTGTATGAAACTTCTTTCTGTTCTGTGCATTCAACTAACAGAGTTGAACCTTACTTTTGATTGAGCCTTTCTGAAACACTCTTTCTGTAGAAACTGCAATTGGACATTCTGAGCGCTAAGAGGCCTATATTGGGAAAAATAATATCTTCGAATAAAAACTACACAGAAGCATTGTGTGAAACTTATTTCTGATATGTTCATTAAGCTAACAGAGTTAAACCATACTTTTGATTGCGCAGTTCTGAACACTCTTTCTGTAGAAAATGCAAGTGGACATTCGGAGCGCTAAGAGGGTAATAGTGGAAAAAGGAATATATTCAAATATAAACTACACAGTAGCATTCTGTGAAAATTCTTTCTGTTCTGTGCATTCAACTAACAGAGTTGAACCTTACTTTTGATTGAGCCGTTCTGAAACACTCTTTCTGTAGAAACTGCAATTGGACATTCTGAGCGCTAAGAGGCCTATATTGGGAAAAATAATATCTTCGAATAAAAACTACACAGAAGCATTGTGTGAAACTTATTTCTGATATGTTCATTAAGCTAACAGAGTTAAACCATACTTTTGATTGCGCAGTTCTGAACACTCTTTCTGTAGAAAATGCAAGTGGACATTCGGAGCGCTAAGAGGGTAATAGTGGAAAAAGGAATATATTCAAATATAAACTACACAGTAGCATTCTGTGAAAATTCTTTCTGTTCTGTGCATTCAACTAACAGAGTTGAACCTTACTTTTGATTGAGCCGTTCTGAAACACTCTTTCTGTAGAAACTGCAATTGGACATGCTAAGCGCTAAGAGGCCTACATTGGGAAAAAGAATATCTTCAAATAAAAACTACACAGATGCATTCTGTGAAACTTATTTCTGATCTGTAAATTCAGTTAACAGAGATAAAACATATTTTTGATTGAGCAGTTATGAAACACTCTTTTTGTAGAAAATGCAAGTGGAGATTCGGAGCGCTAAGAGGGTAATAGTGGAAAAAGGAATGTCTTCAAATATAAACTACACAGAATCACTCGGTGAAACTTCTTTCTGATCTGTGCATTCAGCTAACAGAGTTAAACCATACTTTTGATTGAGCAGATCTGAACACTCTTTCTGTAGAAAATGCAACTGGACATTTGGAGCGCTAAGAGCGTAGTAGTGGAAAAAGGAATATATTCAAATATAAACTACACAGAAGCATTCTGTGAAACTTCTTTCTGATCTGAGCATTCAGCTAACAGAGTTAAACCATACTTTTGATTGAGCAGTTTTGAAACACTCTGTCTGTAGAAAATGCAACTGGACATTCGTAGCGCTAAGTGGGTAATAGTGGAAAAAAGAATATGTTCAAATATAAACTACACAGAAGCATTGTATGAAACTTCTTTCTGTTCTGTGCATTCAACTAACAGAGTGGAACCTTACTTTTGATTGAGCCGTTCTGAAACACTCTTTCTGTAGAAACTGCAATTGGACATTCTGAGCGCTAAGAGGCCTATATTGGGAAAAAGAATGTCTACAAATAAAAACTACACAGAAGAATTGTGTGAAACTTCTTTCTGTTCTGTTTGTTCAACTAAAAGAGTTGAACCTTAATTTTGATTGAGCCGTTCTGAAACACTCTTTCTGTAGAAAATGCAAGTGGAGGTTCGGAGCGCTAAGAGGGTAATAGTGGAAAAAGGAATGTCTACAAATATAAACTACACAAAATCATTCTGTGAAACTTCTTTCTGATCTGTGCATTCAGCTAACAGAGTTAAACCATACTTTTGATTGAGCAGATCGGAACACACTTTCTGTAGAAAATGCAACTGGACATTTGGAGCGCTAAGAGAGTAGTAGTGGAAAAAGGAATATATTCAAATATAAACTACACAGAAGCATTCTGTGAAACTTCTTTCTGATCTGAGCATTCAGCTAACAGAGTTAAACCATACTTTTGATTGAGCAGTTTTGAAACACTCTGTCTGTAGAAAATGCAACTGGACATTCGTAGCGCTAAGCGGGTAATAGTGGAAAAAAGAATATGTTCAAATATAAACTACACAGAAACATTGTATGAAACTTCTTTCTGTTCTGTGCATTCAACTAACAGAGTTGAACCTTACTTTTGATTGAGCCTTTCTGAAACACTCTTTCTGTAGAAACTGCAATTGGACATTCTGAGCGCTAAGAGGCCTATATTGGGAAAAATAATATCTTCGAATAAAAACTACACAGAAGCATTGTGTGAAACTTATTTCTGATATGTTCATTAAGCTAACAGAGTTAAACCATACTTTTGATTGCGCAGTTCTGAACACTCTTTCTGTAGAAAATGCAAGTGGACATTCGGAGCGCTAAGAGGGTAATAGTGGAAAAAGGAATATATTCAAATATAAACTACACAGTAGCATTCTGTGAAAATTCTTTCTGTTCTGTGCATTCAACTAACAGAGTTGAACCTTACTTTTGATTGAGCCGTTCTGAAACACTCTTTCTGTAGAAACTGCAATTGGACATTCTGAGCGCTAAGAGGCCTATATTGGGAAAAATAATATCTTCGAATAAAAACTACACAGAAGCATTGTGTGAAACTTATTTCTGATATGTTCATTAAGCTAACAGAGTTAAACCATACTTTTGATTGCGCAGTTCTGAACACTCTTTCTGTAGAAAATGCAAGTGGACATTCGGAGCGCTAAGAGGGTAATAGTGGAAAAAGGAATATATTCAAATATAAACTACACAGTAGCATTCTGTGAAAATTCTTTCTGTTCTGTGCATTCAACTAACAGAGTTGAACCTTACTTTTGATTGAGCCGTTCTGAAACACTCTTTCTGTAGAAACTGCAATTGGACATGCTAAGCGCTAAGAGGCCTACATTGGGAAAAAGAATATCTTCAAATAAAAACTACACAGATGCATTCTGTGAAACTTATTTCTGATCTGTAAATTCAGTTAACAGAGATAAAACATATTTTTGATTGAGCAGTTATGAAACACTCTTTTTGTAGAAAATGCAAGTGGAGATTCGGAGCGCTAAGAGGGTAATAGTGGAAAAAGGAATGTCTTCAAATATAAACTACACAGAATCACTCGGTGAAACTTCTTTCTGATCTGTGCATTCAGCTAACAGAGTTAAACCATACTTTTGATTGAGCAGATCTGAACACTCTTTCTGTAGAAAATGCAACTGGACATTTGGAGCGCTAAGAGCGTAGTAGTGGAAAAAGGAATATATTCAAATATAAACTACACAGAAGCATTCTGTGAAACTTCTTTCTGATCTGAGCATTCAGCTAACAGAGTTAAACCATACTTTTGATTGAGCAGTTTTGAAACACTCTGTCTGTAGAAAATGCAACTGGACATTCGTAGCGCTAAGTGGGTAATAGTGGAAAAAAGAATATGTTCAAATATAAACTACACAGAAGCATTGTATGAAACTTCTTTCTGTTCTGTGCATTCAACTAACAGAGTGGAACCTTACTTTTGATTGAGCCGTTCTGAAACACTCTTTCTGTAGAAACTGCAATTGGACATTCTGAGCGCTAAGAGGCCTATATTGGGAAAAAGAATGTCTACAAATAAAAACTACACAGAAGAATTGTGTGAAACTTCTTTCTGTTCTGTTTGTTCAACTAAAAGAGTTGAACCTTAATTTTGATTGAGCCGTTCTGAAACACTCTTTCTGTAGAAAATGCAAGTGGAGGTTCGGAGCGCTAAGAGGGTAATAGTGGAAAAAGGAATGTCTACAAATATAAACTACACAAAATCATTCTGTGAAACTTCTTTCTGATCTGTGCATTCAGCTAACAGAGTTAAACCATACTTTTGATTGAGCAGATCGGAACACACTTTCTGTAGAAAATGCAACTGGACATTTGGAGCGCTAAGAGAGTAGTAGTGGAAAAAGGAATATATTCAAATATAAACTACACAGAAGCATTCTGTGAAACTTCTTTCTGATCTGAGCATTCAGCTAACAGAGTTAAACCATACTTTTGATTGAGCAGTTTTGAAACACTCTGTCTGTAGAAAATGCAACTGGACATTCGTAGCGCTAAGCGGGTAATAGTGGAAAAAAGAATATGTTCAAATATAAACTACACAGAAACATTGTATGAAACTTCTTTCTGTTCTGTGCATTCAACTAACAGAGTTGAACCTTACTTTTGATTGAGCCTTTCTGAAACACTCTTTCTGTAGAAACTGCAATTGGACATTCTGAGCGCTAAGAGGCCTATATTGGGAAAAATAATATCTTCGAATAAAAACTACACAGAAGCATTGTGTGAAACTTATTTCTGATATGTTCATTAAGCTAACAGAGTTAAACCATACTTTTGATTGCGCAGTTCTGAACACTCTTTCTGTAGAAAATGCAAGTGGACATTCGGAGCGCTAAGAGGGTAATAGTGGAAAAAGGAATATATTCAAATATAAACTACACAGTAGCATTCTGTGAAAATTCTTTCTGTTCTGTGCATTCAACTAACAGAGTTGAACCTTACTTTTGATTGAGCCGTTCTGAAACACTCTTTCTGTAGAAACTGCAATTGGACATTCTGAGCGCTAAGAGGCCTATATTGGGAAAAATAATATCTTCGAATAAAAACTACACAGAAGCATTGTGTGAAACTTATTTCTGATATGTTCATTAAGCTAACAGAGTTAAACCATACTTTTGATTGCGCAGTTCTGAACACTCTTTCTGTAGAAAATGCAAGTGGACATTCGGAGCGCTAAGAGGGTAATAGTGGAAAAAGGAATATATTCAAATATAAACTACACAGTAGCATTCTGTGAAAATTCTTTCTGTTCTGTGCATTCAACTAACAGAGTTGAACCTTACTTTTGATTGAGCCGTTCTGAAACACTCTTTCTGTAGAAACTGCAATTGGACATGCTAAGCGCTAAGAGGCCTACATTGGGAAAAAGAATATCTTCAAATAAAAACTACACAGATGCATTCTGTGAAACTTATTTCTGATCTGTAAATTCAGTTAACAGAGATAAAACATATTTTTGATTGAGCAGTTATGAAACACTCTTTTTGTAGAAAATGCAAGTGGAGATTCGGAGCGCTAAGAGGGTAATAGTGGAAAAAGGAATGTCTTCAAATATAAACTACACAGAATCACTCGGTGAAACTTCTTTCTGATCTGTGCATTCAGCTAACAGAGTTAAACCATACTTTTGATTGAGCAGATCTGAACACTCTTTCTGTAGAAAATGCAACTGGACATTTGGAGCGCTAAGAGCGTAGTAGTGGAAAAAGGAATATATTCAAATATAAACTACACAGAAGCATTCTGTGAAACTTCTTTCTGATCTGAGCATTCAGCTAACAGAGTTAAACCATACTTTTGATTGAGCAGTTTTGAAACACTCTGTCTGTAGAAAATGCAACTGGACATTCGTAGCGCTAAGTGGGTAATAGTGGAAAAAAGAATATGTTCAAATATAAACTACACAGAAGCATTGTATGAAACTTCTTTCTGTTCTGTGCATTCAACTAACAGAGTGGAACCTTACTTTTGATTGAGCCGTTCTGAAACACTCTTTCTGTAGAAACTGCAATTGGACATTCTGAGCGCTAAGAGGCCTATATTGGGAAAAAGAATGTCTACAAATAAAAACTACACAGAAGAATTGTGTGAAACTTCTTTCTGTTCTGTTTGTTCAACTAAAAGAGTTGAACCTTAATTTTGATTGAGCCGTTCTGAAACACTCTTTCTGTAGAAAATGCAAGTGGAGGTTCGGAGCGCTAAGAGGGTAATAGTGGAAAAAGGAATGTCTACAAATATAAACTACACAAAATCATTCTGTGAAACTTCTTTCTGATCTGTGCATTCAGCTAACAGAGTTAAACCATACTTTTGATTGAGCAGATCGGAACACACTTTCTGTAGAAAATGCAACTGGACATTTGGAGCGCTAAGAGAGTAGTAGTGGAAAAAGGAATATATTCAAATATAAACTACACAGAAGCATTCTGTGAAACTTCTTTCTGATCTGAGCATTCAGCTAACAGAGTTAAACCATACTTTTGATTGAGCAGTTTTGAAACACTCTGTCTGTAGAAAATGCAACTGGACATTCGTAGCGCTAAGCGGGTAATAGTGGAAAAAAGAATATGTTCAAATATAAACTACACAGAAACATTGTATGAAACTTCTTTCTGTTCTGTGCATTCAACTAACAGAGTTGAACCTTACTTTTGATTGAGCCTTTCTGAAACACTCTTTCTGTAGAAACTGCAATTGGACATTCTGAGCGCTAAGAGGCCTATATTGGGAAAAATAATATCTTCGAATAAAAACTACACAGAAGCATTGTGTGAAACTTATTTCTGATATGTTCATTAAGCTAACAGAGTTAAACCATACTTTTGATTGCGCAGTTCTGAACACTCTTTCTGTAGAAAATGCAAGTGGACATTCGGAGCGCTAAGAGGGTAATAGTGGAAAAAGGAATATATTCAAATATAAACTACACAGTAGCATTCTGTGAAAATTCTTTCTGTTCTGTGCATTCAACTAACAGAGTTGAACCTTACTTTTGATTGAGCCGTTCTGAAACACTCTTTCTGTAGAAACTGCAATTGGACATTCTGAGCGCTAAGAGGCCTATATTGGGAAAAATAATATCTTCGAATAAAAACTACACAGAAGCATTGTGTGAAACTTATTTCTGATATGTTCATTAAGCTAACAGAGTTAAACCATACTTTTGATTGCGCAGTTCTGAACACTCTTTCTGTAGAAAATGCAAGTGGACATTCGGAGCGCTAAGAGGGTAATAGTGGAAAAAGGAATATATTCAAATATAAACTACACAGTAGCATTCTGTGAAAATTCTTTCTGTTCTGTGCATTCAACTAACAGAGTTGAACCTTACTTTTGATTGAGCCGTTCTGAAACACTCTTTCTGTAGAAACTGCAATTGGACATGCTAAGCGCTAAGAGGCCTACATTGGGAAAAAGAATATCTTCAAATAAAAACTACACAGATGCATTCTGTGAAACTTATTTCTGATCTGTAAATTCAGTTAACAGAGATAAAACATATTTTTGATTGAGCAGTTATGAAACACTCTTTTTGTAGAAAATGCAAGTGGAGATTCGGAGCGCTAAGAGGGTAATAGTGGAAAAAGGAATGTCTTCAAATATAAACTACACAGAATCACTCGGTGAAACTTCTTTCTGATCTGTGCATTCAGCTAACAGAGTTAAACCATACTTTTGATTGAGCAGATCTGAACACTCTTTCTGTAGAAAATGCAACTGGACATTTGGAGCGCTAAGAGCGTAGTAGTGGAAAAAGGAATATATTCAAATATAAACTACACAGAAGCATTCTGTGAAACTTCTTTCTGATCTGAGCATTCAGCTAACAGAGTTAAACCATACTTTTGATTGAGCAGTTTTGAAACACTCTGTCTGTAGAAAATGCAACTGGACATTCGTAGCGCTAAGTGGGTAATAGTGGAAAAAAGAATATGTTCAAATATAAACTACACAGAAGCATTGTATGAAACTTCTTTCTGTTCTGTGCATTCAACTAACAGAGTGGAACCTTACTTTTGATTGAGCCGTTCTGAAACACTCTTTCTGTAGAAACTGCAATTGGACATTCTGAGCGCTAAGAGGCCTATATTGGGAAAAAGAATGTCTACAAATAAAAACTACACAGAAGAATTGTGTGAAACTTCTTTCTGTTCTGTTTGTTCAACTAAAAGAGTTGAACCTTAATTTTGATTGAGCCGTTCTGAAACACTCTTTCTGTAGAAAATGCAAGTGGAGGTTCGGAGCGCTAAGAGGGTAATAGTGGAAAAAGGAATGTCTACAAATATAAACTACACAAAATCATTCTGTGAAACTTCTTTCTGATCTGTGCATTCAGCTAACAGAGTTAAACCATACTTTTGATTGAGCAGATCGGAACACACTTTCTGTAGAAAATGCAACTGGACATTTGGAGCGCTAAGAGAGTAGTAGTGGAAAAAGGAATATATTCAAATATAAACTACACAGAAGCATTCTGTGAAACTTCTTTCTGATCTGAGCATTCAGCTAACAGAGTTAAACCATACTTTTGATTGAGCAGTTTTGAAACACTCTGTCTGTAGAAAATGCAACTGGACATTCGTAGCGCTAAGCGGGTAATAGTGGAAAAAAGAATATGTTCAAATATAAACTACACAGAAACATTGTATGAAACTTCTTTCTGTTCTGTGCATTCAACTAACAGAGTTGAACCTTACTTTTGATTGAGCCTTTCTGAAACACTCTTTCTGTAGAAACTGCAATTGGACATTCTGAGCGCTAAGAGGCCTATATTGGGAAAAATAATATCTTCGAATAAAAACTACACAGAAGCATTGTGTGAAACTTATTTCTGATATGTTCATTAAGCTAACAGAGTTAAACCATACTTTTGATTGCGCAGTTCTGAACACTCTTTCTGTAGAAAATGCAAGTGGACATTCGGAGCGCTAAGAGGGTAATAGTGGAAAAAGGAATATATTCAAATATAAACTACACAGTAGCATTCTGTGAAAATTCTTTCTGTTCTGTGCATTCAACTAACAGAGTTGAACCTTACTTTTGATTGAGCCGTTCTGAAACACTCTTTCTGTAGAAACTGCAATTGGACATTCTGAGCGCTAAGAGGCCTATATTGGGAAAAATAATATCTTCGAATAAAAACTACACAGAAGCATTGTGTGAAACTTATTTCTGATATGTTCATTAAGCTAACAGAGTTAAACCATACTTTTGATTGCGCAGTTCTGAACACTCTTTCTGTAGAAAATGCAAGTGGACATTCGGAGCGCTAAGAGGGTAATAGTGGAAAAAGGAATATATTCAAATATAAACTACACAGTAGCATTCTGTGAAAATTCTTTCTGTTCTGTGCATTCAACTAACAGAGTTGAACCTTACTTTTGATTGAGCCGTTCTGAAACACTCTTTCTGTAGAAACTGCAATTGGACATGCTAAGCGCTAAGAGGCCTACATTGGGAAAAAGAATATCTTCAAATAAAAACTACACAGATGCATTCTGTGAAACTTATTTCTGATCTGTAAATTCAGTTAACAGAGATAAAACATATTTTTGATTGAGCAGTTATGAAACACTCTTTTTGTAGAAAATGCAAGTGGAGATTCGGAGCGCTAAGAGGGTAATAGTGGAAAAAGGAATGTCTTCAAATATAAACTACACAGAATCACTCGGTGAAACTTCTTTCTGATCTGTGCATTCAGCTAACAGAGTTAAACCATACTTTTGATTGAGCAGATCTGAACACTCTTTCTGTAGAAAATGCAACTGGACATTTGGAGCGCTAAGAGCGTAGTAGTGGAAAAAGGAATATATTCAAATATAAACTACACAGAAGCATTCTGTGAAACTTCTTTCTGATCTGAGCATTCAGCTAACAGAGTTAAACCATACTTTTGATTGAGCAGTTTTGAAACACTCTGTCTGTAGAAAATGCAACTGGACATTCGTAGCGCTAAGTGGGTAATAGTGGAAAAAAGAATATGTTCAAATATAAACTACACAGAAGCATTGTATGAAACTTCTTTCTGTTCTGTGCATTCAACTAACAGAGTGGAACCTTACTTTTGATTGAGCCGTTCTGAAACACTCTTTCTGTAGAAACTGCAATTGGACATTCTGAGCGCTAAGAGGCCTATATTGGGAAAAAGAATGTCTACAAATAAAAACTACACAGAAGAATTGTGTGAAACTTCTTTCTGTTCTGTTTGTTCAACTAAAAGAGTTGAACCTTAATTTTGATTGAGCCGTTCTGAAACACTCTTTCTGTAGAAAATGCAAGTGGAGGTTCGGAGCGCTAAGAGGGTAATAGTGGAAAAAGGAATGTCTACAAATATAAACTACACAAAATCATTCTGTGAAACTTCTTTCTGATCTGTGCATTCAGCTAACAGAGTTAAACCATACTTTTGATTGAGCAGATCGGAACACACTTTCTGTAGAAAATGCAACTGGACATTTGGAGCGCTAAGAGAGTAGTAGTGGAAAAAGGAATATATTCAAATATAAACTACACAGAAGCATTCTGTGAAACTTCTTTCTGATCTGAGCATTCAGCTAACAGAGTTAAACCATACTTTTGATTGAGCAGTTTTGAAACACTCTGTCTGTAGAAAATGCAACTGGACATTCGTAGCGCTAAGCGGGTAATAGTGGAAAAAAGAATATGTTCAAATATAAACTACACAGAAACATTGTATGAAACTTCTTTCTGTTCTGTGCATTCAACTAACAGAGTTGAACCTTACTTTTGATTGAGCCTTTCTGAAACACTCTTTCTGTAGAAACTGCAATTGGACATTCTGAGCGCTAAGAGGCCTATATTGGGAAAAATAATATCTTCGAATAAAAACTACACAGAAGCATTGTGTGAAACTTATTTCTGATATGTTCATTAAGCTAACAGAGTTAAACCATACTTTTGATTGCGCAGTTCTGAACACTCTTTCTGTAGAAAATGCAAGTGGACATTCGGAGCGCTAAGAGGGTAATAGTGGAAAAAGGAATATATTCAAATATAAACTACACAGTAGCATTCTGTGAAAATTCTTTCTGTTCTGTGCATTCAACTAACAGAGTTGAACCTTACTTTTGATTGAGCCGTTCTGAAACACTCTTTCTGTAGAAACTGCAATTGGACATTCTGAGCGCTAAGAGGCCTATATTGGGAAAAATAATATCTTCGAATAAAAACTACACAGAAGCATTGTGTGAAACTTATTTCTGATATGTTCATTAAGCTAACAGAGTTAAACCATACTTTTGATTGCGCAGTTCTGAACACTCTTTCTGTAGAAAATGCAAGTGGACATTCGGAGCGCTAAGAGGGTAATAGTGGAAAAAGGAATATATTCAAATATAAACTACACAGTAGCATTCTGTGAAAATTCTTTCTGTTCTGTGCATTCAACTAACAGAGTTGAACCTTACTTTTGATTGAGCCGTTCTGAAACACTCTTTCTGTAGAAACTGCAATTGGACATGCTAAGCGCTAAGAGGCCTACATTGGGAAAAAGAATATCTTCAAATAAAAACTACACAGATGCATTCTGTGAAACTTATTTCTGATCTGTAAATTCAGTTAACAGAGATAAAACATATTTTTGATTGAGCAGTTATGAAACACTCTTTTTGTAGAAAATGCAAGTGGAGATTCGGAGCGCTAAGAGGGTAATAGTGGAAAAAGGAATGTCTTCAAATATAAACTACACAGAATCACTCGGTGAAACTTCTTTCTGATCTGTGCATTCAGCTAACAGAGTTAAACCATACTTTTGATTGAGCAGATCTGAACACTCTTTCTGTAGAAAATGCAACTGGACATTTGGAGCGCTAAGAGCGTAGTAGTGGAAAAAGGAATATATTCAAATATAAACTACACAGAAGCATTCTGTGAAACTTCTTTCTGATCTGAGCATTCAGCTAACAGAGTTAAACCATACTTTTGATTGAGCAGTTTTGAAACACTCTGTCTGTAGAAAATGCAACTGGACATTCGTAGCGCTAAGTGGGTAATAGTGGAAAAAAGAATATGTTCAAATATAAACTACACAGAAGCATTGTATGAAACTTCTTTCTGTTCTGTGCATTCAACTAACAGAGTGGAACCTTACTTTTGATTGAGCCGTTCTGAAACACTCTTTCTGTAGAAACTGCAATTGGACATTCTGAGCGCTAAGAGGCCTATATTGGGAAAAAGAATGTCTACAAATAAAAACTACACAGAAGAATTGTGTGAAACTTCTTTCTGTTCTGTTTGTTCAACTAAAAGAGTTGAACCTTAATTTTGATTGAGCCGTTCTGAAACACTCTTTCTGTAGAAAATGCAAGTGGAGGTTCGGAGCGCTAAGAGGGTAATAGTGGAAAAAGGAATGTCTACAAATATAAACTACACAAAATCATTCTGTGAAACTTCTTTCTGATCTGTGCATTCAGCTAACAGAGTTAAACCATACTTTTGATTGAGCAGATCGGAACACACTTTCTGTAGAAAATGCAACTGGACATTTGGAGCGCTAAGAGAGTAGTAGTGGAAAAAGGAATATATTCAAATATAAACTACACAGAAGCATTCTGTGAAACTTCTTTCTGATCTGAGCATTCAGCTAACAGAGTTAAACCATACTTTTGATTGAGCAGTTTTGAAACACTCTGTCTGTAGAAAATGCAACTGGACATTCGTAGCGCTAAGCGGGTAATAGTGGAAAAAAGAATATGTTCAAATATAAACTACACAGAAACATTGTATGAAACTTCTTTCTGTTCTGTGCATTCAACTAACAGAGTTGAACCTTACTTTTGATTGAGCCTTTCTGAAACACTCTTTCTGTAGAAACTGCAATTGGACATTCTGAGCGCTAAGAGGCCTATATTGGGAAAAATAATATCTTCGAATAAAAACTACACAGAAGCATTGTGTGAAACTTATTTCTGATATGTTCATTAAGCTAACAGAGTTAAACCATACTTTTGATTGCGCAGTTCTGAACACTCTTTCTGTAGAAAATGCAAGTGGACATTCGGAGCGCTAAGAGGGTAATAGTGGAAAAAGGAATATATTCAAATATAAACTACACAGTAGCATTCTGTGAAAATTCTTTCTGTTCTGTGCATTCAACTAACAGAGTTGAACCTTACTTTTGATTGAGCCGTTCTGAAACACTCTTTCTGTAGAAACTGCAATTGGACATTCTGAGCGCTAAGAGGCCTATATTGGGAAAAATAATATCTTCGAATAAAAACTACACAGAAGCATTGTGTGAAACTTATTTCTGATATGTTCATTAAGCTAACAGAGTTAAACCATACTTTTGATTGCGCAGTTCTGAACACTCTTTCTGTAGAAAATGCAAGTGGACATTCGGAGCGCTAAGAGGGTAATAGTGGAAAAAGGAATATATTCAAATATAAACTACACAGTAGCATTCTGTGAAAATTCTTTCTGTTCTGTGCATTCAACTAACAGAGTTGAACCTTACTTTTGATTGAGCCGTTCTGAAACACTCTTTCTGTAGAAACTGCAATTGGACATGCTAAGCGCTAAGAGGCCTACATTGGGAAAAAGAATATCTTCAAATAAAAACTACACAGATGCATTCTGTGAAACTTATTTCTGATCTGTAAATTCAGTTAACAGAGATAAAACATATTTTTGATTGAGCAGTTATGAAACACTCTTTTTGTAGAAAATGCAAGTGGAGATTCGGAGCGCTAAGAGGGTAATAGTGGAAAAAGGAATGTCTTCAAATATAAACTACACAGAATCACTCGGTGAAACTTCTTTCTGATCTGTGCATTCAGCTAACAGAGTTAAACCATACTTTTGATTGAGCAGATCTGAACACTCTTTCTGTAGAAAATGCAACTGGACATTTGGAGCGCTAAGAGCGTAGTAGTGGAAAAAGGAATATATTCAAATATAAACTACACAGAAGCATTCTGTGAAACTTCTTTCTGATCTGAGCATTCAGCTAACAGAGTTAAACCATACTTTTGATTGAGCAGTTTTGAAACACTCTGTCTGTAGAAAATGCAACTGGACATTCGTAGCGCTAAGTGGGTAATAGTGGAAAAAAGAATATGTTCAAATATAAACTACACAGAAGCATTGTATGAAACTTCTTTCTGTTCTGTGCATTCAACTAACAGAGTGGAACCTTACTTTTGATTGAGCCGTTCTGAAACACTCTTTCTGTAGAAACTGCAATTGGACATTCTGAGCGCTAAGAGGCCTATATTGGGAAAAAGAATGTCTACAAATAAAAACTACACAGAAGAATTGTGTGAAACTTCTTTCTGTTCTGTTTGTTCAACTAAAAGAGTTGAACCTTAATTTTGATTGAGCCGTTCTGAAACACTCTTTCTGTAGAAAATGCAAGTGGAGGTTCGGAGCGCTAAGAGGGTAATAGTGGAAAAAGGAATGTCTACAAATATAAACTACACAAAATCATTCTGTGAAACTTCTTTCTGATCTGTGCATTCAGCTAACAGAGTTAAACCATACTTTTGATTGAGCAGATCGGAACACACTTTCTGTAGAAAATGCAACTGGACATTTGGAGCGCTAAGAGAGTAGTAGTGGAAAAAGGAATATATTCAAATATAAACTACACAGAAGCATTCTGTGAAACTTCTTTCTGATCTGAGCATTCAGCTAACAGAGTTAAACCATACTTTTGATTGAGCAGTTTTGAAACACTCTGTCTGTAGAAAATGCAACTGGACATTCGTAGCGCTAAGCGGGTAATAGTGGAAAAAAGAATATGTTCAAATATAAACTACACAGAAACATTGTATGAAACTTCTTTCTGTTCTGTGCATTCAACTAACAGAGTTGAACCTTACTTTTGATTGAGCCTTTCTGAAACACTCTTTCTGTAGAAAGTGCAATTGGACATTCTGAGCGCTAAGAGGCCTATATTGGGAAAAATAATATCTTCGAATAAAAACTACACAGAAGCATTGTGTGAAACTTATTTCTGATATGTTCATTAAGCTAACAGAGTTAAACCATACTTTTGATTGCGCAGTTCTGAACACTCTTTCTGTAGAAAATGCAAGTGGACATTCGGAGCGCTAAGAGGGTAATAGTGGAAAAAGGAATATATTCAAATATAAACTACACAGTAGCATTCTGTGAAAATTCTTTCTGTTCTGTGCATTCAACTAACAGAGTTGAACCTTACTTTTGATTGAGCCGTTCTGAAACACTCTTTCTGTAGAAACTGCAATTGGACATTCTGAGCGCTAAGAGGCCTATATTGGGAAAAATAATATCTTCGAATAAAAACTACACAGAAGCATTGTGTGAAACTTATTTCTGATATGTTCATTAAGCTAACAGAGTTAAACCATACTTTTGATTGCGCAGTTCTGAACACTCTTTCTGTAGAAAATGCAAGTGGACATTCGGAGCGCTAAGAGGGTAATAGTGGAAAAAGGAATATATTCAAATATAAACTACACAGTAGCATTCTGTGAAAATTCTTTCTGTTCTGTGCATTCAACTAACAGAGTTGAACCTTACTTTTGATTGAGCCGTTCTGAAACACTCTTTCTGTAGAAACTGCAATTGGACATGCTAAGCGCTAAGAGGCCTACATTGGGAAAAAGAATATCTTCAAATAAAAACTACACAGATGCATTCTGTGAAACTTATTTCTGATCTGTAAATTCAGTTAACAGAGATAAAACATATTTTTGATTGAGCAGTTATGAAACACTCTTTTTGTAGAAAATGCAAGTGGAGATTCGGAGCGCTAAGAGGGTAATAGTGGAAAAAGGAATGTCTTCAAATATAAACTACACAGAATCACTCGGTGAAACTTCTTTCTGATCTGTGCATTCAGCTAACAGAGTTAAACCATACTTTTGATTGAGCAGATCTGAACACTCTTTCTGTAGAAAATGCAACTGGACATTTGGAGCGCTAAGAGCGTAGTAGTGGAAAAAGGAATATATTCAAATATAAACTACACAGAAGCATTCTGTGAAACTTCTTTCTGATCTGAGCATTCAGCTAACAGAGTTAAACCATACTTTTGATTGAGCAGTTTTGAAACACTCTGTCTGTAGAAAATGCAACTGGACATTCGTAGCGCTAAGTGGGTAATAGTGGAAAAAAGAATATGTTCAAATATAAACTACACAGAAGCATTGTATGAAACTTCTTTCTGTTCTGTGCATTCAACTAACAGAGTGGAACCTTACTTTTGATTGAGCCGTTCTGAAACACTCTTTCTGTAGAAACTGCAATTGGACATTCTGAGCGCTAAGAGGCCTATATTGGGAAAAAGAATGTCTACAAATAAAAACTACACAGAAGAATTGTGTGAAACTTCTTTCTGTTCTGTTTGTTCAACTAAAAGAGTTGAACCTTAATTTTGATTGAGCCGTTCTGAAACACTCTTTCTGTAGAAAATGCAAGTGGAGGTTCGGAGCGCTAAGAGGGTAATAGTGGAAAAAGGAATGTCTACAAATATAAACTACACAAAATCATTCTGTGAAACTTCTTTCTGATCTGTGCATTCAGCTAACAGAGTTAAACCATACTTTTGATTGAGCAGATCGGAACACACTTTCTGTAGAAAATGCAACTGGACATTTGGAGCGCTAAGAGAGTAGTAGTGGAAAAAGGAATATATTCAAATATAAACTACACAGAAGCATTCTGTGAAACTTCTTTCTGATCTGAGCATTCAGCTAACAGAGTTAAACCATACTTTTGATTGAGCAGTTTTGAAACACTCTGTCTGTAGAAAATGCAACTGGACATTCGTAGCGCTAAGCGGGTAATAGTGGAAAAAAGAATATGTTCAAATATAAACTACACAGAAACATTGTATGAAACTTCTTTCTGTTCTGTGCATTCAACTAACAGAGTTGAACCTTACTTTTGATTGAGCCTTTCTGAAACACTCTTTCTGTAGAAACTGCAATTGGACATTCTGAGCGCTAAGAGGCCTATATTGGGAAAAATAATATCTTCGAATAAAAACTACACAGAAGCATTGTGTGAAACTTATTTCTGATATGTTCATTAAGCTAACAGAGTTAAACCATACTTTTGATTGCGCAGTTCTGAACACTCTTTCTGTAGAAAATGCAAGTGGACATTCGGAGCGCTAAGAGGGTAATAGTGGAAAAAGGAATATATTCAAATATAAACTACACAGTAGCATTCTGTGAAAATTCTTTCTGTTCTGTGCATTCAACTAACAGAGTTGAACCTTACTTTTGATTGAGCCGTTCTGAAACACTCTTTCTGTAGAAACTGCAATTGGACATGCTAAGCGCTAAGAGGCCTACATTGGGAAAAAGAATATCTTCAAATAAAAACTACACAGATGCATTCTGTGAAACTTATTTCTGATCTGTAAATTCAGTTAACAGAGATAAAACATATTTTTGATTGAGCAGTTATGAAACACTCTTTTTGTAGAAAATGCAAGTGGAGATTCGGAGCGCTAAGAGGGTAATAGTGGAAAAAGGAATGTCTTCAAATATAAACTACACAGAATCACTCGGTGAAACTTCTTTCTGATCTGTGCATTCAGCTAACAGAGTTAAACCATACTTTTGATTGAGCAGATCTGAACACTCTTTCTGTAGAAAATGCAACTGGACATTTGGAGCGCTAAGAGCGTAGTAGTGGAAAA
Source organism: Symphalangus syndactylus (assembly GCF_028878055.3). Classification (NCBI taxonomy): domain Eukaryota; kingdom Metazoa; phylum Chordata; class Mammalia; order Primates; family Hylobatidae; genus Symphalangus; species Symphalangus syndactylus. Next base: position 159,268,577 of record NC_072427.2, read on the forward strand.
AGGAATATATTCAAATATAAACTACACAGAAGCATTCTGTGAAACTTCTTTCTGATCTGAGCATTCAGCTAACAGAGTTAAACCATACTTTTGATTGAGCAGTTTTGAAACACTCTGTCTGTAGAAAATGCAACTGGACATTCGTAGCGCTAAGTGGGTAATAGTGGAAAAAAGAATATGTTCAAATATAAACTACACAGAAGCATTGTATGAAACTTCTTTCTGTTCTGTGCATTCAACTAACAGAGTTGAACCTTACTTTTGATTGAGCCGTTCTGAAACACTCTTTCTGTAGAAACTGCAATTGGACATTCTGAGCGCTAAGAGGCCTATATTGGGAAAAAGAATGTCTACAAATAAAAACTACACAGAAGAATTGTGTGAAACTTCTTTCTGTTCTGTTTGTTCAACTAAAAGAGTTGAACCTTAGTTTTGATTGAGCCGTTCTGAAACACTCTTTCTGTAGAAAATGCAAGTGGAGATTCGGAGCGCTAAGAGGGTAATAGTGGAAAAAGGAATGTCTCCAAATATAAACTACACAGAATCATTCTGTGAAACTTCTTTCTGTTCTGTGCATTCAGCTAACAGTGTTAAACCATACTTTTGATTGAGCAGATCTGAACACTCTTTCTGTAGAAAATGCAACTGGACATTTGGAGCGCTAAGAGAGAAGTAGTGGAAAAAGGAATATATTCAAATATAAACTACACAGAAGCATTCTGTGAAACTTCTTTCTGATCTGAGCATTCAGCTAACAGAGTTTAACCATACTTTTGATTGAGCAGTTTTGAAACACTCTGTCTGTAGAAAATGCAACTGGACATTCGTAGCGCTAAGTGGATAATAGTGGAAAAAAGAATATGTTCAAATATAAACCACACAGAAGCATTGTATGAAACTCCTTTCTGTTCTGTGCATTCAACTAACAGAGTTGAACCTTACTTTTGATTGAGCCTTTCTGAAACTCTCTTTCTGTAGAAACTGCAATTGGACATTCTGAGCGCTAAGAGGCCTATATTGGGAAAAATAATATCTTCAAATAAAAATTACACAGAAGCATTGTGTGAAAGTTATTTCTGATATGTTCTTTAAGCTAACAGAGTTAAACCATACTTTTGATTGCGCAGTTCTGAACACTCTTTCTGTAGAAAATGCAAGTGGACATTCGGAGCGCTAAGAGGGTAATAGTGGAAAAAGGAATATATTCAAATATAAACTACACAGTAGCATTCTGTGAAAATTCTTTCTGTTCTGTGCATTCAACTAACAGAGTTGAACCTTACTTATGATTGAGCCGTTCTGAAACACTCTTTCTGTAGAAACTGCAATTGGACATGCTAAGCGCTAAGAGGCCTACATTGGGAAAAAGAATATCTTCAAATAAAAACTACACAGATGCATTCTGAGAAACTTATTTCTGATCTGTAAATTCAGTTAACAGAGATAAAACATATTTTTGATTGAGCAGTTATGAAACACTCTTTTTGTAGAAAATGCAAGTGGAGATTCGGAGCGCTAAGAGGGTAATAGTGGAAAAAGGAATGTCTTCAAATATAAACTACACAGAATCATTCGGTGAAACTTCTTTCTGATCTGTGCATTCAGCTAACAGAGTTAAACCATACTTTTGATTGAGCAGATCTGAACACTCTTTCTGTAGAAAATGCAACTGGACATTTGGAGCGCTAAGAGCGTAGTAGTGGAAAAAGGAATATATTCAAATATAAACTACACAGAAGCATTCTGTGAAACTTCTTTCTGATCTGAGCATTCAGCTAACAGAGTTAAACCATACTTTTGATTGAGCAGTTTTGAAACACTCTGTCTGTAGAAAATGCAACTGGACATTCGTAGCGCTAAGTGGGTAATAGTGGAAAAAAGAATATGTTCAAATATAAACTACACAGAAGCATTGTATGAAACTTCTTTCTGTTCTGTGCATTCAACTAATAGAGTTGAACCTTACTTTTGATTGAGCCGTTCTGAAACACTCCTTCTGTATAAACTGCAATTGGACATTCTGAGCGCTAAGAGGCCTATATAGGGAAAAAGAATGTCTACAAATAAAAACTACAAAGAAGAATTGTGTGAAACTTCTTTCTGTTCTGTTTGTTCAACTAAAAGAGTTGAACCTTAGTTTTGATTGAGCCGTTCTGAAACACTCTTTTTGTAGAAAATGCAAGTGGAGATTCGGAGCGCTAAGAGGGTAATAGTGGAAAAAGGAATGTCTCCAAATATAAACTACACAGGATCATTCTGTGAAAATTCTTTCTGATCTGTGCATTCAGCTAACAGAGTTAAACCATACTTTTGATTGAGCAGATCTGAACACTCTTTCTGTAGAAAATGCAACTGGACATTTCGAGCGCTAAGAGAGAAGTAGTGGAAAAAGGAATATATTCAAATATAAACTAAACAGAAGCATTCTGTGAAACTTCTTTCTGATCTGAGCATTCAGCTAACAGAGTTAAACCATACTTTTGATTGAGCAGTTTTGAAACACTCTGTCTGTAGAAAATGCAACTGGACATTCGTAGCGCTAAGTGGATAATAGTGGAAAAAAGAATATGTTCAAATATAAACTACACAGAAGCATTGTATGAAACTCCTTTCTGTTCTGTGCATTCAACTAACAGAGTTGAAACTTACTTTTGATTGAGGCTTTCTGAAACACTCTTTCTGAAGAAACTGCAATTGGACATTCTGAGCGCTAAGAGTCCTATATTCGGAAAAATAATATCTTCAAATAAAAACTACACAGAAGCATTGTGTGAAATTTATTTCTGATATGTTCATTAAGCTAACAGAGTTAAACCATACTTTTGATTGCGCAGTTCTGAACACTCTTTCTGTAGAAAATGCAAGTGGACATTCGGAGCGCTAAGAGGGTAATAGTGGAAAAAGGAATATATTCAAATATAAACTACACAGTAGCATTCTGTGAAAATTCTTTCTGTTCTGTGCATTCAACTAACAGAGTTAAACCTTACTTTTGATTGAGCCGTTCTGAAACACTCTTTCTGTAGAAACTGCAATTGGACATGCTAAGCGCTAAGAGGCCTACATTGGGAAAAAGAATATCTTCAAATAAAAACTACACAGATGCATTCTGTGAAACTTATTTCTGATCTGTAAATTCAGTTAACAGAGATAAAACATATTTTTGATTGAGCAGTTATGAAACACTCTTTTTGTAGAAAATGCAAGTGGAGATTCGGAGCGCTAAGAGGGTAATAGTGGAAAAAGGAATGTCTTCAAATATAAACTACACAGAATCACTCGGTGACACTTCTTTCTGATATGTGCATTCAGCTAACAGAGTTAAAACATACTTTTGATTGAGCATATCTGAACACTCTTTCTGTAGAAAATGCAACTGGACAATTGGAGCGCTAAGAGCGTAGTAGTGGAAAAAGGAATATATTCAAATATAAACTACACAGAAGCATTCTGTGAAACTTCTTTCTGATCTGAGCATTCAGCTAACAGAGTTAAACCATACTTTTGATTGAGCAGTTTTGAAACACTCTGTCTCTAGAAAATGCAACTGGACATTCGAAGCGCAAAGTGGGTAATAGTGGAAAAAAGAATATGTTCAAATATAAACTACACAGAAGCATTGTATGAAACTTCTTTCTGTTCTGTGCATTCAACTAATAGAGTTGAACCTTACTTTTGATTGAGCCGTTCTGAAACACTCCTTCTGTATAAACTTCAATTGGACATTCTGAGCGCTAAGAGGCCTATATTGGGAAAAAGAATGTCTACAAATAAAAACTACACAGAAGAATTGGGTGAAACTTCTTTCTGTTCTGTTTGTTCAACTAAAAGAGTTGAACCTTAGTTTTGATTGAGCCGTTCTGAAACACTCTTTCTGTAGAAAATGCAAGTGGAGATTCGGAGCGCTAAGAGGGTAATAGTGGAAAAAGGAATGTCTCCAAATATAAACTACACAGAATCATTCTGTGAAACTTCTTTCTGATCTGTGCATTCAGCTAACAGAGTTAAACCATACTTTTGATTGAGCAGATCTGAACACTCTTTCTGTAGAAAATGCAACTGGACATTTTGAGCGCTAAGAGCGTAGTAGTGGAAAAAGGAATATATTCAAATATAAACTACACAGAAGCATTCTGTGAAACTTCTTTCTGATCTGAGCATTCAGCTAACAGAGTTAAACCATACTTTTGATTGAGCAGTTTTGAAACACTCTGTCTGTAGAAAATGCAACTGGACATTCGTAGCGCTAAGTGGGTAATAGTGGAAAAAAGAATACATTCAAATATAAACTACACAGAAGCATTGTATGAAACTACTTTCTGTTCTGTGCATTCAACTAACAGAGTTGAACCTTACTTTTGATTGAGCCGTTCTGAAACACTCTTTCTGTAGAAACTGCAATTGGACATTCTGAGCGCTAAGAGGCCTATATTGGGAAAAAGAATGTCTACAAATAAAAACTACACAGAAGAATTGTGTGAAACTTCTTTCTGTTCTGTTTGTTCAACTAAAAGAGTTGAACCTTAGTTTTGATTGAGCCGTTCTGAAACACTCTTTCTGTAGAAAATGCAAGTTGAGATTCGGAGCGCTAAGAGGGTAATAGTGGAAAAAGGAATGTCTCCAAATATAAACTACACAGAATCATTCTGTGAAACTTCTTTCTGATCTGTGCATTCAGCTAACAGAGTAAAACCATACTTTTGATTGAGCAGATCTGAACACTCTTTCTGTAGAAAATGCAACTGGACATTTGTAGCGCTAAGAGAGTAGTAGTGGAAAAAGGAATATATTCAAATATAAACTACACAGAAGCATTCTGTGAAACTTCTTTCTGATCTGAGCATTCAGCTAACAGAGTTAAACCATACTTTTGATTGAGCAGTTTTGAAACACTCTGTCTCTAGAAAATGCAACTGGACATTCGTAGCGCAAAGTGGGTAATAGTGGAAAAAAGAATATTTTCAAATATAAACTACACAGAAGCATTGTATGAAACTTCTTTCTGTTCTGTGCATTCAACTAATAGAGTTGAACCTTACTTTTGATTGAGCCGTTCTGAAACACTCCTTCTGTATAAACTGCAATTGGACATTCTGAGCGCTAAGAGGCCTATATTGGGAAAAAGAATGTCTACAAATAAAAACTACACAGAAGAATTGGGTGAAACTTCTTTCTGTTCTGTTTGTTCAACTAAAAGAGTTGAACCTTAGTTTTGATTGAGCCGTTCTGAAACACTCTTTCTGTAGAAAATGCAAGTGGAGATTCGGAGCGCTAAGAGGGTAATAGTGGAAAAAGGAATGTCTCCAAATATAAACTACACAGAATCATTCTGTGAAACTTCTTTCTGATCTGTGCATTCAGCTAACAGAGTTAAACCATACTTTTGATTGAGCAGATCTGAACACTCTTTCTGTAGAAAATGCAACTGGACATTTGGAGCGCTAAGAGCGTAGTAGTGGAAAAAGGAATATATTCAAATATAAACTACACAGAAGCATTCTGTGAAACTTCTTTCTGATCTGAGCATTCAGCTAACAGAGTTAAACCATACTTTTGATTGAGCAGTTTTGAAACACTCTGTCTGTAGAAAATGCAACTGGACATTCGTAGCGCTAAGTGGGTAATAGTGGAAAAAAGAATACATTCAAATATAAACTACACAGAAGCATTGTATGAAACTTCTTTCTGTTCTGTGCATTCAACTAACAGAGTTGAACCTTACTTTTGATTGAGCCGTTCTGAAACACTCTTTCTGTAGAAACTGCAATTGGACATTCTGAGCGCTAAGAGGCCTATATTGGGAAAAAGAATGTCTACAAATAAAAACTACATAGAAGAATTTTGTGAAACTTCTTTCTGTTCTGTTTGTTCAACTAAAAGAGTTGAACCTTAGTTTTGATTGAGCCGTTCTGAAACACTCTTTCTGTAGAAAATGCAAGTTGAGATTCGGAGCGCTAAGAGGGTAATAGTGGAAAAAGGAATGTCTCCAAATATAAACTACACAGAATCATTCTGTGAAACTTCTTTCTGATCTGTGCATTCAGCTAACAGAGTAAAACCATACTTTTGATTGAGCAGATCTGAACACTCTTTCTGTAGAAAATGCAACTGGACATTTGTAGCGCTAAGAGAGTAGTAGTGGAAAAAGGAATATATTCAAATATAAACTACACTGAAGCATTCTGTGAAACTTCTTTCTGATCTGAGCATTCAGCTAACAGAGTTAAACCATACTTTTGATTGAGCAGTTTTGAAACACTCTGTCGGTAGAAAATGCAACTGGACATTCGTAGCGCTATGTGGGTAATAGTGGAAAAAAGAATATGTTCAAATATAAACTACACAGTAGCATTGTATGAAACTTCTTTCTGTTCTGTGCATTCAACTAACAGAGTTGAACCTTACTTTGGATTGAGCCTTTCTGAAACACTCTTTCTGTAGAAACTGCAATTGGACATTCTGAGCGTTAGGAGGCCTATATTGGGAAAAATAATATCTTCAAATAAAAACTACACAGAAGCATTGTGTGAAACTTATTTCTGATATGTTCATTAAGCTAACAGAGTTAAACCATTCTTTTGATTGCGCAGTTCTGAACACTCTTTCTGTAGAAAATGCCAGTGGACATTCGGAGCGCTAAGAGGGTAATAGTGGAAAAAGGAATATATTCAAATATAAACTACACAGTAGCATTCTGTGAAAATCCTTTCTGTTCTGTGCATTCAACTAACAGAGTTGAACCTTACTTTTGATTGAGCCGTTCTGAAACACTCTTTCTGTAGAAAATGCAATTGCACATGCTAAGCGCTAAGAGGCCTACATTGGGAAAAAGAATATCTTCAAATAAAAACTACACAGATGCATTCTGTGAAACTTATTTCTGATCTGTAAATTCAGTTAACAGAGATAAAACATATTTTTGATTGAGCAGTTATGAAACACTCTTTTTGTAGAAAATGCAAGTGGAGATTCGGAGCGCTAAGAGGGTAATAGTGGAAAAAGGAATGTCTTCAAATATAAACTACACCGAATCACTCGGTGAAAGTTCTTTCTGATCTGTGCATTCAGCTAACAGAGTTAAACCATACTTTTGATTGAGCAGATCTGAACACTCTTTCTGTAGAAAATGCAACTGGACATTTGGAGCGCTAAGAGCTTAGTAGTGGAAAAAGGAATATATTCAAATATAAACTACACAGAAGCATTCTGTGAAACTTCTTTCTGATCTGAGCATTCAGCTAACAGAGTTAAACCATACTTTTGATTGAGCAGTTTTGAAACACTCTGTCTGTAGAAAATGAAACTGGACATTCGTAGCGCTAAGTTCGTAATAGTGGAAAAAAGAATATGTTCAAATATAAACTACACAGAAGCATTGTATGAAACTTCTTTCTGTTCTGTGCATTCAACTAACAGAATTGAACCTTACTTTTGATTGAGCCGTTCTGAAACACTCTTTCTGTAGAAACTGCAATTGGACATTCTGAGCGCTAAGAGGCCTATATTGGGAAAAAGAATGTCTACAAATAAAAACTACACAGAAGAATTGTGTGAAACTTCTTTCTGTTCTGTTTGTTCAACTAAAAGAGTTGAACCTTAGTTTTGATTGAGCCGTTCTGAAACACTCTTTCTGTAGAAACTGCAAGTGGAGATTCGGAGCGCTAAGAGGGTAATAGTGGAAAAAGGAATGTCTCCAAATATAAACTACACAGAATCATTCTGTGAAACTTCTTTCTGATCTGTGCATTCAGCTAACAGAGTTAAACCATACTTTTGATTGAGCAGATCTGAACACTCTTTCTGTAGAAAATGCAACTGGACATTTGGAGCGCTAAGAGAGAAGTAGTGGAAAAAGGAATATATTCAAATATAAACTACACAGAAGCATTCTGTGAAACTTCTTTCTGATCTGAGCATTCAGCTAACAGAGTTAAACCATACTTTTGATTGAGCAGTTTTGAAACACTCTGTCTGTAGAAAATGCAACTGGACATTCGTAGCGCTAAGTGGATAATAGTGGAAAAAAGAATATGTTCAAATATAAACTACACAGAAGCATTGTATGAAACTCCTTTCTGTTCTGTGCATTCAACTAACAGAGTTGAACCTTACTTTTGATTGAGCCTTTCTGAAACACTCTTTCTGTAGAAACTGCAATTGGGCATTCTGAGCGCTAAGAGGCCTATATTGGGAAAAATAATATCTTCAAATAAAAACTACACAGAAGCATTGTGTGAAAGATATTTCTGATATGTTCTTTAACCTAACAGAGTTAAACCATACTTTTGATTGCGCAGTTCTGAACACTCTTTCTGTAGAAAATGCAAGTGGACATTCGGAGCGCTAAGAGGGTAATAGTGGAAAAAGGAATATATTCCAATATAAACTACACAGTAGCATTCTGTGAAAATTTTTTCTGTTCTGTGCATTCAACTAACAGAGTTGAACCTTACTTTTGATTGAGCCGTTCTGAAACACTCTTTCTGTAGAAACTGCAATTGGACATGCTAAGCGCTAAGAGGCCTACATTGGGAAAAAGAATATCTTCAAATAAAAACTACACAGATGCATTCTGTGAAACTTATTTCTGATCTGTAAATTCAGTTAACAGAGATAAAACATATTTTTGATTGAGCAGTTATGAAACACTCTTTTTGTAGAAAATGCAAGTGGAAATTCGGAGCGCTAAGAGGGTAATAGTGGAAAAACGAATGTCTTCAAATATAAACTACACAGAATCATTCGTTGAAACTTCTTTCTGATCTGTGCATTCAGCTAACAGAGTTAAACCATACTTTTGATTGAGCAGATCTGAACACTCTTTCTGTAGAAAATGCAACTGGACATTTGGAGCGCTTAGAGCGTAGTAGTGGAAAAAGGAATATATTCAAATATAAACTACACAGAAGCATTCTGTGAAACTTCTTTCTGATCTGAGCATTCAGCTAACAGAGTTAAACCATACTTTTGATTGAGCAGTTTTGAAACACTCTGTCTGTAGAAAATGCAACTGGACATTCGTAGCGCTAAGTGGGTAATAGTGGAAAAAAGAATATGTTCAAATATAAACTACACAGAAGCATTGTATGAAACTTCTTTCTGTTCTGTGCATTCAACTAACAGAGTTGAACCTTACTTTTGATTGAGCCGTTCTGAAACACTCTTTCTGTAGAAACTGCAATTGGACATTCTGAGCACTAAGAGGCCTATATTGGGAAAAAGAATGTCTACAAATAAAAACTACACAGAAGAATTGTGTGAAACTTCTTTCTGTTCTGTTTGTTCAACTAAAAGAGTTGAACCTTAGTTTTGATTGAGCCGTTCTGAAACACTCTTTCTGTAGAAAATGCAAGTGGAGATTCGGAGCGCTAAGAGGGTAATAGTGGAAAAAGGAATGTCTCCAAATATAAACTACACAGAATCATTCCGTGAAACTTTTTTCTGATCTGTGCATTCAGCTAACAGAGTTAAACCATACTTTTGATTGAGCAGATCTGAACACTCTTTCTGTAGAAAATGCAACTGGACATTTGGAGCGCTAAGAGAGTAGTAGTGGAAAAAGGATTATATTCAAATATAAACTACACTGAAGCATTCTGTGAAACTTCTTTATGATCTGAGCATTCAGCTAACAGAGTTAAACCATACTTTTGATTGAGCAGTTTTGAAACACTCTGTCTGTAGAAAATGCAACTGGACATTCGTAGCACTATGTGGGTAATAGTGGAAAAAAAATATGTTCAAATATGAACTACACAGAAGCATTGTATGAAACTTCTTTCTGTTCTGTGCATTCAACTAACAGAGTTGAACCTTACTTTGGATTGAGCCTTTCTGAAACACTCTTTCTGTAGAAACTGCAATTGGACATTCTGAGCGTTAGGAGGCCTATATTGGGAAAAATAATATCTTCAAATAAAAACTACACAGAAGCATTGTGTGAAACTTATTTCTGATATGTTCATTAAGCTAACAGAGTTAAACCATTCTTTTGATTGCGCAGTTCTGAACACTCTTTCTGTAGAAAATGCCAGTTGACATTCGGAGCGCTAAGAGGGTAATAGTGGAAAAAGGAATATATTCAAATATAAACTACACAGTAGCATTCTGTGAAAATTCTTTCTGTTATGTGCATTCAACTAACAGAGTTGAACCTTACTTTTGATTGAGCCGTTCTGAAACACTCTTTCTGTAGAAACTGCAATTGGACATGCTAAGAGCTAAGAGGCCTACATTGGGAAAAAGAATATCTTCAAATAAAAACTACACAGATGCATTCTGTGAAACTTGTTTCTGATCTGTAACTTCAGTTAACAGAGATAAAACATATTTTTGATTGAGCAGTTATGAAACACTCTTTTTGTAGAAAATGCAAGTGTAGATTCGGAGCGCTAAGTGGGTAAGAGTGGAAAAAGGAATGTCTTCAAATATAAACTACACAGAATCATTCGGTGAAACTTCTTTCTGATGTGTGCATTCAGCTAACAGAGTTAAACCATACTTTTGATTGAGCATATCTGAACACTCTTTCTGTAGAAAATGCAACTGGACATTTGGAGCGCTAAGAGCGTAGTAGTGGAAAAAGGAATATATTCAAATATAAACTACACAGAAGTATTCTGTGAAACTTCTTTCTGATCTGAGCATTCAGCTAACAGAGTTAAACCATACTTTTGATTGAGCAGTTTTGAAACACTCTGTCTGTAGAAAATGCAACTGGACATTCGTAGCGCTAAGTGGGTAATAGTGGAAAAAAGAATATGTTCAAATATAAACTACACAGAAGCATTGTATGAAACTTCTTTCTGTTCTGTGCATTCAACTAATAGAGTTGAACCTTACTTTTGATTGAGCCGTTCTGAAACACTCCTTCTGTATAAACTGCAATTGGACATTCTGAGCGCTAAGAGGCCTATATAGGGAAAAAGAATGTCTACAAATAAAAACTACACAGAAGAATTGGGTGAAACTTCTTTCTGTTCTGTTTGTTCAACTATAAGAGTTGAACCTTAGTTTTGATTGAGCCGTTCTGAAACACTCTTTCTGTAGAAAATGCAAGTGGAGATTCGGAGCGCTAAGAGGGTAATAGTGGAAAAAGGAATGTCTCCAAATATAAACTACACAGAATCATTCTGTGAAACTTCTTTCTGATCTGTGCATTCAGCTAACAGAGTTAAACCATACTTTTGATTGAGCAGATCTGAACACTCTTTCTGTAGAAAATGCAACTGGACATTTGGAGCGCTAAGAGAGTAGTAGTGGAAAAAGGAATATATTCAAATATAAACTACACAGAAGCATTCTGTGAAATTTCTTTCTGATCTCAGCATTCAGCTAACAGAGTTAAACCATACTTTTGATTGAGCAGTTTTGAAACTCTCTGTCTGTAGAAAATGCAACTGGACATTCGTAGCGCTAAGTGGGTAATAGTGGAAAAAAGAATATGTTCAAATATAAACTACACAGAAGCATTGTATGAAACTTCTTTCTGTTCTGTGCATTCAACTAACAGAGTTGAACCTTACTTTTGATTGAGCCTTTCTGAAACACTCTTTCTGTAGAAACTGCAATTGGACATTCTGAGCGCTAAGAGGCCTATATTGGGAAATATAATATCTTCGAATAAAAACTACACAGAAGCATTGTGTGAAACTTATTTCTGATATGCTCATTAAGCTAACAGAGTTAAACCATACTTTTGATTGCGCAGTTCTGAACACTCTTTCTGTAGAAAATGCAAGTGGACATTCGGAGCGCTAAGAGGGTAATAGTGGAAAAAGGAATATATTCCAATATAAACTACACAGTAGCATTCTGTGAAAATTTTTTCTGTTCTGTGCATTCAACTAACAGAGTTGAACCTTACTTTTGATTGAGCCATTCTGAAACACTCTTTCTGTAGAAACTGCAATTGGACATGCTAAGCGCTAAGAGGCCTACATTGGGAAAAAGAATATCTTCAAATAAAAACTACACAGATGCATTCTGTGAAACTTATTTCTGATCTGTAAATTCAGTTAACAGAGATAAAACATATTTTTGATTGAGCAGTTATGAAACACTCTTTTTGTAGAAAATGCAAGTGGAGATTCGGAGCGCTAAGAGGGTAATAGTGGAAAAAGGAATGTCTTCAAATATAAACTACACAGAATCATTCGTTGAAACTTCTTTCTGATCTGTGCATTCAGCTAACAGAGTTAAACCATACTTTTGATTGAGCAGATCTGAACACTCTTTCTATAGAAAATGCAACTGGACATTTGGAGCGCTAAGAGCGTAGTAGTGGAAAAAGGAATATATTCAAATATAAACTACACAGAAGCATTCTGTGAAACTTCTTTCTGATCTGAGCATTCAGCTAACAGAGTTAAACCATACTTTTGATTGAGCAGTTTTGAAACACTCTGTCTGTAGAAAATGCAACTGGACATTCGTAGCGCTAAGTGGGTAATAGTGGAAAAAAGAATATGTTCAAATATAAACTACACAGAAGCATTGTATGAAACTTCTTTCTGTTCTGTGCATTCAACTAACAGAGTTGAACCTTACTTTTGATTGAGCCGTTCTGAAACACTCTTTCTGTAGAAACTGCAATTGGACATTCTGAGCACTAAGAGGCCTATATTGGGAAAAAGAATGTCTACAAATAAAAACTACACAGAAGAATTGTGTGAAACTTCTTTCTGTTCTGTTTGTTCAACTAAAAGAGTTGAACCTTAGTTTTGATTGAGCCGTTCTGAAACACTCTTTCTGTAGAAAATGCAAGTGGAGATTCGGAGCGCTAAGAGGGTAATAGTGGAAAAAGGAATGTCTCCAAATATAAACTACACAGAATCATTCTGTGAAACTTCTTTCTGATCTGTGCATTCAGCTAACAGAGTTAAACCATACTTTTGATTGAGCAGATCTGAACACTCTTTCTGTAGAAAATGCAACTGGACATTTGGAGCGCTAAGAGAGTAGTAGTGGAAAAAGGAATATATTCAAATATAAACTACACTGAAGCATTCTGTGAAACTTCTTTATGATCTGAGCATTCAGCTAACAGAGTTAAACCATACTTTTGATTGAGCAGTTTTGAAACACTCTGACTGTAGAAAATGCAACTGGACATTCGTAGCGCTAAGTGGATAATAGTGGAAAAAAGAATATGTTCAAATATAAACTACACAGAAGCATTGTATGAAACTTCTTTCTGTTCTGTGCATTCAACTAACAGAGTTGAACCTTACTTTTGATTGAGCCTTTCTGAAACACTCTTTCTGTAGAAACTGCTATTGGACATTCTGAGCGCTAAGAGGCCTATATTGGGAAAAAAAATATCTTCAAATAAAAACTACACAGAAGCATTGCGTGAAACTTATTTCTGATATGTTCATTAAGCTAACAGAGTTAAACCATACTTTTGATTGCGCAGTTCTTAACACTCTTTCTGTAGAAAATGCAAGTGGACATTCGGAGCGCTAAGAGGGTAATAGTGGAAAAAGGAATATATTCAAATATAAACTACACAGAAGCATTGTATGAAACTTCTTTCTGTTCTGTGCATTCATCTAACAGATTTGAACCTTACTTTTGATTGAGCCGTTCTGAAACACTCTTTCTGTAGAAACTGCAATTGGACATGCTAAGCGCTAAGAGGCCTACATTGGGAAAAAGAATATCTTCAAATAAAAACTACACAGATGCATTCTGTGAAACCTATTTCTGATCTGTAAATTCAGTTAACAGAGATAAAACATATTTTTGATTGAGCAGTTATGAAACACTCTTTTTGTAGAAAATGCAAGTGGAGATTCGGAGCGCTAAGAGGGTAATAGTGGAAAAAGGAATGTCTTCAAATATAAACTACACAGAATCATTCGGTGAAACTTCTTTCTGATCTGTGCATTCAGCTAACAGAGTTAAGCCATACTTTTGATTGAGCAGATCTGAACACTCTTTCTGTAGAAATGCAACTGGACATTTGGAGCGCTAAGGGAGTAGTAGTGGAAAAAGGAATATATTCAAATATAAACTACACAGAAGCATTCTGTGAAACTTCTTTCTGATCTGAGCATTCAGCTAACAGAGTTAAACCATACTTTTGATTGAGCAGTTTTGAAACACTCTGTCTGTAGAAAATGCAACTGGACATTCGTAGCGCTAAGTGGGTAATAGTGGAAAAAAGAATATGTTCAAATATAAACTACACAGAAGCATTGTATGAAACTGCTTTCTGTTCTGTGCATTCAACTAACAGAGTTGAACCTTACTTTGGATTGAGCCTTTCTGAAACACTCTTTCTGTAGAAACTGCAATTGGACATTCTGAGCGCTAAGAGACCTATATTGGGAAAAATAATATCTTCGAATAAAAACTACACAGAAGCATTGTGTGAAACTTATTTCTGATATGTTCATTAAGCTAACAGAGTTAAACCATACTTTTGATTGCGCAGTTCTGAACACTCTTTCTGTAGAAATTGCAAGTGGACATTCGGAGCGCTAAGAGGGTAATAGTGGAAAAAGGAATATATTCAAATATAAACTACACAGTAGCATTCTGTGAAAATTCTTTCTGTTCTGTGCATTCAACTAACAGAGTTGAACCTTACTTTTGATTGAGCCGTTCTGAAACACTCTTTCTGTAGAAACTGCAATTGGACATGCTAAGCGCTAAGAGGCCTACATTGGGAAAAAGAATATCTTCAAATAAAAACTACACAGATGCATTCTGTGAAACTTATTTCTGATCTGTAAATTCAGTTAACAGAGATAAAACATATTTTTGATTGAGCAGTTATGAAACACTTTTTTGTAGAAAATGCAAGTGGAGATTCGGAGCTCTAAGTGGGTTATAGTGGAAAAAGGAATGTCTTCAAATATAAACTACACAGAATCATTCGGTGAAACTTCTTTCTGATCTGTGCATTCAGCTAACAGAGTTAAACCATACTTTTGATTGAGCACATCTGAACACTCTTTCTGTAGAAAATGCAACTGGACATTTGGAGCGCTAAGAGAGTAGTAGTGGAAAAAGGAATATATTCAAATATAAACTACACAGAAGCATTCTGTGAAACTTCTTTCTGATCTGAGCATTCAGCTAACAGAGTTAAACCATACTTTTGATTGAGCAGTTTTGAAACACTCTGACTGTAGAAAATGCAACTCTACATTCGTAGCGCTAAGTGGATAATAGTGGAAAAAAGAATATGTTCAAATATAAACTACACAGAAGCATTGTATGAAACTTCTTTCTGTTCTGTGCATTCAACTAACAGAGTTGAACCTTACTTTTGATTGAGCCGTTCTGAAACACTCTTTCTGTAGAAACTGCAATTGGACATTCTGAGCGCTAAGAGGCCTATATTGGGAAAAAGAATGTCTACAAATAAAAACTACACAGAAGAATTGTGTGAAACTTCTTTCTGTTCTGTTTGTTCAACTAAAAGAGTTGAACCTTAGTTTTGATTGAGCCGTTCTGAAACACTATTTCTGTAGAAAATGCAAGTGGAGATTCGGAGCGCTAAGAGGGTAATAGTGGAAAAAGGAATGTCTCCAAATATAAACTACACAGAATCATTCTGTGAAACTTCTTTCTGATCTGTGCATTCAGCTAACAGAGTTAAACAATACTTTTGATTGAGCAGATCTGAACACTCTTTCTGTAGAAAATGCAACTGGACATTTGGAGCGCTAAGAGCGTATTAGTGGAAAAAGGAATATATTCAAATATAAACTACACAGAAGCATTCTGTGAAACTTCTTTCTGATCTGAGCATTCAGCTAACAGAGTTAAACCATACTTTTGATTGAGCAGTTTTGAAACACTCTGTCTGTAGAAAATGCAACTGGACATTCGTAGCGCTAAGTGGGTAATAGTGGAAAAAAGAATATGTTCAAATATAAACTACACAGAAGCATTGTATGAAACTTCTTTCTGTTCTGTGCATTCAACTAATAGAGTTCAACCTTACTTTTGATTGAGCCGTTCTGAAACACTCCTTCTGTATAAACTGCAATTGGACATTCTGAGCGCTAAGAGGCCTATATTGGGAAAAAGAATGTCTACAAATAAAAACTACACAGAAGAATTGGGTGAAATTTCTTTCTGTTCTGTTTGTTCAACTAAAAGAGTTGAACCTTAGTTTTGATTGAGCCGTTCTGAAACACTCTTTCTGTATAAAATGCAAGTGGAGATTCGGAGCGCTAAGAGGGTAATAGTGGAAAAAGGAATGTCTCCAAATATAAACTACACAGAATCATTCTGTGAAACTTCTTTCTGATCTGTGCATTCAGCTAACAGAGTTAAACCATACTTTTGATTGAGCAGATCTGAACACTCTTTCTGTAGAAAATGCAACTGGACATTTGGAGCGCTAAGAGAGTAGTAGTGGAAAAAGGAATATATTCAAATATAAACTACACTGTAGCATTCTGTGAAACTTCTTTCTGATCTGAGCATTCAGCTAACAGAGTTAAACCATACTTTTGATTGAGCAGTTTTGAAACACTCTGTCTGTAGAAAATGCAACTGGACATTCGTAGCGCTAAGTGGGTAATAGTGGAAAAAAGAATATGTTCAAATATAAACTACACAGAAGCATTGTATGAAACTTCTTTCTGTTCTGTGCATTCAACTAACAGAGTTGAACCTTACTTTTGATTGAGCCTTTCGGAAACACTCTTTCTGTAGAAACTGCAATTGGACATTCTGAGCGCTAAGCGGCCTATATTGGGAAAAATAATATCTTCGAATAAAAACTACACAGAAGCATTGTGTGAAACTTATTTCTGATATATTCATTAAGCTAACAGAGTTAAACCATACTTTTGATTGCGCAGTTCTGAACACTCTTTCTGTAGAAAATGCAAGTGGACATTCGGAGCGCTAAGAGGGTAATAGTGGAAAAAGGAATATATTCATATATAAACTACACAGTAGCATTCTGTGAAAATTCTTTCTGTTCTGTGCATTCAACTAACAGAGTTGAACCTTACTTTTGATTGAGCCGTTCTGAAACACTCTTTCTGTAGAAACTGCAATTGGACATGCTAAGCGCTAAGAGGCCTACATTGGGAAAAAGAATATCTTCAAATAAAAACTACACAGATGCATTCTGTGAAACTTATATCTGATCTGTAAATTCAGTTAACAGAGATAAAACTTATTTTTGATTGAGCAGTTATGAAACACACTTTTTGTAGAAAATGCAAGTGGAGATTCGGAGCGCTAAGGGGGTAATAGTGGAAAAAGGAATGTCTTCAAATATAAACTACACAGAATCATTCGGTGAAACTTCTTTCTGATCTGTGCATTCAGCTAACAAAGTTAAACCATACTTTTGATTGAGCAGATCTGAACACTCTTTCTGTAGAAAATGCAACTGGACACTTGGAGCGCTAAGAGAGTAGTAGTGGAAAAAGGAATATATTCAAATATAAACTACACAGAAGCATTCTGTGAAACTTCTTTCTGATCTGAGCATTCAGCTAACAGAGTTAAAACATACTTTTGATTGAGCAGTTTTGAAACACTCTGTCTGTAGAAAATGCAACTGGACATTCGTAGTGCTAAGTGGGTAATAGTGGAAAAAAGAATATGTTCAAATATAAACTACACAGAAGCATTGTATGAAACTTCTTTCTGTTCTGTGCATTCAACTAACAGAGTTGAACCTTACTTTTGATTGAGCCTTTCTGAAACACTCTTTCTGTAGAAACTGCAATTGGACATTCTGAGCGCTAAGAGGCCTATATTGGGAAAAATAATATCTTCGAATAAAAACTACACAGAAGCATTGTGTGAAACTTATTTCTGATATGTTCATTAAGCTAACAGAGTTAAACCATACTTTTGATTGCGCAGTTCTGAACACTCTTTCTGTAGAAAATGCAAGTGGACATTCGGAGCGCTAAGAGGGTAATAGTGGAAAAAGGAATATATTCAAATATAAACTAAACAGTAGCATTCTGTGAAAATTTTTTCTGTTCTGTGCATTCAACTAACAGAGTTGAACCTTACTTTTGATTGAGCCGTTCTGAAACACTCTTTCTGTAGAAACTGCAATTGGACATGCTAAGCGCTAAGAGGCCTACATTGGGAAAAAGAATATCTTCAAATAAAAACTACACAGATGCATTCTGTGAAACTTATTTCTGATCTGTAAATTCAGTTAACAGAGATAAAACATATTTTTGATTGAGCAGTTATGAAACACTCTTTTTGTAGAAAATGCAAGTGGAGATTCGGAGCGCTAAGAGGGTAATAGTGGAAAAAGGAATGTCTTCAAATATAAACTACACAGAATCACCCGGTGAAACTTATTTCTGATATGTGCATTCAGCTAACAAAGTTAAAACATACTTTTGATTGAGCAGATCTGAACACTCTTTCTGTAGAAAATGCAACTGGACATTTGGAGCGCTAAGAGCGTAGTAGTGGAAAAAGGAATATATTCAAATATAAACTACACAGAAGCATTCTGTGAAACTTCTTTCTGATCTGAGCATTCAGCTAACAGAGTTAAACCATACTTTTGATTGAGCAGTTTTGAAACACTCTGTCTGTAGAAAATGCAACTGGACATTCGTAGCGCTAAGTGGGTAATAGTGGAAAAAAGAATATGTTCAAATATAAACTACACAGAAGCATTGTATGAAACTTCTTTCTGTTCTGTGCATTCAACTAATAGAGTTGAACCTTACTTTTGATTGAGCCGTTCTGAAACACTTCTTCTGTATAAACTGCAATTGGACATTCTGAGCGCTAAGAGGCCTATATTGGGAAAAAGAATGTCTACAAATAAAAACTACACAGAAGAATTGGGTGAAACTTCTTTCTGTTCTGTTTGTTCAACTAAAAGAGTTGAACCTTAGTTTTGATTGAGCCGTTCTGAAACACTCTTTCTGTAGAAAATGCAAGTGGAGATTCGGAGCGCTAAGAGGGTAATAGTGGAAAAAGGAATGTCTCCAAATATAAACTACACAGAATCATTCTGTGAAACTTCTTTCTGATCTGTGCATTCAGCTAACAGACTTAAGCCATACTTTTGATTGAGCAGATCTGATCACTCTTTCTGTAGAAATGCAACTGGACATTTGGAGCGCTAAGGGAGTAGTAGTGGAAAAAGGAATATATTCCAATATAATCTACACAGAAGCATTCTGTGAAACTTCTTTCTGATCTGAGCATTCAGCTAACAGAGTTAAACCATACTTTTGATTGAGCAGTTTTGAAACACTCTGTCTGTAGAAAATGCAACTGGACATTCGTAGCGCTAAGTGGGTAATAGTGGAAAAAAGAATATGTTCAAATATAAACTACACAGAAGCATTGTATGAAACTACTTTCTGTTCTGTGCATTCAACTAACAGAGTTGAACCTTACTTTTGATTGAGCCTTTCTGAAACACTCTTTCTGTAGAAACTGCAATTGGACATTCTGAGCGTTAAGAGACCTATATTGGGAAAAATAATATCTTCGAATAAAAACTACACAGAAGCATTGTGTGAAACTTATTTCTGATATGTTCATTAAGCTAACAGAGTTAAACCATACTTTTGATTGCGCAGTTCTGAACACTCTTTCTGTAGAAATTGCAAGTGGACATTCGGAGCGCTAAGAGGGTAATAGTGGAAAAAGGAATATATTCAAATATAAACTACACAGTAGCATTCTGTGAAAATTCTTTCTGTTCTGTGCATTCAACTAACAGAGTTGAACCTTACTTTTGATTGAGCCGTTCTGAAACACTCTTTCTGTAGAAACTGCAATTGGACATGCTAAGCGCTAAGAGGCCTACATTGGGAAAAAGAATATCTTCAAATAAAAACTACACAGATGCATTCTGTGAAACTTATTTCTGATCTGTAAATTCAGTAAACAGAGATAAAACATATTTTTGATTGAGCAGTTATGAAACACTCTTTTTGTAGAAAATGCAAGTGGAGATTCGGAGCGCTAAGTGGGTAATAGTGGAAAAAGGAATGTCTTCAAATATAAACTACACAGAATCATTCGGTGAAACTTCTTTCTGATCTGTGCATTCAGCTAACAGAGTTAAACCATACTTTTGATTGAGCAGATCTGAACACTCTTTCTGTAGAAAATGCAACTGGACATTTGGAGCGCTAAGAGAGTAGTAGTGGAAAAAGGAATATATTCAAATATAAACTACACAGAAGCATTCTGTGAAACTTCTTTCTGATCTGAGAATTCAGCTAACAGAGTTAAACCATACTTTTGATTGAGCAGTTTTGAAACACTCTGACTCTAGAAAATGCAACTGGACATTCATAGCGCTAAGTGGATAATAGTGGAAAAAAGAATATGTTCAAATATAAACTACACAGAAGCATTGTATGAAACTTCTTTCTGTTCTGTGCATTCAACTAACAGAGTTGAACCTTACTTTTGATTGAGCCGTTCTGAAACACTCTTTCTGTAGAAACTGCAAGTGGACATTCTGAGCGCTAAGAGGCCTATATTGGGAAAAAGAATGTCTACAAATAAAAACTACACAGAAGAATTGTGTGAAACTTCTTTCTGTTCTGTTTGTTCAACTAAAAGAGTTGAACCTTAGTTTTGATTGAGCCGTTCTGAAACACTATTTCTGTAGAAAATGCAAGTGGAGATTCGGAGCGCTAAGAGGGTAATAGTGGAAAAAGGAATGTCTCCAAATATAAACTACACAGAATCATTCTGTGAAACTTCTTTCTGATCTGTGCATTCAGCTAACAGATTTAAACAATACTTTTGATTGAGCAGATCTGAACACTCTTTCTGTAGAAAATGCAACTGGACATTTGGAGCGCTAAGAGCGTAGTAGTGGAAAAAGGAATATATTCAAATATAAACTACACAGAAGCATTCTGTGAAACTTCTTTCTGATCTGAGCATTCAGCTAACAGAGTTAAACCATACTTTTGATTGAGCAGTTTTGAAACACTCTGTCTGTAGAAAATGCAACTGGACATTCGTAGCGCTAAGTGGGTAATAGTGGAAAAAAGAATATGTTCAAATATAAACTACACAGAAGCATTGTATGAAACTTCTTTCTGTTCTGTGCATTCAACTAATAGAGTTCAACCTTACTTTTGATTGAGCCGTTCTGAAACACTCCTTCTGTATAAACTGCAATTGGACATTCTGAGCGCTAAGAGGCCTATATTGGGAAAAAGAATGTCTACAAATAAAAACTACACAGAAGAATTGGGTGAAATTTCTTTCTGTTCTGTTTGTTCAACTAAAAGAGTTGAACCTTAGTTTTGATTGAGCCGTTCTGAAACACTCTTTCTGTAGAAAATGCAAGTGGAGATTCGGAGCGCTAAGAGGGTAATAGTGGAAAAAGGAATGTCTCCAAATATAAACTACACAGAATCATTCTGTGAAACTTCTTTCTGATCTGTGCATTCAGCTAACAGAGTTAAACCATACTTTTGATTGAGCAGATCTGAACACTCTTTCTCTAGAAAATGCAACTGGACATTTGGAGCGCTAAGAGAGTAGTAGTGGAAAAAGGAATATATTCAAATATAAACTACACTGTAGCATTCTGTGAAACTTCTTTCTGATCTGAGCATTCAGCTAACAGAGTTAAACCATACTTTTGATTGAGCAGTTTTGAAACACTCTGTCTGTAGAAAATGCAACTGGACATTCGTAGCGCTAAGTGGGTAATAGTGGAAAAAAGAATATGTTCAAATATAAACTACACAGAAGCATTGTATGAAACTTCTTTCTGTTCTGTGCATTCAACTAACAGAGTTGAACCTTACTTTTGATTGAGCCTTTCGGAAACACTCTTTCTGTAGAAACTGCAATTGGACATTCTGAGCGCTAAGCGGCCTATATTGGGAAAAATAATATCTTCGAATAAAAACTACACAGAAGCATTGTGTGAAACTTATTTCTGATATATTCATTAAGCTAACAGAGTTAAACCATACTTTTGATTGCGCAGTTCTGAACACTCTTTCTGTAGAAAATGCAAGTGGACATTCGGAGCGCTAAGAGGGTAATAGTGGAAAAAGGAATATATTCAAATATAAACTACACAGTAGCATTCTGTGAAAATTCTTTCTGTTCTGTGCATTCAACTAACAGAGTTGAACCTTACTTTTGATTGAGCCGTTCTGAAACACTCTTTCTGTAGAAACTGCAATTGGACATGCTAAGCGCTAAGAGGCCTACATTGTGAAAAAGAATATCTTCAAATAAAAACTACACAGATGCATTCTGTGAAACTTATTTCTGATCTGTAAATTCAGTTAACAGAGATAAAACTTATTTTTGATTGAGCAGTTATGAAACACACTTTTTGTAGAAAATGCAAGTGGAGATTCGGAGCGCTAAGAGGGTAATAGTGGAAAAAGGAATGTCTTCAAATATAAACTACACAGAATCATTCGGTGAAACTTCTTTCTGATCTGTGCATTCAGATAACAGAGTTAAACCATACTTTTGATTGAGCAGATCTGAACACTCTTTCTGTAGAAAATGCAACTGTACATTTGGAGCGCTAAGAGAGTAGTAGTGGAAAAAGTAATATATTCAAATATAAACTACACAGAAGCATTCTGTGAAACTTCTTTCTGATCTGAGCATTCAGCTAACAGAGTTAAACCATACTTTTGATTGAGCAGTTTTGAAACACTCTGTCTATAGAAAATGCAACTGGACATTCGTAGCGCTAAGTGGGTAATAGTGGAAAAAAAAATATGTTCAAATATAAACTACACAGAAGCATTGTATGAAACTTCTTTCTGTTCTGTGCATTCAACTAACAGAGTTGAACCTTACTTTTGATTGAGCCGTTCTGAAACACTCTTTCTGTAGAAACTGCAATTGGACATTCTGAGCGCTAAGAGGCCTATATTGGGAAAAAGAATGTCTACAAATAAAAACTACACAGAAGCATTGTGTGAAACTTATTTCTGATATGTTCATTAAGCTAAGAGAGTTAAACCATACTTTTGATTGCGCAGTTCTGAACACTCTTTCTGTAGAAAATGCAAGTGGACATTCGGAGCGCTAAGAGGGTAATAGTGGAAAAAGGAATATATTCAAATATAAATTACACAGTAGCATTCTGTGAAAATTCTTTCTGTTCTGTGCATTCAACAAACAGAGTTGAACCTTACTTTTGATTGAGCCGTTCTGAAACACTCTTTCTGTAGAAACTGCAATTGGACATGCTAAGCGCTAAGAGGCCTACATTGGGATAAAGAATATCTTCAAATAAAAACTACACAGATGCATTCTGTGAAACTTATTTCTGATCTGTAAATTCAGTTAACAGAGATAAAATATATTTTTGATTGAGCAGTTATGAAACACTCTTTTTGTAGAAAATGCAAGTGGAGATTCGGAGCGCTAAGAGGGTAATAGTGGAAAAAGGAATGTCTTCAAATATAAACTACACAGAAT
Organism: Symphalangus syndactylus; assembly: GCF_028878055.3. Classification (NCBI taxonomy): domain Eukaryota; kingdom Metazoa; phylum Chordata; class Mammalia; order Primates; family Hylobatidae; genus Symphalangus; species Symphalangus syndactylus. The sequence goes on from NC_072427.2 coordinate 159,291,992, forward strand.
CATTCGGTGAAATTTCTTTCTGATCTGTGCATTCAGCTAACAGAGTTAAACCATACTTTTGATTGAGCAGATCTGAACACTCTTTCTGTAGAATATGCAACTGGACATTTGGAGCGCTAAGTGCGTAGTAGTGGAAAAAGGAATATATTCAAATATAAACTACACAGAAGCATTCTGTGAAACTTCTTTCTGATCTGAGCATTCAGCTAACAGAGTTAAACCATACTTTTGATTGAGCAGTTTTGAAACACTCTGTCTGTAGAAAATGCAACTGGACATTCGTAGCGCTAAGTGGGTAATAGTGGAAAAAAGAATATGTTCAAATATAAACTACACAGAAGCATTGTATGAAACTTCTTTCTGTTCTGTGCATTCAACTAACAGAGTTGAACCTTACTTTTGATTGAGCCGTTCTGAAACACTCTTTCTGTAGAAACTGCAATTGGACATTCTGAGCGCTAAGAGGCCTATATTGGGAAAAAGAATGTCTACAAATAAAAACTACACAGAAGAATTGTGTGAAACTTCTTTCTGTTCTGTTTGTTCAACTAAAAGAGTTGAACCTTAGTTTTGATTGAGCCGTTCTGAAACACTCTTTCTGTAGAAAATGCAAGTGGAGATTCGGAGCGCTAAGAGGGTAATAGTGGAAAAAGGAATGTCTCCAAATATAAACTACACAGAATCATTCTGTGAAACTTCTTTCTGATCTGTGCATTCAGCTAACAGAGTTAAACCATACATTTGATTTAGCAGATCTGAACACTCTTTCTGTAGAAAATGCAACTGGACATTTGGAGCGCTAAGAGAGTAGTAGTGGAAAAAGGAATATATTCAAATATAAACTACACAGAAGCATTCTGTGAAACTTCTTTCTGATCTGAGCATTCAGCTAACAGAGTTAAACCATACTTTTGATTGAGCAGTTTTGAAACACTCTGTCTGTAGAAAATGCAACTTGACATTCGTAGCGCTAAGTGGGTAATAGTGGAAAAAAGAATATGTTCAAATAGAAACTACACAGAAGCATTGTATGAAACTACTTTCTGTTCTGTGAATTCAACTAACAGAGTTGAACCTTACTTTGATTGAGCCTTTCTGAAACACTCTTTCTGTAGAAACTGCAATTGGACATTCTGAGCGCTAAGAGGCTTATATTGGGAAATATAATAACTTCAAATAAAAACTACACAGAAGCATTGTGTGAAACTTATTTCTGATATGTTCATTAAGCTAACAGAGTTAAAACATACTTTTGATTGCGCAGTTCTGAACACTCTTTCTGTAGAAAATGCAAGTGGACATTCGGAGCGCTAAGGGGGTAATACTGGAAAAAGGAATATATTCAAATATAAACTACACAGTAGCATTCTGAGAAAATTCTTTCTGTTCTGTGCATTCAACTAAACAGAGTTGAACCTTACTTTTGATTGAGCCGTTCTGAAACACTCTTGCTGTAGAAACTGCAATTGGACATGCTAAGCGCTAAGAGGCCTATATTGGGAAAAAGAATACCTTAAAATAAAAACTACACAGATGCATTCTGTGCAACTTATTTCTGATCTGTAAATTCAGTTAACAGAGATAAAACATATTTTTGATTGAGCAGTTATGAAACACTCTTTCTGTAGAAAATGCAAGTGGAGATTCGGAGCGCTAAGAGGGTAATAGTGGAAAAAGGAATGTCTCCAAATATAAACTACACAGAATCATTCTGTGAAACTTCTTTCTGATCTGTGCATTCAGCTAACAGAGTTAAACCATACTTTTGATTGAGCAGATCTGAAAACTCTTTCTGTAGAAAATGCAACTGGACATTTGGAGCGCTAAGAGAGTAGTAGTGGAAAAAGGAATATATTCAAATATAAACTACACAGAAGCATTCTGTGAAACTTCTTTCTGATCTGAGCATTCAGCTAACAGAGTTAAACCATACTTTTGATTGAGCAGTTTTGAAACACTCTGTCTGTAGAAAATGCAATTGGACATTCGTAACGCTAAGTGGGTAATAGTGGAAAAAAGAATATGTTCAAATATAAACTACACAGAAGCATTGTATGAAACTTCTTTCTGTTCTGTGCATTCAACTAACAGAGTTGAACCTTACTTTTGATTGAGCCTTTCAGAAACACTCTTTCTGTAGAAACTGCAATTGGACATTCTGAGCGCTAAGAGGCCTCTATTGGGAAAAAAAATATCTTCAAATAAAAACAACACAGAAGCATTGTGTGAAACATATTTCTGATATGTTCATTAAGCTAACAGAGTTAAACCATACTTTTGATTGCGCAGTTCTGAACACTCTTTCTGTAGAAAATGCAAGTGGACATTCGGAGCGCTAAGAGGGTAATAGTGGAAAAAGGAATATATTCAAATATAAACTACACAGTAGCATTCTGTGAAAATTCTTTCTGTTCTGTGCATTCAACTAACAGAGTTGAACCTTACTTTTGATTGAGCCGTTCTGAAACACTCTTTCTGTAGAAACTGCAATTGGACATGCTAAGCGCTAAGAGGCCTACATTGGGAAAAAGAATATCTTCAAATAAAAACTACACAGATGCATTCTGTGAAACTTAATTCTGATCTGTAAATTCAGTTAACAGTGATAAAACATATTTTTGATTGATCAGTTATGAAACACTCTTTTTGTAGAAAATGCAAGTGGAGATTCGGAGCGCTAAGAGGGTAATAGTGGAAAAAGGAATGTCTTCAAATATAAACTACACAGAATCATTCGGTGAAACTTCTTTCTGATCTGTGCATTCAGCTAACAGAGTTAAACCATACTTTTGATTGAGCAGATCTGAACACTCTTTCTGTAGAAAATGCAACTGGACATTTGGAGCGCTAAGAGCGTAGTAGTGGAAAAAGGAATATATTCAAATATAAACTACACAGAAGCATTCTGTGAAACTTCTTTCTGATCTGAGCATTCAGCTAACAGAGTTAAACCATACTTTTGATAGAGCAGTTTTGAAACACTCTGTCTGTAGAAAATGCAACTGGACATTCGTAGCGCTAAGTGGGTAATAGTGGAAAAAAGAATATGTTCAAATATAAACTACACAGAAGCATTGTATGAAACTTCTTTCTGTTCTGTGCATTCAACTAATAGAGTTGAACCTTACTTTTGAATGAGCCGTTCTGAAACACTCCTTCTGTATAAACTGCAATTGGACATTCTGAGCGCTAAGAGGCCTATATTGGGAAAAAGAATGTCTACAAATAAAAACTACACAGAAGAATTGGGTGAAACTTCTTTCTGTTCTGTTTGTTCAACTAAAAGAGTTGAACCTTAGTTTTGATTGAGCCGTTCTGAAACACTCTTTCTGTAGAAAATGCAAGCGGAGATTCGGAGCGCTAAGAGGGTAATAGTGGAAAAAGGAATGTCTCCAAATATAAACTACACAGAATCATTCTGTGAAACTTCTTTCTGATCTGTGCATTCAGCTAACAGAGTTAAACCATACTTTTGATTGAGCAGATCTGAAAACTCTTTCTGTAGAAAATGCAACTGGACATTTGGAGCGCTAAGAGAGTAGTAGTGGAAAAAGGAATATATTCAAATATAAACTACACAGAAGCATTCTGTGAAACTTCTTTCTGATCTGAGCATTCAGCTAACAGAGTTAAACCATACTTTTGATTGAGCAGTTTTGAAACACTCTGTCTGTAGAAAATGCAATTGGACATTCGTAACGCTAAGTGGGTAATAGTGGAAAAAAGAATATGTTCAAATATAAACTACACAGAAGCATTGTATGAAACTTCTTTCTGTTCTGTGCATTCAACTAACAGAGTTGAACCTTACTTTTGATTGAGCCTTTCAGAAACACTCTTTCTGTAGAAACTGCAATTGGACATTCTGAGCGCTAAGAGGCTTATATTGGGAAATATAATAACTTCAAATAAAAACTACACAGAAGCATTGTGTGAAACTTATTTCTGATATGTTCATTAAGCTAACAGAGTTAAAACATACTTTTGATTGCGCAGTTCTGAACACTCTTTCTGTAGAAAATGCAAGTGGACATTCGGAGCGCTAAGGGGGTAATACTGGAAAAAGGAATATATTCAAATATAAACTACACAGTAGCATTCTGAGAAAATTCTTTCTGTTCTGTGCATTCAACTAAACAGAGTTGAACCTTACTTTTGATTGAGCCGTTCTGAAACACTCTTGCTGTAGAAACTGCAATTGGACATGCTAAGCGCTAAGAGGCCTATATTGGGAAAAAGAATACCTTAAAATAAAAACTACACAGATGCATTCTGTGCAACTTATTTCTGATCTGTAAATTCAGTTAACAGAGATAAAACATATTTTTGATTGAGCAGTTATGAAACACTCTTTCTGTAGAAAATGCAAGTGGAGATTCGGAGCGCTAAGAGGGTAATAGTGGAAAAAGGAATGTCTCCAAATATAAACTACACAGAATCATTCTGTGAAACTTCTTTCTGATCTGTGCATTCAGCTAACAGAGTTAAACCATACTTTTGATTGAGCAGATCTGAAAACTCTTTCTGTAGAAAATGCAACTGGACATTTGGAGCGCTAAGAGAGTAGTAGTGGAAAAAGGAATATATTCAAATATAAACTACACAGAAGCATTCTGTGAAACTTCTTTCTGATCTGAGCATTCAGCTAACAGAGTTAAACCATACTTTTGATTGAGCAGTTTTGAAACACTCTGTCTGTAGAAAATGCAATTGGGCATTCGTAACGCTAAGTGGGTAATAGTGGAAAAAAGAATATGTTCAAATATAAACTACACAGAAGCATTGTATGAAACTTCTTTCTGTTCTGTGCATTCAACTAACAGAGTTGAACCTTACTTTTGATTGAGCCTTTCAGAAACACTCTTTCTGTAGAAACTGCAATTGGACATTCTGAGCGCTAAGAGGCCTCTATTGGGAAAAAAAATATCTTCAAATAAAAACAACACAGAAGCATTGTGTGAAACATATTTCTGATATGTTCATTAAGCTAACAGAGTTAAACCATACTTTTGATTGCGCAGTTCTGAACACTCTTTCTGTAGAAAATGCAAGTGGACATTCGGAGCGCTAAGAGGGTAATAGTGGAAAAAGGAATATATTCAAATATAAACTACACAGTAGCATTCTGTGAAAATTCTTTCTGTTCTGTGCATTCAACTAACAGAGTTGAACCTTACTTTTGATTGAGCCGTTCTGAAACACTCTTTCTGTAGAAACTGCAATTGGACATGCTAAGCGCTAAGAGGCCTACATTGGGAAAAAGAATATCTTCAAATAAAAACTACACAGATGCATTCTGTGAAACTTAATTCTGATCTGTAAATTCAGTTAACAGTGATAAAACATATTTTTGATTGATCAGTTATGAAACACTCTTTTTGTAGAAAATGCAAGTGGAGATTCGGAGCGCTAAGAGGGTAATAGTGGAAAAAGGAATGTCTTCAAATATAAACTACACAGAATCATTCGGTGAAACTTCTTTCTGATCTGTGCATTCAGCTAACAGAGTTAAACCATACTTTTGATTGAGCAGATCTGAACACTCTTTCTGTAGAAAATGCAACTGGACATTTGGAGCGCTAAGAGCGTAGTAGTGGAAAAAGGAATATATTCAAATATAAACTACACAGAAGCATTCTGTGAAACTTCTTTCTGATCTGAGCATTCAGCTAACAGAGTTAAACCATACTTTTGATTGAGCAGTTTTGAAACACTCTGTCTGTAGAAAATGCAACTGGACATTCGTAGCGCTAAGTGGGTAATAGTGGAAAAAAGAATATGTTCAAATATAAACTACACAGAAGCATTGTATGAAACTTCTTTCTGTTCTGTGCATTCAACTAATAGAGTTGAACCTTACTTTTGAATGAGCCGTTCTGAAACACTCCTTCTGTATAAACTGCAATTGGACATTCTGAGCGCTAAGAGGCCTATATTGGGAAAAAGAATGTCTACAAATAAAAACTACACAGAAGAATTGGGTGAAACTTCTTTCTGTTCTGTTTGTTCAACTAAAAGAGTTGAACCTTAGTTTTGATTGAGCCGTTCTGAAACACTCTTTCTGTAGAAAATGCAAGCGGAGATTCGGAGCGCTAAGAGGGTAATAGTGGAAAAAGGAATGTCTCCAAATATAAACTACACAGAATCATTCTGTGAAACTTCTTTCTGATCTGTGCATTCAGCTAACAGAGTTAAACCATACTTTTGATTGAGCAGATCTGAAAACTCTTTCTGTAGAAAATGCAACTGGACATTTGGAGCGCTAAGAGAGTAGTAGTGGAAAAAGGAATATATTCAAATATAAACTACACAGAAGCATTCTGTGAAACTTCTTTCTGATCTGAGCATTCAGCTAACAGAGTTAAACCATACTTTTGATTGAGCAGTTTTGAAACACTCTGTCTGTAGAAAATGCAATTGGACATTCGTAACGCTAAGTGGGTAATAGTGGAAAAAAGAATATGTTCAAATATAAACTACACAGAAGCATTGTATGAAACTTCTTTCTGTTCTGTGCATTCAACTAACAGAGTTGAACCTTACTTTTGATTGAGCCTTTCAGAAACACTCTTTCTGTAGAAACTGCAATTGGACATTCTGAGCGCTAAGAGGCCTCTATTGGGAAAAAAAATATCTTCAAATAAAAACAACACAGAAGCATTGTGTGAAACTTATTTCTGATATGTTCATTAAGCTAACAGAGTTAAACCATACTTTTGATTGCGCAGTTCTGAACACTCTTTCTGTAGAAAATGCAAGTGGACATTCGGAGCGCTAAGAGGGTAATAGTGGAAAAAGGAATATATTCAAATATAAACTACACAGTAGCATTCTGTGAAAATTCTTTCTGTTCTGTGCATTCAACTAACAGAGTTGAACCTTACTTTTGATTGAGCCGTTCTGAAACACTCTTTCTGTAGAAACTGCAATTGGACATGCTAAGCGCTAAGAGGCCTACATTGGGAAAAAGAATATCTTCAAATAAAAACTACACAGATGCATTCTGTGAAACTTAATTCTGATCTGTAAATTCAGTTAACAGAGATAAAACATATTTTTGATTGATCAGTTATGAAACACTCTTTTTGTAGAAAATGCAAGTGGAGTTTCGGAACGCTAAGAGGGTAATAGTGGAAAAAGGAATGTCTTCAAATATAAACTACACAGAATCATTCGGTGAAACTTCTTTCTGATCTGTGCATTCAGCTAACAGAGTTAAACCATACTTTTGATTGAGCAGGTCTGAACACTCTTTCTGTAGAAAATGCAACTGGACATTTGGAGCGCTAAGAGCGTAGTAGTGGAAAAAGGAATATATTCAAATATAAACTACACAGAAGCATTCTGTGAAACTTCTTTCTGATCTGAGCATTCAGCTAACAGAGTTAAACCATACTTTTGATTGAGCAGTTTTGAAACACTCTGTCTGTAGAAAATGCAACTGGACATTCGTAGCGCTAAGTGGGTAATAGTGGAAAAAAGAATATGTTCAAATATAAACTACACAGAAGCATTGTATGAAACTTCTTTCTGTTCTGTGCATTCAACTAATAGAGTTGAACCTTACTTTTGAATGAGCCGTTCTGAAACACTCCTTCTGTATAAACTGCAATTGGACATTCTGAGCGCTAAGAGGCCTATATTGGGAAAAAGAATGTCTACAAATAAAAACTACACAGAAGAATTGGGTGAAACTTCTTTCTGTTCTGTTTGTTCAACTAAAAGAGTTGAACCTTAGTTTTGATTGAGCCGTTCTGAAACACTCTTTCTGTAGAAAATGCAAGTGGAGATTCGGAGCGCTAAGAGGGTAATAGTGGAAAAAGGAATGTCTCCAAATATAAACTACACAGAATCATTCTGTGAAACTTCTTTATGATCTGTGCATTCAGCTAACAGAGTTAAACCATACTTTTGATTGAGCAGATCTGAACACTCTTTCTGTAGAAAATGCAACTGGACATTTGGAGCGCTAAGAGAGTAGTAGTGGAAAAAGGAATATATTCAAATATAAACTACACAGAAGCATTCTGTGAAACTTCTTTCTGATCTGAGCATTCAGCTAACAGAGTTAAACCATACTTTTGATTGAGCAGTTTTGAAACACTCTGTCTGTAGAAAATGCAACTGGACATTCGTAGCGCTAAGTGGGTAATAGTGGAAAAAAGAATATGTTCAAATATAAACTACACAGAAGCATTGTATGAAACTTCTTTCTGTTCTGTGCATTCAACTAACAGAGTTGAACCTTACTTTGGATTGAGCCTTTCAGAAACACTCTTTCTGTAGAAACTGCAATTGGACATTCTGAGCGCTAAGAGGCCTCTATTGGGAAAAAAAATATCTTCAAATAAAAACAACACAGAAGCATTGTGTGAAACTTATTTCTGATATGTTCATTAAGCTAACAGAGTTAAACCATACTTTTGATTGCGCAGTTCTGAACACTCTTTCTGTAGAAAATGCAAGTGGACATTCGGAGCGCTAAGAGGGTAATAGTGGAAAAAGGAATATATTCAAATATAAACTACACAGTAGCATTCTGTGAAAATTCTTTCTGTTCTGTGCATTCAACTAACAGAGTTGAACCTTACTTTTGATTGAGCCGTTCTGAAACACTCTTTCTGTAGAAACTGCAATTGGACATGCTAAGCGCTAAGAGGCCTACATTGGGAAAAAGAATATCTTCAAATAAAAACTACACAGATGCATTCTGTGAAACTTAATTCTGATCTGTAAATTCAGTTAACAGAGATAAAACATATTTTTGATTGATCAGTTATGAAACACTCTTTTTGTAGAAAATGCAAGTGGAGATTCGGAGCGCTAAGAGGGTAATAGTGGAAAAAGGAATGTCTTCAAATATAAACTACACAGAATCATTCGGTGAAACTTCTTTCTGATCTGTGCATTCAGCTAACAGAGTTAAACCATACTTTTGATTGAGCAGATCTGAACACTCTTTCTGTAGAAAATGCAACTGGACATTTGGAGCGCTAAGAGCGTAGTAGTGGAAAAAGGAATATATTCAAATATAAACTACACAGAAGCATTCTGTGAAACTTCTTTCTGATCTGAGCATTCAGCTAACAGAGTTAAACCATACTTTTGATTGAGCAGTTTTGAAACACTCTGTCTGTAGAAAATGCAACTGGACATTCGTAGCGCTAAGTGGGTAATAGTGGAAAAAAGAATATGTTCAAATATAAACTACACAGAAGCATTGTATGAAACTTCTTTCTGTTCTGTGCATTCAACTAATAGAGTTGAACCTTACTTTTGAATGAGCCGTTCTGAAACACTCCTTCTGTATAAACTGCAATTGGACATTCTGAGCGCTAAGAGGCCTATATTGGGAAAAAGAATGTCTACAAATAAAAACTACACAGAAGAATTGGGTGAAACTTCTTTCTGTTCTGTTTGTTCAACTAAAAGAGTTGAACCTTAGTTTTGATTGAGCCGTTCTGAAACACTCTTTCTGTAGAAAATGCAAGTGGAGATTCGGAGCGCTAAGAGGGTAATAGTGGAAAAAGGAATGTCTCCAAATATAAACTACACAGAATCATTCTGTGAAACTTCTTTCTGATCTGTGCATTCAGCTAACAGAGTTAAACCATACTTTTGATTGAGCAGATCTGAACACTCTTTCTGTAGAAAATGCAACTGGACATTTGGAGCGCTAAGAGAGTAGTAGTGGAAAAAGGAATATATTCAAATATAAACTACACAGAAGCATTCTGTGAAACTTCTTTCTGATCTGAGCATTCAGCTAACAGAGTTAAACCATACTTTTGATTGAGCAGTTTTGAAACACTCTGTCTGTAGAAAATGCAACTGGACATTCGTAGCGCTAAGTGGGTAATAGTGGAAAAAAGAATATGTTCAAATATAAACTACACAGAAGCATTGTATGAAACTTCTTTCTGTTCTGTGCATTCAACTAACAGAGTTGAACCTTACTTTGGATTGAGCCTTTCTGAAACACTCTTTCTGTAGAAACTGCAATTGGACATTCTGAGCGCTAAGAGACCTATATTGGGAAAAATAATATCTTCGAATAAAAACTACACAGAAGCATTGTGTGAAACTTATTTCTGATATATTCATTAAGCTAATAGAGTTAAACCATACTTTTGATTGCGCAGTTCTGAACACTCTTTCTGTAGAAATTGCAAGTGGACATTCGGAGCGCTAAGAGGGTAATAGTGGAAAAAGGAATATATTCAAATATAAACTACACAGTAGCATTCTGTGAAAATTCTTTCTGTTCTGTGCATTCAACTAACAGAGTTGAACCTTACTTTTGATTGAGCCGTTCTGAAACACTCTTTCTGTAGAAACTGCAATTGGACATGCTAAGCGCTAAGAGGCCTACATTGGGAAAAAGAATATCTTCAAATAAAAACTACACAGATGCATTCTGTGAAACTTATTTCTGATCTGTAAATTCAGTTAACAGAGATAAAACATATTTTTGATTGAGCAGTTATGACACACTCTTTTTGTAGAAAATGCAAGTGGAGATTCGGAGCGCTAAGAAGGTAATAGTGGAAAAAGGAATGTCTTCAAATATAAACTACACAGAATCATTCGGTGAAACTTCTTTCTGATCTGTGCATTCAGCTAACAGAGTTAAACCATACTTTTGATTGAGCAGATCTGAACACTCTTTCTGTAGAAAATGCAACTGGACATTTGGAGCGCTAAGAGAGTAGTAGTGGAAAAAGGAATATATTCAAATATAAACTACACAGAAGCATTCTGTGAAACTTCTTTCTGATCTGAGCATTCAGCTAACAGAGTTAAACCATACTTTTGATTGAGCAGTTTTGAAACACTCTGTCTGTAGAAAATGCAACTGGACATTCATAGCGCTAAGTGGGTAATAGTGGAAAAAAGAATATGTTCAAATATAAACTACACAGAAGCATTGTATGAAACTTCTTTCTGTTCTGTGCATTCAACTAACAGAGTTGAACCTTACTTTTGATTGAGCCTTTCTGAAACACTCTTTCTGTAGAAACTGCAATTGGACATTCTGAGCGCTAAGAGGCCTATATTGGGAAATATAATATCTTCGAATAAAAACTACACAGAAGCATTGTGTGAAACTTATTTCTGATATGTTCATTAAGCTAACAGAGTTAAACCATACTTTTGATTGCGCAGTTCTGAACACTCTTTCTGTAGAAAATGCAAGTGGACATTCGGAGCGCTAAGAGGGTAATAGTGGAAAAAGGAATATATTCAAATATAAACTACACAGTAGCATTCTGTGAAAATTTTTTCTGTTCTGTGCATTCAACTAACAGAGTTGAACCTTACTTTTGATTGAGCCGTTCTGAAACACTCTTTCTGTAGAAACTGCAATTGGACATGCTAAGCGCTAAGAGGCCTACATTGGGAAAAAGAATATCTTCAAATAAAAACTACACAGATGCATTCTGTGAAACTTATTTCTGATCTGTAAATTCAGTTAACAGAGATAAAACATATTTTTGATTGAGCAGTTATGAAACACTCTTTTTGTAGAAAATGCAAGTGGAGATTCGGAGCGCTAAGAGGGTAATAGTGGAAAAAGGAATGTCTTCAAATATAAACTACACAGAATCACTCGGTGAAACTTCTTTCTGATCTGCGCATTCAGTTAACAAAGTTAAAACACACTTTTGATTGAGCAGATCTGAACACTCTTTCTGTAGAAAATGCAACTGGACATTTGGAGCGCTAAGAGCGTAGTAGTGGAAAAAGGAATATATTCAAATATAAACTACACAGAAGCATTCTGTGAAACTTCTTTCTGATCTGAGCATTCAGCTAACACAGTTAAACCATACTTTTGATTGAGCAGTTTTGAAACACTCTGTCTGTAGAAAATGCAACTGGACATTCGTAGCGCTAAGTGGGTAATAGTGGAAAAAAGAATATGTTCAAATATAAACTACACAGAAGCATTGTATGAAACTTCTTTCTGTTCTGTGCATTCAACTAATAGAGTTGAACCTTACTTTTGATTGAGCCGTTCTGAAACACTTCTTCTGTATAAACTGCAAATGGACATTCTGAGCGCTAAGAGGCCTATATTGGGAAAAAGAATGTCTACAAATAAAAACTACACAGAAGAATTGGGTGAAACTTCTTTCTGTTCTGTTTGTTCAACTAAAAGAGTTGAACCTTAGTTTTGATTGAGCCGTTCTGAAACACTCTTTCTGTAGAAAATGCAAGTGGAGATTCGGAGCGCTAAGAGGGTAATAGTGGAAAAAGGAATGTCTCCAAATATAAACTACACAGAATCATTCTGTGAAACTTCTTTCTCATCTGTGCATTCAGCTAACAGAGTTAAACCATACTTTTGATTGAGCAGATCTGAACACTCTTTCTGTAGAAAATGCAACTGGACATTTGGAGCGCTAAGAGAGTAGTAGTGGAAAAAGGAATATATTCAAATATAAACTACACAGAAGCATTCTGTGAAACTTCTTTCTGATCTGAGCATTCAGCTAACAGAGTTAAACCATACTTTTGATTGAGCAGTTTTGAAACACTCTGTCTGTACAAAATGCAACTGGACATTCGTAGCGCTAAGTGGGTAATAGTGGAAAAAAGAATATGTTCAAATATAAACTACACAGAAGCATTGTATGAAACTTCTTTCTGTACTGTTCATTCAACTAACAGAGTTGAACCTTTCTTTGGATTGAGCCTTTCTGAAACACTCTTTCTGTAGAAACTGCAATTGGACATTCTGAGCGCTAAGAGACCTATATTGGGAAAAATAATATCTTCGAATAAAAACTACACAGAAGCATTGTGTGAAACTTATTTCTGATATGTTCATTAAGCTAACAGAGTTAAACCATAATTTTGATTGCGCAGTTCTGAACACTCTTTCTGTAGAAATTGGAAGTGGACATTCGGAGCGCTAAGAGGGTAATAGTGGAAAAAGGAATATATTCAAATATAAACTACACAGTAGCATTCTGTGAAAATTCTTTCTGTTCTGTGCATTCAACTAACAGAGTTGAACCTTACTTTTGATTGAGCCGTTCTGAAACACTCTTTCTGTAGAAACTGCAATTGGACATGCTAAGCGCTAAGAGGCCTACATTGGGAAAAAGAATATCTTCAAATAAAAACTACACAGATGCATTCTGTGAAACTTATTTCTGATCTGTAAATTCAGTTAACAGAGATAAAACATATTTTTGATTGAGCAGTTATGAAACACTCTTTTTGTAGAAAATGCAAGTGGAGATTCGGAGCGCTAAGAGGGTAATAGTGGAAAAAGGAATGTCTTCAAATATAAACTACACAGAATCATTCGGTGAAAGTTCTTTCTGATCTGTGCATTCAGCTAACAGAGTTAAACCATACTTTTGATTGAGCAGATCTGAACACTCTTTCTGTAGAAAATGCAACTGGACATTTGGAGCGCTAAGAGAGTAGTAGTGGAAAAAGGAATATATTCAAATATAAACTACACAGAAGCATTCTGTGAAACTTCTTTCTGATCTGAGCATTCAGCTAACAGAGTTAAACCATACTTTTGATTGAGCAGTTTTGAAACACTCTGACTGTAGAAAATGCAACTGGACATTCGTAGCGCTAATTGGATAATAGTGGAAAAAAGAATATGTTCAAATATAAACTACACAGAAGCATTGTATGAAACTTCTTTCTGTTCTGTGCATTCAACTAACAGAGTTGAACCTTACTTTTGATTGAGCCGTTCTGAAACACTCTTTCTGTAGAAACTGCAATTGGACATTCTGAGCGCTAAGAGGCCTATATTGGGAAAAAGAATGTCTACAAATAAAAACTACACAGAAGAATTGTGTGAAACTTCTTTCTGTTCTGTTTGTTCAACTAAAAGAGTTGAACCTTAGTTTTGATTGAGCCGTTCTGAAACACTATTTCTGTAGAAAATGCAAGTGGAGATTCGGAGCGCTAAGAGGGTAATAGTGGAAAAAGGAATGTCTCCAAATATAAACTACACAGAATCATTCTGTGAAACTTCTTTCTGATCTGTGCATTCAGCTAACAGAGTTAAACAATACTTTTGATTGAGCAGATCTGAACACTCTTTCTGTAGAAAATGCAACTGGACATTTGGAGCGCTAAGAGCGTATTAGTGGAAAAAGGAATATATTCAAATATAAACTACACAGAAGCATTCTGTGAAACTTCTTTCTGATCTGAGCATTCAGCTAACAGAGTTAAACCATACTTTTGATTGAGCAGTTTTGAAACACTCTGTCTGTAGAAAATGCAACTGGACATTCGTAGCGCTAAGTGGGTAATAGTGGAAAAAAGAATATGTTCAAATATAAACTACACAGAAGCATTGTATGAAACTTCTTTCTGTTCTGTGCATTCAACTAATAGAGTTGAACCTTACTTTTGATTGAGCCGTTCTGAAACACTCCTTCTGTATAAACTGCAATTGGACATTCTGAGCGCTAAGAGGCCTATATTGGGAAAAAGAATGTCTACAAATAAAAACTACACAGAAGAATTGGGTGAAATTTCTTTCTGTTCTGTTTGTTCAACTAAAAGAGTTGAACCTTAGTTTTGATTGAGCCGTTCTGAAACACTCTTTCTGTAGAAAATGCAAGTGGAGATTCGGAGCGCTAAGAGGGTAATAGTGGAAAAAGGAATGTCTCCAAATATAAACTACACAGAATCATTCTGTGAAACTTATTTCTGATCTGTGCATTCAGCTAACAGAGTTAAACCATACTTTTGATTGAGCAGATCTGAACACTATTTCTGTAGAAAATGCAACTGGACATTTGGAGCGCTAAGAGAGTAGTAGTGGAAAAAGGAATATATTCAAATATAAACTACACAGAAGCATTCTGTGAAACTTCTTTCTGATCTGAGCATTCAGCTAACAGAGTTAAACCATACTTTTGATTGAGCAGTTTTGAAACGCTCTGTCTGTAGAAAATGCAACTGGCCATTCGTAGCGCTAAGTGGGTAATAGTGGAAAAAAGAATATGTTCAAATATAAACTACACAGAAGCATTGTATGAAACTTCTTTCTGTTCTGTGCATTCAACTAACAGAGTTGAACCTTACTTTTGATTGAGCCTTTCTGAAACACTCTTTCTGTAGAAACTGCAATTGGACATTCTGAGCGCTAAGCGGCCTATATTGGGAAAAATAATATCTTCGAATAAAAACTACACAGAAGCATTGTGTGAAACTTATTTCTGATATGTTCATTAAGCTAACAGAGTTAAACCATACTTTTGATTGCGCAGTTCTGAACACTCTTTCTGTAGAAAATGCAAGTGGACATTCGGAGCGCTAAGAGGGTAATAGTGGAAAAAGGAATATATTCAAATATAAACTACACAGTAGCATTCTGTGAAAATTCTTTCTGTTCTGTGCATTCAACTAACAGAGTTGAACCTTACTTTTGATTGAGGCGTTCTGAAACACTCTTTCTGTAGAAACTGCAATTGGACATGCTAAGCGCTAGGAGGCCTACATTGGGAAAAAGAATATCTTCAAATAAAAACTACACAGATGCATTCTGTGAAACTTATTTCTGATCTGTAAATTCAGTTAACAGAGATAAAACATATTTTTGATTGAGCAGTTATGAAACACTCTTTTTGTAGAAAATGCAAGTGGAGATTCGGAGCGCTAAGGGGGTAATAGTGGAAAAAGGAATGTCTTCAAATATAAACTACACAGAATCATTCGGTGAAACTTCTTTCTGATCTGTGCATTCAGCTAACAGAGTTAAACCATACTTTTGATTGAGCAGATCTGAACACTCTTTCTGTAGAAAATGCAACTGGACATTTGGAGCGCTAAGAGAGTAGTAGTGGAAAAAGGAATATATTCAAATATAAACTACACAGAAGCATTCTGTGAAACTTCTTTCTGATCTGAGCATTCAGCTAACAGAGTTAAACCATACTTTTGATTGAGCAGTTTTGAAACACTCTGTCTGTAGAAAATGCAACTGGACATTCGTAGCGCTAAGTGGGTAATAGTGGAAAAAAGAATATGTTCAAATATAAACTACACAGAAGCATTGTATGAAACTTCTTTCTGTTCTGTGCATTCAACTAACAGAGTTGAACCTTACTTTTGATTGAGCCTTTCTGAAACACTCTTTCTGTAGAAACTTCAATTGGACATTCTGAGCGCTAAGAGGCCTATATTGGGAAAAATAATATCTTCGAATAAAAACTACACAGAAGCATTGTGTGAAACTTATTTCTGATATGTTCATTAAGCTAACAGAGTTAAACCATACTTTTGATTGCGCAGTTCTGAACACTCTTTCTGTAGAAAATGCAAGTGGACATTCGGAGCGCTAAGAGGGTAATAGTGGAAAAAGGAATATATTCAAATATAAACTACACAGAAGCATTCTGTGAAAATTTTTTCTGTTCTGTGCATTCACCTAACAGAGTTGAACCTTACTTTTGATTGAGCCGTTCTGAAACACTCTTTCTGTAGAAACTGCAATTGGACATTCTGAGCGCTAAGAGGCCTACATTGGGAAAAAGAATATCTTCAAATAAAAATTACACAGATGCATTCTGTGAAACTTATTTCTGATCTGTAAATTCAGTTAACAGAGATAAAACATATTTTTGATTGAGCAGTTATGAAACACTCTTTTTGTAGAAAATGCAAGTGGAGATTCGGAGCGCTAAGAGGGTAATAGTGGAAAAAGGAATATCTTCAAATATAAACTACACAGAATCACTCGGTGAAACTTCTTTCTGATCTGTGCATTCAGCTAACAAAGTTAAAACACACTTTTGATTGAGCAGATCTGAACACTCTTTCTGTAGAAAATGCAACTGGACATTTGGAGCGCTAAGAGAGTAGTAGTGGAAAAAGGAATATATTCAAATATAAACTACACAGAAGCATTCTGTGAAACTTCTTTCTGATCTGAGCATTCAGCTAACAGAGTTAAACCATACTTTTGATTGAGCAGTTTTGAAACACTCTGTCTGTAGAAAATGCAACTGGACATTCCTAGCGCTAAGTGGGTAATAGTGGAAAAAAGAATATGTTCAAATATAAACTACACAGAAGCATTGTATGAAACTTCTTTCTGTTCTGTGCATTCAACTAATAGAGTTGAACCTTACTTTTGATTGAGCCGTTCTGAAACACTTCTTCTGTATAAACTGCAATTGGACATTCTGAGCGCTAAGAGGCCTATATTGGGAAAAAGAATGTCTACAAATAAAAACTACACAGAAGAATTGGGTGAAACTTCTTTCTGTTCTGTTTGTTCAACTAAAAGAGTTGAACCTTAGTTTTGATTGAGCCGTTCTGAAACACTCTTTCTGTAGAAAATGCAAGTGGAGATTCGGAGCGCTAAGAGGGTAATAGTGGAAAAAGGAATGTCTCCAAATATAAACTACACAGAATCATTCTGTGAAACTTCTTTCTCATCTGTGCATTCAGCTAACAGAGTTAAACCATACTTTTGATTGAGCAGATCTGAACACTCTTTCTGTAGAAAATGCAACTGGACATTTCGAGCGCTAAGAGAGTAGTAGTGGAAAAAGGAATATATTCAAATATAAACTACACAGAAGCATTCTGTGAAACTTCTTTCTGATCTGAGCATTCAGCTAACAAAGTTAAACCATACTTTTGATTGAGCAGTTTTGAAACACTCTGTCTGTAGAAAATGCAACTGGACATTCGTAGCGCTAAGTGGGTAATAGTGCAAAAAAGAATATGTTCAAATATAAACTACACAGAAGCATTGTATGAAACATCTTTCTGTTCTGTTCATTCAACTAACAGAGTTGAACCTTACTTTGGATTGAGCCTTTCTGAAACACTCTTTCTGTAGAAACTGCAATTGGACATTCTGAGCGCTAAGAGACCTATATTGGGAAAAATAATATCTTCGAATAAAAACTACACAGAAGCATTGTGTGAAACTTATTTCTGATATGTTCATTAAGCTAACAGAGTTAAACCATACTTTTGATTGCGCAGTTCTGAACACTCTTTCTGTAGAAATTGCAAGTGGACATTCGGAGCGCTAAGAGGGTAATAGTGGAAAAAGGAATATATTCAAATATAAACTACACAGTAGCATTCTGTGAAAATTCTTTCTGTTCTGTGCATTCAACTAACAGAGTTGAACCTTACTTTTGATTGAGCCGTTCTGAAACACTCTTTCTGTAGAAACTGCAATTGGACATGCTAAGCGCTAAGAGGCCTACATTGGGAAAAAGAATATCTTCAAATAAAAACTACACAGATGCATTCTGTGAAACTTATTTCTGATCTGTAAATTCAGTTAACAGAGATAAAACATATTTTTGATTGAGCAGTTATGAAACACTCTTTTTGTAGAAAATGCAAGTGGAGATTCGGAGCGCTAAGAGGGTAATAGTGGAAAAAGGAATGTCTTCAAATATAAACTACACAGAATCATTCGGTGAAACTTCTTTCTGATCTGTGCATTCAGCTAACAGAGTTAAACCATACTTTTGATTGAGCAGATCTGAACACTCTTTCTGTAGAAAATGCAACTGGACATTTGGAGCGCTAAGAGAGTAGTAGTGGAAAAAGGAATATATTCAAATATAAACTACACAGAAGCATTCTGTGAAACTTCTTTCTGATCTGAGCATTCAGCTAACAGAGTTAAACCATACTTTTGATTGAGCAGTTTTGAAACACTCTGTCTATAGAAAATGCAACTGGACATTCGTAGCGCTAAGTGGGTAATAGTGGAAAAAAGAATATGTTCAAATATAAACTACACAGAAGCATTGTATGAAACTTCTTTCTGTTCTGTGCATTCAACTAACAGAGTTGAACCTTACTTTTGATTGAGCCGTTCTGAAACACTCTCTCTGTAGAAACTGCAATTGGACATTCTGAGCGCTAAGAGGCCTATATTGGGAAAAAGAATGTCTACAAATAAAAACTACACAGAAGAATTGTGTGAAACTTCTTTCTGTTCTGTTTGTTCAACTAAAAGAGTTGAACCTTAGTTTTGATTGAGCCGTTCTGAAACACTATTTCTGTAGAAAATGCAAGTGGAGATTCGGAGCGCTAAGAGGGTAATAGTGGAAAAAGGAATGTCTCCAAATATAAACTACACAGAATCATTCTGTGAAACTTCTTTCTGATCTGTGCATTCAGCTAACAGAGTTAAACAATACTTTTGATTGAGCAGATCTGAACACTCTTTCTGTAGAAAATGCAACTGGACATTTGGAGCGCTAAGAGCGTATTAGTGGAAAAAGGAATATATTCAAATATAAACTACACAGAAGCATTCTGTGAAACTTCTTTCTGATCTGAGCATTCAGCTAACAGAGTTAAACCATACTTTTGATTGAGCAGTTTTGAAACACTCTGTCTGTAGAAAATGCAACTGGACATTCGTAGCGCTAAGTGGGAAATAGTGGAAAAAAGAATATGTTCAAATATAAACTACACAGAAGCATTGTATGAAACTTCTTTCTGTTCTGTGCATTCAACTAACAGAGTTGAACCTTACTTTTGATTGAGCCTTTCTGAAACACTCTTTCTGTAGAAACTGCAATTGGACATTCTGAGCGCTAAGCGGCATATATTGGGAAAAATAATATCTTCGAATAAAAACTACACAGAAGCATTGTGTGAAACTTATTTCTGATATGTTCATTAAGCTAACAGAGTTAAACCATACTTTTGATTGCGCAGTTCTGAACACTCTTTCTGTAGAAAATGCAAGTGGACATTCGGAGCGCTAAGAGGGTAATAGTGGAAAAAGGAATATATTCAAATATAAACTACACAGTAGCATTCTGTGAAAATCCTTTCTGTTCTGTGCATTCAACTAACAGAGTTGAACCTTACTTTTGATTGAGCCGTTCTGAAACACTCTTTCTGTAGAAACTGCAATTGGACATGCTAAGCGCTAAGAGGCCTACATTGGGAAAAAGAATATCTTCAAATAAAAACTACACAGATGCATTCTGTGAAACTTATTTCTGATCTGT
Organism: Symphalangus syndactylus; assembly: GCF_028878055.3. Taxonomy (NCBI): domain Eukaryota; kingdom Metazoa; phylum Chordata; class Mammalia; order Primates; family Hylobatidae; genus Symphalangus; species Symphalangus syndactylus. Next base: position 159,311,992 of record NC_072427.2, read on the forward strand.
AAATTCAGTTAACAGAGATAAAACTTATTTTTGATTGAGCAGTTATGAAACACTCTTTTTGTAGAAAATGCAAGTGGAGATTCGGAGCGCTAAGAGGGTAATAGTGGAAAAAGGAATGTCTTCAAATATAAACTACACAGAATCATTCGGTGAAACTTCTTTCTGATCTGTGCATTCAGCTAAGGGAGTTAAACCATACTTTTGATTGAGCAGATCTGAACACTCTTTCTGTAGAAAATGCAACTGTACATTTGGAGCGCTAAGAGAGTAGTAGTGGAAAAAGTAATATATTCAAATATAAACTACACAGAAGCATTCTGTGAAACTTCTTTCTTTTTTTTTTTTTTTTTTTTTTTTTTTTTTTATCTTATGGTTTATTTATTTTTTTTTTTATTATACTTTAGGGTTTTAGGGTACATGTGCACAATGTGCAGGTTTGTTACATATGTATCCATGTGCCATGTTGAATTCCTGCACCCATTAATTCGTCATTTAGCATTAGGTGTATCTCCTAATGCTGTCCCTCCCCCCTCCCCCCACCCCACAACAGTCCCCGGAGCGTGATGTTCCCCTTCCTGTGTCCATGAGTTCTCATTGTTCAATTCCCACCTATGAGTGAGAACATGCGGTGTTTGGTTTTTTGTCCTTGCGATAGTTTACTGAGAATGATGTTTTCCAGTTTCATCCATGTCCCTACAAAGGACACGAACTCATCATTTTTTATGGCTGCATAGTATTCCATGGTGTATATGTGCCACATTTTCTTAATCCAGTCTATCGTTGTTGGACATTTGGGTTGGTTCCAACTCTTTGCTATTGTGAATAGTGCCGCAATAAACATACGTGTGCATGTGTCTTTATAGCAGCATGATTTATAGTCCTTTGGGTATATACCCAGTAATGGGATGGCTGGGTCAAATGGTATTTCTAGTTCTAGATCCCTGAGGAATCGCCACACTGACTTCCACAATGGTTGAACTAGTTTACAGTCCCACCAACAGTGTAAAAGTGTTCCTATTTCTCCACATCCTCTCCAGCACCTGTTGTTTCCTGATTTTTTAATGATGGCCATTCTAACTGGTGTGAGATGGTATCTCACTGTGGTTTTGATTTGCATTTCTCTGATGGCCAGTGATGAGGAGCATTTCTTCATGTGTTTTTTGGCTGCATAAATGTCTTCTTTTGAGAAGTGTCTGTTCATGTCCTCTGCCCACTTTTTGATGGGGTTGTTTGTTTTTTTCTTGTAAATTTGTTTGAGTTCATTGTAGATTCTGGATATTAGCCCTTTGTCAGATGAGTAGGTTGCAAAAATTTTCTCCCATTGTGTAGGTTGCCTGTTCACTCTGATGATAGTTTCTTTTGCTGTGCAGAAGCTCTTTAGTTTAATGAGATCCCATTTGTCGATTTTGGCTTTTGTTGCCATTGCTTTTGGTGTTTTAGACATGAAGTCCTTGCCCACGCCTATGTCCTGAATGGTATTGCCTAGGTTTTCTTGTAGGATTTTAATGGTTTTAGGTCTAACATATAAGTCTTTAATCCATCTTGAATTAATTTTTGTATAAGGTGTAAGGAAGGGATCCAGTTGCAGCTTTCTACATATGGCTAGCCAGTTTTCCCAGCACCATTTATTAAATAGGGAATCCTTTCCCCATTTCTTGTTTTTGTCAGGTTTGTCAAAGATCAGATAGTTGTAGCTATGCGGCATCATTTCTGAGGGCTCTGTTCTGTTCCATTGATCTATGTCTCTGTTGTGGTACCAGTACCATGCTGTTTTGGTTACTGTAGCCTTGTAGTATGGTTTAAAGTCAGGTAGCGTGATGCCTCCAGCTTTGTTCTTTTGGCTTAGGATTGACTTGGCGATGCGGGCTCTTTTTTGGTTCCATATGAACTTTAAAGTAGTTTTTTCCAATTCTGTGAAGAACGTCATTGGTAGCTGGATGGGGATGGCATTGAATCTATAAATTACCTTGGGCAGTATGGCCATTTTCACGATATTGATTCTTCCAACCCATGAGCATGGAATGTTCTTCCATTTGTTTGTATCCTCTTTTATTTCATTGAGCAGTGGTTTGTAGTTCTCCTTGAAGAGGTCCTTCACATCCCTTGTAAGTTGGATTCCTAGGTATTTTATTCTCTTTGAAGCAATTGTGAATGGGAGTTCACTCATGATTTGGCTCTCTGTTTGTCTGTTATTGGTGTATAAGAATGCTTGTGATTTTTGTACATTAATTTTGTATCCTGAGACTTTGCTGAAGTTGCTAATCAGCTTAAGGAGATTTTGGGCTGAGACAATGGGGTTTTCTAGATATACAATCATGTCATCTGCAAACAGGGACAATTTGACTTCCTCTTTTCCTAATTGAATACCCTTTATTTCCTTCTCCTGCCTGATTGCTCTGGCCAGAACTTCCAGCACTATGTTGAATAGGAGCGGTGAGAGAGGGCATCCCTGTCTTGTGCCAGTTTTCAGAGGGAATGCTTCCAGTTTTTGCCCATTCAGTATGATATTGGCTGTGGGTTTGTTGTAGATAGCTCTTATTATTTTGAGATACGTCCCATCAATACCTAATTTATTGAGAGTTTTTAGCATGAAGGGTTGTTGAATTTTGTCAAAGGCCTTTTCTGCATCTATTGAGATAATCATGTGGTTTTTGTCTTTGGTTCTGTTTATATGCTGGATTAGATTTATTGATTTGCGTATGTTGAACCAGCCTTGCATCCCAGGGATGAAGCCCACTTGATCATGGTGGATAAGCTTTTTGATGTGCTGCTGGATTCGGTTTGCCAGTATTTTATTGAGGATTTTTGCATCAATGTTCATCAAGGACATTGGTCTGAAATTCTCTTTTTTGGTTATGTCTCTGCCAGGTTTTGGTATTAGGATGATGCTGGCTTCGTAAAATGTGTTAGGGAGGATTCCCTCTTTTTCTATCGATTGGAATAGTTTCAGAAGGAATGGTACCAGTTCCTCCTTGTACCTCTGGTAGAATTCAGCTGTGAATCCATCAGGTCCTGGACTCTTTTTGGTTGGTAAGCTATTGATTATTGCCACAATTTCAGAACCTGTTATTGGTCTATTCAGAGATTCAACTTCTTCCTGGTTTAGTCTTGGGAGGGTGTATTTGTCGAGGAATTTATCCATTTCTTCCAGATTTTCTAGTTTATTTGCATAGAGGTGTTTGTAGTATTCTCTGATGGTAGATTGTATTTCTGTGGGATCGGTGGTGATATCCCCTTTTTCGTTTTTTATTGCATCTATTTGATTCTTCTCTCTTTTCTTCTTTATTAGTCTTGCTAGCGGTCCATCAATTTTGTTGATCTTTTCAAAAAACCAGCTCCTGGATTCATTAATTTTTTGAAGGGTTTTTTGTGTCTCTATTTCCTTCAGTTCTGCTCTGATTTTAGTTATTTCTAGCCTTCTGCTAGCTTTTGAATGTGTTTGCTCTTGCTTTTCTAGTTCTTTTAATTGTGATGTTAGGGTGTCAATTTTGGATCTTTCCTGCTTTCTCTTGTGGGCATTTAGTGCTATAAATTTTCCTCTACACACTGCTTTGAATGTGTCCCAGAGATTCTGGTATGTTGTGTCTTTGTTCTCGTTGGTTTCAAAGAACATCTTTATTTCTGCCTTCATTTCATTATGTACCCAATAGTCATTCAGGAGCAGGTTGTTCAGTTTCCATGTAGTTGAGCGGTTTTGACTGAGTTTCTTAATCCTGAGTTCTAGTTTGATTGCACTGTGGTCTGAGAGACAGTTTGTTATAATCTCTGTTCTTTTACATTTGCTGAGAAGAGCTTTACTTCCAACTATGTGGTCAATTTTGGAATAGGTGTGGTGTGGTGCTGAAAAAAATGTATATTCTGTTGATTTGGGGTGGAGAGTTCTGTAGATGTCTATTAGGTCCACTTTGTGTAGAGCTGAGTTCAATTCCTGGATATCCTTGTTAACTTTCTGTCTCGTTGATCTGTCTAATGCTGACAGTGGGGTGTTAAAATCTCCCATTATTATTGTGTGGGAGTTTAAGTCCCTTTGTAGGTCACTGAGGACTTGCTTTATGAATCTGGGTGCTCCTGTGTTGGGTGCATATATATTTAGGATAGTTAGCTCTTCTTGTTGAATTGATCCCTTTACCATTATGTAATGGCCTTCTTTGTCTCTTTTGATCTTTGTTGGTTTAAAGTCTATTTTATCAGAGACTAGGATTGCAACCCCTGCCTTTTTTTGTTTTCCAGTTGCTTGATAGATCTTCCTCCATCCCTTTATTTTGAGTCTATGTGTGTCTCTGCACGTGAGATGGGTTTCCTGAATACAGCACACTGATGGGTCCTGACTCCTTATCCAGTTTGCCAGTCTGTGTCTTTTGATTGGAGCATTTAGCCCATTTACATTTAACGTGAATATTGTTATGTGTGAATCTGATCCTGTCATTATGATGTTAGTTGGTTATTTTGCTCGTTAGTTGCTATAGTTTCTTCCTAGCCTCGATGGTCTTTACAGTTTGGCATGTTTTTGCAGGGGCTGGTACCGGTTGTTCCTTTCCATGTTTAGTGCTTCCTTCAGGAGCTCTTTTAGGGCAGGCCTGGTGGTGACAAAATCACTCAGCGTTTGCTTGTCTGTAAAGTATTTTATTTCTCCTTCACTTATGAAGCTTAGTTTGGCGGGATAGGAAATTCTGGGTTGAAAATTCTTTTCTTTAAGAATGTTGAATATCGGCCCCCACTCTCTTCTGGCTTGTAGAGTTTCTGCTGAGAGATCAGCTGTTAGTCTGATGGGCTTCCCTTTGTGGGTAACCCGACCTTTCTCTCTGGCTGCCCTTAACATTTTTTCCTTCATTTCCACTTTGGTGAATCTGACAATTATGTGTCTTGGAGTTGCCCTTCTCGAGGAGTATCTTTGTGGCGTTCTCTGTATTTCCTGAATCTGAATGCTGGCCTGCCTTGCTAGATTGGGGAAGTTCTCCTGGATATTATCTTGCAGAGTGTTTTCCAACTTGGTTCCATTCTCCCCATCATTTTCAGGTACACCAATCAGACGTAGGTTTGGTCTTTTCACATAGTCCCAAATTTCTTGGAGGCTTTGTTCATTTCTTTTTATTCTTTTTTCTCTAAACTTCCCTTCTCTCTTCATTTCATTCATTTCATCTTCTATCAGCGATACCCTTTCTTCCAGTTGATCGCATCTGCTACTGAGGCTTCTGCATTCTTTGCGTAGTTCTCGAAACTAGGCTTTCAGCTCCATCATCTCCTTGAAGCCCTTCTCTCCATTGGTTATTCTAGTTATCCATTCTTCTAATTTTTTTTCAAAGTTTTTAACTTCTTTGCTATTGTTTTGAATTTCCTCTCGTAGCTCAGAGTAGTTTGATCGTCTGAAGCCTTCTTCTCTCAACTCATCAAAGTCATCCTCCATCCAGCTTTGTTCCGTTGCTGGTGAGGAACTGCGTTCCTTTGGAGGAGGAGAGGTGCTCTGTTTTTTAGAGTTTCCAGTTTTTTTGGTCTGTTTTTTCCCCATCTTTGTGGTTTTGTCTACTTTTTGTCTTCGATGATGGTGATGTACAGATGGGTTTTGGTGTGGATGTCCTTTCTGTTTGTTAATTTTCCTTCTACCAGACAAGACCCTCAGCTGCAGGTCTGTTGGAGCTTACTAGAGGTCCACTCCAGACCCTGTTTGGCTGGGTGTCAGCACCGGTGGCTGCAGAACAGCGGATTTTCGTGAGACCACAAATTCAGCTGTCTGATAGTTCCTCTGAAAGTTTTGTCTCAGAGGAGTACCCGGTTGAATGAGGTGTCAGTCTGTCCCGCTGGGGGGGTGCCTCCCAGTTAGGCGGCTCAGGGGTGAGGGACCCACTTTAGGAGGCAGTCTGTCCGTTCTCAGATCTCCAGCTGCGTGCTGGGAGAACCACTACTCTCTTCAAAGCTGTCAGTCAGACAGGGACATTTAAGGCTGTGGAGGTTCTCGCTGAGTTTTTGGTTGTCTGTGCCCTGCCCCCAGAGGTGGAGCCTACAGAGGCAGGCGGGCCTCCTTGAGCTGTGGTGGGCTCCACCCAGTTCGAGCTTCCTGGCTGCTTTGTTTACCTAAGCAAGCCTGGGCAATGGCGGGCGCCCCTCCCCCAGCCTCGTTGCCGCCTTGCAGCGTGATCTCAGACTGCTGTGCTAGCAATCAGCGAGACTCTGTGGGCATAGGACCCTCCGAGCCAGGTGCGGGACACAATCTAATAGTGTGCCGTTTTCCAGGCCCGTTGGAAAAGCGCAGTATTAGGACGGGACTGACCCGATATTCCAGGTGCCGTCTGTTTTCCCTTTCTTTGACTAGGAAAGGGAACTCCCTGACCCCTTGCGCTTCCCGAGTGAGGCAATGCCTCGCCCTGCTTCGGCTCGCGCACAGTGCGCTTCACCGACTGTCCTGAACCCACTGTTAGGCACTCCCTAGTGAGATGAAACCGGTACCTCAAGCAGAAATGCAGAAATCACCCGTCTTCTGTGTCGCTGGGGCTGGGAGCTGGAGACCGGAGCTGTTCCTATTCGGCCATCTTGGCTCCACCCCCGAAACTTCTTTCTGATCTGAGCATTCAGCTAACAGAGTTAAACCATACTTTTGATTGAGCAGTTTTGAAACACTCTGTCTATAGAAAATGCAACTGGACATTCGTAGCGCTAAGTGCGTAATAGTGGAAAAAAGAATATGTTCAAATATAAACTACACAGAAGCATTGTATGAAACTTCTTTCTGTTCTGTGCATTCAACTAACAGAGTTGAACCTTACTTTTGATTGAGCCGTTCTGAAACACTCTTTCTGTAGAAACTGCAATTGGACATGCTAAGCGCTAAGAGGCCTATATTGGGAAAAAGAATATCTTCAAATAAAAACTACACAGATGCATTCTGTGAAACTTATTTCTGATCTGTAAATTCAGTTAACAGAGATAAAACACATTTTCGATTGAGCAGTTATGAAACACTCTTTCTGTAGAAAATGCAAGTGGAGATTCGGAGAGCTAAGAGGGTAATAGTGGAAAATGGAATGCCTCCAAATATAAACTACACAGAATCATTCGGTGAAACTTCTTTCTGATCTGTGCATTCAGCTAACAGAGTTAAACCATACTTTTGATGGAGCAGATCTGAACACTTTCTGTAGAAAATGCAACTGGATATTTGGAGCGCTAAGAGAGTAGTAGTGGAAAAAGGAATATATTCAAATATAAACTACACAGAAGCATTCTGTGAAACTTCTTTCTGATCTGAGCATTCAGCTAACAGAGTTAAACCATACTTTTGATTGAGCAGTTTTGAAACACTCTGTCTGTAGAAAATGCAACTGGACATTCGTAGCGCTAAGTGGGTAATAGTGGAAAAAGAATATGTTCAAATATAAACTACACAGAAGCATTGTATGAAACTTCTTTCTGTTCTGTGCATTCAACTAACAGAGTTGAACCTTACTTTGGATTGAGCCTTTCTGAAACACTCTTTCTGTAGAAACTGCAATTGGACATTCTGAGCGCTAAGAGGCCTCTATTGGGAAAAATAATATCTTCAAATAAAAACTACACAGAAGCATTGTGTGAAACTTATTTCTGATATGTTCATTAAGCTAACAGAGTTAAACCATACTTTTGATTGCGCAGTTCTGAACACTCTTTCTGTAGAAAATGCAAGTGGACATTCGGAGCGCTAAGAGGGTAATAGTGGAAAAAGGAATATATTCAAATATAAACTACACAGTAGCATTCTGTGAAAATTCTTTCTGTTCTGTGCATTCAACTAACAGAGTTGAACCTTACTTTTGATTGAGCCGTTCTGAAACACTCCTTCTGTAGAAACTGCAATTGGACATTCTGAGCGCTAAGAGGCCTATATTGGGAAAAAGAATGTCTACAAATAAAAACTACACAGAAGAATTGTGTGAAACTTCTTTCTGTTCTGTTTGTTCAACTAAAAGAGTTGAACCTTAGTTTTGATTGAGCCGTTCTGAAACACTCTTTCTGTAGAAAATGCAAGTGGAGATTCGGAGCGCTAAGAGGGTAATAGTGGAAAAAGGAATGTCTCCAAATATAAACTACACAGAATCATTCTGTGAAACTTCTTTCTGATCTGTGCATTCAGCTAACAGAGTAAAACCATACTTTTGATTGAGCAGATCTGAACACTCTTTCTGTAGAAAATGCAACTGGACATTTGGAGCGCTAAGAGCCTAGTAGTGGAAAAATGAATATATTCAAATATAAACTACACAGAAGCATTCTGTGAAACTTCTTTCTCATCTGAGCATTCAGCTAACAGAGTTAAACCATACTTTTGATTGAGCAGTTTTGAAACACTCTGTCTGTAGAAAATGCAACTGGACATTCGTAGCGCTAAGTGGGTAATAGTGGAAAAAAGAATATGTTCAAATATAAACTACACAGAAGCATTGTATGAAACTTCTTTCTGTTCTGTGCATTCGACTAACAGAGTTGAACCTTACTTTTGATTGAGCCGTTCTGAAACACTCTTTCTGTAGAAACTGCAATTGGACATTCTGAGCGCTAAGAGGCCTATATTGGGAAAAAGAATGTCTACAAATAAAAACTACACAGAAGAATTGTGTGAAACTTCTTTCTGTTCTGTTTGTTCAACTAAAAGAGTTGAACCTTAGTTTTGATTGAGCCGTTCTGAAACACTCTTTCTGTAGAAAATGCAAGTGGAGATTCGGAGCGCTAAGAGGGTAATAGTGGAAAAAGGAATGTCTCCAAATATAAACTACACAGAATCATTCTGTGAAACTTCTTTCTGATCTGTGCATTCAGCTAACAGTGTAAAACCATACTTTTGATTGAGCAGATCTGAACACTCTTTCTGGGGAAAATTCAAGTGGAGATTCAGAGCGCTTAGAGGGTAATAGTGGAAAAAGGAATGTCTCCAAACATAAACTACACAGAATCATTCTGTGAAACTTCTTTCTGATGTGTGCATTCAGCTAACAGAGTTAAACCATACTTTTGATTGAGCAGATCTGAACACTCTTTCTGTAGAAAATGCAACTGGACATTTGGAGCGCTAAGAGAGTAGTAGTGGAAAAAGGAATATATTCAAATATAAACTACACAGAAGCATTCTGTGAAACTTCTTTCTGATCTGAGCATTCAGCTAACAGAGTTAAACCATACTTTGAGCAGTTTTGAAACACTCTGTCTGTAGAAAATGCAACTGGACATTCGTAGCGCTAAGTGGGTAATAGTGGAAAAAAGAATATGTTCAAATATAAAATACACAGAAGCATTGTATGAAACTTCTTTCTGTTCTGTGCATTCAACTAACAGAGTTGAACCTTACTTTTGATTGAGCCGTTCTGAAACACTCTTTCTGTAGAAACTGCAATTGGACATTCTGAGCGCTAAGAGGCCTATATTGGGAAAAATAATATCTTCAAATAAAAACTACACAGAAGCATTGTGTGAAACTTATTTCTGATATGTTCATTAAGCTAACAGAGTTAAACCATACTTTTGATTGCGCAGTTCTGAACACTCTTTCTGTAGAAAATGCAAGTGGACATTCGGAGCGCTAAGGGGGTAATAGTGGAAAAAGGAATATATTCAAATATAAACTACACAGTAGCATTCTGTGAAAATTCTTTCTGTTCTGCGCATTCAACTAACAGAGTTGAACCTTACTTTTTATTGAGCCGTTCTGAAACACTCTTTCTGTAGAAACTGCAATTGGACATGCTAAGCGCTAAGAGGCCTATATTGGGAAAAAGAATATCTTCAAATAAAAACTACACAGATGCATTCTGTGAAACTTATTTCTGATCTGTAAATTTAGTTAACAGAGATAAAACACATTTTTGATTGAGCAGTTATGAATCACTCTTTCTGTAGAAAATGCAAGTGGAGATTCGGAGAGCTAAGAGGGTAATAGTGGAAAATGGAATGCCTCCAAATATAAACTACACAGAATCATTCGGTGAAACTTCTTTCTGATCTGTGCATTCAGCTAACAGAGTTAAACCATACTTTTGATGGAGCAGATCTGAACACTTTCTGTAGAAAATGCAACTGGATATTTGGAGCGCTAAGAGAGTAGTAGTGGAAAAAGGAATATATTCAAATATAAACTACACAGAAGCATTCTGTGAAACTTCTTTCTGATCTGAGCATTCAGCTAACAGAGTTAAACCATACTTTTGATTGAGCAGTTTTGAAACACTCTGTCTGTAGAAAATGCAACTGGATATTCGTAGCGCTAAGTGGGTAATAGTGGAAAAAGAATATGTTCAAATATAAACTACACAGAAGCATTGTATGAAACTTCTTTCTGTTCTGTGCATTCAACTAACAGAGTTGAACCTTACTTTGGATTGAGCCTTTCTGAAACACTCTTTCTGTAGAAACTGCAATTGGACATTCTGAGCGCTAAGAGGCGTCTATTGGGAAAAATAATATCTTCAAATAAAAACTACACAGAAGCATTGTGTGAAACTTATTTCTGATATGTTCATTAAGCTAACAGAGTTAAACCATACTTTTGATTGCGCAGTTCTGAACACTCTTTCTGTAGAAAATGCAAGTGGACATTCGGAGCGCTAAGAGGGTAATAGTGGAAAAAGGAATATATTCAAATATAAACTACACAGTAGCATTCTGTGAAAATTCTTTCTGTTCTGTGCATTCAACTAACAGAGTTGAACCTTACTTTTGATTGAGCCGTTCTGAAACACTCTTTCTGTAGAAACTGCAATTGGACATGCTAAGCGCTAAGAGGCCTACATTGGGAAAAAGAATATCTTCAAATAAAAACTACACAGATGCATTCTGTGAAACTTATTTCTGATCTGTAAATTCAGTTAACAGAGATAAAACATATTTTTGATTGAGCAGTTATGAAACACTCTTTCTGTAGAAAATGCAAGTGGAGATTCGGAGCGCTAAGAGGGTAATAGTGGAAAAAGGAATGTCTCCAAATATAAACTACACAGAATCATTCGGTGAAACTTCTTTCTGATCTGTGCATTCAGCTAACAGAGTTAAACCATACTTTGATTGAGCAGATCTGTACACTCTTTCTGTAGAAAATGCAACTGGACATTTGGAGCGCTAAGAGAGTAGTAGTGGAAAAGGAATATATTCAAATATAAACTACACAGAAGCATTCTGTGAAACTTCTTTCTGATCTGAGCATTCAGCTAACAGAGTTAAACCATACTTTTGATTGAGCAGTTTTGAAACACTCTGTCTGTAGAAAATGCAACTGGACATTCGTAGCGCTAAGTGGGTAATAGTGGAAAAAAGAATATGTTCAAATATAAACTACACAGAAGCATTGTATGAAACTTCTTTCTGTTCTGTGCATTCAACTAACAGAGTTGAACCTTACTTTTGATTGAGCCGTTCTGAAACACTCTTTCTGTAGAAACTGCAATTGGACATTCTGAGCGCTAAGAGGCCTATATTGGGAAAAAGAATGTCTACAAATAAAAACTAAACAGAAGAATTGTGTGAAACTTCTTTCTGTTCTGTTTGTTCAACTAAAAGAGTTGAACCTTAGTTTTGATTGAGCCGTTCTGAAACACTCTTTCTGTAGAAAATGCAAGTGGAGATTCGGAGCGCTAAGAGAGTAATAGTGGAAAAAGGAATGTCTCCAAATATAAACTACACAGAATCATTCTGTGAAACTTCTTTCTGATATGTGCATTCAGCTAACAGAGTTAAACCATACTTTTGATTGAGCCGATCTGAACACTCTTTCTGTAGAAAATGCAACTGGACATTTGGAGCGCTAAGAGAGTAGTAGTGGAAAAAGGAATATATTCAAATATAAACTACACAGAAGCATTCTGTGAAACTTCTTTCTGATCTGAGCATTCAGCTAACAGAGTTAAACCATACTTTTGATTGAGCAGTTTTGAAACACTCTGTCTGTAGAAAATGCAACTGGACATTCGTAGCGCTAAGTGGGTAATAGTGGAAAAAAGAATATGTTCAAATATAAACTACACAGAAGCATTGTATGAAACTTCTTTCTGTTCTGTGCATTCAAGTAACAGAGTTGAACGTTACTTTTGATTGAGCCTTTCTGAAACACTCTTTCTGTAGAAACTGCAATTGGACATTCTGAGCGCTAAGAGGCCTATATTGGGAAAAATAATATCTTCAAATAAAAACTACACAGAAGCATTGTGTGAAACTTATTTCTGATATTTTCATTAAGCTAACAGAGTTAAACCATACTTTTGATTGCGCAGTTCTGAACACTCTTTCTGTAGAAAATGCAAGTGGACATTCGGAGCGCTAAGGGGGTAATAGTGGAAAAAGGAATATATTCAAATATAAACTACACAGTAGCATTCTGTGAAAATTCTTTCTGTTCTGGGCATTCAACTAACAGAGTTGAACCTTACTTTTTATTGAGCCGTTCTGAAACACTCTTTCTGTAGAAACTGCAATTGGACATGCTAAGCGCTAAGAGGCCTATATTGGGGAAAAGAATATCTTCAAATAAAAACTACACAGATGCATTCTGTGAAACTTATTTCTGATCTGTAAATTCAGTTAACAGAGATAAAACATATTTTTGATTGAGCAGTTATGAAACACTCTTTCTGTAGAAAATGCAAGTGGAGATTCGGAGCGCTAAGAGGGTAATAGTGGAAAAAGGAATGTCTCCAAATATAAACTACACAGAATCATTCGGTGAAACTTCTTTCTGATCTGTGCATTCAGCTAACAGAGTTAAACCATACTTTTGATTGAGCAGATCTGAACACTCTTTCTGTAGAAAATGCAACTGGACATTTGGAGCGCTAAGAGAGTAGTAGTGGAAAAAGGAATATATTCAAATATAAACTACACAGAAGCATTCTGTGAAACTTCTTTCTGATCTGAACATTCAGCTAACAGAGTTAAACCATACTTTTGATTGAGCAGTTTTGAAACACTCTGTCTGTAGAAAATGCAACTGGACATTCTTAGCGCTAAGTGGGTAATAGTGGAATAAAGATTATGTTCAAATATAAACTACACAGAAGCATTGTATGAAACTTCTTTCTGTTCTGTGCATTCAACTAACAGAGTTGAACCTTACTTTGGATTGAGCCTTTCTGAAACACTCTTTCTGTAGAAACTGCAATTGGACATTCTGAGCGCTAAGAGGCCTATATTGGGAAAAATAATATCTTCAAATAAAAACTACACAGAAGCATTGGGTGAAACTTATTTCTGATATGTTCATTAAGCTAACAGAGTTAAACCATACTTTTGATTGCGCAGTTCTGAACACTCTTTCTGTAGAAAATGCCAGTGGACGTTCGGAGCGCTAAGAGGGTAATAGTGGAAAAAGGAATATATTCAAATATAAACTACACAGTAGCATTCTGTGAAAATTCTTTCTGTTCTGTGCATTCAACTAACAGAGTTGAACCTTACTTTTGATTGAGCCTTTCTGAAACACTCTTTCTGTAGAAACTGCAATTGGACATGCTAAGCGCTAAGAGGCCTACATTGGGAAAAAGAATATCTTCAAATAAAAACTACACAGATGCATTCTGTGAAACTTATTTCTGATCTGTAAATTCAGTTAACAGAGATAAAACATATTTTTGATTGAGCAGTTATGAAACACTCTTTTGTAGAAAATGCAAGTGGAGATTCGGAGCGCTAAGCGGGTAATAGTGGAAAAAGGAATGTCTTCAAATATAAACTACACATAATCATTCGGCGAAACTTCTTTCTGATCTGTGCATTCAGCTAACAGAGTTAAACCATACTTTTGATTGAGCAGATCTGAACACTCTTTCTGTAGAAAATGCAACTGGACATTTGGAGCGCTAAGAGCGTAGTTGTGGAAAAAGGAATATATTCAAATATAAACTACACAGAAACATTCTGTGAAACTTCTTTCTGATCTGAGCATTCAGCTAACAGAGTTAAACCATACTTTTGATTGAGCAGTTTTGAAACACTCTGTCTGTAGAAAATGCAACTGAACATTCGTAGCGCTAAGTGGGTAATAGTGGAAAAAAGAATATGTTCAAATATAAACTACACAGAAGCATTGTATGAAACTTCTTTCTGTTCTGTGCATTCAACTAACAGAGTTGAACCTTACTTTTGATTGAGCCGTTCTGAAACACTCTTTCTGTAGAAACTGCAATTGGACATTCTGAGCGCTAAGAGGCCTATATTGGGAAAAAGAATGTCTACAAATAAAAACTACACAGAAGAATTGTGTGAAACTTCTTTCTGTTCTGTTTGTTCAACTAAAAGAGTTGAACCTTAGTTTTGATTGAGCCGTTCTGAAACACTCTTTCTGTAGAAAATGCAAGTGGAGATTCGGAGCGCTAAGAGGGTAATAGTGGAAAATGGAATGCCTCCAAATATAAACTACACAGAATCATTCGGTGAAACTTCTTTCTGATCTGTGCATTCAGCTAACAGAGTTAAACCATACTTTTGATTGAGCAGATCTGAACACTTTCTGTAGAAAATGCAACTGGATATTTGGAGCGCTAAGAGAGTAGTAGTGGAAAAAGGAATATATTCAAATATAAACTACACAGAAGCATTCTGTGAAACTTCTTTCTGATCTGAGCATTCAGCTAACAGAGTTAAACCATACTTTTGATTGAGCAGTTTTGAAACACTCTGTCTGTAGAAAATGCAACTGGACATTCGTAGCGCTAAGTGGGTAATAGTGGAAAAAAGAATATGTTCAAATATAAACTACACAGAAGCATTGTATGAAACTTCTTTCTGTTCTGTGCATTCAACTAACAGAGTTGAACCTTACTTTGGATTGAGCCTTTCTGAAACAATCTTTCTGTAGAAACTGCAATTGGACATTCTGAGCGCTAAGAGGCCTATATTGGGAAAAATAATATCTTCAAATAAAAACTACACAGAAGCATTGTGTGAAACTTATTTCTGATATGTTCATTAAGCTAACAGAGTTAAACCATACTTTTGATTGCGCAGTTCTGAACACTCTTTCTGTAGAAAATGCAAGTGGACATTCGGAGCGCTAAGGGGGTAATAGTGGAAAAAGGAATATATTCAAATATAAACTACACAGTAGCATTCTGTGAAAATTCTTTCTGTTCTGCGCATTCAACTAACAGAGTTGAACCTTACTTTTTATTGAGCCGTTCTGAAACACTCTTTCTGTAGAAACTGCAATTGGACATGCTAAGCGCTAAGAGGCCTATATTGGAAAAAAGAATATCTTCAAATAAAAACTACACAGATGCATTCTGTGAAACTTATTTCTGATCTGTAAATTCAGTTAACAGAGATAAAACACATTTTTGATTGAGCAGTTATGAAACACTCTTTCTGTAGAAAATGCAAGTGGAGATTCGGAGAGCTAAGAGGGTAATAGTGGAAAATGGAATGCCTCCAAATATAAACTACACAGAATCATTCGGTGAAACTTCTTTCTGATCTGTGCATTCAGCTAACAGTGTTAAACCATACTTTTGATTGAGCAGATCTGAACACTTTCTGTAGAAAATGCAACTGGATATTTGGAGCGCTAAGAGAGTAGTAGTGGAAAAAGGAATATATTCAAATATAAACTACACAGAAGCATTCTGTGAAACTTCTTTCTGATCTGAGCATTCAGCTAACAGAGTTAAACCATACTTTTGATTGAGCAGTTTTGAAACACTCTGTCTGTAGAAAATGCAACTGGACATTCGTAGCGCTAAGTGGGTAATAGTGGAAAAAAGAATATGTTCAAATATAAACTACACAGAAGCATTGTATGAAACTTCTTTCTGTTCTGTGCATTCAACTAACAGAGTTGAACCTTACTTTGGATTGAGCCTTTCTGAAACAATCTTTCTGTAGAAACTGCAATTGGACATTCTGAGCGCTAAGAGGCCTCTATTGGGAAAAATAATATCTTCAAATAAAAACTACACAGAAGCATTGTGTGAAACTTATTTCTGATATGTTCATTAAGCTAACAGAGTTAAACCATACTTTTGATTGCGCAGTTCTGAACACTCTTTCTGTAGAAAATGCAAGTGGACATTCGGAGCGCTAAGAGGGTAATAGTGGAAAAAGGAATATATTCAAATATAAACTACACAGTAGCATTCTGTGAAAATTCTTTCTGTTCTGTGCATTCAACTAACAGAGTTGAACCTTACTTTTGATTGAGCCGTTCTGAAACACTCTTTCTGTAGAAACTGCAATTGGACATGCTAAGCGCTAAGAGGCCTACATTGGGAAAAAGAATATCTTCAAATAAAAACTACACAGATGCATTCTGTGAAACTTATTTCTGATCTGTAAATTCAGTTAACAGAGATAAAACATATTTTTGATTGAGCAGTTATGAAACACTCCTTTTGTAGAAAATGCAAGTGGAGATTCTGAGCGATAAGTGGGTAATAGTGGAAAAAGGAATGTCTTCAAATATAAACTACACAGAATCATTCGGTGAAACTTCTTTCTGATCTGTGCATTCAGCTAACAGAGTTAAACCATACTTTTGATTGAGCAGATCTGAACACTCTTTCTGTAGAAAATGCAACTGGACATTTGGAGCGCTAAGAGCGTATTAGTGGAAAAAGTAATATATTCAAATATAAACTACACAGAAGCATTCTGTGAAACTTCTTTCTGATCTGAGCATTCAGCTAACAGAGTTAAGCCATACTTTTGATTGAGCAGTTTTGAAACACTCTGTCTGTAGAAAATGCAACTGGACATTCGTAGCGCTAAGTGGGTAATAGTGGAAAAAAGAATATGTTCAAATATAAACTACACAGAAGCATTGTATGAAACTTCTTTCTGTTCTGTGCATTCAACTAACAGGGTTGAACCTTACTTTTGATTGAGCCGTTCTGAAACACTCTTTCTGTAGAAACTGCAATTGGACATTCTGAGCGCTAAGAGGCCTATATCGGAAAAAAGAATGTCTACAAATAAAAACTACACAGAAGAATTGTGTGAAACTTCTTTCTGTTCTGTTTGTTCAACTAAAAGAGTTGAACCTTAGTTTTGATTGAGCCGTTCTGAAACACTCTTTCTGTAGAAAATGCAAGTGGAGATTCGGAGCGCTAAGAGAGTAATAGTGGAAAAAGGAATGTCTCCAAATATAAACTACACAGAATCATTCTGTGAAACTTCTTTCTGATATGTGCATTCAGCTAACAGAGTTAAACCATACTTTTGATTGAGCCGATCTGAACACTCTTTCTGTAGAAAATGCAACTGGACATTTGGAGCGCTAAGAGAGTAGTAGTGGAAAAAGGAATATATTCAAATATAAACTACACAGAAGCATTCTGTGAAACTTCTTTCTGATCTGAGCATTCAGCTAACAGAGTTAAACCATACTTTTGATTGAGCAGTTTTGAAACACTCTGTCTGTAGAAAATGCAACTGGACATTCGTAGCGCTAAGTGGGTAATAGTGGAAAAAAGAATATGTTCAAATATAAACTACACAGAAGCATTGTATGAAACTTCTTTCTGTTCTGTGCATTCAAGTAACAGAGTTGAACGTTACTTTTGATTGAGCCTTTCTGAAACACTCTTTCTGTAGAAACTGCAATTGGACATTCTGAGCGCTAAGAGGCCTATATTGGGAAAAATAATATCTTCAAATAAAAACTACACAGAAGCATTGTGTGAAACTTATTTCTGATATTTTCATTAAGCTAACAGAGTTAAACCATACTTTTGATTGCGCAGTTCTGAACACTCTTTCTGTAGAAAATGCAAGTGGACATTCGGAGCGCTAAGGGGGTAATAGTGGAAAAAGGAATATATTCAAATATAAACTACACAGTAGCATTCTGTGAAAATTCTTTCTGTTCTGGGCATTCAACTAACAGAGTTGAACCTTACTTTTTATTGAGCCGTTCTGAAACACTCTTTCTGTAGAAACTGCAATTGGACATGCTAAGCGCTAAGAGGCCTATATTGGGGAAAAGAATATCTTCAAATAAAAACTACACAGATGCATTCTGTGAAACTTATTTCTGATCTGTAAATTCAGTTAACAGAGATAAAACATATTTTTGATTGAGCAGTTATGAAACACTCTTTCTGTAGAAAATGCAAGTGGAGATTCGGAGCGCTAAGAGGGTAATAGTGGAAAAAGTAATGTCTCCAAATATAAACTACACAGAATCATTCGGTGAAACTTCTTTCTGATCTGTGCATTCAGCTAACAGAGTTAAACCATACTTTTGATTGAGCAGATCTGAACACTCTTTCTGTAGAAAATGCAACTGGACATTTGGAGCGCTAAGAGAGTAGTAGTGGAAAAAGGAATATATTCAAATATAAACTACACAGAAGCATTCTGTGAAACTTCTTTCTGATCTGAACATTCAGCTAACAGAGTTAAACCATACTTTTGATTGAGCAGTTTTGAAACACTCTGTCTGTAGAAAATGCAACTGGACATTCTTAGCGCTAAGTGGGTAATAGTGGAATAAAGATTATGTTCAAATATAAACTACACAGAAGCATTGTATGAAACTTCTTTCTGTTCTGTGCATTCAACTAACAGAGTTGAACCTTACTTTGGATTGAGCCTTTCTGAAACACTCTTTCTGTAGAAACTGCAATTGGACATTCTGAGCGCTAAGAGGCCTATATTGGGAAAAATAATATCTTCAAATAAAAACTACACAGAAGCATTGGGTGAAACTTATTTCTGATATGTTCATTAAGCTAACAGAGTTAAACCATACTTTTGATTGCGCAGTTCTGAACACTCTTTCTGTAGAAAATGCCAGTGGATGTTCGGAGCGCTAAGAGGGTAATAGTGGAAAAAGGAATATATTCAAATATAAACTACACAGTAGCATTCTGTGAAAATTCTTTCTGTTCTGTGCATTCAACTAACAGAGTTGAACCTTACTTTTGATTGAGCCTTTCTGAAACACTCTTTCTGTAGAAACTGCAATTGGACATGCTAAGCGCTAAGAGGACTACATTGGGAAAAAGAATATCTTCAAATAAAAACTACACAGATGCATTCTGTGAAACTTATTTCTGATCTGTAAATTCAGTTAACAGAGATAAAACATATTTTTGATTGAGCAGTTATGAAACACTCTTTTTGTAGAAAATGCAAGTGGAGATTCGGAGCGCTAAGCGGGTAATAGTGGAAAAAGGAATGTCTTCAAATATAAACTACACATAATCATTCGGCGAAACTTCTTTCTGATCTGTGCATTCAGCTAACAGAGTTAAACCATACTTTTGATTGAGCAGATCTGAACACTCTTTCTGTAGAAAATGCAACTGGACATTTGGAGCGCTAAGAGCGTAGTTGTGGAAAAAGGAATATATTCAAATATAAACTACACAGAAACATTCTGTGAAACTTCTTTCTGATCTGAGCATTCAGCTAACAGAGTTAAACCATACTTTTGATTGAGCAGTTTTGAAACACTCTGTCTGTAGAAAATGCAACTGAACATTCGTAGCGCTAAGTGGGTAATAGTGGAAGAAAGAATATGTTCAAATATAAACTACACAGAAGCATTGTATGAAACTTCTTTCTGTTCTGTGCATTCAACTAACAGAGTTGAACCTTACTTTTGATTGAGCCGTTCTGAAACACTCTTTCTGTAGAAACTGCAATTGGACATTCTGAGCGCTAAGAGGCCTATATTGGGAAAAAGAATGTCTACAAATAAAAACTACACAGAAGAATTGTGTGAAACTTCTTTCTGTTCTGTTTGTTCAACTAAAAGAGTTGAACCTTAGTTTTGATTGAGCCGTTCTGAAACACTCTTTCTGTAGAAAATGCAAGTGGAGATTCGGAGCGCTAAGAGGGTAATAGTGGAAAATGGAATGCCTCCAAATATAAACTACACAGAATCATTCGGTGAAACTTCTTTCTGATCTGTGCATTCAGCTAACAGAGTTAAACCATACTTTTGATTGAGCAGATCTGAACACTTTCTGTAGAAAATGCAACTGGATATTTGGAGCGCTAAGAGAGTAGTAGTGGAAAAAGGAATATATTCAAATATAAACTACACAGAAGCATTCTGTGAAACTTCTTTCTGATCTGAGCATTCAGCTAACAGAGTTAAACCATACTTTTGATTGAGCAGTTTTGAAACACTCTGTCTGTAGAAAATGCAACTGGACATTCGTAGCGCTAAGTGGGTAATAGTGGAAAAAAGAATATGTTCAAATATAAACTACACAGAAGCATTGTATGAAACTTCTTTCTGTTCTGTGCATTCAACTAACAGAGTTGAACCTTACTTTGGATTGAGCCTTTCTGAAACAATCTTTCTGTAGAAACTGCAATTGGACATTCTGAGCGCTAAGAGGCCTATATTGGGAAAAATAATATCTTCAAATAAAAACTACACAGAAGCATTGTGTGAAACTTATTTCTGATATGTTCATTAAGCTAACAGAGTTAAACCATACTTTTGATTGCGCAGTTCTGAACACTCTTTCTGTAGAAAATGCAAGTGGACATTCGGAGCGCTAAGGGGGTAATAGTGGAAAAAGGAATATATTCAAATATAAACTACACAGTAGCATTCTGTGAAAATTCTTTCTGTTCTGCGCATTCAACTAACAGAGTTGAACCTTACTTTTTATTGAGCCGTTCTGAAACACTCTTTCTGTAGAAACTGCAATTGGACATGCTAAGCGCTAAGAGGCCTATATTGGAAAAAAGAATATCTTCAAATAAAAACTACACAGATGCATTCTGTGAAACTTATTTCTGATCTGTAAATTCAGTTAACAGAGATAAAACACATTTTTGATTGAGCAGTTATGAAACACTCTTTCTGTAGAAAATGCAAGTGGAGATTCGGAGAGCTAAGAGGGTAATAGTGGAAAATGGAATGCCTCCAAATATAAACTACACAGAATCATTCGGTGAAACTTCTTTCTGATCTGTGCATTCAGCTAACAGTGTTAAACCATACTTTTGATTGAGCAGATCTGAACACTTTCTGTAGAAAATGCAACTGGATATTTGGAGCGCTAAGAGAGTAGTAGTGGAAAAAGGAATATATTCAAATATAAACTACACAGAAGCATTCTGTGAAACTTCTTTCTGATCTGAGCATTCAGCTAACAGAGTTAAACCATACTTTTGATTGAGCAGTTTTGAAACACTCTGTCTGTAGAAAATGCAACTGGACATTCGTAGCGCTAAGTGGGTAATAGTGGAAAAAAGAATATGTTCAAATATAAACTACACAGAAGCATTGTATGAAACTTCTTTCTGTTCTGTGCATTCAACTAACAGAGTTGAACCTTACTTTGGATTGAGCCTTTCTGAAACAATCTTTCTGTAGAAACTGCAATTGGACATTCTGAGCGCTAAGAGGCCTCTATTGGGAAAAATAATATCTTCAAATAAAAACTACACAGAAGCATTGTGTGAAACTTATTTCTGATATGTTCATTAAGCTAACAGAGTTAAACCATACTTTTGATTGCGCAGTTCTGAACACTCGTTCTGTAGAAAATGCAAGTGGACATTCGGAGCGCTAAGAGGGTAATAGTGGAAAAAGGAATATATTCAAATATAAACTACACAGTAGCATTCTGTGAAAATTCTTTCTGTTCTGTGCATTCAACTAACAGAGTTGAACCTTACTTTTGATTGAGCCGTTCTGAAACACTCTTTCTGTAGAAACTACAATTGGACATGCTAAGCGCTAAGAGGCCTACATTGGGAAAAAGAATATCTTCAAATAAAAACTACACAGATGCATTCTGTGAAACTTATTTCTCATCTGTAAATTCAGTTAACAGAGATAAAACATATTTTTGATTGAGCAGTTATGAAACACTCTTTTTGTAGAAAATGCTAGTGGAGATTCGGAGCGCTAAGCGGGTAATAGTGGAAAAAGGAATGTCTTCAAATATAAACTACACAGAATCATTCGGTGAAACTTCTTTCTGATCTGTGCATTCAGCTAACAGAGTTAAACCATACTTTTGATTGAGCAGATCTGAACACTCTTTCTGTAGAAAATGCAACTGGACATTTGGAGCGCTAAGAGCGTAGTAGTGGAAAAAGGAATATATTCAAATATAAACTACACAGAAACATTCTGTGAAACTTCTTTCTGATCTGAGCATTCAGCTAACAGAGTTAAACCATACTTTTGATTGAGCAGTTTTGAAACACTCTGTCTGTAGAAAATGCAACTGAACATTCGTAGCGCTAAGTGGGTAATAGTGGAAAAAAGAATATGTTCAAATATAAACTACACAGAAGCATTGTATGAAACTTCTTTCTGTTCTGTGCATTCAACTAACAGAGTTGAACCTTACTTTTGATTGAGCCGTTCTGAAACACTCTTTCTGTAGAAACTGCAATTGGACATTCTGAGCGCTAAGAGGCCTATATTGGGAAAAAGAATGTCTACAAATAAAAACTACACAGAAGAATTGTGTGAAACTTCTTTCTGTTCTGTTTGTTCAACTAAAAGAGTTGAACCTTAGTTTTGATTGAGCCGTTCTGAAACACTCTTTCTGTAGAAAATGCAAGTGGAGATTCGGAGCGCTAAGAGGGTAATAGTGGAAAAAGGAATGTCTCCAAATATAAACTACACAGAATCATTCTGTGAAACTTCTTTCTGATCTGTGCATTCAGCTAACAGAGTAAAACCATACTTTTGATTGAGCAGATCTGAACACTCTTTCTGTAGAAAATGCAACTGGACTTTTGGAGCGCTAAGAGAGTAGTAGTGGAAAAAGGAATATATTCAAATATAAACTACACAGAAGCATTCTGTGAAACTTCTTTCTGATCTGAGCATTCAGCTAACAGAGTTAAACCATACTTTTGATTGAGCAGTTTTGAAACACTGTGTCTGTAGAAAATGCAACTGGACATTCGTAGCGCTAAGTGGGTAATAATGGAAAAAAGAATATGTTCAAATATAAACTACACAGAAGCATTGTATGAAACTTCTTTCTGTTCTGTGCATTCAACTAACAGAGTTGAACCTTACTTTTGATTGAGCCTTTCTGAAACACTCTTTCTGTAGAAACTGCAATTGGACATTCTGAGCGCTAAGAGGCCTATATTGGGAAAAATAATATCTTCAAATAAAAACTACACAGAAGCATTGTGTGAAACTTATTTCTGATATGTTCATTAAGCTAACAGAGTTAAACCATACTTTTGATTGCGCAGTTCTGAACACTCTTTCTGTAGAAAATGCAAGTGGACATTCGGAGCGCTAAGGGGGTAATAGTGGAAAAAGGAATATATTCAAATATAAACTACACAGTAGCATTCTGTGAAAATTCTTTCTGTTCTGCGCATTCAACTAACAGAGTTGAACCTTACTTTTTATTGAGCCGTTCTGAAACACTCTTTCTGTAGAAACTGCAATTGGACATGCTAAGCGCTAAGAGGCCTATATTGGGAAAAAGAATATCTTCAAATAAAAACTACACAGATGCATTCTGTGAAACTTATTTCTGATCTGTAAATTCAGTTAACAGAGATAAAACACATTTTTGATTGAGCAGTTATGAAACACTCTTTCTGTAGAAAATGCAAGTGGAGATTCGGAGAGCTAAGAGGGTAATAGTGGAAAATGGAATGCCTCCAAATATAAACTACACAGAATCATTCGGTGAAACTTCTTTCTGATCTGTGCATTCAGCTAACAGAGTTAAACCATACTTTTGATTGAGCAGATCTGAACACTTTCTGTAGAAAATGCAACTGGATATTTGGAGCGCTAAGAGAGTAGTAGTGGAAAAAGGAATATATTCAAATATAAACTACACAGAAGCATTCTGTGAAACTTCTTTCTGATCTGAGCATTCAGCTAACAGAGTTAAACCATACTTTTGATTGAGCAGTTTTGAAACACTCTGTCTGTAGAAAATGCAACTGGACATTCGTAGCGCTAAGTGGGTAATAGTGGAAAAAAGAATATGTTCAAATATAAACTACACAGAAGCATTGTATGAAACTTCTTTCTGTTCTGTGCATTCAACTAACAGAGTTGAACCTTACTTTGGATTGAGCCTTTCTGAAACACTCTTTCTGTAGAAACTGCAATTGGACATTCTGAGCGCTAAGAGGCCTCTATTGGGAAAAATAATATCTTCAAATAAAACTACACAGAAGCATTGTGTGAAACTTATTTCTGATATGTTCATTAAGCTAACAGAGTTAAACCATACTTTTGATTGCGCAGTTCTGAACACTCGTTCTGTAGAAAATGCAAGTGGACATTCGGAGCGCTAAGAGGGTAATAGTGGAAAAAGGAATATATTCAAATATAAACTACACAGTAGCATTCTGTGAAAATTCTTTCTGTTCTGTGCATTCAACTAACAGAGTTGAACCTTACTTTTGACTGAGCCGTTCTGAAACACTCTTTCTGTAGAAACTACAATTGGACATGCTAAGCGCTAAGAGGCCTACATTGGGAAAAAGAATATCTTCAAATAAAAACTACACAGATGCATTCTGTGAAACTTATTTCTGATCTGTAAATTCAGTTAACAGAGATAAAACATATTTTTGATTGAGCAGTTATGAAACACTCCTTTTGTAGAAAATGCAAGTGGAGATTCGGAGCGCTAAGTGGGTAATAGTGGAAAAAGGAATGTCTTCAAATATAAACTACACAGAATCATTCGGTGAAACTTCTTTCTGATCTGTGCATTCAGCTAACAGAGTTAAACCATACTTTTGATTGAGCAGATCTGAACACTCTTTCTGTAGAAAATGCAACTGGACATTTGGAGCGCTAAGAGCGTAGTAGTGGAAAAAGTAATATATTCAAATATAAACTACACAGAAGCATTCTGTGAAACTTCTTTCTGATCTGAGCATTCAGCTAACAGAGTTAAACCATACTTTTGATTGAGCAGTTTTGAAACACTCTGTCTGTAGAAAATGTAACTGGACATTCGTAGCGCTAAGTGGGTAATAGTGGAAAAAAGAATATGTTCAAATATAAACTACACAGAAGCATTGTATGAAACTCCTTTCTGTTCTGTGCATTCAACTAACAGGGTTGAACCTTACTTTTGATTGAGCCGTTCTGAAACACTCCTTCTGTAGAAACTGCAATTGGACATTCTGAGCGCTAAGAGGCCTATATTGGGAAAAAGAATGTCTACAAATAAAAACTACACAGAAGAATTGTGTGAAACTTCTTTCTGTTCTGTTTGTTCAACTAAAAGATTTGAACCTTAGTTTTGATTGAGCCGTTCTGAAACTCTCTTTCTGTAGAAAATGCAAGTGTAGATTCGGAGCGCTAAGAGGGTAATAGTGGAAAAAGGAATGTCTCCAAATATAAACTACACAGAATCATTCTGTGAAACTTCTTTCTGATCTGTGCATTCAGCTAACAGAGTAAAACCATACTTTTGATTGAGCAGATCTGAACACTCTTTCTGTAGAAAATGCAACTGGACTTTTGGAGCGCTAAGAGAGTTGTAGTGGAAAAAGGAATATATTCAAATATAAACTACACAGAAGCATTCTGTGAAA
This sequence comes from Symphalangus syndactylus, assembly GCF_028878055.3. Taxonomy (NCBI): domain Eukaryota; kingdom Metazoa; phylum Chordata; class Mammalia; order Primates; family Hylobatidae; genus Symphalangus; species Symphalangus syndactylus. The sequence goes on from NC_072427.2 coordinate 159,337,456, forward strand.
CTTCTTTCTGATCTGAGCATTCAGCTAACAGAGTTAAACCATACTTTTGATTGAGCAGTTTTGAAACACTGTGTCTGTAGAAAATGCAACTGGACATTCGTAGCGCTAAGTGGGTAATAGTGGAAAAAAGAATATGTTCAAATATAAACTACACAGAAGCATTGTATGAAACTTCTTTCTGTTCTGTGCATTCAACTAACAGAGTTGAACCTTACTTTTGATTGAGCCTTTCTGAAACACTCTTTCTGTAGAAACTGCAATTGGACATTCTGAGCGCTAAGAGGCCTATATTGGGAAAAATAATATCTTCAAATAAAAACTACCCAGAAGCATTGTGTGAAACTTATTTCTGATATGTTCATTAAGCTAACAGAGTTAAACCATACTTTTGATTGCGCAGTTCTGAACACTCTTTCTGTAGAAAATGCAAGTGGACATTCGGAGCGCTAAGGGGGTAATAGTGGAAAAAGGAATATATTCAAATATAAACTACACAGTAGCATTCTGTGAAAATTCTTTCTGTTCTGCGCATTCAACTAACAGATTTGAACCTTACTTTTTATTGAGCCGTTCTGAAACACTCTTTCTGTAGAAACTGCAATTGGACATGCTAAGCGCTAAGAGGCCTATATTGGGAAAAAGAATATCTTCAAATAAAAACTACACAGATGCATTCTGTGAAACTTATTTCTGATCTGTAAATTCAGTTAACAGAGATAAAACACATTTTTGATTGAGCAGTTATGAAACACTCTTTCTGTAGAAAATGCAAGTGGAGATTCGGAGAGCTAAGAGGGTAATAATGGAAAATGGAATGCCTCCAAATATAAACTACACAGAATCATTCGGTGAAACTTCTTTCTGATATGTGCATTCAGCTAACAGAGTTAAACCATACTTTTGATTGAGCAGATCTGAACACTTTCTGTAGAAAATGCAACTGGATATTTAGAGCGCTAAGAGAGTAGTAGTGGAAAAAGGAATATATTCAAATATAAAATACACAGAAGCATTCTGTGAAACTTCTTTCTGATCTGAGCATTCAGCTAACAGAGTTAAACCATACTTTTGATTGAGCAGTTTTGAAACACTCTGTCTGTAGAAAATGCAACTGGACATTCGTAGCGCTAAGTGGGTAATAGTGGAAAAAAGAATATGTTCAAATATAAACTACACAGAAGCATTGTATGAAACTTCTTTCTGTTCTGTGCATTCAACTAACAGAGTTGAACGTTACTTTTGATTGAGCCTTTCTGAAACACTCTTTCTGTAGAAACTGCAATTGGACATTCTGAGCGCTAAGAGGCCTCTATTGGGAAAAATAATATCTTCAAATAAAAACTACACAGAAGCATTGTGTGAAACTTATTTCTGATATGTTCATTAAGCTAACAGAGTTAAACCATACTTTTGATTGCGCAGTTCTCAACACTCTTTCTGTAGAAAATGCAAGTGGACATTCGGAGCGCTAAGGGGGTAATAGTGGAAAAAGGAATATATTCAAATATAAACTACACAGTAGCATTCTGTGAAAATTCTTTCTGTTCTGTGCATTCAACTAACAGAGTTGAACCTTACTTTTTATTGAGCCGTTCTGAAACACTCTTTCTGTAGAAACTGCAATTGGACATGCTAAGCGCTAAGAGGCCTATATTGGGGAAAAGAATATCTTCAAATAAAAACTACACAGATGCATTCTGTGAAACTTATTTCTGATCTGTAAATTCAGTTAACAGAGATAAAACATATTTTTGATTGAGCAGTTATGAAACACTCTTTCTGTAGAAAATGCAAGTGGAGATTCGGAGCGCTAAGATGGTAATAGTGGAAAAAGGAATGTCTCCAAATATAAACTACACAGAATCATTCGGTGAAACTTCTTTCTGATCTGTGCATTCAGCTAACAGAGTTAAACCATACTTTTGATTGTGCAGATCTGAACACTCTTTCTGTAGAAAATGCAACTGGACATTTGGAGCGCTAAGAGAGTAGTAGTGGAAAAAGGAATATATTCAAATATAAACTACACAGAAGCATTCTGTGAAACTTCTTTCTGATCTGAGCATTCAGCTAACAGAGTTAAACCATACTTTTGATTGAGCAGTTTTGAAACACTCTGTCTGTAGAAAATGCAACTGGACATTCTTAGCGCTAAGTTGGTAATAGTGGAAAAAAGATTATGTTCAAATATAAACTACACAGAAGCATTGTATGAAACTTCTTTCTGTTCTGTGCATTCAACTAACAGAGTTGAACCTTACTTTGGATTGAGCCTTTCTGAAACACTCTTTCTGTAGAAACTGCAATTGGACATTCTGAGCGCTAAGAGGCCTATATTGGGAAAAATAATATCTTCAAATAAAAACTACACAGAAGCATTGGGTGAAACTTATTTCTGATATGTTCATTAAGCTAAGAGAGTTAAACCATACTTTTGATTGCGCAGTTCTGAACACTCTTTCTGTAGAAAATGCCAGTGGACGTTCGGAGCGCTAAGAGGGTAATAGTGGAAAAAGGAATATATTCAAATATAAACTACACAGTAGCATTCTGTGAAAATTCTTTCTGTTCTGTGCATTCAACTAACAGAGTTGAACCTTACTTTTGATTGAGCCTTTCTGAAACACTCTTTCTGTAGAAACTGCAATTGGACATGCTAAGCGCTAAGAGGCCTACATTGGGAAAAAGAATATCTTCAAATAAAAACTACACAGATGCATTCTGTGAAACTTATTTCTGATCTGTAAATTCAGTTAACAGAGATAAAACATATTTTTGATTGAGCAGTTATGAAACACTCTTTTTGTAGAAAATGCAAGTGGAGATTCGGAGCGCTAAGCGGGTAATAGTGGAAAAAGGAATGTCTTCAAATATAAACTACACAGAATCATTCGGTGAAACTTCTTTCTGATCTGTGCATTCAGCTAACAGAGTTAAACCATACTTTTGATTGAGCAGATCTGAACACTCTTTCTGTAGAAAATGCAACTGGACATTTGGAGCGCTAAGAGCGTAGTAGTGGAAAAAGGAATATATTCAAATATAAACTACACAGAAACATTCTGTGAAACTTCTTTCTGATCTGAGCATTCAGCTAACAGAGTTAAACCATACTTTTGTTTGAGCAGTTTTGAAACACTCTGTCTGTAGAAAATGCAACTGAACATTCGTAGCGCTAAGTGGGTAATAGTGGAAAAAAGAATATGTTCAAATATAAAATACACAGAAGGATTGTATGAAACTTCTTTCTGTTCTGTGCATTCAACTAACAGAGTTGAACCTTACTTTTGATTGAGCCGTTCTGAAACACTCTCTCTGTAGAAACTGCAATTGGACATTCTGAGCGCTAAGAGGCCTATATTGGGAAAAAGAATGTCTACAAATAAAAACTACACAGAAGAATTGTGTGAAACTTCTTTCTGTTCTGTTTGTTCAACTAAAAGAGTTGAACCTTAGTTTTGATTGAGCCGTTCTGAAACACTCTTTCTGTAGAAAATGCAAGTGGAGATTCGGAGCGCTAAGAGGGTAATAGTGGAAAAAGGAATGTCTCCAAATATAAACTACACAGAATCATTCTGTGAAACTTCTTTCTGATCTGTGCATTCAGCTAACAGAGTAAAACCATACTTTTGATTGAGCAGATCTGAACACTCTTTCTGTAGAAAATGCAACTGGACTTTTGGAGCGCTAAGAGAGTCGTAGTGGAAAAAGGAATATATTCAAATATAAACTACACAGATGCATTCTGTGAAACTTCTTTCTGATCTGAGCATTCAGCTAACAGAGTTAAACCATACTTTTGATTGAGCAGTTTTGAAACACTCTGTCTGTAGAAAATGCAACTGGACATTCGTAGCGCTAAGTGGGTAATAGTGGAAAAAAGATTATGTTCAAATATAAACTACACAGAAGCATTGTATGAAACTTCTTTCTGTTCTGTGCATTCAACTAACAGAGTTGAACCTTACTTTGGTTTGAGCCTTTCTGAAACACTCTCTCTGTAGAAACTGCAATTGGACATTCTGAGCGCTAAGAGGCCTATATTGGGAAAAATAATATCTTCAAATAAAAACTACACAGAAGCATTGTGTGAAACTTATTTCTGATATGTTCATTAAGCTAACAGAGTTAAACCATACTTTTGATTGCGCAGTTCTGAACACTCTTTCTTAGAAAATGCAAGTGGACATTCGGAGCGCTAAGGGGGTAATAGTGGAAAAAGGAATATATTCAAATATAAACTACACAGTAGCATTCTGTGAAAATTCTTTCTGTTCTGCGCATTCAACTAACAGAGTTGAAACTTACTTTTTATTGAGCCGTTCTGAAACACTCTTTCTGTAGAAACTGCAATTGGACATGCTAAGCGCTAAGAGGCCTATATTGGGAAAAAGAATATCTTCAAATATAAACTACACAGATGCATTCTGTGAAACTTATTTCTGATCTGTAAATCCAGTTAACAGAGATAAAACACATTTTTGATTGAGCAGTTATGAAACACTCTTTCTGTAGAAAATGCAAGTGGAGATTCGGAGAGCTAAGAGGGTAATAGTGGAAAATGGAATGCCTCCAAATATAAACTACACAGAATCATTCGGTGAAACTTCTTTCTGATCTGTGCATTCAGCTAACAGAGTTAAACCATACTTTTGATTGAGCAGATCTGAACACTTTCTGTAGAAAATGCAACTGGATATTTGGAGCGATAAGAGAGTAGTAGTGGAAAAAGGAATATATTCAAATATAAACTACACAGAAGCATTCTGTGAAACTTCTTTCTGATCTGAGCATTCAGCTAACAGAGTTAAACCATACTTTTGATTGAGCAGTTTTGAAGCACTGTGTCTGTAGAAAATGCAACTGGACATTCGTAGCGCTAAGAGGGTAATAGTGGAAAAAAGAATATGTTCAAATATAAACTACACAGAAGCATTGTATGAAACTTCTTTCTGTTCTGTGCACTCAACTAACAGAGTTGAACCTTACATTTCATTGAGCCTTTCTGAAACACTCTTTCTGTAGAAACTGCAATTGGACATTCTGAGCGCTAAGAGGCCTATATTGGGAAAAATAATATCTTCAAATAAAAACTACACAGAAGCATTGTGTGAAACTTATTTCTGATATGTTCATTAATCTAACAGAGTTAATCCATACTTTTGATTGCGCAGTTCTGTACACTCTTTCTGTAGAAAATGCAAGTGGACATTCGGAGCGCTAAGGGGGTAATAGTGGAAAAAGGAATATATTCAAATATAAACTACACAGTAGCATTCTGTGAAAATTCTTTCTGTTCTGTGCATTCAACTAACAGAGTTGAACCTTACTTTTGATTGAGCCTTTCTGAAACACTCTTTCTGTAGAAACTGCAATTGGACATGCTAAGCGCTAAGAGGCCTACATTGGGAAAAAGAATATCTTCAAATAAAAACTACACAGATGCATTCTGTGAAACTTATTTCTGATCTGTAAATTCAGTTAACAGAGATAAAACATATTTTTGATTGAGCAGTTATGAAACACTCTTTTTGTAGAAAATGCAAGTGGAGATTCGGAGCGCTAAGAGGGTAATAGTGGAAAAAGGAATGTCTTCAAATATAAACTACACAGAATCATTCGGTGAAACTTCTTTCTGATCTGTGCATTCAGCTAACAGAGTTAAACCATACTTTTGATTGAGCAGATCTGAACACTCTTTCTGTAGAAAATGCAACTGGACATTTGGAGCGCTAAGAGCGTAGTAGTGGAAAAAGGAATATATTCAAATATAAACTACACAGAAACATTCTGTGAAACTTCTTTCTGATCTGAGCATTCAGCTAACAGAGTTAAACCATACTTTTGATTGAGCAGTTTTGAAACACTCTGTCTGTAGAAAATGCAACTGGACATTCGTAGCGCTAAGTGGGTAATAGTGGAAAAAAGAATATGTTCAAATATAAACTACACAGAAGCATTGTATGAAACTTCTTTCTGTTCTGTGCATTCAACTAACAGGGTTGAACCTTACTTTTGATTGAGCCGTTCTGAAACACTCTTTCTGTAGAAACTGCAATTGGACATTCTGAGCGCTAAGAGGCCTATATTGGGAAAAAGAATGTCTACAAATAAAAACTACACAGAAGAATTGTGTGAAACTTCTTTCTGTTCTGTTTGTTCAACTAAAAGAGTTGAACCTTAGTTTTGATTGAGCCGTTCTGAAACACTCTTTCTGTAGAAAATGCAAGTGTAGATACGGAGCGCTAAGAGGGTAATAGTGGAAAAAGGAATGTCTCCAAATATAAACTACACAGAATCATTCTGTGAAACTTCTTTTTGATCTGTGCATTCAGCTAACAGAGTAAAACCATACTTTTGATTGAGCAGATCTGAACACTCTTTCTGTAGAAAATGCAACTGGACTTTTGGAGCGCTAAGAGAGTAGTAGTGGAAAAAGGAATATATTCAAATATAAACTACACAGAAGCATTCTGTGAAACTTCTTTCTGATCTGAGCATTCAGCTAACAGAGTTAAACCATACTTTTGATTGAGCAGTTTTGAAACACTGTGTCTGTAGAAAATGCAACTGGACATTCGTAGCGCTAAGTGGGTAATAGTGGAAAAAAGAATATGTTCAAATATAAACTACACAGAAGCATTGTATGAAACTTCTTTCTGTTCTGTGCATTCAACTAACAGAGTTGAACCTTACTTTTGATTGAGCCTTTCTGAAACACTCTTTCTGTAGAAACTGCAATTGGACATTCTGAGCGCTAAGAGGCCTATATTGGGAAAAATAATATCTTCAAATAAAAACTACACAGAAGCATTGTGTGAAACTTATTTCTGATATGTTCATTAAGCTAACAGAGTTAAACCATACTTTTGATTGCGCAGTTCTGAACACTCTTTCTGTAGAAAATGCAAGTGGACATTCGGAGCGCTAAGGGGGTAATAGTGGAAAAAGGAATATATTCAAATATAAACTACACAGTAGCATTCTGTGAAAATTCTTTCTGTTCTGCGCATTCAACTAACAGATTTGAACCTTACTTTTTATTGAGCCGTTCTGAAACACTCTTTCTGTAGAAACTGCAATTGGACATGCTAAGCGCTAAGAGGCCTATATTGGGAAAAAGAATATCTTCAAATAAAAACTACACAGATGCATTCTGTGAAACTTATTTCTGATCTGTAAATTCAGTTAACAGAGATAAAACACATTTTTGATTGAGCAGTTATGAAACACTCATTCTGTAGAAAATGCAAGTGGAGATTCGGAGAGCTAAGAGGGTAATAGTGGAAAATGGAATGCCTCCAAATATAAACTACGCAGAATCATTCGGTGAAACTACTTTCTGATATGTGCATTCAGCTAACAGAGTTAAACCATACTTTTGATTGAGCAGATCTGAACACTTTCTGTAGAAAATGCAACTGGATATTTGGAGCGCTAAGAGAATAGTAGTGGAAAAAGGAATATATTCAAATATAAACTACACAGAAGCATTCTGTGAAACTTCTTTCTGATCTGAGCATTCAGCTAACAGAGTTAAACCATACTTTTGATTGAGCAGTTTTGAAACACTCTGTCTGTAGAAAATGCAACTGGACATTCGTAGCGCTAAGTGGGTAATAGTGGAAAAAAGAATATGTTCAAATATAAACTACACAGAAGCATTGTATGAAACTTCTTTCTGTTCTGTGCATTCAACTAACAGAGTTGAACGTTACTTTTGATGTAGCCTTTCTGAAACACTCTTTCTGTAGAAACTGCAATTGGACATTCTGAGCTCTAAGAGGCTTCTATTGGGAAAAATAATATCTTCAAATAAAAACTACACAGAAGCATTGTGTGAAACTTATTTCTGATATTTTCATTAAGCTAACAGAGTTAAACCATACTTTTGATTGCGCAGTTCTGAACACTCTTTCTGTAGAAAATGCAAGTGGACATTCGGAGCGCTAAGGAGGTAATAGTGGAAAAAGTAATATATTCAAATATAAACTACACAGTAGCATTCTGTGAAAATTCTTTCTGTTCTGTGCATTCAACTATCAGATTTGAACCTTACTTTTTATTGAGCCGTTCTGAAACACTCTTTCTGTAGAAACTGCAATTGGACATGCTAAGCGCTAAGAGGCCTATACTGGGGAAAAGAATATCTTCAAATAAAAACTACACAGATGCATTCTGTGAAACTTATTTCTGATCTGTAAATTCAGTTAACAGAGATAAAACATATTTTTGATTGAGCAGTTATGAAACACTCTTTCTGTAGAAAATGCAAGTGGAGATTCGGAGCGCTAAGAGGGTAATAGTGGAAAAAGGAATGTCTCCAAATATAATCTACACAGAATCATTCGGGGAAACTTATTTCTGATCTGTGCATTCAGCTAACAGAGTTAAACCATACTTTTGATTGAGCAGATCTGAACACTCTTTCTGTAGAAAATGCAACTGGACATTTGGAGCGCTAAGAGAGTAGTAGTGGAAAAAGGAATATATTCAAATATAAACTACACAGAAGCATTCTGTGAAACTTCTTTCTGATCTGAGCATTCAGCTAACAGAGTTAAACCATACTTTTGATTGAGCAGTTTTGAAACACTCTGTCTGTAGAAAATGCAACTGGACATTCTTAGCGCTAAGTGGGTAATAGTGGAAAAAATATTATGTTCAAATATAAACTACACAGAAGCATTGTATGAAACTTCTTTCTGTTCTGTGCATTCAACTAACAGAGTTGAACCTTACTTTGGATTGAGCCTTTCTGAAACACTCTTTCTGTAGAAACTGCAATTGGACATTCTGAGCGCTAAGAGGCCTATATTGGGAAAAATAATATCTTCAAATAAAAACTACACAGAAGCATTGTGTGAAACTTATTTCTGATATGTTCATTCAGCTAACAGAGTTAAACCATACTTTTGATTGAGCAGATCTGAACACTCTTTCTGTAGAAAATGCAACTGGACATTTGGAGCGCTAAGAGCGTAGTAGTGGAAAAAGGAATATATTCAAATATAAACTACACAGAAACATTCTGTGAAACTACTTTCTGATCTGAGCATTCAGCTAACAGAGTTAAACCATACTTTTGATTGAGCAGTTTTGAAACACTCTGTCTGTAGAAAATGCAACTGGATATTCGTAGTGCTAAGTGGGTAATAGTGGAAAAAAGAATATGTTCAAATATAAACTACACAGAAGCATTGTATGAAACTTCGTTCTGTTCTGTGCATTCAACTAACAGGGTTGAACCTTACTTTTGATTGAGCCGTTCTGAAACACTCTTTCTGTAGAAACTGCAATTGGACATTCTGAGCGCTAAGAGGCCTATATTGGGAAAAAGAATGTCTACAAATAAAAACTACACAGAAGAATTGTGTGAAACTTCTTTCTGTTCTGTTTGTTCAACTAAAAGAGTTGAACCCTAGTTTTGATTGAGCCGTTCTGAAACACTCTTTCTGTAGAAAATGCAAGTGTAGATACGGAGCGCTAAGAGGGTAATAGTGGAAAAAGGAATGTCTCCAAATATAAACTACACAGAATCATTCTGTGAAACTTCTTTCTGATCTGTGCATTCAGCTAACAGAGTAAAACCATACTTTTGATTGAGCAGATCTGAACACTCTTTCTGTAGAAAATGCAACTGGACTTTTGGAGCGCTAAGAGAGTAGTAGTGGAAAAAGGAATATATTCAAATATAAACTACACAGAAGCATTCTGTGAAACTTCTTTCTGATCTGAGCATTCAGCTAACAGAGTTAAACCATACTTTCGATTGAGCAGTTTTGAAACACTGTGTCTGTAGAAAATGCAACTGGACATTCGTAGCGCTAAGTGGGTAATAGTGGAAAAAAGAATATGTTCAAATATAAACTACACAGAAGCATTGTATGAAACTTCTTTCTGTTCTGTGCATTCAACTAACAGAGTTGAACCTTACTTTTAATTGAGCCTTTCTGAAACACTCTTTCTGTAGAAACTGCAATTGGACATTCTGAGCGCTAAGAGGCCTATATTGGGAAAAATAATATCTTCAAATAAAAACTACACAGAAGCATTGTGTGAAACTTATTTCTGATATGTTCATTAAGCTAACAGAGTTAAACCATACTTTTGATTGCGCAGTACTGAACACTCTTTCTGTAGAAAATGCAAGTGGACATTCGGAGCGCTAAGGGGGTAATAGTGGAAAAAGGAATATATTCAAATATAAACTACGCAGTAGCATTCTGTGAAAATTCTTTCTGTTCTGCGCATTCAACTAACAGATTTGAACCTTACTTTTTATTGAGCCGTTCTGAAACACTCTTTCTGTAGAAACTGCAATTGGACATGCTAAGCGCTAAGAGGCCTATATTGGGAAAAAGAATATCTTCAAATAAAAACTACACAGATGCATTCTGTGAAACTTATTTCTGATCTGTAAATTCAGTTAACAGAGATAAAACACATTTTTGATTGAGCAGTTATGAAACACTCTTTCTGTAGAAAATGCAAGTGGAGATTCGGAGAGCTAAGAGGGTAATAGTGGAAAATGGAATGCCTCCAAATATAAACTACACAGAATCATTCGGTGAAACTTCTTTCTGATCTGTGCATTCAGCTAACAGAGTTAAACCATACTTTTGATTGAGCAGATCTGAACACTTTCTGTAGAAAATGCAACTGGATATTTGGAGCGCTAAGAGAGTAGTAGTGGAAAAAGGAATATATTCAAATATAAACTACACAGAAGCATTCTGTGAAACTTCTTTCTGATCTGAGCATTCAGCTAACAGACTTAAACCATAATTTTGATTGAGCAGTTTTGAAACACTGTGTCTGTAGAAAATGCAACTGGACATTCGTAGCGCTAAGTGGGTAATAGTGGAAAAAAGAATATGTTCAAATATAAACTACACAGAAGCATTGTATGAAACTCCTTTCTGTTCTGTGCATTCAACTAACAGAGTTGAACCTTACTTTTGATTGAGCCTTTCTGAAACACTCTTTCTGTAGAAACTGCAATTGGACATTCTGAGCGCTAAGAGGCCTATATTGGGAAAAATAATATCTTCAAATAAAAACTACACAGAAGCATTGTGTGAAACTTATTTCTGATATGTTCATTAAGCTGACAGAGTTAATCCATACTTTTGATTGCGCAGTTCTGAACACTCTTTCTGTAGAAAATGCAAGTGGACATTCGGAGCGCTAAGGGGGTAATAGGGGAAAAGGAATATATTCAAATATAAACTACACAGTAGCATTCTGTGAAAATTCTTTCTGTTCTGCGCATTCAACTAACAGAGTTGAACCTTACTTTTTATTGAGCCGTTCTGAAACACTCTTTCTGTAGAAACTGCAACTGGACATGCTAAGCGCTAAGAGGCCTATATTGGGAAAAAGAATATCTTCAAATAAAAACTACACAGATGCATTCTGTGAAACTTATTTCTGATCTGTAAATTCAGTTAACAGAGATAAAACACATTTTTGATTGAGCAGATATGAAACACTCTTTCTTTAGAAAATGCAAGTGGAGATTCGGAGAGCTAAGAGGGTAATAGTGGAAAATGGAATGCCTCCAAATATAAACTACACAGAATCATTCGGTGAAACTTCTTTCTGATCTGTGCATTCAGCTAACAGAGTTAAACCATACTTTTGATTGAGCAGATCTGAACACTTTCTGTAGAAAATGCAACTGGATATTTGGAGCGCTAAGAGAGTAGTAGTGGAAAAAGGAATATATTCAAATATAAACTACACAGAAGCATTCTGTGAAACTTCTTTCTGATCTGAGCATTCAGCTAACAGGGTTAAACCATACTTTTGATTGAGCAGTTTTGAAACACTCTGTCTGTAGAAAATGCAACTGGACATTCGTAGCGCTAAGTGGGTAATAATGGAAAAAAGATTATGTTCAAATATAAACTACACAGAAGCATTGTATGAAACTTCTTTCTGTTCTGTGCATTCAACTAACAGAGTTGAACCTTACTTTGGATTGGGCCTTTCTGAAACACTCTTTCTGTAGAAACTGCAATTGGACATTCTGAGCGCTAAGAGGCCTATATTGGGAAAAAAAATATCTTCAAATAAAAACTACACAGAAGCATTGGGTGAAACTTATTTCTGATATGTTCATTAAGCTAACAGAGTTAAACCATACTTTTGATTGCGCAGTTCTGAACACTCTTTCTGTAGGAAATGCCAGTGGACGTTCGGAGCGCTAAGAGGGTAATAGTGGAAAAAGGAATATATTCAAATATAAACTACACAGTAGCATTCTGTGAAAATTCTTTCTGTTCTGTGCATTCAACTTACAGAGTTGAACCTTACTTTTGATTGAGCCTTTCTGAAACACTCTTTCTGTAGAAACTGCAATTGGACATGCTAAGCGCTAAGAGGCCTACATTGGGAAAAAGAATATCTTCAAATAAAAACTACACAGATGCATTCTGTGAAACTTATTTCTGATCTGTAAATTCAGTTAACAGAGATAAAACATATTTTTGATTGAGCAGTTATGAAACACCCTTTTTGTAGAAAATGCAAGTGGAGATTCGGAGCGCTAAGAGGGTAATAGTGGAAAAAGGAATGTCTTCAAATATAAACTACACAGAATCATTCGGTGAAACTTCTTTCTGATCTGTGCATTCAGCTAACAGAGTTAAACCATACTTTTGATTGAGCAGATCTGAACACTCTTTCTGTAGAATATGCAACTGGACATTTGGAGCGCTAAGAGCGTAGTAGTGGAAAAAGGAATATATTCAAATATAAACTACACAGAAACATTCTGTGAAACTTCTTTCTGATCTGAGCATTCAGCTAACAGAGTTAAACCATACTTTTGATTGAGCAGTTTTGAAACACTCTGTCTGTAGAAAATGCAACTGGACATTCGTAGCGCTAAGTGGGTAATAGTGGAAAAAAGATTATGTTCAAATATAAACTACACAGAAGCATTGTATGAAACTTCTTTCTGTTCTGTGCATTCAACTAACAGGGTTGAACCTTACTTTTGATTGAGCCGTTCTGAAACACTCTTTCTGTAGAAACTGCAATTGGACATTCTGAGCGCTAAGAGGCCTATATTGGGAAAAAGAATGTCTACAAATAAAAACTACACAGAAGAATTGTGTGAAACTTCTTTCTGTTCTGTTTGTTCAACTAAAAGAGTTGAACCTTAGTTTTGATTGAGCCGTTCTGAAACACTCTTTCTGTAGAAAATGCAAGTGTAGATACGGAGCGCTAAGAGGATAATAGTGGAAAAAGGAATGTCTCCAAATATAAACTACACAGAATCATTCGGTGAAACTTCTTTCTGATATGTGCATTCAGCTAACAGAGTTAAACCATAATTTTGATTGAGCAGATCTGAACACTTTCTGTAGAAAATGCAACTGGATATTTGGAGCGCTAAGAGAGTAGTAGTGGAAAAAGGAATATATTCAAATATAAACTACACAGAAGCATTCTGTGAAACTTCTTTCTGATCTGAGCATTCAGCTAACAGAGTTAAACCATACTTTTGATTGAGCAGTTTTGAAACACTGTGTCTGTAGAAAATGCACCTGGACATTCGTAGCGCTAAGTGGGTAATAGTGGAAAAAAGAATATGTTCAAATATAAACTACACAGAAGCATTGTATGAAACTTCTTTCTGTTCTGTGCATTCAACTAACAGAGTTGAACCTTACATTTGATTGAGCCTTTCTGAAACACTCTTTCTGTAGAAACTGCAATTGGACATTCTGAGCGCTAAGAGGCCTATATTGGGAAAAATAATATCTTCAAATAAAAACTACACAGAATCATTGTGTGAAACTTATTTCTGATATGTTCATTAAGCTAACAGAGTTAATCCATACTTTTGATTGCGCAGTTCTGAACACTCTTTCTGTAGAAAATGCAAGTGGACATTCGGAGCGCTAAGGGGGTAATAGTGGAAAAAGGAATATATTCAAATATAAACTACACAGTAGCATTCTGTGAAAATTCTTTCTGTTCTGCGCATTCAACTAACAGAGTTGAACCTTACTTTTTATTGAGCCGTTCTGAAACACTCTTTCTGTAGAAACTGCAATTGGACATGCTAAGCGCTAAGAGGCCTATATTGGGAAAAAGAATATCTTCAAATAAAAACTACACAGATGCATTCTGTGAAACTTATTTCTGATCTGTAAATTCAGTTAACAGAGATAAAACACATTTTTGATTGAGCAGTTATGAAACACTCTTTCTGTAGAAAATGCAAGTGGAGATTCGGAGAGCTAAGAGGGTAATAGTGGAAAATGGAATGCCTCCAAATATAAACTACACAGAATCATTCGGTGAAACTTCTTTCTGATCTGTGCATTCAGCTAACAGAGTTAAACCATACTTTTGATTGAGCAGATCTGAACATTTTCTGTAGAAAATGCAACTGGATATTTGGAGTGCTAAGAGAATAGTAGTGGAAAAAGGAATATATTCAAATATAAACTACACAGAAGCATTCTGTGAAACTTCTTTCTGATCTGAGCATTCAGCTAACAGGGTTAAACCATACTTTTGATTGAGCAGTTTTGAAACACTCTGTCTGTAGAAAATGCAACTGGACATTCGTAGCGCTAAGTGGGTAATAATGGAAAAAAGATTATGTTCAAATATAAACTACACAGAAGCATTGTATGAAACTTCTTTCTGTTCTGTGCATTCAACTAACAGAGTTGAACCTTACTTTGGATTGGGCCTTTCTGAAACACTCTTTCTGTAGAAACTGCAATTGGACATTCTGAGCGCTAAGAGGCCTACATTGGGAAAAAGAATATCTTCAAATAAAAACTACACAGAAGCATTGGGTGAAACTTATTTCTGATATGTTCATTAAGCTAACAGAGTTAAACCATACTTTTGATTGCGCAGTTCTGAACACTCTTTCTGTAGGAAATGCCAGTGGACGTTCGGAGCGCTAAGAGGGTAATAGTGGAAAAAGGAATATATTCAAATATAAACTACACAGTAGCATTCTGTGAAAATTCTTTCTGTTCTGTGCATTCAACTTACAGAGTTGAACCTTACTTTTGATTGAGCCTTTCTGAAACACTCTTTCTGTAGAAACTGCAATTGGACATGCTAAGCGCTAAGAGGCCTACATTGGGAAAAAGAATATCTTCAAATAAAAACTACACAGATGCATTCTGTGAAACTTATTTCTGATCTGTAAATTCAGTTAACAGAGATAAAACATATTTTTGATTGAGCAGTTATGAAACACTCTTTTTGTAGAAAATGCAAGTGGAGATTCGGAGCGCTAAGAGGGTAATAGTGGAAAAAGGAATGTCTTCAAATATAAACTACACAGAATCATTCGGTGAAACTTCTTTCTGATCTGTGCATTCAGCTAACAGAGTTAAACCATACTTTTGATTGAGCAGATCTGAACACTCTTTCTGTAGAATATGCAACTGGACATTTGGAGCGCTAAGAGCGTAGTAGTGGAAAAAGGAATATATTCAAATATAAACTACACAGAAACATTCTGTGAAACTTCTTTCTGATCTGAGCATTCAGCTAACAGAGTTAAACCATACTTTTGATTGAGCAGTTTTGAAACACTCTGTCTGTAGAAAATGCAACTGGACATTCGTAGCGCTAAGTGGGTAATAGTGGAAAAAAGATTATGTTCAAATATAAACTACACAGAAGCATTGTATGAAACTTCTTTCTGTTCTGTGCATTCAACTAACAGGGTTGAACCTTACTTTTGATTGAGCCGTTCTGAAACACTCTTTCTGTAGAAACTGCAATTGGACTTTCTGAGCGCTAAGAGGCCTATATTGGGAAAAAGAATGTCTACAAATAAAAACTACACAGAAGAATTGTGTGAAACTTCTTTCTGTTCTGTTTGTTCAACTAAAAGAATTGAACCTTAGTTTTGATTGAGCCGTTCTGAAACACTCTTTCTGTAGAAAATGCAAGTGTAGATACGGAGCGCTAAGAGGGTAATAGTGGAAAAAGGAATGTCTCCAAATATAAACTACACAGAATCATTCGGTGAAACTTCTTTCTGATATGTGCATTCAGCTAACAGAGTTAAACCATAATTTTGATTGAGCAGATCTGAACACTTTCTGTAGAAAATGCAACTGGACATTTGGAGCGCTAAGAGAGTAGTAGTGGAAAAAGGAATATATTCAAATATAAACTACACAGAAGCATTCTGTGAAACTTCTTTCTGATCTGAGCATTCAGCTAACAGAGTTAAACCATACTTTTGATTGAGCAGTTTTGAAACACTGTGTCTGTAGAAAATGCACCTGGACATTCGTAGCGCTAAGTGGGTAATAGTGGAAAAAAGAATATGTTCAAATATAAACTACACAGAAGCATTGTATGAAACTTCTTTCTGTTCTGTGCATTCAACTAACAGAGTTGAACCTTACATTTGATTGAGCCTTTCTGAAACACTCTTTCTGTAGAAACTGCAATTGGACATTCTGAGCGCTAAGAGGCCTATATTGGGAAAAATAATATCTTCAAATAAAAACTACACAGAATCATTGTGTGAAACTTATTTCTGATATGTTCATTAAGCTAACAGAGTTAATCCATACTTTTGATTGCGCAGTTCTGAACACTCTTTCTGTAGAAAATGCAAGTGGACATTCGGAGCGCTAAGGGGGTAATAGTGGAAAAAGGAATATATTCAAATATAAACTACACAGTAGCATTCTGTGAAAATTCTTTCTGTTCTGCGCATTCAACTAACAGAGTTGAACCTTACTTTTTATTGAGCCGTTCTGAAACACTCTTTCTGTAGAAACTGCAATTGGACATGCTAAGCGCTAAGAGGCCTATATTGGGAAAAAGAATATCTTCAAATAAAAACTACACAGATGCATTCTGTGAAACTTATTTCTGATCTGTAAATTCAGTTAACAGAGATAAAACACATTTTTGATTGAGCAGTTATGAAACACTCTTTCTGTAGAAAATGCAAGTGGAGATTCGGAGAGCTAAGAGGGTAATAGTGGAAAATGGAATGCCTCCAAATATAAACTACACAGAATCATTCGGTGAAACTTCTTTCTGATCTGTGCATTCAGCTAACAGAGTTAAACCATACTTTTGATTGAGCAGATCTGAACATTTTCTGTAGAAAATGCAACTGGATATTTGGAGTGCTAAGAGAATAGTAGTGGAAAAAGGAATATATTCAAATATAAACTACACAGAAGCATTCTGTGAAACTTCTTTCTGATCTGAGCATTCAGCTAACAGGGTTAAACCATACTTTTGATTGAGCAGTTTTGAAACACTCTGTCTGTAGAAAATGCAACTTTACATTCGTAGCGCTAAGTGGGTAATAGTGGAAAAAAGATTATGTTCAAATATAAACTACACCGAAGCATTGTATGAAACTTCTTTCTGTTCTGTGCATTCAACTAACAGAGTTGAACCTTACTTTGGATTGAGCCTTTCTGAAACACTCTTTCTGTAGAAACTGCAATTGGACATTCTGAGCGCTAAGAGGCCTATATTGGGAAAAATAATATCTTCAAATAAAAACTACACAGAAGCATTGGGTGAAACTTATTTCTGATATGTTCATTAAGCTAACAGAGTTAAACCATACTTTTGATTGCGCAGTTCTGAACACTCTTTCTGTAGAAAATGCCAGTGGACGTTCCGAGCGCTAAGAGGGTAATAGTGGAAAAAGGAATATATTCAAATATAAACTACACAGTAGCATTCTGTGAAAATTCTTTCTGTTCTGTGCATTCAACTTACAGAGTTGAACCTTACTTTTGATTGAGCCTTTCTGAAACACTCTTTCTGTAGAAACTGCAATTGGACATGCTAAGCGCTAAGAGGCCTACATTGGGAAAAAGAATATCTTCAAATAAAAACTACACAGATGCATTCTGTGAAACTTATTTCTGATCTGTAAATTCAGTTAACAGAGATAAAACATATTTTTGATTGAGCAGTTATGAAACACTCTTTTTGTAGAAAATGCAAGTGGAGATTCGGAGCGCTAAGAGGGTAATAGTGGAATAAGGAATGTCTTCAAATATAAACTACACAGAATCATTCGGTGAAACTTCTTTCTGATCTGTGCATTCAGCTAACAGAGTTAAACCATACTTTTGATTGAGCAGATCTGAACACTCTTTCTGTAGAATATGCAACTGGACATTTGGAGCGCTAAGAGCGTAGTAGTGGAAAAAGGAATATATTCAAATATAAACTACACAGAAACATTCTGTGAAACTTCTTTCTGATCTGAGCATTCAGCTAACAGAGTTAAACCATACTTTTGATTGAGCAGTTTTGAAACACTCTGTCTGTAGAAAATGCAACTGGACATTCGTAGCGCTAAGTGGGTAATAGTGGAAAAAAGATTATGTTCAAATATAAACTACACAGAAGCATTGTATGAAACTTCTTTCTGTTCTGTGCATTCAACTAACAGGGTTGAACCTTACTTTTGATTGAGCCGTTCTGAAACACTCTTTCTGTAGAAACTGCAATTGGACATTCTGAGCGCTAAGAGGCCTATATTGGGAAAAAGAATGTCTACAAATAAAAACTACACAGAAAAATTGTGTGAAATTTCTTTCTGTTCTGTTTGTTCAACTAAAAGAGTTGAACCTTAGTTTTGATTGAGCCGTTCTGAAACACTCTTTCTGTAGAAAATGCAAGTGTAGATACGGAGCGCTAAGAGGGTAATAGTGGAAAAAGGAATGTCTCCAAATATAAACTACACAGAATCATTCGGTGAAACTTCTTTCTGATATGTGCATTCAGCTAACAGAGTTAAACCATAATTTTGATTGAGCAGATCTGAACACTTTCTGTAGAAAATGCAACTGGATATTTGGAGCGCTAAGAGAGTAGTAGTGGAAAAAGGAATATATTCAAATATAAACTACACAGAAGCATTCTGTGAAACTTCTTTCTGATCTGAGCATTCAGCTAACAGAGTTAAACCATACTTTTGATTGAGCAGTTTTGAAACACTGTGTCTGTAGAAAATGCAACTGGACATTCGTAGCGCTAAGTGGGTAATAGTGGAAAAAAGAATATGTTCAAATATAAACTACACAGAAGCATTGTATGAAACTTCTTTCTGTTCTGTGCATTCAACTAACAGAGTTGAACCTTACATTTGATTGAGCCTTTCTGAAACACTCTTTCTGTAGAAACTGCAATTGGACATTCTGAGCGCTAAGAGGCCTATATTGGGAAAAATAATATCTTCAAATAAAAACTACACAGAAGCATTGTGTGAAACTTATTTCTGATATGTTCATTTAGCTAACAGAGTTAATCCATACTTTTGATTGCGCAGTTCTGAACACTCTTTCTGTAGAAAATGCAAGTGGACATTCGGAGCGCTAAGGGGGTAATAGTGGAAAAAGGAATATATTCAAATATAAACTACACAGTAGCATTCTGTGAAAATTCTTTCTGTTCTGCGCATTCAACTAACAGAGTTGAACCTTACTTTTTATTGAGCCGTTCTGAAACACTCTTTCTGTAGAAACTGCAATTGGACATGCTAAGCGCTAAGAGGCCTATATTGGGAAAAAGAATATCTTCAAATAAAAACTACACAGATGCATTCTGTGAAACTTATTTCTGATCTGTAAATTCAGTTAACAGAGATAAAACACATTTTTGATTGAGCAGTTATGAAACACCCTTTCTGTAGAAAATGCAAGTGGAGATTCGGAGAGCTAAGAGGGTAATAGTGGAAAATGGAATGCCTCCAAATATAAACTACACAGAATCATTCGGTGAAACTTCTTTCTGATCTGTGCATTCAGCTAACAGAGTTAAACCATACTTTTGATTGAGCAGATCTGAACATTTTCTGTAGAAAATGCAACTGGATATTTGGAGTGCTAAGAGAATAGTAGTGGAAAAAGGAATATATTCAAATATAAACTACACAGAAGCATTCTGTGAAACTTCTTTCTGATCTGAGCATTCAGCTAACAGGGTTAAACCATACTTTTGATTGAGCAGTTTTGAAACACTCTGTCTGTAGAAAATGCAACTTTACATTCGTAGCGCTAAGTGGGTAATAGTGGAAAAAAGATTATGTTCAAATATAAACTACACCGAAGCATTGTATGAAACTTCTTTCTGTTCTGTGCATTCAACTAACAGAGTTGAACCTTACTTTGGATTGAGCCTTTCTGAAACACTCTTTCTGTAGAAACTGCAATTGGACATTCTGAGCGCTAAGAGGCCTATATTGGGAAAAATAATATCTTCAAATAAAAACTACACAGAAGCATTGGGTGAAACTTATTTCTGATATGTTCATTAAGCTAACAGAGTTAAACCATACTTTTGATTGCGCAGTTCTGAACACTCTTTCTGTAGAAAATGCCAGTGGACGTTCCGAGCGCTAAGAGGGTAATAGTGGAAAAAGGAATATATTCAAATATAAACTACACAGTAGCATTCTGTGAAAATTCTTTCTGTTCTGTGCATTCAACTAACAGAGTTGAACCTTACTTTTGATTGAGCCTTTCTGAAATAATCTTTCTGTAGAAACTGCAATTGGACATGCTAAGCGCTAAGAGGCCTACATTGGGAAAAAGAATATCTTCAAATAAAAACTACACAGATGCATTTTGTGAAACTTATTTCTGATCTGTAAATTCAGTTAACAGAGATAAAACATATTTTTGATTGAGCAGTTATGAAACACTCTTTTTGTAGAAAATGCAAGTGGAGATTCGGAGCGCTAAGAGGGTAATAGTGGAAAAAGGAATGTCTTCAAATATAAACTACACAGAATCATTCGGTGAAACTTCTTTCTGATCTGTGCATTCAGCTAACAGAGTTAAACCATACTTTTGATTGAGCAGATCTGAACACTCTTTCTGTAGAAAATGCAACTGGACATTTGGAGCGCTAAGAGCGTAGTAGTGGAAAAAGGAATATATTCAAATATAAACTACACAGAAACATTCTGTGAAACTTCTTTCTGATCTGAGCATTCAGCTAACAGAGTTAAACCATACTTTTGATTGAGCAGTTTTGAAACACTCTGTCTGTAGAAAATGCAACTGGACATTCGTAGCGCTAAGTGGGTAATAGTGGAAAAAAGAATATGTTCAAATATAAACTACACAGAAGCATTGTATGAAACTTCTTTCTGTTCTGTGCATTCAACTAACAGGGTTGAACCTTACTTTTGATTGAGCCGTTCTGAAACACTCTTTCTGTAGAAACTGCAATTGGACATTCTGAGCGCTAAGAGGCCTATATTGGGAAAAAGAATGTCTACAAATAAAAACTACACAGAAGAATTGTGTGAAACTTCTTTCTGTTCTGTTTGTTCAACTAAAAGAGTTGAACCTTAGTTTTGATTGAGCCGTTCTGAAACACTCTTTCTGTAGAAAATGCAAGTGTAGATACGGAGCGCTAACAGGGTAATAGTGGAAAAAGGAATGTCTCCAAATATAAACTACACAGAATCATTCTGTGAAACTTCTTTCTGATCTGTGCATTCAGCTAACAGAATAAAACCATACTTTTGATTGAGCAGATCTGAACACTCTTTCTGTAGAAAATGCAACTGGACTTTTGGAGCGCTAAGAGAGTAGTAGTGGAAAAAGGAATATATTCAAATATAAACTACACAGAAGCATTCTGTGAAACTTCTTTCTGATCTGAGCATTCAGCTAACAGAGTTAAACCAAACTTTTGATTGAGCAGTTTTGAAACACTGTGTCTGTAGAAAATGCAACTGGACATTCGTAGCGCTAAGTGGGTAATAGTGGAAAAAAGAATATGTTCAAATATAAACTACACAGAAGCATTGTATGAAACTTCTTTCTGTTCTGTGCATTCAACTAACAGAGTTGAACCTTACTTTTGATTGAGCCTTTCTGAAACACTCTTTCTGTAGAAACTGCAATTGGACATTCTGAGCGCTAAGAGGCCTATATTGGGAAAAATAATATCTTCAAATAAAAACTACACAGAAGCATTGTGTGAAACTTATTTCTGATATGTTCATTAAGCTAACAGAGTTAAACCATACTTTTGATTGCGCAGTTCTGAACACTCTTTCTGTAGAAAATGCAAGTGGACATTCGGAGCGCTAAGGGGGTAATATTGGAAAAAGGAATATATTCAAATATAAACTACACAGTAGCATTCTGTGAAAATTCTTTCTGTTCTGCGCATTCAACTAACAGAGTTGAACCTTACTTTTTATTGAGCCGTTCTGAAACACTCTTTCTGTAGAAACTGCAATTGGACATGCTAAGCGCTAAGAGGCCTATATTGGGAAAAAGAATATCTTCAAATAAAAACTACACAGATGCATTCTGTGAAACTTATTTCTGATCTGTAAATTCAGTTAACAGAGATAAAACACATTTTTGATTGAGCAGTTATGAAACACTCTTTCTGTAGAAAATGCAAGTGGAGATTCGGAGAGCTAAGAGGGTAATAGTGGAAAATGGAATGCCTCCAAATATAAACTACACAGAATCATTCGGTGAAACTTCTTTCTGATATGTGCATTCAGCTAACAGAGTTAAACCACACTTTTGATTGAGCAGATCTGAACACTTTCTGTAGAAAATGCAACTGGATATTTGGAGCGCTAAGAGAGTAGTAGTGGAAAAAGGAATATATTCAAATATAAACTACACAGAAGCATTCTGTGAAACTTCTTTCTGATCTGATCATTCAGCTAACAGAGTTAAACCATACTTTTGATTGAGCAGTTTTGAAACACTCTGTCTGTAGAAAATGCAACTGGACATTCGTAGCGCTAAGTGGGTAATAGTGGAAAAAAGAATATGTTCAAATATAAACTACACAGAAGCATTGTATGAAACTTCTTTATGTTCTGTGCATTCAACTAACAGAGTTGAACGTTACTTTTGATGTAGCCTTTCTGAAACACTCTTTCTGTAGAAACTGCAATTGGACATTCTGAGCGCTAAGAGGCTTCTATTGGGAAAAATAATATCTTCAAATAAAAACTACACAGAAGCATTGTGTGAAACTTATTTCTGATATTTTCATTAAGCTAACAGAGTTAAACCATACTTTTGATTGCGCAGTTCTGAACACTCTTTCTGTAGAAAATGCAAGTGGACATTCGGAGCGCTAAGGAGGTAATAGTGGAAAAAGGAATATATTCAAATATAAACTACACAGTAGCATTCTGTGAAAATTCTTTCTGTTCTGTGCATTCAACTATCAGATTTGAACCTTACTTTTTATTGAGCCGTTCTGAAACACTCTTTCTGTAGAAACTGCAATTGGACATGCTAAGCGATAAGAGGCCTATACTGGGGAAAAGAATATCTTCAAATAAAAACTACACAGATGCATTCTGTGAAACTTATTTCTGATCTGTAAATTCAGTTAACAGAGATAAAACATATTTTTGATTGAGCAGTTATGAAACACTCTTTCTGTAGAAAATGCAAGTGGAGATTCGGAGCGCTAAGAGGGTAATAGTGGAAAAAGGAATGTCTCCAAATATAAACTACACAGAATCATTCGGTGAAACTTATTTCTGATCTGTGCATTCAGCTAACAGAGTTAAACCATACTTTTGATTGAGCAGATCTGAACACTCTTTCTGTAGAAAATGCAACTGGACATTTGGAGCGCTAAGAGAGTATTAGTGGAAAAAGGAATATATTCAAATATAAACTACACAGAAGCATTCTGTGAAACTTCTTTCTGATCTGAGCATTCAGCTAACAGAGTTAAACCATACATTTGATTGAGCAGTTTTGAAACACTCTGTCTGTAGAAAATGCAACTGGACATTCTTAGCGCTAAGTGGGTAATAGTGGAAAAAAGATTATGTTCAAATATAAACTACACAGAAGCATTGTATGAAACTTCTTTCTGTTCTGTGCATTCAACTAACAGAGTTGAACCTTACTTTGGATTGAGCCTTTCTGAAACACTCTTTCTGTAGAAACTGCAATTGGACATTCTGAGCGCTAAGAGGCCTATATTGGGAAAAATAATATCTTCAAATAAAAACTACACAGAAGCATTGTGTGAAACTTATTTCTGATATGTTCATTAAGCTAACAGAGTTAAACCATACTTTTGATTGCGCAGTTCTGAACACTCTTTCTGTAGAAAATGCCAGTGGACGTTCGGAGCGCTAAGAGGGTAATAGTGGAAAAAGGAATATATTCAAATATAAACTACACAGTAGCATTCTGTGAAAATTCTTTCTGTTCTGTGCATTCAACTAACAGAGTTGAACCTTAGTTTTGATTGAGCCTTTCTGAAACACTCTTTCTGTAGAAACTGCAATTGGACATGCTAAGCGCTAAGAGGCCTACATTGGGAAAAAAAATATCTTCAAATAAAAACTACACAGATGCATTCTGTGAAACTTATTTCTGATCTGTAAATTCAGTTAACAGAGATAAAACATATTTTTGATTGAGCAGTTATGAAACACTCTTTTTGTAGAAAATGCAAGTGGAGATTCGGAGCGCTAAGAGGGTAATAGTGGAAAAAGGAATGTCTTCAAATATAAACTACACAGAATCATTCGGTGAAACTTCTTTCTGATCTGTGCATTCAGCTAACAGAGTTAAAACATACTTTTGATTGAGCAGATCTGAACACTCTTTCTGTAGAAAATGCAACTGGACATTTGGAGCGCTAAGAGCGTAGTAGTGGAAAAAGGAATATATTCAAATATAAACTACACAGAAACATTCTGTGAAACTTCTTTCTGATCTGAGCATTCAGCTAACAGAGTTAAACCATACTTTTTATTGAGCAGTTTTGAAACACTCTGTCTGTAGAAAATGCAACTGGACATTCGTAGCGCTAAGTGGGTAATAGTGGAAAAAAGAATATGTTCAAATATAAACTACACAGAAGCATTGTATGAAACTTCTTTCTGTTCTGTGCATTCAACTAACAGAGTTGAACCTTACTTTTGATTGAGCCGTTCTGAAACACTCTTTCTGTAGAAACTGCAATTGGACATTCTGAGCGCTAAGAGGCCTATATTGGGAAAAAGAATGTCTACAAATAAAAACTACACAGAAGAATTGTGTGAAACTTCTTTCTGTTCTGTTTGTTCAACTAAAAGAGTTGAACCTTAGTTTTGATTGAGCCGTTCTGAAACACTCTTTCTGTAGAAAATGCAAGTGGAGATTCGGAGCGCTAAGAGGGTAATAGTGGAAAAAGGAATGTCTCCAAATATAAACTACACAGAATCATTCTGTGAAACTTCTTTCTGATCTGTGCATTCAGCTAACAGAGTAAAACCATACTTTTGATTGAGCAGATCTGAACACTCTTTCTGTAGAAAATGCAACTGGACTTTTGGAGCGCTAAGAGAGTAGTAGTGGAAAAAGGTATATATTCAAATATAAACTACACAGAAGCATTCTGTGAAACTTCTTTCTGATCTGAGCATTCAGCTAACAGAGTTAAACCATACTTTTGATTGAGCAGTTTTGAAACACTGTGTCTGTAGAAAATGCAACTGGACATTCGTAGCGCTAAGTGGGTAATAGTGGAAAAAAGAATATGTTCAAATATAAACTACACAGAAGCATTGTATGAAACTTCTTTCTGTTCTGTGCATTCAACTAACAGAGTTGAACCTTACTTTTGATTGAGCCTTTCTGAAACACTCTTTCTGTAGAAACTGCAATTGGACATTCTGAGCGCTAAGAGGCCTATATTGGGAAAAATAATATCTTCAAATAAAAACTACACAGAAGCATTGGGTGAAACTTATTTCTGATATTTTCATTAAGCTAACAGAGTTAAACCATACTTTTGATTGCGCAGTTCTGAACACTCTTTCTGTAGAAAATGCAAGTGGACATTCAGAGCGCTAAGGGGGTAATAGTGGAAAAAGGAATATATTCAAATATAAACTACACAGTAGCATTCTGTGAAAATTCTTTCTGTTCTGCGCATTCAACTAATAGAGTTGAACCTTACTTTTTATTGAGCCGTTCTGAAACACTCTTTCTGTAGAAACTGCAATTGGACATGCTAAGCGCTAAGAGGCCTATACTGGGGAAAAGAATATCTTCAAATAAAAACTGCACAGATGCATTCTGTGAAACTTATTTCTGATCTGTAAATTCAGTTAACGGAGATAAAACATATTTTTGATTGAGCAGTTATGAAACACTCTTTCTGTAGAAAATGCAAGTGGAGATTCGGAGCGCTAAGAGGGTAATAGTGGAAAAAGGAATGTCTCCAAATATAAACTACACAGAATCATTCGGTGAAACTTCTTTCTGATCTGTGCATTCAGCTAACAGAGTTAAACCATACTTTTGATTGAGCAGATCTGAACACTCTTTCTGTAGAAAATGCAACTGGACATTTGGAGCGCTAAGAGCGTAGTAGTGGAAAAAGTAATATATTCAAATATAAACTACACAGAAGCATTCTGTGAAACTTCTTTCTGATCTGAGCATTCAGCTAACAGAGTTAAACCATACTTTTGATTGAGCAGTTTTGAAACACTCTGTCTGTAGAAAATGCAACTGGACATTCGTAGCGCTAAGTGGGTAATAGTGGAAAAAAGAATATGTTCAAATATAAACTACACAGAAGCATTGTATGAAACTTCTTTCTGTTCTGTGCATTCAACTAACAGGGTTGAACCTTACTTTTGATTGAGCCGTTCTGAAACACTCTTTCTGTAGAAACTGCAATTGGACATTCTGAGCGCTAAGAGGCCTATATTGGGAAAAAGAATGTCTACAAATAAAAACTACACAGAAGAATTGTGTGAAACTACTTTCTGTTCTGTTTGTTCAACTAAAAGAGTTGAACCTTAGTTTTGATTGAGCCGTTCTGAAACACTCTTTCTGTAGAAAATGCAAGTGTAGATTCGGAGCGCTAAGAGGGTAATAGTGGAAAAAGGAATGTCTCCAAATATAAACTACACAGAATCATTATGTGAAACTTCTTTCTGATCTGTGCATTCAGCTAACAGAGTTAAACCATACTTTTGATTGAGCCGATCTGAACACTCTTTCTGTAGAAAATGCAACTGGACATTTGGAGCGCTAAGAGAGTAGTAGTGGAAAAAGGAATATATTCAAATATAAACTACACAGAAGCATTCTGTGAAACTTCTTTCTGATCTGAGCATTCAGCTAACAGAGTTAAACCATACTTTTGATTGAGCAGTTTTGAAACACTGTGTCTGTAGAAAATGCAACTGGACATTCGTAGTGCTAAGTGGGTAATAGTGGAAAAAAGAATATGTTCAAATATAAACTACACAGAAGCATTGTATGAAACTTCTTTCTGTTCTGTGCATTCAACTAACAGAGTTGAACCTTACTTTGGATTGAGCCTTTCTGAAACACTCTTTCTGTAGAAACTGCAATTGGACATTCTGAGCGCTAAGAGGCCTATATTGGGAAAAATAATATCTTCAAATAAAAACTACACAGAAGCATTGTGTGAAACTTATTTCTGATATGTTCATTAAGCTAACAGAGTTAAACCATACTTTTGATTGCGCAGTTCTGAACACTCTTTCTGTAGAAAATGCAAGTGGACATTCGGAGCGCTAAGGGGGTAATAGTGGAAAAAGGAATATATTCAAATATAAACTACACAGTAGCATTCTGTGAAAATTCTTTCTGTTCTGCGCATTCAACTAACAGAGTTGAACCTTACTTTTTATTGAGCCGTTCTGAAACACTCTTTCTGTAGAAACTGCAATTGGACATGCTAAGCGCTAAGAGGCCTACATTGGGAAAAAGAATATCTTCAAATAAAAACTACACAGATGCATTCTGTGAAACTTATTTCTGATCTGTAAATTCAGTTAACAGAGATAAAACACATTTTTGATTGAGCAGTTATGAAACACTCTTTCTGTAGAAAATGCAAGTGGAGATTCGGAGAGCTAAGAGGGTAATAGTGGAAAATGGAATGCCTCCAAATATAAACTACACAGAATCATTCGGTGAAACTTCTTTCTGATCTGTGCATTCAGCTAACAGAGTTAAACCATACTTTTGATTGAGCAGATCTGAACACTTTCTGTAGAAAATGCAACTGGATATTTGGAGCGCTAAGAGAGTAGTAGTGGAAAAAGGAATATATTCAAATATAAACTACACAGAAGCATTCTGTGAAACTTCTTTCTGATCTGAGCATTCAGCTAACAGAGTTAAACCATACTTTTGATTGAGCAGTTTTGAAACACTCTGTCTGTAGAAAATGCAACTGGACATTCGTAGCGCTAAGTGGGTAATAGTGGAAAAAAGAATATGTTCAAATATAAACTACACAGAAGCATTGTATGAAACTTCTTTCTGTTCTGTGCATTCAACTAACAGAGTTGAACCTTACTTTTGATTGAGCCTTTCTGAAACACTCTTTCTGTAGAAACTGCAATTGGACATTCTGAGCGCTAAGAGGCCTCTATTGGGAAAAATAATATCTTCAAATAAAAACTACACAGAAGCATTGTGTGAAACTTATTTCTGATATGTTCATTAAGCTAACAGAGTTAAACCATACTTTGGATTGCGCAGTTCTGAACACTCTTTCTGTAGAAAATGCAAGTGGACATTCGGAGTGCTAAGAGGGTAATAGTGGAAAAAGGAATATATTCAAATATAAACTACACAGTAGCATTCTGTGAAAATTCTTTCTGTTCTGTGCATTCAACTAACAGAGTTGAAACTTACTTTTGATTGAGCCGTTCTGAAACACTCTTTCTGTAGAAAATGCAATTGGACATGCTAAGCGCTAAGAGGCCTACATTGGGAAAAAGAATATCTTCAAATAAAAACTACACAGAAGCATTCTGTGAAACTTCTTTCTGATCTGAGCATTCAGCTAACAGAGTTAAACCATACTTTTGATTGTGCAGTTTTGAAACACTCTGTCTGTAGAAAATGCAACTGGACATTCGTAGCGCTAAGTGGGTAATAGTGGAAAAAAGAATATGTTCAAATATAAACTACACAGAAGCATTGTATGAAACTTCTTTCTGTTCTGTGCATTCAACTAACAGGGTTGAACCTTACTTTTGATTGAGCCGTTCTGAAACACTCTTTCTGTAGAAACTGCAATTGGACATTCTGAGCGCTAAGAGGCCTATATTGGGAAAAAGAATGTCTACAAATAAAAACTACACAGAAGAATTGTGTGAAACTTCTTTCTGTTCTGTTTGTTCAACTAAAAGAGTTGAACCTTAGTTTTGATTGAGCCGTTCTGAAACACAATTTCTGTAGAAAATGCAAGTGTAGATTCGGAGCGCTAACAGGGTAATAGTGGAAAAAGAAATGTCTCCAAATATAAACTACACAGAATCATTATGTGAAACTTCTTTCTGATCTCTGCATTCAGCTAACAGAGTTAAACCATACTTTTGATTGCGCTGATCTGAACACTCTTTCTGTAGAAAATGCAACTGGACATTTGGAGCGCTAAGAGCGTAGTAGTGGAAAAAGGAATATATTCAAATATAAACTACACAGAAGCATTCTGTGAAACTTCTTTCTGATCTGAGCATTCAGCTAACAGAGTTAAACCATACTTTTGATTGAGCAGTTTTGAAACACTCTGTCTGTAGAAAATGCAAGTGGACATTCGTAGCGCTAAGTGGGTAATAGTGGAAAAAAGAATATGTTCAAATATAAACTACACAGAAGCATTGTATGAAACTTCTTTCTGTTCTGTGCATTCAACTAACAGAATTGAACCTTACTTTTGATTGAGCCTTTCTGAAACACTCTTTCTGTAGAAACTGCAATTGGACATTCTGAGCGCTAAGAGGCCTATATTGGGAAAAATAATATCTTCAAATAAAAACTACACAGAAGCATTGTGTGAAACTTATTTCTGATATTTTCATTAAGCTAACAGAGTTAAACCATACTTTTGATTGCGCAGTTCTGAACACTCTTTCTGTAGAAAATGCAAGTGGACATTCGGAGCGCTAAGGGGGTAATAGTGGAAAAAGGAATATATTCAAATATAAACTACACAGTAGCATTCTGTGAAAATTCTTTCTGTTCTGTGCATTCAACTAACAGAGTTGAACCTTACTTTGTATTGAGCCGTTCTGAAACACTCTTTCTGTAGAAACTGCAATTGGACATGCTAAGCGCTAAGAGGCCTATATTGGGGAAAAGAATATCTTCAAATAAAAACTACACAGATGCATTCTGTGAAACTTATTTCTGATCTGTAAATTCAGTTAACAGAGATAAAACATATTTTTGATTGAGCAGTTATGAAACACTCTTTCTGTAGAAAATGCAAGTGGAGATTCGGAGCGCTAAGAGGGTAATAGTGGAAAAAGGAATGTCTTCAAATATAAACTACACAGAATCATTCGGTGAAACTTCTTTCTGATCTGTGCATTCAGCTAACAGAGTTAAACCATACTTTTGATTGAGCAGATCTGAACACTCTTTCTGTAGAAAATGCAACTGGACATTTGGAGCGCTAAGAGCGTAGTAGTGGAAAAAGGAATATATTCAAATATAAACTACACAGAAACATTCTGTGAAACTTCTTTCTGATCTGAGCATTCAGCTAACAGAGTTAAACCATACTTTTGATTGAGCAGTTTTGAAACACTCTGTCTGTAGAAAATGCAACTGGACATTCGTAGCGCTAAGTGGGTAATAGTGGAAAAAAGAATATGTTCAAATATAAACTACACAGAAGCATTGTATGAAACTTCTTTCTGTTCTGTGCATTCAACCAACAGAGTTGAACCTTACATTTGATTGAGCCGTTCTGAGACACTCTTTCTGTAGAAACTGCAATTGGACATTCTGAGCGCTAAGAGGCCTATATTGGGAAAAAGAATGTCTACAAATAAAAACTACACAGAAGAATTGTGTGAAACTTCTTTCTGTTCTGTTTGTTCAACTAAAAGAGTTGAACCTTAGTTTTGATTGAGCCGTTCTGAAACACTCTTTCTGTAGAAAATGCAAGTGGAGATTCGGAGCGCTAAGAGGGTAATAGTGGAAAAAGGAATGTCTCCAAATATAAACTACACAGAATCATTCTGTGAAACTTCTTTCTGATCTGTGCATTCAGCTAACAGAGTAAAACCATACTTTTGATTGAGCAGATCTGAACACTCTTTCTGTAGAAAATGCAACTGGACTTTGGAGCGCTAAGAGAGTAGTAGTGGAAAAAGGAATATATTCAAATATAAACTACACAGAAGCATTCTGTGAAACTTCTTTCTGATCTGAGCATTCAGCTAACAGAGTTAAACCATACTTTTGATTGAGCAGTTTTGAAACACTGTGTCTGTAGAAAATGCAACTGGACATTCGTAGCGCTAAGTGGGTAATAGTGGAAAAAAGAATATGTTCAAATATAAACTACACAGAAGCATTGTATGAAACTTCTTTCTGTTCTGTGCATTCAACTAACAGAGTTGAACCTTACTTTTGATTGAGCCTTTCTGAAACTCTCTTTCTGTAGAAACTGCAATTGGACATTCTGAGCGCTAAGAGGCCTATATTGGGAAAAATAATATCTTCAAATAAAAACTACACAGAAGCATTGTGTGAAACTTATTTCTGATATGTTCATTAAGCTAACAGAGTTAAACCATACTTTTGATTGCGCAGTTCTGAACACTCTTTCAGTAGAAAATGCAAGTGGACATTCGGAGCGCTAAGGGGGTAATAGTGGAAAAAGGAATATATTCAAATATAAACTACACAGTAGCATTCTGTGAAAATTCTTTCTGTTCTGTGCATTCAACTAACAGAGTTGAACCTTACTTTTTATTGAGCCTTTCTGAAACACTCTTTCTGTAGAAACTGCAATTGGACATGCTAAGCGCTAAGAGGCCTATATTGGGAAAAAGAATATCTTCAAATAAAAACTACACAGATGCATTCTGTGAAACTTATTTCTGGTCTGTAAATTCAGTTAACAGAGATAAAACATATTTTTGATTGAGCAGTTATGAAACACTCTTTCTGTAGAAAATGCAAGTGGAGATTCGGAGCGCTAAGAGGGTAATAGTGGAAAAAGGAATGTCTCCAAATATAAACTACACAGAATCATTCGGTGAAACTTCTTTCTGATCTGTGCATTCAGCTAACAGAGTTAAACCATACTTTTGATTGAGCAGATCTGAACACTCTTTCTGTAGAAAATGCAACTGGACATTTGGAGCGCTAAGAGAGTAGTAGTGGAAAAAGGAATATATTCAAATATAAACTACACAGAAGCATTCTGTGAAACTTCTTTCTGATCTGAGCATTCAGCTAACAGAGTTAAACCATACTTTTGATTGAGCAGTTTTGAAACACTCTGTCTGTAGAAAATGCAACTGGACATTCGTAGCGCTAAGTGGGTAATAGTGGAAAAAAGAATATGTTCAAATATAAACTACACAGAAGCATTGTATGAAACTTCTTTCTGTTCTGTGCATTCAACTAACAGAGTTGAACCTTACTTTGGATTGAGCCTTTCTGAAACACTCTTTCTGTAGAAACTGCAATTGGACATTCTGAGCGCTAAGAGGCCTATATTGGGAAAAATAATATCTTCAAATAAAAACTACACAGAAGCATTGGGTGAAACTTATTTCTGATATGTTCATTAAGCTAACAGAGTTAAACCATACTTTTGATTGCGCAGTTCTGAACACTCTTTCTGTAGAAAATTCCAGTGGACGTTCGGAGCGCTAAGAGGGTAATAGTGGAAAAAGGAATATATTCAAATATAAACTACACAGTAGCATTCTGTGAAAATTCTTTCTGTTCTGTGCATTCAACTAACAGAGTTGAACCTTACTTTTTATTGAGCCGTTCTGAAACACTCTTTCTGTAGAAACTGCAATTGGACATGCTAAGCGCTAAGAGGCCTATATTGGGAAAAAGAATATCTTCAAATAAAAACTACACAGATGCATTCTGTGAAACTTATTTCTGATCTGTAAATTCAGTTAACAGAGATAAAACATATTTTTGATTGAGCAGTTATGAAACACTCTTTCTGTAGAAAATGCAAGTGGAGATTCGGAGCGCTAAGAGGGTAATAGTGGAAAAAGGAATGTCTCCAAATATAAACTACACAGAATCATTCGGTGAAACTTCTTTCTGATCTGTGCATTCAGCTAACAGAGTTAAACCATACTTTTGATTGAGCAGATCTGAACAATCTTTCTGTAGAAAATGCAACTGGACATTTGGAGCGCTAAGAGAGTAGTAGTGGAAAAAGGAATATATTCAAATATAAACTACACAGAAGCATTCTGTGAAACTTCTTTCTGATCTGAGCATTCAGCTAACAGAGTTAAACCATACTTTTGATTGAGCAGTTTTGAAACACTCTGTCTGTAGAAAATGCAACTGGACATTCGTAGCGCTAATTGGGTAATAGTGGAAAAAAGAATATGTTCAAATATAAACTACACAGAAGCATTGTATGAAACTTCTTTCTGTTCTGTGCATTCAACTAACAGAGTTGAACCTTACTTTGGATTGAGCCTTTCTGAAACACTCTTTCAGTAGAAACTGCAATTGGACATTCTGAGCGCTAAGAGGCATATATTGGGAAAAATAATATCTTCAAATAAAAACTACACAGAAGCATTGGGTGAAACTTATTTCTGATATGTTCATTAAGATAACAGAGTTAAACCATACTTTTGATTGCGCAGTTCTGAACACTCTTTCTGTAGAAAATGCCAGTGGACGTTCGGAGCGCTAAGAGGGTAATAGTGGAAAAAGGAATATATTCAAATATAAACTACACAGTAGCATTCTGTGAAAATTCTTTCTGTTCTGTGCATTCAACTAACAGAGTTGAACCTTACTTTTTATTGAGCCGTTCTGAAACACTCTTTCTGTAGAAACTGCAATTGGACATGCTAATCGCTAAGAGGCCTATATTGGGAAAAAGAATATCTTCAAATAAAAACTACACAGATGCATTCTGTGAAACTTATTTCTGATCTGTAAATTCAGTTAACAGAGATAAAACATATTTTTGATTGAGCAGTTATGAAACACTCTTTCTGTCGAAAATGCAAGTGGAGATTCGGAGCGCTAAGAGGGTAATAGTGGAAAAAGGAATGTCTCCAAATATAAACTACACAGAATCATTCGGTGAAACTTCTTTCTGATTTGTGCATTCAGCTAACAGAGTTAAACCATACTTTTGATTGAGCAGATCTGAACACTTTTTCTGTAGAAAATGCAACTGGACATTTGGAGCGCTAAGAGCGTAGTAGTGGAAAAAGGAATATATTCAAATATAAACTACACAGAAGCATTCTGTGAAACTTCTTTCTGATCTGAGCATTCAGCTAACAGAGTTAAACCATACTTTTGATTGAGCAGTTTTGAAACACTCTGTCTGTGGAAAATGCAACTGGACATTCGTAGCGCTAAGTGGGTAATAGTGGAAAAAAGAATATGTTCAAATATAAACTACACAGAAGCATTGTATGAAACTTCTTTCTGTTCTGTGCATTCAACTAACAGAGTTGAACCTTACTTTTGATTGAGCCTTTCTGAAACACTCTTTCTGTAGAAACTGCAATTGGACATTCTGAGCGCTAAGAGGCCTCTATTGGGAAAAATAATATCTTCAAATAAAAACTACACAGAAGCATTGTGTGAAACTTATTTCTGATATGTTCATTAAGCTAACAGAGTTAAACCATACTTTTGATTGCGCAGTTCTGAACACTCTTTCTGTAGAAAATGTAAGTGGACATTCGGAGCGCTAAGAGGGTAATTGTGGAAAAAGGAATATATTCAAATATAAACTACACAGTAGCATTCTGTGAAAATTCTTTCTGTTCTGTGCATTCAACTAACAGAGTTGAACCTTACTTTTGATTGAGCCGTTCTGAAACACTCTTTCTGTAGAAACTGCAATTGGACATGTAAGCGCTAAGAGGCCTACATTGGGAAAAATAATATCTTCAAATAAAAACTACACAGATGCATTCTGTGAAACTTATTTCTGATCTGTAAATTCAGTTAACAGAGATAAAACATATTTTTGATTGAGCAGTTATGAAACACTCCTTTTGTAGAAAATGCAAGTGGAGATTCGGACCGCTAAGCGGGTAATAGTGGAAAAAGGAATGTCTTCAAATATAAACTACACAGAATCATTCGGTGAAACTTCTTTCTGATCTGTGCATTCAGCTAACACAGTTAAACCATACTTTTGATTGAGAAGATCTGAACACTCTTTCTGTAGAAAATGCAACTGGACATTTGGAGCGCTAAGTGCGTAGTAGTGGAAAAATGAATATATTCAAATATAAACTACACAGAAGCATTCTGTGAAACTTCTTTCTGATCTGAACATTCAGCTAACAGAGTTAAACCATACTTTTGATTGAGCAGTTTTGAAACACTCTGTCTGTAGAAAATGCAACTGGACATTCGTAGCGCTAAGTGGGTAATAGTGGAAAAAGGAATATGTTCAAATATAAACTACACAGAAGCATTGTATGAAACTTCTTTCTGTTCTGTGCATTCAACTAACAGGGTTGAACCTTACTTTTGATTGAGCCGTTCTGAAACACTCTTTCTGTAGAAACTGCAATTGGACATTCTGAGCGCTAAGAGGCCTATATTGGGTAAAAGAATGTCTACAAATAAAAACTACACAGAAGAATTGTGTGAAACTTCTTTCTGTTCTGTTTGTTCAACTAAAAGAGTAGAACCTTAGTTTTGATTGAGCCGTTCTGAAACACTCTTTCTGTAGAAAATGCAAGTGGAGATTCGGAGCGCTAAGAGGGTAATAGTGGAAAAAGGAATGTCTCCAAATATAAACTACACAGAATCATTCTGTGAAACTTCTTTCTGGTCTGTGCATTCAGCTAACAGAGTTAAACCCTACTTTTGATTGAGCCGATCTGAACACTCTTTCTGTAGAAAATGCAACTGGACATTTGGAGCGCTAAGAGAGTAGTAGTGGAAAAAGGAATATATTCAAATATAAACTACACAGAAGCATTCTGTGAAACTTCTTTCTGATCTGAGCATTCAGCTAACAGAGTTAAACCATACTTTTGATTGAGCAGTTTTGAAACACTGTGTCTGTAGAAAATGCAACTGGACATTCGTAGCGCTAAGTGGGTAATAGTGGAAAAAAGAATATGTTCAAATATAAACTACACAGAAGCATTGTATGAAACTTCTTTCTGTTCTGTGCATTCAACTGACAGAGTTGAACCTTACTTTTGATTGAGCCTTTCTGAAACACTCTTTCTGTAGAAACTGCAATTGGACATTCTGAGCGCTAAGAGGCCTATATTGGGAAAAATAATATCTTCAAATAAAAACTACACAGAAGCATTGTGTGAAACTTATTTCTGATATGTTCATTAAGCTAACAGAGTTAAACCATACTTTTGATTGCGCAGTTCTGAACACTCTTTCTGTAGAAAATGCAAGTGGACATTCGGAGCGCTAAGGGGGAAATAGTGGAAAAAGGAATATATTCAACTATAAACTACACAGTAGCATTCTGTGAAAATTCTTTCTGTTCTGTGCATTCAACTAACAGAGTTGAACCTTAATTTTTTTTGAGCCGTTCTGAAACACTCTTTCTGTAGAAACTGCAATTGGACATGCTAAGCGCTAAGAGGCCTATATTGGGAAAAAGAATATCTTCAAATAAAAACTACACAGATGCATTCTGTGAAACTTATTTCTGATCTGTAAATTCAGTTAACAGAGATAAAACATATTTTTGATTGAGCAGTTATGAAACACTCTTTCTGTAGAAAATGCAAGTGGAGATTCGGAGCGCTAAGAGGGTAATAGTGGAAAAAGGAATGTCTCCAAATATAAACTACACAGAATCATTCGGTGAAACTTCTTTCTGATCTGTGCATTCAGCTAACAGAGTTAAACCATACTTTTGATTGAGCAGATCTGAACTCTCTTTCTGTAGAAAATGCAACTGGACATTTGGAGCGCTAAGAGAGTAGTAGTGGAAAAAGGAATATATTCAAATATAAACTACACAGAAACATTCTGTGAAACTTCTTTCTGATCTGAGCATTCAGCTAACAGAGTTAAACCATACTTTTGATTGAGCAGTTTTGAAACACTGTGTCTGTAGAAAATGCAACTGGACATTCGTAGCGCTAAGTGGGTAATAGTGGAAAAAAGAATATGTTCAAATATAAACTACACAGAAGCATTGTATGAAACTTCTTTCTATTCTGTGCATTCAACTAACAGAGTTGAACCTTACTTTTGATTGAGCCTTTCTGAAACACTCTTTCTGTAGAAACTGCAATTGGACATTCTGAGCGCTAAGAGGCCTATATTGGGAAAAATAATATCTTCAAATAAAACTACACAGAAGCATTGTGTGAAACTTATTTCTGATATGTTCATTAAGCTAACAGAGTTAAACCATACTTTTGATTGCGCAGTTCTGAACACTCTTTCTGTAGAAAATGCAAGTGGACATTCGGAGCGCTAAGGGGGTAATAGTGGAAAAAGGAATATATTCAAATATAAACTACACAGTAGCATTCTGTGAAAATTCTTTCTGTTCTGTGCATTCAACTAACAGAGTTGAACCTTACTTTTTATTGAGCCGTTCTGGAACACTCTTTCTGTAGAAACTGCAATTGGACATGCTAAGCGCTAAGAGGCCTATATTGGGAAAAAGAATATCTTCAAATAAAAACTACACAGATGCATTCTGTGAAACTTATTTCTGATCTGTAAATTCAGTTAACAGAGATAAAACATATTTTTGATTGAGCAGTTATGAAACACTCTTTCTGTAGAAAATGCAAGTGGAGATTCGGAGCGCTAAGAGGGTAATAGTGGAAAAAGGAATGTCTCCAAATATAAACTACACAGAATCATTCGGTGAAACTTCTTTCTGATCTGTGCATTCAGCTAACAGAGTTAAACCATACTTTTGATTGAGCAGATCTGAACACTCTTTCTGTAGAAAATGCAACTGGACATTTGGAGCGCTAAGAGAGTAGTAGTGGAAAAAGGAATATATTCAAATATAAACTACACAGAAGCATTCTGTGAAATGTCTTTCTGATCTGAGCATTCAGCTAACCGAGTTATACCATACTTTTGATTGAGCAGTTTTGAAACACTCTGTCTGTAGAAAATGCAACTGGACATTCGTAGCGCTAAGTGGGAAATAGTGGAAAAAAGAATATGTTCAAATATAAACTACACAGAAGCATTGTATGAAACTTCTTTATGTTCTGTGCATTCAACTAACAGTGTTGAACCTTACTTTGGATTGAGCCTTTCTGAAACACTCTTTCTGTAGAAACTGCAATTGGACATTCTGAGCGCTAAGAGGCCTATATTGGGAAAAATAATATCTTCAAATAAAAACTACACAGAAGCATTGGGTGAAACTTATTTCTGATATGTTCATTAAGCTAACAGAGTTAAACCATACTTTTGATTGCGCAGCTCTGAACACTCTTTCTGTAGAAAATGCCAGAGGACTTTCGGAGCGCTAAGAGGGTAATAGTGGAAAAAGGAATATATTCAAATATAAACTACACAGTAGCATTCTGTAAAAATTCTTTCTGTTCTGTGCATTCAACTAACAGAGTTGAACCTTACTTTTGATTGAGCCTTTCTGAAACACTCTTTCTGTAGAAACTGCAATTGGACATGCTAAGCGCTAAGAGGCCTACATTGGGAAAAAGAATATCTTCAAATAAAAACTACACAGATGCATTCTGTGAAACTTATTTCTGATCTGTAAATTCAGTTAACAGAGATAAAACATATTTTTGATTGAGCAGTTATGACACACTCCTTTTGTAGAAAATGCAAGTGGAGATTCGGAGCGCTAAGAGGGTAATAGTGGAAAAAGGAATGTCTTCAAATATAAACTACACAGAATCATTCGTTGAAACTTCTTTC
Source organism: Symphalangus syndactylus (assembly GCF_028878055.3). Lineage (NCBI taxonomy): Eukaryota > Metazoa > Chordata > Mammalia > Primates > Hylobatidae > Symphalangus > Symphalangus syndactylus. The sequence continues at coordinate 159,376,350 of NC_072427.2, forward strand.
TGATCTGTGCATTCAGCTAACAGAGTTAAACCATACTTTTGATTGAGCAGATCTGAACACTCTTTCTGTAGAAAATGCAACTGGACATTTGGAGCGCTAAGAGCGTAGTAGTGGAAAAAAGAATATATTCAAATATAAACTACACAGAAGCATTCTGTGAAACTTCTTTCTGATCTGAGCATTCAGCTAACAGAGTTAAACCATACTTTTGATTGAGCAGTTTTGAAACACTCTGTCTGTAGAAAATGCAACTGGACATTCGTAGCGCTAAGTGGGTAATAGTGGAAAAAAGAATATGTTCAAATATAAACTACACAGACGCATTGTATGAAACTTCTTTCTGTTCTGTGCATTCAACTAACAGAGTTGAACCTTACTTTTGATTGAGCCTTTCTGAAACACTCTTTCTGTAGAAACTGCAATTGGACATTCTGAGCGCTAAGAGGCCTCTATTGGGAAAAATAATATCTTCAAATAAAAACTACACAGAAGCATTGTGTGAAACTTATTTCTGATATGTTCATTAAGCTAACAGAGTTAAACCATACTTTTGATTGCGCAGTTCTGAACACTCTTTCTGTAGAAAATGTAAGTGGACATTCGGAGCGCTAAGAGGGTAATTGTGGAAAAAGGAATATATTCAAATATAAACTACACAGTAGCATTCTGTGAAAATTCTTTCTGTTCTGTGCATTCAACTAACAGAGTTGAACCTTACTTTTGATTGAGCCGTTCTGAAACACTCTTTCTGTAGAAACTGCAATTGGACATGTAAGCGCTAAGAGGCCTACATTGGGAAAAATAATATCTTCAAATAAAAACTACACAGATGCATTCTGTGAAACTTATTTCTGATCTGTAAATTCAGTTAACAGAGATAAAACATATTTTTGATTGAGCAGTTATGAAACACTCCTTTTGTAGAAAATGCAAGTGGAGATTCGGACCGCTAAGAGGGTAATAGTGGAAAAAGGAATGTCTTCAAATATAAACTACACAGAATCATTCGGTGAAACTTCTTTCTGATCTGTGCATTCAGCTAACACAGTTAAACCGTACTTTTGATTGAGCAGATCTGAACACTCTTTCTGTAGAAAATGCAACTGGACATTTGGAGCGCTAAGAGCGTAGTAGTGGAAAAAGGAATATATTCAAATATAAACTACACAGAAGCATTCTGTGAAACTTCTTTCTGATCTGAACATTCAGCTAACAGAGTTAAACCATACTTTTGATTGAGCAGTTTTGAAACACTCTGTCTGTAGAAAATGCAACTGGACATTCCTAGCGCTAAGTGGGTAATAGTGGAAAAAGGAATATGTTCAAATATAAACTACACAGAAGCATTGTATGAAACTTCTTTCTGTTCTGTGCATTCAACTAACAGGGTTGAACCTTACTTTTGATTGAGCCGTTCAGAAACACTCTTTCTGTAGAAACTGCAATTGGACATTCTGAGCGCTAAGAGGCCTATATTGGGTAAAAGAATGTCTACAAATAAAAACTACACAGAAGAATTGTGTGAAACTTCTTTCTGTTCTGTTTGTTCAACTAAAAGAGTAGAACCTTAGTTTTGATTGAGCCGTTCTGAAACACTCTTTCTGTAGAAAATGCAAGTGGAGATTCGGAGCGCTAAGAGGGTAATAGTGGAAAAAGGAATGTCTCCAAATATAAACTACACAGAATCATTCTGTGAAACTTCTTTCTGATCTGTGCATTCAGCTAACAGAGTTAAACCATACTTTTGATTGAGCAGATCTGAACACTCTTTCTGTAGAAAATGCAACTGGACATTTGGAGCGCTAAGAGAGTAGTAGTGGAAAAAGGAATATATTCAAATATAAACTACACAGAAGCATTCTGTGAAACTTCTTTCTGATCTGAGCATTCAGCTAACAGAGTTAAACCATACTTTTGATTGAGCAGTTTTGAAACACTCTGTCTGTAGAAAATGCAACTGGACATTCGTAGCGCTAAGTGGGTAATAGTGGAAAAAAGAATATGTTCAAATATAAACTACACAGAAGCATTGTATGAAACTCCTTTCTGTTCTGTGCATTCAACTAACAGAGTTGAACCTTACTTTTGATTGAGCCGTTCTGAAACACTCTTTCTGTAGAAACTGCAATTGGACATGCTAAGCGCTAAGAGGCCTACATTGGGAAAAAGAATATATTCAAATAAAAACTACACAGATGCATTCTGTGAAACTTATTTCTGATCTGTAAATTCAGTTAACAGAGATAAAACATATTTTAGATTGAGCAGTTATGAAACACTCTTTTTGTAGAAAATGCAAGTGGAGATTCGGAGCGCTAAGTGGGTAATAGTGGAAAAAAGAATATGTTCAAATATAAACTACACAGAAGCATTGTATGAAACTTCTTTCTGTTCTGTGCATTCAACTAACAGAATTGAACCTGACTTTTGATTGAGCCTTTCTGAAACACTCTTTCTGTAGAAACTGCAATTGGACATTCTGAGCGCTAAGAGGCCTATATTGGGAAAAATAATATCTTCAGATAAAAACTACACAGAAGCATTGTGTGAAACTTATTTCTGATATATTCATTAAGCTAACAGAGTTAAACCATACTTTTGATTGCGCAGTTCTGAACACTCTTTCTGTAGAAAATGCAAGTGGACATTCGGAGCGCTAAGAGGGTAATAGTGGAAAAAGGAATATATTCAAATATAAACTACACAGTAGCATTCTGTGAAAATTCTTTCTGTTCTGTGCATTCAACTAACAGAGTTGAACCTTACTTTTGATTGAGCCGTTCTGAAACACTCTTTCTGTAGAAACTGCAATTGGACATGCTAAGCGCTAAGAGGCCTACATTGGGAAAAATAATATCTTCAAAAAAAAACTACACAGATGCATTCTGTGAAACTTAATTCTGATCTGTAAATTCAGTTAACAGAGATAAAACATATTTTTGATTTAGCAGTTATGAAACACTCTTTTTGTAGAAAATGCAAGTGGAGATTCGGAGCGCTAAGAGGGTAATAGTGGAAAAAGGAATGTCTTCAAATATAAACTACACAGAATCATACGGTGAAACTTCTTTCTGATCTGTGCATTCAGCTAACAGAGTTAAACCATACTTTTGATTGAGCAGATCTGAACACTCTTTCTGTAGAGAATGCAACTGGCCATTTGGAGCGCTAAGAGCGTTGTAGTGGAAAAAGGAATATATTCAAATATAAACTACACAGAAGCATTCTGTGAAACTTCTTTCTGATCTGAGCATTCAGCTAACAGAGTTAAACCATACGTTTGATTGAGCAGTTTTGAAACACTCTGTCTGTAGAAAATGCAACTGGACATTCGTAGCGCTAAGTGGGTAATAGTGGAAAAAAGAATATGTTCAAATATAAACTACACAGAAGCATTGTATGAAACTTCTTTCTGTTCTGTGCATTCAACTAACAGAGTTGAACCTTACTTTTGATTGAGCCGTTCTGAAACACTCTTTCTGTAGAAACTGCAATTGGACATTCTGAGCGCAAGAGGCCTCTATTGGGAAAAATAATATCTTCAAATAAAAACTACACAGAAGCATTGTGTGAAACTTATTTCTGATATGTTCATTAAGCTAACAGAGTTAAACCATACTTTTGATTGCGCAGTTCTGAACACTCTTTCTGTAGAAAATGCAAGTGGACATTCGGAGCGCTAAGAGGGTAATAGTGGAAAAAGGACTATATTCAAATATAAACTACACAGTAGCATTCTGTGAAAATTCTTTCTGTTCTGTGCATTCAACTAACAGAGTTGAACCTTACTTTTGATTGAGCCGTTCTGAAACACTCTTTCTGTAGATACTGCAATTGGACATGCTAAGCGCTAAGAGGCCTACATTGGGAAAAAGAATATCTTCAAATAAAAACTACACAGATGCATTCTGTGAAACTTATTTCTGATCTGTAAATTCAGTTAACAGAGATAAAACATATTTTTGATTGAGCAGTTATGAAACACTCTTTTTGTAGAAAATGCAAGTGGAGATTCGGAGCGCTAAGAGGGTAATAGTGGAAAAATTAATGTCTTCAAATATAAACTACACAGAATCATTCGGTGAAACTTCTTTCTGATCTGTGCATTCAGCTAACAGAGTTAAACCATACTTTTGATTGAGCAGATCTGAACACTCTTTCTGTAGAAAATGCAACTGGACATTTGGAGCGCTAAGAGCGTAGTAGTGGAAAAAGGAATATATTCAAATATAAACTACACAGAAGCATTCTGTGAAACTTCTTTCTGATCTGAGCATTCAGCTAACAGAGTTAAACCATACTTTTGATTGAGCAGTTTTGAAACACTCTGTCTGTAGAAAATGCAACTGGACATTCGTAGCGCTAAGTGGGTAATAGTGGAAAAAAGAATATGTTCAAATATAAACTACACAGAAGCATTGTATGAAACTTCTTTCTGTTCTGTGCATTCAACTAACAGAGTGGAACCTTACTTTTGATTGAGCCGTTCTGAAACACTCTTTCTGTAGAAACTGCAATTGGACATTCTGAGCGCTAAGAGGCCTCTATTGGGAAAAATAATATCTTCAAATAAAAACTACACAGAAGCATTGTGTGAAACTTATTTCTGATATGTTCATTAAGCAAACAGAGTTAAACCATACTTTTGATTGCGCAGTTCTGAACACTCTTTCTGTAGAAAATGCAAGTGGACATTCGGAGCGCTAAGAGGGTAATAGTGGAAAAAGGAATATATTCAAATATAAACTACACAGTAGCATTCTGTGAAAATTCTTTCTGTTCTGTGCATTCAACTAACAGAGTGGAACCTTACTTTTGGTTGAGCCGTTCTGAAACACTCTTTCTGTAGAAACTGCGAATGGACATGCTAAGCGCTAAGAGGCCAACATTGGGAAAAAGAATATCTTCAAATAAAAACTACACAGATGCATTCTGTGAAACTTATTTCTGATCTGTAAATTCAGTTAACAGAGATAAAACATATTTTTGATTGAGCAGTTATGAAACACTCTTTTTGTAGAAAATGCAAGTGGAGATTCGGAGCGCTAAGAGGGTAATAGTGGAAAAAGGAATGTCTTCAAATATAAACTACACAGAATCATTCGGTGAAACTTCTTTCTGATCTGTGCATTCAGCTAACAGAGTTAAACCATACTTTTGATTGAGCAGATCTGAACACTCTTTCTGTAGAAAATGCAACTGGACATTTGGAGCGCTAAGAGCGTAGTAGTGGAAAAAGGAATATATTCAAATATAAACTACACAGAAGCATTCTGTGAAACTTCTTTCTGATCTGAGCATTCAGCTAACAGAGTTAAACCATACTTTTGATTGAGCAGTTTTGAAACACTCTGTCTGTAGAAAATGCAACTGGACATTCGTAGCGCTAAGTAGGTAATAGTGGAAAAAAGAATACGTTCAAATAGAAACTACACAGAAGCATTGTATGAAACTTATTTCTGTTCTGTGCATTCAACTAACAGAGTTGAACCTTACTTTTGATTGAGCCGTTCTGAAACACTCTTTCTGTAGAAACTGCAATTGGACATTCTGAGCGCTAAGAGGCCTATGTTGGGAAAAAGAATGTCTACAAATAAAAACTACACAGAAGAATTGTGTGAAACTTCTTTCTGTTCTGTTTGTTCAACTAAAAGAGTTGAACCTTAGTTTTGATTGAGCCGTTCTGAAACACTCTTTCTGTAGAAAATGCAAGTGGAGATTCGGAGAGCTAAGAGGGTAATAGTGGAAAAAGGAATATATTCAAATATAAACTACACAGTAGCATTCTGTGAAAATTCTTTCTATTCTGTGCATTCAACTAACAGAGTTGAACCTTACTTTTGATTGAGCCGTTCTGAAACACTCTTTCTGTAGAAACTGCAATTGGACATGCTAAGCGCTAAGAGGCCTTCATTGGGAAAAAGAATATCTTCAAATAAAAACTACACAGATGCATTCTGTGAAACTTATTTCTGATCTGTAAATTCAGTTAACAGAGATAAAACATATTTTTGATTGAGCAATTATGAAACACTCTTTTTGTAGAAAATGCAAGTGGAGATTCGGAGCGCTAAGAGGGTAATAGTGGAAAAAGGAATGTCTTCAAATATAAACTACACAGAATCATTCGGTGAAACTTCTTTCTGATCTGTGCATTCAGCTAACAGAGTTAAACCATACATTTGATTGAGCAGATCTGAACACTCTTTCTGTAGAAAATGCAACTGGACATTTGGAGCGCTAAGAGCGTAGTAGTGGAAAAAGGTATATATTCAAATATAAACTACACAGAAGCATTCTGTGAAACTTCTTTCTGATGTGAGCATTCAGCTAACAGAGTTAAACCATACTTTTGATTGAGCAGTTTTGAAACACTCTGTCTGTAGAAAATGCAACTGGACATTCGTAGCGCTAAGTGGGTAATAGTGGAAAAAAGAATATGTTCAAATAGAAACTACACAGAAGCATTGTATGAAACTTCTTTCTGTTCTGTGCATTCAACTAACAGTGTGGAACCTTACTTTTGATTGAGCCGTTCTGAAACACTCTTTCTGTAGAAACTGCAATTGGACATTCTGAGCGCTAAGAGGCCTCTATTGGGAAAAAAAATATCTTCAAATAAAAACTACACCGAAGCATTGTGTGAAACTTATTTCTGATATGTTCATTAAGCTAACAGAGTTAAACCATACTTTTGATTGCGCAGTTCTGAACACACTTTCTGTAGAAAATGCAAGTGGACATTCGGAGCGCTAAGAGGGTAATAGTGGAAAAAGGAATGTCTCCAAATATAAACTACACAGAATCATTCTGTGAAACTTCTTTCTGATCTGTGCATTCAGCTAACAGAGTTAAACCATGCTTTTGATTGAGCAGATCTGAATTCTCTTTCTGTAGAAAATGCAACTGGACATTTGGAGCGCTAAGAGTGTAATAGTGGAAAAAGGAATATATTCAAATATAAACTAGACAGAAACATTCTGTGAAACTTCTTTCTGATCTGAGCATTCAGCTAACAGAGTTAAACCATACTTTTGATTGAGCAGTTTTGAAACACTCTGTCTGTAGAAAATGCAACTGGACATTCGTAGCGCTAAGTGGGTAATAGTGGAAAAAAAATATGTTCAAATATAAACTACACAGAAGCATTGTATGAAACTTCTTTCTGTTCTGTGCATTCAACTAACAGAGTTGAACCTTACTTTTGATTCAGCCTTTCTGAAACACTCTTTCTGTAGAAACTGCAATTGGACATTCTGAGCGCTAAGAGGCCTCTATTGGGAAAAATAATATCTTCAAATAAAAACTACACAGAAGCATTGTGTGAAACTTATTTCTGATATGTTCATTAAGCTAACAGAGTTAAACCATACTTTTGATTGCGCAGTTCTGAACACTCTTTCTGTAGAAAATGCAAGTGGACATTCGGAGCGCTAAGAGGGTATTAGTGGAAAAAGGAATATATTCAAATATAAACTACACAGTAGCATTCTGTGAAAATTCTTTCTGTTCTGTGCATTCAACTAACAGAGTTGAACCTTACTTTTGATTGAGCCATTCTGAAACACTCTTTCTGTAGAAACTGCAATTGGACATGCTAAGCGCTAAGAGGCCTACATTGGGAAAAAGAATATCTTCAAATAAAAACTACACAGATGCATTCTGTGAAACTTATTTCTGATCTGTAAATTCAGTTAACAGAGATAAAACATATTTTTGATTGAGCAGTTATGAAACACTCTTTTTGTAGAAAATGCAAGTGGAGATTCGGAGCGCTAAGAGGGTAATAGTGGAAAAATTAATGTCTTCAAATATAAACTACACAGAATCATTCGGTGAAACTTCTTTCTGATCTGTGCATTCAGCTAACAGAGTTAAACCATACTTTTGATTGAGCAGATCTGAACACTCTTTCTGTAGAAAATGCAACTGGACATTTGGAGCGCTAAGAGCGTAGTAGTGGAAAAAGGAATATATTCAAATATAAACTACACAGAAGCATTCTGTGAAACTTCTTTCTGATCTGAGCATTCAGCAAACAGAGTTAAACCATACTTTTGATTGAGCAGTTTTGAAACACTCTGTCTGTAGAAAATGCAACTCGACATTCGTAGCGCTAAGTGGGTAATAGTGGAAAAAAAATATGTTCAAATACAAACTACACAGAAGCATTGTATGAAACTTCTTTCTGTTCTGTGCATTCAACTAACAGAGTGGAACCTTACTTTTGATTGAGCCGTTCTGAAACACTCTTTCTGTAGAAACTGCAATTGGACATTCTGAGCGCTAAGAGGCCTCTATTGGGAAAAATAATATCTTCAAATAAAAACTACACAGAAGCATTGTGTGAAACTTATTTCTGATATGTTCATTAAGCTAACAGAGTTAAACCATACTTTTGATTGAGCAGATCTGAACACTCTTTCTGTAGAAAATGCAACTGGACATTTGGAGCGCTAAGAGCTTAGTAGTGGAAAAAGGAATATATTCAAATATAAACTACACAGAAGCATTCTGTGAAACTTCTTTCTGATCTGAGCATTCAGCTAACAGAGTTAAACCATACTTTTGATTGAGCAGTTTTGAAACACTCTGTCTGTAGAAAATGCAACTGGACATTCGTAGCGCTAAGTAGGTAATAGTGGAAAAAAGAATATGTTCAAATAGAAACTACACAGAAGCATTGTATGAAACTTCTTTCTGTTCTGTGCATTCAACTAACAGAGTTGAACCTTACTTTTGATTGAGCCGTTCTGAAACACTCTTTCTGTAGAAACTGCAATTGGACATTCTGAGCGCTAAGAGGCCTATATTGGGAAAAAGAATGTCTACAAATAAAAACTACACAGAAGAATTGTGTGAAACTTCTTTCTGTTCTGTTTGTTCAACTAAAAGAGTTGAACCTTAGTTTTGATGGAGCCATTCTGAAACACTCTTTCTGTAGAAAATGCAAGTGGAGATTCGGAGAGCTAAGAGGGTAATAGTGGAAAAAGGAATATATTCAAATATAAACTACACAGTAGCATTCTGTGAAAATTCTTTCTGTTCTGTGCATTCAACTAACAGAGTTGAACCTTACTTTTAATTGAGCCATTCTGAAACACTCTTTCTGAAGAAACTGCAATTGGACATGCTAAGCGCTAAGAGGCCTACATTGGGAAAAAGAATATCTTCAAATAAAAACTACACAGATGCATTCTGTGAAACTTATTTCTGATCTGTAAATTCAGTTAACAGAGATAAAACATATTTTTGATTGAGCAGTTATGAAACACACTTTTTGTAGAAAATGCAAGTGGAGATTCGGAGCGCTAAGAGGGTAATAGTGGAAAAAGGAATGTCTTCAAATATAAACTACACAGAATCATTCGGTGAAACTTCTTTCTGATCTGTGCATTCAGCTAACAGAGTTAAACCATACATTTGATTGAGCAGATCTGAACACTCTTTCTGTAGAAAATGCGACTGGACATTTGGAGCGCTAAGAGCGTAGTAGTGGAAAAAGGAATATATTCAAATATAAACTACACAGAAGCATTCTGTGAAACTTCTTTCTGATCTGAGCATTCAGCTAACAGAGTTAAACCATACTTTTGATTGAGCAGTTTTGAAACACTCTGTCTGTAGAAAATGCAACTGGACATTCGTAGCGCTAAGTGGGTAATAGTGGAAAAAAGAATATGTTCAAATAGAAACTACACAGAAGCATTGTATGAAACTTCTTTCTGTTCTGTGCATTCAACTAACAGAGTGGAACCTTACATTTGATTGAGCCGTTCTGAAACACTCTTTCTGTAGAAACTGCAATTGGACATTCTGAGCGCTAAGAGGCCTCTATTGGGAAAAATAATAACTTCAAATAAAAACTACACAGAAGCATTGTGTGAAACTTATTTCTGATATATTCATTAAGCTAACAGAGTTAAACCATACTTTTGATTGCGCAGTTCTGAACACTCTTTCTGTAGAAAATGCAAGTGGACATTCGGAGCGCTAAGAGGGTAATAGTGGAAAAAGTAATATATTCAAATATAAACTACACAGTAGCATTCTGTGAAAATTCCTTCTGTTCTGTGCATTCAAGTAACAGAGTTGAACCTTACTTTTGATTGAGCCGTTCTGAAACACTCTTTCTGTAGAAACTGCAAATGGACATGCTAAGCGCTAAGAGGCCTACATTGGGAAAAAGAATATCTTCAAATAAAAACTACACAGATGCATTCTGTGAAACTTATTTCTGATCTGTAAATTCAGTTAACAGAGATAAAACATATTTTTGATTGAGCAGTTATGAAACACTCTTTTTGTAGAAAATGCAAGTGGAGATTCGGAGCGCTAAGAGGGTAATAGTGGAAAAAGGAATGTCTTCAAATATAAACTACACAGAATCATTCGGTGAAACTTCTTTCTGATCTGTGCATTCAGCTAACAGAGTTAAACCATACTTTTGATTGAGCAGATCTGAACACTCTTTCTGTAGAAAATGCAACTGGACATTTGGAGCGCTAAGAGCGTAGTAGTGGAAAAAGGAATATATTCAAATATAAACTACACAGAAGCATTCTGTGAAACTTCTTTCTGATCTGAGCATTCAGCTAACAGAGTTAAACCATACTTTTGATTGAGCAGTTTTGAAACACTCTGTCTGTAGAAAATGCAACTGGACATTCGTAGCGCTAAGTAGGTAATAGTGGAAAAAAGAATACGTTCAAATAGAAACTACACAGAAGCATTGTATGAAACTTCTTTCTGTTCTGTGCATTCAACTAACAGAGTTGAACCTTACTTTTGATTGAGCCGTTCTGAAACACTCTTTCTGTAGAAACTGCAATTGGACATTCTGAGCGCTAAGAGGCCTATGTTGGGTAAAAGAATGTCTACAAATAAAAACTACACAGAAGAATTGTGTGAAACTTCTTTCTGTTCTGTTTGTTCAACTAAAAGAGTTGAACCTTAGTTTTGATTGAGCCGTTCTGAAACACTCTTTCTGTAGAAAATGCAAGTGGAGATTCGGAGAGCTAAGAGGGTAATAGTGGAAAAAGGAATATATTCAAATATAAACTACACAGTAGCATTCTGTGAAAATACTTTCTATTCTGTGCATTCAACTAACAGAGTTGAACCTTACTTTTGATTGAGCCGTTCTGAAACACTCTTTCTGTAGAAACTGCAATTGGACATGCTAAGCGCTAAGAGGCCTTCATTGGGAAAAAGAATATCTTCAAATAAAAACTACACAGATGCATTCTGTGAAACTTATTTCTGATCTGTAAATTCAGTTAACAGAGATAAAACATATTTTTGATTGAGCAATTATGAAACACTCTTTTTGTAGAAAATGCAAGTGGAGATTCGGAGCGCTAAGAGGGTAATAGTGGAAAAAGGAATGTCTTCAAATATAAACTACACAGAATCATTCGGTGAAACTTCTTTCTGATCTGTGCATTCAGCTAACAGAGTTAAACCATACATTTGATTGAGCAGATCTGAACACTCTTTCTGTAGAAAATGCAACTGGACATTTGGAGCGCTAAGAGCGTAGTAGTGGAAAAAGGTATATATTCAAATATAAACTACACAGAAGCATTCTGTGAAACTTCTTTCTGATGTGAGCATTCAGCTAACAGAGTTAAACCATACTTTTGATTGAGCAGTTTTGAAACACTCTGTCTGTAGAAAATGCAACTGGACATTCGTAGCGCTAAGTGGGTAATAGTGGAAAAAAGAATATGTTCAAATAGAAACTACACAGAAGCATTGTATGAAACTTCTTTCTGTTCTGTGCATTCAACTAACAGTGTGGAACCTTACTTTTGATTGAGCCGTTCTGAAACACTCTTTCTGTAGAAACTGCAATTGGACATTCTGAGCGCTAAGAGGCCTCTATTGGGAAAAAAAATATCTTCAAATAAAAACTACACCGAAGCATTGTGTGAAACTTATTTCTGATATGTTCATTAAGCTAACAGAGTTAAACCATACTTTTGATTGCGCAGTTCTGAACACTCTTTCTGTAGAAAATGCACGTGGACATTCGGAGCGCTAAGAGGGTAATAGTGGAAAAAGGAATATATTCAAATATAAACTACACAGTAGCATTCTGTGAAAATTCTTTCTGTTCTGTGCATTCAACTAACAGAGTTGAACGTTACTTTTGATTGAGCCGTTCTGAAACACTCTTTCTGTAGAAACTGCAATTGGACATGCTAAGCGCTAAGAGGCCTACATTGGGAAAAAGAATATCTTCAAATAAAAACTACACAGATGCATTCTGTGAAACTTATTTCTGATCTGTAAATTCAGTTAACAGAGATAAAACATATTTTTGATTGAGCAGTAATGAAACACTCTTTTTGTAGAAAATGCAAGTGGAGATTCGGAGCGCTAAGAGGGTAATAGTGGAAAAAGGAATGTCTTCAAATATAAACTACACAGAATCATTCGGTGAAACTTCTTTCTGATCTGTGCATTCAGCTAACAGAGTTAAACCATACTTTTGATTGAGCAGATCTGAACACTCTTTCTGTAGAAAATGCAACTGGACATTTGGAGCGCTAAGAGCGTAGTAGTGGAAAAAGGAATATATTCAAATATAAACTACACAGAAGCATTCTGTGAAACTTCTTTCTGATCTGAGCATTCAGCTAACAGAGTTAAACCATACTTTTGATTGAGCAGTTTTGAAACACTCTGTCTGTAGAAAATGCAACTGGACATTCGTAGCGCTAAGTGGGTAATAGTGGAAAAAAGAATATGTTCAAATATAAACTACACAGAAGCATTGTATGAAACTTCTTTCTGTTCTGTGCATTCAACTAACAGAGTTGAACCTTACTTTTGATTGAGCCGTTCTGAAACACTCTTTCTGTAGAAACTGCAATTGGACCTTCTGAGCGCTAAGAGGCCTCTATTGGGAAAAATAATATCTTCAAATAAAAACTACACAGAAGCATTGTGTGAAACTTATTTCTGATATGTTCATTAAGCTAACAGAGTTAAACCATACTTTTGATTGAGCAGATCTGAACACTCTTTCTGTAGAAAATGCAACTGGACATTTGGAGCGCTAAGAGCGTAGTAGTGGAAAAAGGAATATATTCAAATATAAACTACACAGAAGCATTCTGTGTAACTTCTTTCTGATCTGAGCATTCAGCTAACAGAGTTAAACCATACTTTTGATTGAGCAGTTTTGAAACACTCTGTCTGTAGAAAATGCAACTGGACATTCGTAGCGCTAAGTGGGTAATAGTGGAAAAAAGAATATGTTCAAATAGAAACTACACAGAAGCATTGTATGAAACTTCTTTCTGTTCTTTGCATTCAACTAACAGAGTTGAACCTTACTTTTGATTGAGCCGTTCTGAAACACTCTTTCTGTAGAAACTGCAATTGGACATTCTGAGCGCTAAGAGGCCTATTATGGGAAAAATAATGTCTACAAATAAAAACTACACAGAAGAATTGTGTGAAACTTCTTTCTGTTCTGTTTGTTCAACTAAAAGAGTTGAACCTTAGTTTTGATTGAGCCATTCTGAAACACTCTTTCTGTAGAAAATGCAAGTGGAGATTCAGAGCGCTAAGAGGGTAATAGTGGAAAAAGGAATGTCTCCAAATATAAACTACACAGAATCATTCTGTGAAACTTCTTTCTGCTCTGTGCATTCAGCTAACAGAGTTAAACCATGCTTTTGATTGAGCAGATCTGAACTATCTTTCTGTAGAAAATGCAACTGGACATTTGGAGCGCTAAGAGTGTAGTAGTGGAAAAAGGAATATATTCAAATATAAACTACACAGAAGCATTCTGTGAAACCTCTTTCTGATCTGAGCATTCAGCTAACAGAGTTAAACCATACTTTTGATTGAGCAGTTTTGAAACACTCTGTAGAAAATGCAACTGGACATTCGTAGCGCTAAGTGGGTAATAGTGGAAAAAATAATATGTTCAAATATAAACTACACAGAAGCATTGTATGAAACTTCTTTCTGTTCTGTGCATTCAACTAACAGAGTTGAACCTTACTTTTGATTGAGCCTTTCTGAAACACTCTTTCTGTAGAAACTGCAATTGGACATTCTGAGCGCTAACAGGCCTCTATTGGGAAAAATAATATCTTCAAATAAAAACTACTCAGAAGCATTGTGTGAAACTTATTTCTGATATGTTCATTAAGCTAACAGAGTTAAACCATACTTTGATTGCGCAGTTCTGAACACTCTTTCTGTAGAAAATGCAAGTGGACATTCGGAGGGCTAAGAGGGTAATAGTGGAAAAAGGAATATATTCAAATATAAACTACACAGTAGCATTCTGTGAAAATTCTTTCTGTTCTGTGCATTCAACAAACAGAGTTGAACCTTACTTTTGATTGAGCCGTTCTGAAACACTCTTTCTGTAGAAACTGCAATTGGACATGCTAAGCGCTAAGAGGCCTACATTGGGAAAAAGAATATCTTCAAATAAAAACTACACAGATGCATTCTGTGAAACTTATTTCTGATCTGTAAATTCAGTTAACAGAGATAAAACATATTTTTGATTGAGCAGTTATGAAACACTCTTTTTGTAGAAAATGCAAGTGGAGATTCCGAGCGCTAAGAGGGTAATAGTGGAAAAAGGAATGTCTTCAAATATAAACTACACAGAATCATTCGGTGAAACTTCTTTCTGATCTGTGCATTCAGCTAACAGAGTTAAACCATACTTTTGATTGAGCAGATCTGAACACTCTTTCTGTAGAAAATGCAACTGGACATTTGGAGCGCTAAGTGGGTAATAGTGGAAAAAAGAATATGTTCAAATAGAAACTACACAGAAGCATTGTATGAAACTTCTTTCTGTTCTGTGCATTCAACTAACAGAGTGGAACCTTACTTTTGATTGAGCCGTTCTGAAACACTCTTTCTGTAGAAACTGCAATTGGACATTCTGAGGGCTAAGAGGCCTATATTGGGAAAATGAATGTCTACAAATAAAAACTACACAGAAGAATTGTGTGAAACTTCTTTCTGTTCTGTTTGTTCAACTAAAAGAGTTGAACCTTAGTTTTGATTGAGCCGTTCTGAAACACTCATTCTGTAGAAAATGCAAGTGGAGATTCGGAGCCCTAAGAGGGTAATAGTGGAAAAAGGAATGTCTCCAAATATAAACTACACAGAATCATTCTGTGAAACTTCTTTCTGATCTGTGCATTCAGCTAACAGAGTTAAACCATACTTTTGATTGAGCAGATCTGAACACTCTTTCTGTAGAAAATGCAACTGGACATTTGCAGCGCTAAGAGAGTAGTAGTGGAAAAAGTAATATATTCATATATAAACTACACAGAAGCATTCTGTGAAACTTCTTTCTGATCTGAGCATTCCGCTAACAGAGTTAAACCATACTTTTGATTGAGGAGATTTGAAACACTCTGACTGTAGAAAATGCAACTGGACCTTCGGAGCGCTAAGTGGGTAATAATGGAAAAAGGAATATGTTCAAATATAAACAACACAGAAGCATTGTATGAAACTTCTTTCTGTTCTGTGCATTCAACTAACAGAGTTGAACCTTACTTTTGATTGAGCCGTTCTGAAACACTCTTTCTGTAGAAACTGCAATTAGACATTCTCAGCTCTAAGAGGCCTATATTGGGAATAATAATATCTTCAAATAAAAACTACACAGCAGCATTGTGTGAAACTTATTTCTGATATGTGCATTCAGCTAACAGAGTTAAACCATACTTTTGATTGCGCAGTTCTGTACACTCTTTCTGTAGAAAATGCAAGTGGACATTCGGAGCGCTAATACGGTAATAGTGGAAAAAGGAATATATTCAATTATAAACTACACAGAAGCATTCTGTGAAACTGCTTTCTGTTCTGTGCATTCAACTAACTGAGTTGAACCTTACTTTTGATGGAGCCGTTGTGAAACACTCTTTCTGTAGAAACTGCAATTGGACATTCTGACTGCTAAAAGGCCTATATTGGGAAAATGAATATCTACAAATAAAAACTACACAGAAGCATTCTGTGAAACTTCTTTCGGATCTGTGCATTCAACTAACAGAGTAAAACCATACTTTTGATTGAGCCGTTCTGAACACTCTTTCTGTAGAAAATGCAAGTGGACATTCGGAGCGCTAAGAGGGTAATAGTTGAAAAAGGAATATATTCAAATATAAACTACACAGAAGCATTCTGTGAAACTTCTTTCTGTTCTGTGCATTCAACTAACAGAGTTGAACCTTACTTTTGATTGAGACGTTCTGAAACACTCTTTCTGTAGAAACTGCAATTGGACTTTCTAAGCGCTAAGAGGCCTACATTGTTAAAAAGAATAACTTCAAATAAAAACTACACAGAAGCATTCTGTGAAACATATTTCTGATATGTGCATTCAGTTAACAGAGCTAAACCATACTTTTGATTGAGCAGTTATGAAACACTCTTTGTGTAGAAAATATAAGTGGACCTGCGGAGCGCTAAGATTGTAATAGAGGAAAAAGGATTATCTCCAAATAAAAACCACACAGAAGCATTCTCTGAAACTCCTTTCTGTTCTCTGAATTCAACTAACAGAGTTGAGCCTTACTTTTGAAGGAACAGTTCTGAAACACACTTTGTGTAGAAACTGCCAGTGGACATTCGGAGCGCTAAGTGGGTAACAGTCAATAAAGGAATATCTTCAACTAAATACTACACAGAAGCATTCTGTGAAACTCCTTTCTGTTCTGTGCATTCAACTAACTGAGTTGAACCTTACTTTTGATGGAGCCGCTGTGAAACACTCTTTCTGTAGAAACTGCAATTGGACATTCTGAGCGCTAAGAGGCCTATATTGGTAAAAAGAATATTTTCATATAAACACTACACAGAAGCATTCTGTGAAACTTCTTTCTGATCTGTGCATTCAGCTAACAGAGTTAAACCATACTTTGGATTGAGCAGTTCTGAAACACTCTTTCTGTAGAAAATGCTACTGGACATTTGGAGCGCTAAGTGGGTAATAGTGGAAAAAGGAATATCTTCAAATATAAACCACACAGAATCATTCTGTGAAACTCCTTTTTGATCTGTGCATTCAGCTAACAGAGTAAAAGCATACTTTTGATTGAGCAGTTCTGAACACTCTTTCTGTAGAAAATGCAACTGGACATTTGGAGCGCTAAGAGGGTACTAGTGGAAAAAGTAATATATACAAATATAAACTACACAAAAGCATTGTATGAAACTCCTTTCTCTTCTGTGCATTTAACTAACAGAGTTGAACCTTATTTTTGATTGAGCCATTCTGAAACACTCTTTCTTTAGAAAATGCAAGTGGATATTCGCAGCGCTAAGACGGTAATACTGGAAAAGGAATATATTCAAATATAAACTACACAGAAGCATTCTGTGAAACTTCTTTCTGTTCTGTGCATTCAACTAACTGAGTTGAACCTTACTTTTGATGGAGCCGTTCTGAAAACCTCTTTCTGTAGAAACTGCAATTGGACATTCTGAGCGCTAAGAGGCCTATATTTTGAAAAAGAATGTCTTCAAATAAAAACTACACAGAAGCATTCTGTGAAACTTATTTCTGATATAGGCATTCAACTAATAGAGTAAAACCATACTTTTGATTGAGCCGTTCTGAACACTTTCTGTGGAAATGCTAGTGGACATTCTGAGCGCTAAGAGGGTAATACTAGAAAAAGTAATATCTTCAAATATAAACTACACAGTATCATTCTGTGAAACTTCTTTCTGATCTGTGCATTCAGCTAACAGAATTAAACCATACTTTTCATTGAGCAGTTCTGAACACTCTTTCTGTAGAAAATGCAACTGGACAATTGGAGCGCTAAGAGGGTAGTAGTGGAAAAAGGAATATATTCAAATATAAACTACACAGAAGCATTCTGTGAAACTTCTTTCTGATCTGAGCATTCAGCTAACAGAGTTAAACCATAGTTTTGACTGAGCAGTTTTGAAACACTCTGTCTGTAGAAAATGCAACTGGACATTCGGAGCGCTAAGTAGCTAATAGTGGAAAAAGTAATATGTTCAAATATAAACTACACAGAAGCATTGTATGAAACAGCTTTCTGTTCTGTACATTCAACTAACAGGGTTGAACCTTACTTTTGATTTAGCCGTTCTGAAACACTCTTTCTGCAGAAACTGCAATTGGACATTCTGAGCGCTAAGAGGCCTATATTGGGAAAAATAATATATTCAAATAAAAACTACACAGAAGCATTGTATGAAACTACTTTCTGTTCTGTGCATTCAACTAACAGAGTTGAACCTTACTTTTGATTGAGCCGTTCTGAAACACTCTTTCTGTAGAAACTGCAATTGGACATTCTGAGCGCTAAGAGGCCTATATTGGGAAAAAGAATGTCTAAAAATAAAAACTACACAGAAGAATTGTGTGAAAATACTTTCTGTTCTGTTTGTTCAACTAAAAGAGTTGAACCTTAGTTTTGATTGAGCCGTTCTGAAACACTCTTTCTGTAGAAAATGCAAGTGGAGATTCGGAGCGCTAAGAGGGTAATAGTGGAAAAAGGAATGTCTCCAAATATAAACTACACAGAATCATTCTGTGAAACTTTTTCTGATCTGTGCATTCAGCTAACAGAGTTAAACCATACTTTTGATTGAGCAGATCTGAACACTCTTTCTGTAGAAAATGCAACTGGACATTTGGAGCGCTAAGAGAGTAGTAGTGGAAAAAGGAATATATTCAAATATAAACTACACAGAAGCATTCTGTGAAACTTCTTTCTGATCTGAGCATTCCGCTAACAGAGTTAAACCATACTTTTGATTGAGGAGATTTGAAACACTCTGACTGTAGAAAATGCAACTGGACATTCGGAGCGCTAAGTGGGTAATAATGGAAAAAGGAATATGTTCAAATATAAACAACACAGAAGCATTGTATGAAACTTCTTTCTGTTCTGTGCATTCAACTAACAGAGTTGAACCTTACTTTTGATTGAGCCGTTCTGAAACACTCTTTCTGTAGAAACTGCAATTAGACATTCTCAGCTCTAAGAGGCGTATATTGGGAATAATAATATCTTCAAATAAACACTACACAGCAGCATTGTGAGAAACATATTTCTGATATGTGCATTCAGCTAACAGAGTTAAACCATACTTTTGATTGCGCAGTTCTGAACACTCTTTCTGTAGAAAATGCAAGTGGACATTCGGAGCGCTAATACGGTAATAGTGGAAAAAGGAATATATTCAATTATAAACTACACAGAAGCATTCTGTGAAACTTCTTTCTGTTCTGTGCATTCAACTAACTGAGTTGAACCTTACTTTTGATGGAGCCGTTGTGAAACACTATTTCTGTAGAAACTGCAATTGGACATTCTGACTGCTAAAAGGCCTATATTGGGAAAAAGAATATCTACAAATAAAAACTACACAGAAGCATTCTGTGAAACTTCTTTCGGATCTGTGCATTCAACTAACAGAGTAAAACCATACTTTTGATTGAGCCGTTCTGAACACTCTTTCTGTAGAAAATGCAAGTGGACATTCGGAGTGCTAAGAGGCTAATAGTTGAAAAAGGAATATATTCAAATATAAACTACACAGAAGCATTCTGTGAAACTTCTTTCTGTTCTGTGCATTCAACTAACAGAGTTGAACCTTACTTTTGATTGAGACGTTCTGAAACACTCTTTCTGTAGAAACTGCAATTGGACTTTCTAAGCGCTAAGAGGCCTACATTGTTAAAAAGAATAACTTCAAATAAAAACTACACAGAAGCATTCTGTGAAACATATTTCTGATATGTGCATTCAGTTAACAGAGCTAAACCATACTTTTGATTGAGCAGTTATGAAACACTCTTTGTGTAGAAAATATAAGTGCACCTGCGGAGCGCTAAGATTGTAATAGAGGAAAAAGGATTATCTCCAAATAAAAACCACACAGAAGCATTCTCTGAAACTCCTTTCTGTTCTCTGAATTCAACTAACAGAGTTGAGCCTTACTTTTGAAGGAACAGTTCTGAAACACACTTTGTGTAGAAACTGCCAGTGGACATTCGGAGCGCTAAGTGGGTAACAGTCAATAAAGGAATATCTTCAACTAAATACTACACAGAAGCATTCTGTGAAACTCCTTTCTGTTCTGTGCATTCAACTAACTGAGTTGAACCTTACTTTTGATGGAGCCGCTGTGAAACACTCTTTCTGTAGAAACTGCAATTGGACATTCTGAGCGCTAAGAGGCCTATATTGGTAAAAAGAATATTTTCATATAAACACTACACAGAAGCATTCTGTGAAACTTATTTCTGATCTGTGCATTCAGCTAACAGAGTTAAACCATACTTTGGATTGAGCAGTTCTGAAACACTCTTTCTGTAGAAAATGCTACTGGACATTTGGAGCGCTAAGTGGGTAATAGTGGAAAAAGGAATATCTTCAAATATAAACCACACAGAATCATTCTGTGAAACTCCTTTTTGATCTGTGCATTCAGCTAACAGAGTTAAAGCATACTTTTGATTGAGCAGTTCTGAACACTCTTTCTGTAGAAAATGCAACTGGACATTTGGAGCGCTAAGAGGGTAGTAGTGGAAAAAGTAATATATTCAAATATAAACTACACAAAAGCATTGTATGAAACTCCTTTCTCTTCTGTGCTTTTAACTAACAGAGTTGAACCTTATTTTTGATTGAGCCATTCTGAAACACTCTTTCTTTAGAAAATGCAAGTGGATATTCGCAGCGCTAAGACGGTAATACTGGAAAAGGAATATATTCAAATATAAACTACACAGAAGCATTCTGTGAAACTTCTTTCTGTTCTGTGCATTCAACTAACTGAGTTGAACCTTACTTTTGATGGAGCCGTTCTGAAAACCTCTTTCTGTAGAAACTGCAATTGGACATTCTGAGCGCTAAGAGGCCTATATTTTGAAAAAGAATGTCTTCAAATAAAAACTACACAGAAGCATTCTGTGAAACTTATTTCTGATATAGGCATTCAACTAATAGAGTAAAAGCTTACCTTTGATTGAGCCGTTCTGAACACTTTCTGTGGAAATGCAAGTGGACATTCTGAGCGCTAAGAGGGTAATACTAGAAAAAGTAATATCTTCAAATATAAACTACACAGTATCATTCTGTGAAACTTCTTTCTGATCTGTGCATTCAGCTAACAGAATTAAACCATACTTTTCATTGAGCAGTTCTGAACACTCTTTCTGTAGAAAATGCAACTGGACAATTGGAGCGCTAAGAGGGTAGTAGTGGAAAAAGGAATATATTCAAATATAAACTACACAGAAGCATTCTGTGAAACTTCATTCTGATCTGAGCATTCAGCTAACAGAGTTAAACCATAGTTTTCACTGAGCAGTTTTGAAACACTCTGTCTGTAGAAAATGCAACTGGACATTCGGAGCGCTACGTGGCTAATAGTGGAAAAAGTAATATGTTCAAATATAAACTACACAGAATCATTGTATGAAACAGCTTTCTGTTCTGTACATTCAACTAACAGGGTTGAACCTTACTTTTGATTTAGCCGTTCTGAAACACTCTTTCTGTAGAAACTGCAATTGGACATTCTGAGCGCTAAGAGGCCTATATTGGGAAAAAGAATGTCTACAAATAAAAACTACACAGAAGAATTGTGTGAAACTTCTTTCTGTTCTGTTTGTTCAACTAAAAGAGTTGAACCTTAGTTTTGATTGAGCCGTTCTGAAACACTCTTTCTGTAGAAAATGCAAGTGGAGATTCGGAGCGCTAAGAGGGTAATAGTGGAAAAAGGAATGTCTCCAAATATAAACTACACAGAATCATTCTGTGAAACTTCTTTCTGATCTGTGCATTCAGCTAACAGAGTTAAACCATACTTTTGATTGAGCAGATCTGAACACTCTTTCTGTAGAAAATGCAACTGGACATTTGGAGCGCTAAGAGAGTAGTAGTGGAAAAAGGAATATATTCAAATATAAACTACACAGAAGCATTCCGTGAAACTTCTTTCTGATCTGAGCATTCAGCTAACAGAGTTAAACCATACTTTTGATTGAGCAGTTTTGAAACACTCTGTCTGTAGAAAATGCAACTGGACATTCGTAGCGCTAAGTGGGCAATAGTGGAAAAAAGAATATGTCCAAATATAAACTACACAGAAGCATTGTATGAAACTTCTTTCTGTTCTGTGCATTCAACTAACAGAGTTGAACCTGACTTTTGATTGAGCCTTTCTGAAACACTCTTTCTGTAGAAACTGCAATTGGACATTCTGAGCGCTAAGATGCCTATATTGGGAAAAATAATATCTTCAAATAAAAACTACACAGAAGCATTGTGTGAAACTTATTTCTGATATGTTCATTAAGCTAACAGAGTTAAACCATACTTTTGATTGCGCAGTTCTGAACACTCTTTTTGTAGAAAATGCAAGTGGACATTCGGAGCGCTAAGAGGGTAATAGTGGAAAAAGGAATATATTCAAATATAAACTACACAGTAGCATTCTGTGAAAATTCTTTCTGTTCTGTGCATTCAACTAACAGAGTTGAACCTTACTTTTGATTGAGCCGTTCTGAAACACTCTTTCTGTAGAAACTGCAATTGGAAATGCTAAGCGCTAAGAGGCCTACATTGGGAAAAAGAATATCTTCAAATAAAAACTACACAGATGCATTCTGTGAAACTTATTTCTGATCTGTAAATTCAGTTAACAGAGATAAAACATATTTTTGATTGAGCAGTTATGAAACACTCTTTTTGTAGAAAATGCAAGTGGAGATTCGGAGCGCTAAGGGGGTAATAGTGGAAAAAGGAATGTCTCCAAATATAAACTACACAGAATCATTCTGTGAAACTTTTTCTGATCTGTGCATTCAGCTAACAGAGTTAAACCATACTTTTGATTGAGCAGATCTGAACACTCTTTCTGTAGAAAATGCAACTGGACATTTGGAGCGCTAAGAGAGTAGTAGTGGAAAAAGGAATATATTCAAATATAAACTACACAGAAGCATTCTGTGAAACTTCTTTCTGATCTGAGCATTCCGCTAACAGAATTAAACCATACTTTTGATTGAGGAGATTTGAAACACTCTGACTGTAGAAAATGCAACTGGACATTCGGAGCGCTAAGTGGGTAATAATGGAAAAAGGAATATGTTCAAATATAAACAACACAGAAGCATTGTATGAAACTACTTTCTGTTCTGTGCATTCAACTAACAGAGTTGAACCTTACTTTTGATTGTGCCGTTCTGAAACACTCTTTCTGTAGAAACTGCAATTAGACATTCTCAGCTCTAAGAGGCCTATATTGGGAATAATAATATCTTCAAATAAAAACTACACAGCAGCATTGTGTGAAACTTATTTCTGATATGTGCATTCAGCTAACAGAGTTAAACCATACTTTTGATTGCGCAGTTCTGAACACTCTTTCTGTAGAAAATGCAAGTGGACATTCGGAGCGCTAATACGGTAATAGTGGAAAAAGGAATATATTCAATTATAAACTACACAGAAGCATTCTGTGAAACTTCTTTCTGTTCTGTGCATTCAACTAACTGAGTTGAACCTTACTTTTGATGGAGCCCTTGTGAAACACTCTTTCTGTAGAAACTGCAATTGGACATTCTGACTGCTAAAAGCCCTTATTGGGAAAAAGAATATCTACATATAAAAACTACACAGAAGCATTCTGTGAAACTTCTTTCGGATCTGTGCATTCAACTAACAGAGTAAAACCATACTTTTGATTGAGCCGTTCTGAACACTCTTTCTGTAGAAAATGCAAGTGGACATTCGGAGCGCTAAGAGGGTAATAGTTGAAAAAGGAATATATTCAAATATAAACTACACAGAAGCATTCTGTGAAACTTCTTTCTGTTCTGTGCATTCAACTAACAGAGTTGAACCTTACTTTTGATTGAGACGTTCTGAAACACTCTTTCTGTAGAAACTGCAATTGGACTTTCTAAGCGCTAAGAGGCCTACATTGTTAAAAAGAATAACTTCAAATAAAAACTACACAGAAGCATTCTGTGAAACATATTTCTGATATGTGCATTCAGTTAACAGAGCTAAACCATACTTTTGATTGAGCAGTTATGAAACACTCTTTGTGTAGAAAATATAAGTGGACCTGCGGAGCGCTAAGATTGTAATAGAGGAAAAAGGATTATCTCCAAATAAAAACCACACAGAAGCATTCTCTGAAACTCCTTTCTGTTCTCTGAATTCAACTAACAGAGTTGAGCCTTACTTTTGAATGAACAGTTCTGAAACACACTTTGTGTAGAAACTGCCAGTGGACATTCGGAGCTCTAAGTGGGTAACAGTCAATAAAGGAATATCTTCAACTAAATACTACACAGAAGCATTCTGTGAAACTCCTTTCTGTTCTGTGCATTCAACTAACTGAGTTGAACCTTACTTTTGATGGAGCCGCTGTGAAACACTCTTTCTGTAGAAACTGCAATTGGACATTCTGAGCGCTAAGAGGCCTATATTGGTAAAAAGAATATTTTCATATAAACACTACACAGAAGCATTCTGTGAAACTTCTTTCTGATCTGTGCATTCAGCTAACAGAGTTAAACCATACTTTGGATTGAGCAGTTCTGAAACACTCTTTCTTTAGAAAATGCTACTGGACATTTGGAGCGCTAAGTAGGTAATAGTGGAAAAAGGAATATCTTCAAATATAAACCACACAGAATCATTCTGTGAAACTCCTTTTTGATCTGTGCATTCAGCTAACAGAGTTAAAGCATACTTTTGATTGAGCAGTTCTGAACACTCTTTCTGTAGAAAATGCAACTGGACATTTGGAGCGCTAAGAGGGTAGTAGTGGAAAAAGTAATATATTCAAATATAAACTACACAAAAGCATTGTATGAAACTCCTTTCTCTTCTGTGCTTTTAACTAACAGAGTTGAACCTTATTTTTGATTGAGCCATTCTGAAACACTCTTTCTTTAGAAAATGCAAGTGGATATTCGCAGCGCTAAGACGGTAATACTGGAAAAGGAATATATTCAAATATAAACTACACAGAAGCATTCTGTGAAACTTCTTTCTGTTCTGTGCATTCAACTAACTGAGTTGAACCTTACTTTTGATGGAGCCGTTCTGAAAACCTCTTTCTGTAGAAACTGCAATTGGACATTCTGAGCGCTAAGAGGCCTATATTTTGAAAAAGAATGTCTTCAAATAAAAACTACACAGAAGCATTCTGTGAAACTTATTTCTGATATAGGCATTCAACTAATAGAGTAAAAGCTTACCTTTGATTGAGCCGTTCTGAACACTTTCTGTGGAAATGCAAGTGGACATTCTGAGCGCTAAGAGGGTAATACTAGAAAAAGTAATATCTTCAAATATAAACTACACAGTATCATTCTGTGAAACTTCTTTCTGATCTGTGCATTCAGCTAACAGAATTAAACCATACTTTTCATTGAGCAGTTCTGAACACTCTTTCTGTAGAAAATGCAACTGGACAATTGGAGCGCTAAGAGGGTAGTAGTGGAAAAAGGAATATATTCAAATATAAACTACACAGAAGCATTCTGTGAAACTTCTTTCTGATCTGAGCATTCAGCTAACAGAGTTAAACCATAGTTTTGACTGAGCAGTTTTGAAACACTCTGTCTGTAGAAAATGCAACTGGACATTCGGAGCGCTAAGTGGCTAATAGTGGAAAAAGTAATATGTTCAAATATAAACTACACAGAAGCATTGTATGAAACAGCTTTCTGTTCTGTACATTCAACTAACAGGGTTGAACCTTACTTTTGATTTAGCCGTTCTGAAACACTCTTTCTGTAGAAACTGCAATTGGACAGTCTGAGCGCTAAGAGGCCTATATTGGGAAAAATAATATATTCAAATAAAAACTACACAGAAGCATTGTATGAAACTTCTTTCTGTTCTGTGCATTCAACTAACAGAGTTGAACCTTACTTTTGATTGAGCCGTTCTGAAACACTCTTTCTGTAGAAACCTCAATTGGACATTCTGAGCGCTAAGAGGCCTATATTGGGAAAAAGAATGTCTACAAATAAAAACTACACAGAAGAATTGTGTGAAACTTCTTTCTGTTCTGTTTGTTCAACTAAAAGAGTTGAACCTTAGTTTTGATTGAGCCGTTCTGAAACACTCTTTCTGTAGAAAATGCAAGTGGAAATTCGGTGCGCTAAGAGGGTAATAGTGGAAAAAGTAATGTCTCCAAATATAAACTACACAGAATCATTCTGTGAAACTTCTTTCTGATCTGTGCATTCAGCAAACAGAGTTAAACTATACTTTTGATTGAGCAGATCTGAACACTCTTTCTGTAGAAAATGCAACTGGACATTTGGAGCGCTAAGAGAGTAGTAGTGGAAAAAGGAATATATTCAAATATAAACTACACAGAAGCATTCTGTGAAACTTCTTTCTGATCTGAGCATTCAGCTAACAGAGTTAAGCCATACTTTTGATTGAGCAGTTTTGAAACACTCTGTCTGTAGAAAATGCAACTGGACATTCGTAGCGCTAAGTGGGTAATAGTGGAAAAAAGAATATGTTCAAATATAAACTACACAGAAGCATTGTATGAAACTTCTTTCTGTTCTGTGCATTCAACTAATAGAGTTGAACCTTACTTTTGATTGAGCCTTTCTGAAACACTCTGTAGAAACTGCAATTGGACATTCTGAGCGCTAAGAGGCATATATTGGGTAAAATAATATCTTCAAATAAAAACTACACAGAAGCATTGTGTGAAACTTATTTCTGATATGTTCATTAAGCTAACAGAGTTAAACCATACTTTTGATTGCGCAGTTCTGAACACTCTTTCTGTAGAAAATGCAAGTGGACATTCGGAGCGCTAAGAGGGTAATAGTGGAAAAAGGAATATATTCAAATATAAACTACACAGTAGCATTCTGTGAAAATTCTTTCTGTTCTGTGCATTCAACTAACAGAGTTGAACCTTACTTTTGATTGAGCCGTTCTGAAACACTCTTTCTGTAGAAACTGCAATTGGACATGCTAAGCGCTAAGAGGCCTACATTGGGAAAAAGAATATCTTCAAATAAAAACTACACAGATGCATTCTGTGAAACTTATTTCTGATCTGTAAATTCAGTTAACAGAGATAAAACATATTTTTGATTGAGCAGTTATGAAACACTCTTTTTGTAGAAAATGCAAGTGGAGATTCGGAGCGCTAAGAGGGTATTAGTGGAAAAAGGAATGTCTTCAAATATAAACTACACAGAATCATTCGGTGAAACTTCTTTCTGATCTGTGCATTCAGCTAACAGAGTTAAACCATACTTTTGATTGAGCAGATCTGAACACTCTTTCTGTAGAAAATGCAACTGGACATATGGAGCGCTAAGAGCGTAGTAGTGGAAAAAGGAATATATTCAAATATAAACTACACAGAAGCATTCTGTGAAACTTCTTTCTGATCTGAGCATTCAGCTAACAGAGTTAAACCATACTTTTGATTGAGCAGTTTTGAAACACTCTGTCTGTAGAAAATGCAACTGGACATTCGTAGCGCTAAGTGGGTAATAGTGGAAAAAAGAATATGTTCAAATAGAAACTACACAGAAGCATTGTATGAAACTTCTTTCTGTTCTGTGCATTCAACTAACAGAGTTGAACCTTACTTTTGATTGAGCCGTTCTGAAACACTCTTTCTGTAGAAACTGCAATTGGACATTCTGAGCGCTAAGAGGCCTATATCGGGAAAAAGAATGTCTACAAATAAAAACTACACAGAAGAATTGTGTGAAACTTCTTTCTGTTCTGTTTGTTCAACTAAAAGAGTTGAACCTTAGTTTTGATTGAGCCGTTCTGAAACACTCTTTCTGTAGAAAATGCAAGTGGAGATTCGGAGCGCTAAGAGGGTAATAGTGGAAAAAGGAATGTCTCCAAATATAAACTACACAGAATCATTCTGTGAAACTTCTTTCTGATCTGTGCATTCAGCTAACAGAGTTAAACCATACTTTTGATTGAGCAGATCTGAACACTCTTTCTGTAGAAAATGCAACTGGACATTTGGAGCGCTAAGAGAGTAGTAGTGGAAAAAGGAATATATTCAAATATAAACTACACAGAAGCATTCTGTGAAACTTCTTTCTGATCTGAGCATTCAGCTAACAGAGTTAAACCATACTTTTGATTGAGCAGTTTTGAAACACTCTGTCTGTAGAAAATGCAACTGGACATTCGTAGCGCTAAGTGGGTAATAGTGGAAAAAAGAATATGTTCATTTACTAGAGGTCCACTCCAGACCAACAGGTGCTGGAGAGGATGTGGAGAAATAGGAACACTTTTACACTGTTGGTGGGACTGTAAACTAGTTCAACCATTGTGGAAGTCAGTGTGGCGATTCCTCAGGGATCTCGAACTAGAAATACCATTTGACCCAGCCATCCCATTACTGGGTATATACCCAAAGGACTATAAATCATGCTGCTATAGAGACACATGCACACGTATGTTTATTGCGGCACTATTCACAATAGCAAAGAGTTGGAACCAACCCAAATGTCCAACAACGATAGACTGGATTAAGAAAATGTGGCACATATACACCATGGAATACTATGCAGCCATAAAAAATGATGAGTTCGTGTCCTTTGTAGGGACATGGATGAAACTGGAAAACATCATTCTCAGTAAACTAACGCAAGGACAAAAAACCAAACACCGCATGTTCTCACTCATAGGTGGGAATTGAACAATGAGAACTCATGGACACAGGAAGGGGAACATCACGCTCCGGGGACTGTTGTGGGGTGGGGGGAGGGGGGAGGGACAGCATTAGGAGATACACCTAATGCTAAATGACGAATTAATGGGTGCAGGAAATCAACATGGCACATGGATACATATGTAACAAACCTGCACATTGTGCACATGTACCCTAAAACCCTAAAGTATAATAAAATAAAAAAAAAATAAAAAAATAAAAAAAAAAAAGGAAAAGGAGAAACAAGTGAGACAGAGCAAACTAGAGAAACATGCTGATGTTGTCAAGAAAAGAGGTGGAATATAAAATTCTATGTGTCATGTTACTGTAAATATAGAAAACAATCTGCACATGAATAAGGATTGAAATATAAGACAGACAAATGAAATATTGATTTGATTTGGAGGTGAGATTGGATTTTTTTCCTAGATTCTTATTTTAATATAAGGACTATAATAAATTTGAGCAAGAAAAAAAAAAAAAAGAATATGTTCAAATAAAACTACACAGAAGCATTGTATGAAACTTCTTTCTGTTCTGTGCATTCAACTAACAGAGTTGAACCTTACTTTTGATTGAGCCTTTCTGAAACACTCTTTCTGTAGAAACTGCAATTGGAAATTCTGAGCGCTAAGAGGCCTATATTGGGAAAAATAATATCTTCAAATAAAAACTACACAGAAGCATTGTGTGAAACTTATTTCTGATATGTTCATTAAGCTAACAGAGTTAAACCATACTTTTGATTGCGCAGTTCTGAACACTCTTTCTGTAGAAAATGCAAGTGGACATTCGGAGCGCTAAGAGGGTAATAGTGGAAAAAGGAATATATTCAAATATAAACTACACAGTAGCATTCTGTGAAAATTCTTTCTGTTCTGTGCATTCAACTAACAGAGTTGAACCTTACTTTTGATTGAGCCGTTCTGAAACAATCTTTCTGTAGAAACTGCAATTGGACATGCTAAGCGCTAAGAGTCCTACATTGGGAAAAAGAACCATCTTCAAATAAAAACTACACAGATGCATTCTGTGAAACTAATTTCTGATCTGTAAATTCAGTTAACAGAGATAAAACATATTTTTGATTGAGCAGTTATGAAACACTCTTTTTGTAGAAAATGCAAGTGGAGATTCGGAGCGCTAAGAGGGTAATAATGGAAAAAGGAATGTCTTCAAATATAAACTACACAGAAGCATTCTGTGAAACTTCTTTCTGATCTGAGCATTCAGCTAACAGATTTAAACCATACTTTTGATTGAGCAGTTTTGAAACACTCTGTCTGTAGAAAATGCAACTGGACATTCGTAGAGCTAAGTGGGTAATAGTGGAAAAAAGAATATGTTCAAATATAAACTACACAGAAGCATTGTATGAAACTTCTTTCTGTTCTGTGCATTCAACTAACAGAGTTGAACCTTACTTTTGATTCAGCCGTTCTGAAACACTCTTTCTGTAGAAACTGCAATTGGACATTCTGAGCGCTAGGAGGCCTATATTGGGAAAAAGAATGTCTACAAATAAAAACTACACAGAAGAATTGTGTGAAACTTCTTTCTGTTCTGTTTGCTCAACTAAAAGAGTTGAACCTTAGTTTTGATTGAGCAGTTCTGAAACACTCTTTCTGTAGAAAATGCAAGTGGAGATTCGGAGCGCTAAGAGGGTAATAGTGGAAAAAGGAATGTCTCCAAATATAAACTACACAGAATCATTCTGTGAAAGTTCTTTCTGATCTGTGCATTCAGCTAACAGAGTTAAACCATACTTTTGATTGAGCAGATCTGAACACTCTTTCTGTAGAAAATGCAACTGGACATTTGGAGCGCTAAGAGAGTAGTAGTGGAAAAAGGAATATATTCAAATATAAACTACACAGAAGCATTCTGTGAAACTTCTTTCTGATCTGAGCATTCAGCTAACAGAGTTAAACCATACTTTTGATTGAGCAGTTTTGAAACACTCTGTCTGTAGAAAATGCAACTGGACATTCGTAGCGCTAAGTGGGTAATAGTGGAAAAAAGAATATGTTCAAATATAAACTACACAGAAGCATTGTATGAAACTTCTTTCTGTTCTCTGCATTCAACTAACAGAGTTGAACCTTACTTTTGATTGAGCCTTTCTGAAACACTCTTTCTGTAGAAAGTGATATTGGACATTCTGAGCGCTAAGAGGCCTATAATGGGAAAAATAATATCTTCAAATAAAAACTACACAGAAGCATTGTGTGAAACTTATTTCTGATATGTTCATTAAGCTAACAGAGTGAAACCATACTTTTGATTGCGCAGTCCTGAACACTCTTTCTGTAGAAAATGCAAGTGGACATTCGGAGCGCTAAGAGGGTAATAGTGGAAAAATGAATATATTCAAATATAAACTACACAGTAGCACTCTGTGAAAATTCTTTCTCTTCTGTGCATTCAACTATCAGAGTTGAACCTTACTTTTGATTGAGCCGTTCTGAAACAATCTTTCTGTAGAAACTGCAATTGGACATGCTAAGTGCTAAGAGTCCTACATTGGGAAAAAGAACCATCTTCAAATAAAAACTACACAGATGCATTCTGTGAAACTAATTTCTGATCTGTAAATTCAGTTAACAGAGATAAAACATATTTTTGATTGAGCAGTTATGAAACACTCTTTTTGTAGAAAATGCAAGTGGAGATTCGGAGCGCTAAGAGGGTAATAATGGAAAAAGGAATGTCTTCAAATATAAACTACACAGAAGCATTCTGTGAAACTTCTTTCTGATCTGAGCATTCAGCTAACAGATTTAAACCATACTTTTGATTGAGCAGTTTTGAAACACTCTGTCTGTAGAAAATGCAACTGGACATTCGTAGCGCTAAGTGGGTAATAGTGGAAAAAAGAATATGTTCAAATATAAACTACACAGAAGCATTGTATGAAACTTCTTTCTGTTCTGTGCATTCAACTAACAGAGTTGAACCTTACTTTTGATTCAGCCGTTCTGAAACACTCTTTCTGTAGAAACTGCAATTGGACATTCTGAGCGCTAGGAGGCCTATATTGGGAAAAAGAATGTCTACAAATAAAAACTACACTGAAGAATTGTGTGAAACTTCTTTCTGTTCTGTTTGCTCAACTAAAAGAGTTGAACCTTAGTTTTGATTGAGCAGTTCTGAAACACTCTTTCTGTAGAAAATGCAAGTGGAGATTCGGAGCGCTAAGAGGGTAATAGTGGAAAAAGGAATGTCTCCAAATATAAACTACACAGAATCATTCTGTGAAACTTCTTTCTGATCTGTGCATTCAGCTAACAGAGTTAAACCATACTTTTGATTGAGCAGATCTGAACACTCTTTCTGTAGAAAATGCAACTGGACATTTGGAGCGCTAAGAGAGTAGTAGTGGAAAAAGGAATATATTCAAATATAAACTACACAGAAGCATTCTGTGAAACTTCTTTCTGATCTGAGCATTCAGCTAACAGAGTTAAACCATACTTTTGATTGAGCAGTTTTGAAACACTCTGTCTGTAGAAAATGCAACTGGACATTCGTAGCGCTAAGTGGGTAATAGTGGAAAAAAGAATATGTTCAAATATAAACTACACAGAAGCATTTTATGAAACTTCTTTCTGTTCTGTGCATTCAACTAACAGAGTTGAACCTTACTTTTGATTGAGCCTTTCTGAAACACTCTCTCTGTAGAAACTGCAATTGGACATTCTGAGCGCTAAGAGGCCTATATTGGGAAAAATAATATCTTCAAAAAAAACTACACAGAAGCATTGTGTGAAACTTATTTCTGATATGTTCATTAAGCTAACAGAGTGAAACCATACTTTTGATTGCGCAGTCCTGAACACTCTTTCTGTAGAAAATGCAAGTGGACATTCGGAGCGCTAAGAGGGTAATAGTGGAAAAAGGAATATATTCAAATATAAACTACACAGTAGCACTCTGTGAAAATTCTTTCTCTTCTGTGCATTCAACTATCAGAGTTGAACCTTACTTTTGATTGAGCCGTTCTGAAACACTCTTTCTGTAGAAACTGCAATTGGACATGCTAAGCGCTAAGAGGCCTACATTGGGAAAAAGAATATCTTCAAATAAAAACTACACAGATGCATTCTGTGAAACTTATTTCTGATCTGTAAATTCAGTTAACAGAGATAAAACATATTTTTGATTGAGCAGTTATGAAACACTCTTTTTGTAGAAAATGCAAGTGGAGATTCGGAGCGCTAAGAGGGTAATAGTGGAAAAAGGAATGTCTTCAAATATAAACTACACAGAATCATTCGGTGAAACTTCTTTCTGATCTGTGCATTCAGCTAACAGAGTTAAACCATACTTTTGATTGAGCAGATCTGAACACTCTTTCTGTAGAAAATGCAACTGGACATTTGGAGCGCTAAGAGCGTAGTAGTGGAAAAAGGAATATATTCAAATATAAACTACACAGAAGCATTCTGTGAAACTTCATTCTGATCTGAGCATTCAGCTAACAGAGCTAAACCATACTTTTGATTGAGCAGTTTTGAAACACTCTGTCTGTAGAAAATGCAACTGGACATTCGTAGCGCTAAGTGGGTAATAGTGGAAAAAAGAATATGTTCAAATAGAAACTACACAGAAGCATTGTATGAAACTTCTTTCTGTTCTGTGCATTCAACTAACAGAGTTGAACCTTACTTTTGATTGAGCCGTTCTGAAACACTCTTTCTGTAGAAACTGCAATTGGACATTCTGAGCGCTAAGAGGCCTATATTGGGAAAAAGAATGTCTACAAATAAAAACTACACAGAAGAATTGTGTGAAACTTCTTTCTGTTCTGTTTGTTCAACTAAAAGAGTTGAACCTTAGTTTTGATTGAGCCGTTCTGAAACACTCTTTCTGTAGAAAATGCAAGTGGAGATTCGGAGCGCTAAGAGGGTAATAGTGTAAAAAGGAATGTCTCCAAATATAAACTACACAGAATCATTCTGTGAAACTTCTTTCTGATCTGTGCATTCAGCTAACAGAGTTAAACCATACTTTTGATTGAGCAGATCTGAACACTCTTTCTGTAGAAAATGCAACTGGACATTTGGAGCGCTAAGAGAGTAGTAGTGGAAAAAGTAATATATTCAAATATAAACTACACAGAAGCATTCTGTGAAACTTCTTTCTGATCTGAGCATTCAGCTAACAGAGTTAAACCATACTTTTGATTGAGCAGTTTTGAAACACTCTGTCTGTAGAAAATGCAACTGGACATTCATAGCGCTAAGTGGGTAATAGTGGAAAAAATAATATGTTCAAATATAAACTACACAGAAACATTGTATGAAACTTCTTTCTGTTCTGTGCATTCAACTAACAGAGTTGAACCTGACTTTTGATTGAGCCTTTCTGAAACACTCTTTCTGTAGAAACTGCAATTGGACATTCTGAGCCCTAAGAGGCCTCTATTGTGAAAAATAATATCTTCAAATAAAAACTACACAGAAGCATTGTGAGAAACTTATTTCTGATATGTTCATTAAGCTAACAGAGTTAAACCATACTTTTGATTGCGCAGTCCTGAACACTCTTTCTGTAGAAAATGCAAGTGGACATTCGGAGCGCTAAGAGGGTAATAGTGGAAAAAGGAATATATTCAAATATAAACTACACAGTAGCATTCTGTGAAAATTCTTTCTGTTCTGTGCATTCAACTAACAGAGTTGAACCTTACTTTTGATTGAGCCGTTCTGAAACACTCTTTCTGTAGAAACTGCAGTTGGACATGCTAAGCGCTAAGAGGCCTACATTGGGAAAAAGAATATCTTCAAATAAAAATTACACAGATGCATTCTGTGAAACTTATTTCTGATCTGTAAATTCAGTTAACAGAGATAAAACATATTTTTGATTGAGCAGTTATGAAACACTCTTTTTGTAGAAAATGCAAGTGGAGATTCGGAGCGCTAAGAGGGTAATAGTGGAAAAAGGAATGTCTTCAAATATAAACTACACAGAATCATTCGGTGAAACTTCTTTCTGATCTGTGCATTCAGCTAACAGAGTTAAACCATACTTTTGATTGAGCAGATCTGAACACTCTTTCTGTAGAAAATGCAACTGGACATTTGGAGCGCTAAGAGCGTAGTAGTGGAAAAAGGAATATATTCAAATATAAACTACACAGAAGCATTCTGTGAAACTTCTTTCTGATCTGAGCATTCAGCTAACAGAGTTAAACCATACTATTCATTGAGCAGTTTTGAAACACTCTGTCTGTAGAAAATGCAACTGGACATTCGTAGCGCTAAGTGGGTAATAGTGGAAAAAAGAATATGTTCAAATATAAACTACACAGAAGCATTGTATGAAACTTCTTTCTCTTCTGTGCATTCAACTAACAGAGTTGAACCTTACTTTTGATTCAGCCGTTCTGAAACACTTTTTCTGTAGAAACTGCAATTGGACATTCTGAGCGCTAGGAGGCCTATATTGGGAAAAAGAATGTCTACAAATAAAAACTACACAGAAGAATTGTGTGAAACTTCTTTCTGTTCTGTTTGCTCAACTAAAAGAGTTGAACCTTAGTTTTGATTGAGCAGTTCTGAAACACTCTTTCTGTAGAAAATGCAAGTGGAGATTCGGAGCGCTAAGAGGGTAATAGTGGAAAAAGGAATGTCTCCAAATATAAACTACACAGAATCATTCTGTGAAACTTCTTTCTGATCTGTGCATTCAGCTAACAGAGTTAAACCATACTTTTGATTGAGCAGATCTGAACACTCTTTCTGTAGAAAATGCAACTGGACATTTGGAGCGCTAAGAGAGTAGTAGTGGAAAAAGGAATATATTCAAATATAAACTACACAGAAGCATTCTGTGAAACTTCTTTCTGATCTGAGCATTCAGCTAACAGAGTTAAACCATACTTTTGATTGAGCAGTTTTGAAACACTCTGTCTGTAGAAAATGCAACTGGACATTCGTAGCGCTAAGTGGGTAATAGTGGAAAAAAGAATATGTTCAAATATAAACTACACAGAAGCATTGTATGAAACTTCTTTCTGTTCTGTGCATTCAACTAACAGAGTTGAACCTTACTTTTGATTGAGCCTTTCTGAAACACTCTTTCTGTAGAAACTGCAGTTGGACATTCTGAGCGCTAAGAGGCCTATATTGGGAAAAATAATATCTTCAAATAAAAACTACACAGAAGCATTGTGTGAAACTTATTTCTGATATGTTCATTAAGCTAACAGAGTGAAACCATACTTTTGATTGCGCAGTCCTGAACACTCTTTCTGTAGAAAATGCAAGTGGACATTCGGAGCGCTAAGAGGGTAATAGTGGAAAAAGGAATATATTCAAATATAAACTACACAGTAGCATTCTGTGAAAATTCTTTCTGTTCTGGGCATTCAAGTAACAGAGTTGAACCTTACTTTTGATTGAGCCGTTCTGAAACACTCTTTCTGTAGAAACTGCAATTGGACATGCTAAGCGCTAAGAGGCCTACATTGGGAAAAAGAATATCTTCAAATAAAAACTACACAGATGCATTCTGTGAATCTTATTTCTGATCTGTAAATTCAGTTAACAGAGATAAAACATATTTTTGATTGAGCAGTTATGAAACACTCTTTTTGTAGAAAATGCAAGAGGAGATTCGGAGCGCTAAGAGGGTAATAGTGGAAAAAGGAATGTCTTCAAATATAAACTACACAGAATCATTCGGTGAAACTTCTTTCTGATCTGTGCATTCAGCTAACAGAGTTAAACCATACTTTTGATTGAGCAGATCTGAACACTCTTTCTGTAGAAAATGCAACTGGACATTTGGAGCGCTAAGAGCGTAGTAGTGGAAAAAGGAATATATTCAAATATAAACTACACAGAAGCATTCTGTGAAACTACTTTCTGATCTGAGCATTCAGCTAACAGAGCTAAACCATACTTTTGATTGAGCAGTTTTGAAACACTCTGTCTGTAGAAAATGCAACTGGACATTCGTAGCGCTAAGTGGGTAATAGTGGAAAAAAGAATATGTTCAAATAGAAACTACACAGAAGCATTGTATGAAACTTCTTTCTGTTCTGTGCATTCAACTAACAGAGTTGAACGTTACTTTTGATTGAGCCGTTCTGAAACACTCTTTCTGTAGAAACTGCAATTGGACATTCTGAGCGCTAAGAGGCCTATATTGGGAAAAAGAATGTCTACAAATAAAAACTACACAGAAGAATTGTGTGAAACTTCTTTCTGTTCTGTTTGTTCAACTAAAAGAGTTGAACCTTTGTTTTGATTGAGCCGTTCTGAAACACTCTTTCTGTAGAAAATGCAAGTGGAGATTCGGAGCGCTAAGAGGGTAATAGTGGAAAAAGGAATGTCTCCAAATATAAACTACACAGAATCATTCTGTGAAACTTCTTTCTGATCTGTGCATTCAGCTAACAGAGTTAAAACATACTTTTGATTGAGCAGATCTGAACACTCTTTCTGTAGAAAATGCAACTGGACATTTGGAGCGCTAAGAGAGTAGTAGTGGAAAAAGTAATATATTCAAATATAAACTACACAGAAGCATTCTGTGAAACTTCTTTCTGATCTGAGCATTCAGCTAACAGAGTTAAACCATACATTTGATTGAGCAGTTTTGAAACACTCTGTCTGTAGAAAATGCAACTGGACATTCGTAGCGCTAAGTGGGTAATAGTGGAAAAAAGAATATGTTCAAATATAAACTACACAGAAGCATTGTATGAAACTTCTTTCTGTTCTGTGCATTCAACTAACAGAGTTGAACCTGACTTTTGATTGAGCCTTTCTGAAACACTCTTTCTGTAGAAACTGCAATTGGACATTCTGAGCCCTAAGAGGCCTCTATTGGGAAAAATAATATCTTCAAATAAAAACTACACAGAAGCATTGTGTGAAACTGATTTCTGATATATTCATTAAGCTAACAGAGTTAAACCATACTTTTGATTGCGCAGTTCTGAACACTCTTTCTGTAGAAAATGCAAGTGGACATTCGGAGCGCTAAGAGGGTAATAGTGGAAAAAGGAATATATTCAAATATAAACTACACAGTAGCATTCTGTGAAAATTCTTTCTGTTCTATGCATTCAACTAACAGAGTAGAACCTTACTTTTGATTGAGCCGTTCTGAAACACTCTTTCTGTAGAAACTGCAATTGGACATGCTAAGCGCTAAGAGGCCTACATTGGGAAAAAGAATATCTTCAAATAAAAACTACACAGATGCATTCTGTGAAACTTATTTCTGATCTGTAAATTCAGTTAACAGAGATAAAACATATTTTTGATTGAGCAGTTATGAAACACTCTTTTTGTAGAAAATGCAAGTGGAGATTCGGAGCGCTAAGAGGGTAATAGTGGAAAAAGGAATGTCTTCAAATATAAACTACACAGAATCATTCGGTGAAACTTCTTTCTGATCTGTGCATTCAGCTAACAGAGTTAAACCATACTTTTGATTGAGCAGATCTGAACACTCTTTCTGTAGAAAATGCAACTGGACATTTGGAGCGCTAAGAGCGTAGTACTGGAAAAAGGAATATATTCAAATATAAACTACACAGAAGCATTCTGTGAAACTACTTTCTGATCTGAAAATTCAGCTAACAGAGTTAAACCATACTTTTGATTGAGCAGTTTTGAAACACTCTGTCTGTAGAAAATGCAACTGGACATTCGTAGCGCTAAGTGGGTAATAGTGGAAAAAAGAATATGTTCAAATATAAACTACACAGAAGCATTGTATGAAACTTCTTTCTGTTCTGTGCATTCAACTAACAGAGTTGAACCTTACTTTTGATTGAGCCTTTCTGAAACACTCTTTCTGTAGAAACTGCAATTGGACATTCTGAGCGCTAAGAGGCCTATATTGGGAAAAATAATATCTTCAAATAAAAACTACACAGAAGCATTGTGTGAAACTTATTTCTGATATGTTCATTAAGATAACACAGTTAAACCATACTTTTGATTGCGCAGTTCTGAACACACTTTCTGTAGAAAATGCAAGTGGACATTCGGAGCGCTAAGAGGGTAATAGTGGAAAAAGGAATATATTCAAATATAAACTACACAGTAGCATTCTGTGAAAATTCTTTCTGTTCTGGGCATTCAAGTAACAGAGTTGAACCTTACTTTTGATTGAGCCGTTCTGAAACACTCTTTCTGTAGAAACTGCAATTGGACATGCTAAGCGCTAAGAGGCCTACATTGGGAAAAAGAATATCTTC
Organism: Symphalangus syndactylus; assembly: GCF_028878055.3. Lineage (NCBI taxonomy): Eukaryota > Metazoa > Chordata > Mammalia > Primates > Hylobatidae > Symphalangus > Symphalangus syndactylus. The sequence continues at coordinate 159,415,327 of NC_072427.2, forward strand.
AAATAAAAACTACACAGATGCATTCTGTGAAACTTATTTGTGATCTGTAAATTCAGTTAACAGAGATAAAACATATTTTTGATTGAGCAGTTATGAAACACTCTTTTTGTAGAAAATGCAAGAGGAGATTCGGAGCGCTAAGAGGGTAATAGTGGAAAAAGGAATGTCTTCAAATATAAACTACACAGAATCATTCGGTGAAACTTCTTTCTGATCTGTGCATTCAGCTAACAGAGTTAAACCATACTTTTGATTGAGCAGATCTGAACACTCTTTCTGTAGAAAATGCAACTGGACATTTGGAGCGCTAAGAGCGTAGTAGTGGAAAAAGGAATATATTCAAATATAAACTACACAGAAGCATTCTGTGAAACTACTTTCTGATCTGAGCATTCAGCTAACAGAGCTAAACCATACTTTTGATTGAGCAGTTTTGAAACACTCTGTCTGTAGAAAATGCAACTGGACATTCGTAGCGCTAAGTGGGTAATAGTGGAAAAAAGAATATGTTCAAATAGAAACTACACAGAAGCATTGTATGAAACTTCTTTCTGTTCTGTGCATTCAACTAACAGAGTTGAACCTTACTTTTGATTGAGCCGTTCTGAAACACTCTTTCTGTAGAAACTGCAATTGGACATTCTGAGCGCTAAGAGGCCTATATTGGGAAAAAGAATGTCTACAAATAAAAACTACACAGAAGAATTTTGTGAAACTTCTTTCTGTTCTGTTTGTTCAACTAAAAGAGTTGAACCTTAGTTTTGATTGAGCCGTTCTGAAACACTCTTTCTGTAGAAAATGCAAGTGGAGATTCGGAGCGCTAAGAGGGTAATAGTGGAAAAAGGAATGTCTCCAAATATAAACTACACAGAATCATTCTGTGAAACTTCTTTCTGATCTGTGCATTCAGCTAACAGAGTTAAACCATACTTTTGATTGAGCAGATCTGAACACTCTTTCTGTAGAAAATGCAACTGGACATTTGGAGCGCTAAGAGAGTAGTAGTGGAAAAAGTAATATATTCAAATATAAACTACACAGAAGCATTGTGTGAAACTGATTTCTGATATATTCATTAAGCTAACAGAGTTAAACCATACTTTTGATTGCGCAGTTCTGAACACTCTTTCTGTAGAAAATGCAAGTGGACATTCGGAGCGCTAAGAGGGTAATAGTGGAAAAAGGAATATATTCAAATATAAACTACACAGTAGCATTCTGTGAAAATTCTTTCTGTTCTATGCATTCAACTAACAGAGTAGAACCTTACTTTTGATTGAGCCGTTCTGAAACACTCTTTCTGTAGAAACTGCAATTGGACATGCTAAGCGCTAAGAGGCCTACATTGGGAAAAAGAATATCTTCAAATAAAAACTACACAGATGCATTCTGTGAAACTTATTTCTGATCTGTAAATTCAGTTAACAGAGATAAAACATATTTTTGATTGAGCAGTTATGAAACACTCTTTTTGTAGAAAATGCAAGTGGAGATTCGGAGCGCTAAGAGGGTAATAGTGGAAAAAGGAATGTCTTCAAATATAAACTACACAGAATCATTCGGTGAAACTTCTTTCTGATCTGTGCATTCAGCTAACAGAGTTAAACCATACTTTTGATTGAGCAGATCTGAACACTCTTTCTGTAGAAAATGCAACTGGACATTTGGAGCGCTAAGAGCGTAGTACTGGAAAAAGGAATATATTCAAATATAAACTACACAGAAGCATTCTGTGAAACTACTTTCTGATCTGAAAATTCAGCTAACAGAGTTAAACCATACTTTTGATTGAGCAGTTTTGAAACACTCTGTCTGTAGAAAATGCAACTGGACATTCGTAGCGCTAAGTGGGTAATAGTGGAAAAAAGAATATGTTCAAATATAAACTACACAGAAGCATTGTATGAAACTTCTTTCTGTTCTGTGCATTCAACTAACAGAGTTGAACCTTACTTTTGATTGAGCCTTTCTGAAACACTCTTTCTGTAGAAACTGCAATTGGACATTCTGAGCGCTAAGAGGCCTATATTGGGAAAAATAATATCTTCAAATAAAAACTACACAGAAGCATTGTGTGAAACTTATTTCTGATATGTTCATTAAGATAACACAGTTAAACCATACTTTTGATTGCGCAGTTCTGAACACACTTTCTGTAGAAAATGCAAGTGGACATTCGGAGCGCTAAGAGGGTAATAGTGGAAAAAGGAATATATTCAAATATAAACTACACAGTAGCATTCTGTGAAAATTCTTTCTGTTCTGGGCATTCAAGTAACAGAGTTGAACCTTACTTTTGATTGAGCCGTTCTGAAACACTCTTTCTGTAGAAACTGCAATTGGACATGCTAAGCGCTAAGAGGCCTACATTGGGAAAAAGAATATCTTCAAATAAAAACTACACAGATGCATTCTGTGAAACTTATTTCTGATCTGTAAATTCAGTTAACAGAGATAAAACATATTTTTGATTGAGCAGTTATGAAACACTCTTTTTGTAGAAAATGCAAGAGGAGATTCGGAGCGCTAAGAGGGTAATAGTGGAAAAAGGAATGTCTTCAAATATAAACTACACAGAATCATTCGGTGAAACTTCTTTCTGATCTGTGCATTCAGCTAACAGAGTTAAACCATACTTTTGATTGAGCAGATCTGAACACTCTTTCTGTAGAAAATGCAACTGGACATTTGGAGCGCTAAGAGCGTAGTAGTGGAAAAAGGAATATATTCAAATATAAACTACACAGAAGCATTCTGTGAAACTACTTTCTGATCTGAGCATTCAGCTAACAGAGCTAAACCATACTTTTGATTGAGCAGTTTTGAAACACTCTGTCTGTAGAAAATGCAACTGGACATTCGTAGCGCTAAGTGGGTAATAGTGGAAAAAAGAATATGTTCAAATAGAAACTACACAGAAGCATTGTATGAAACTTCTTTCTGTTCTGTGCATTCAACTAACAGAGTTGAACCTTACTTTTGATTGAGCCGTTCTGAAACACTCTTTCTGTAGAAACTGCAATTGGACATTCTGAGCGCTAAGAGGCCTATATTGGGAAAAAGAATGTCTACAAATAAAAACTACACAGAAGAATTTTGTGAAACTTCTTTCTGTTCTGTTTGTTCAACTAAAAGAGTTGAACCTTAGTTTTGATTGAGCCGTTCTGAAACACTCTTTCTGTAGAAAATGCAAGTGGAGATTCGGAGCGCTAAGAGGGTAATAGTGGAAAAAGGAATGTCTCCAAATATAAACTACACAGAATCATTCTGTGAAACTTCTTTCTGATCTGTGCATTCAGCTAACAGAGTTAAACCATACTTTTGATTGAGCAGATCTGAACACTCTTTCTGTAGAAAATGCAACTGGACATTTGGAGCGCTAAGAGAGTAGTAGTGGAAAAAGTAATATATTCAAATATAAACTACACAGAAGCATTCTGTGAAACTTCTTTCTGATCTGAGCATTCAGCTAACAGAGTTAAACCATACATTTGATTGAGCAGTTTTGAAACACTCTGTCTGTAGAAAATGCAACTGGACATTCGTAGCGCTAAGTGGGTAATAGTGGAAAAAAGAATATGTTCAAATATAAACTACACAGAAGCATTGTATGAAACTTCTTTCTGTTCTGTGCATTCAACTAACAGAGTTGAACCTGACTTTTGATTGAGCCGTTCTGAAACACTCTTTCTGTAGAAACTGCAATTGGACATTCTGAGCGCTAAGAGGCCTATATTGGGAAAAAGAATATCTTCAAATAAAAACTACACAGATGCATTCTGTGAAACTTATTTCTGATCTGTTTGTTCAACTAAAAGAGTTGAACCTTAGTTTTGATTGAGCCGTTCTGAAACACTCTTTTTGTAGAAAATGCAAGTGGAGATTCGTAGCGCTAAGAGGGTAATAGTGGAAAAAGGAATGTCTTCAAATATAAACTACACAGAATCATTCGGTGAAACTTCTTTCTGATCTGTGCATTCAGCTAACAGAGTTAAACCATACTTTTGATTGAGCAGATCTGAACACTCTTTCTGTAGAAAATGCAACTGGACATTTGGAGCGCTAAGAGCGTAGTAGTGGAAAAAGGAATATATTCAAATATAAACTACACAGAAGCATTCTGTGAAACTTCTTTCTGATCTGAGCATTCAGCTAACAGAGTTAAACCATACTTTTGATTGAGCAGTTTTGAAACACTCTGTCTGTAGAAAATGCAACTGGACATTCGTAGCGCTAAGTGGGTAATAGTGGAAAAAAGAATATGTTCAAATATAAACTACACAGAAGCATTGTATGAAACGTCTTTCTGTTCTGTGCATTCAACTAACAGAGTTGAACCTTACTTTTGATTGAGCCGTTCTGAAACACTCTTTCTGTAGAAACTGCAATTGGACATTCTGAGTGCTAGGAGGCCTACATTGGGAAAAAGAATATCTTCAAATAAAAACTACACAGATGCATTCTGTGAAACTTATTTCTGATCTGTAAATTCAGTTAACAGAGATAAAACATATTTTTGATTGAGCAGTTATGAAACACTCTTTTTGTAGAAAATGCAAGTGGAGATTCGGAGCGCTAAGAGGGTAATAGTGGAAAAAGGAATGTCTTCAAATATAAACTACACAGAATCATTCGGTGAAACTTCTTTCTGATCTGTGCATTCAGCTAACAGAGTTAAACCATACTTTTGATTGAGCAGATCTGAACACTCTTTCTGTAGAAAATGCAACTGGACATTTGGAGCGCTAAGAGCGTAGTAGTGGAAAAAGGAATATATTCAAATATAAACTACACAGAAGCATTCTGTGAAACTTCTTTCTGATCTGAAAATTCAGCTGACAGAGTTAAACCATACTTTTGATTGAGCAGTTTTGAAACACTCTTTCTGTAGAAAATGCAACTGGACATTCGTAGCGCTAAGTGGGTAATAGTGGAAAAAAGAATATGTTCAAATATAAACTACACAGAAGCATTGTATGAAACTTCTTTCTGTTCTGTGCATTCAACTAACAGAGTTGAACCTTACTTTTGATTGAGCCTTTCTGAAACACTCTTTATGTAGAAACTGCAATTGGACATTCTGAGCGCTAAGAGGCCTATATTGGGAAAAATAATATCTTCAAATAAAAACTACACAGAAGCATTGTGTGAAACTTATTTCTGATATGTTCATTAAGCTAACACAGTTAAACCATACTTTTGATTGCGCAGTTCTGAACACACTTTCTGTAGAAAATGCAAGTGGACATTCGGAGCGCTAAGAGGGTAATAGTGGAAAAAGGAATATATTCAAATATAAACTACACAGTAGCATTCTGTGAAAATTCTTTCTGTGCTGGGCATTCAAGTAACAGAGTTGAACCTTACTTTTGATTGAGCCGTTCTGAAACACTCTTTCTGTAGAAACTGCAATTGGACATGCTAAGCGCTAAGAGGCCTACATTGGGAAAAAGAATATCTTCAAATAAAAACTACACAGATGCATTCTGTGAAACTTATTTCTGATCTGTAAATTCAGTTAACAGAGATAAAACATATTTTTGATTGAGCAGTTATGAAACACTCTTTTGGTAGAAAATGCAAGAGGAGATTCGGAGCGCTAAGAGGGTAATAGTGGAAAAAGGAATGTCTCCAAATATAAACTACACAGAATCATTCTGTGAAACTTCTTTCTGATCTGTGCATTCAGCTAACAGAGTTAAACCATACTTTTGATTGAGCAGATCTGAACACTCTTTCTGTAGAAAATGCAACTGGACATTTGGAGCGCTAAGAGAGTAGTAGTGGAAAAAGGAATATATTCAAATATAAACTACACAGAAGCATTCTGTGAAACTTCTTTCTGATCTGAGCATTCAGCTAACAGAGTTAAACCATACTTTTGATTGAGCAGTTTTGAAACACTCTGTCTGTAGAAAATGCAACTGGACATTCGTAGCGCTAAGTGGGTAATAGAGGAAAAAAGAATATGTTCAAATATAAACTACACAGAAGCATTGTATGAAACTTCTTTCTGTTCTGTGCATTCAACTAACAGAGTTGAACCTGACTTTTGATTGAGCCTTTCTGAAACACTCTTTCTGTAGAAACTGCAATTGGACATTCTGAGCGCTAAGAGGCCTCTATTGGGAAAAATAATATCTTCAAATAAAAACTACACAGAAGCATTGTGTGAAACTTATTTCTGATATGTTCATTAAGCTAACAGAGTTAAACCATACTTTTGATTGCGCAGTTCTGAACACTCTTTCTGTAGAAAATGCAAGTGGACATTCGGAGCGCTAAGAGGGTAATAGTGGAAAAAGGAATATATTCAAATATAAACTACACAGTAGCATTCTGTGAAAATTCTTTCTGTTCTGTGCATTCAACTAACAGAGTTGAACCTTACTTTTGATTGAGCCGTTCTGAAACACTCTTTCTGTAGAAACTGCAATTGGACATGCTATGCGCTAAGAGGCCTACATTGGGAAAAAGAATATCTTCAAATAAAAACTACACAGATGCATTCTGTGAAACTTATTTCTGATCTGTAAATTCAGTTAACAGAGATAAAACATATTTTTGATTGTGCAGTTATGAAACACTCTTTTTGTAGAAAATGCAAGTGGAGATTCGGAGCGCTAAGAGGGTAATAGTGGAAAAAGGAATGTCTTCAAATATAAACTACACAGAATCATTCGGTGAAACTTCTTTCTGATCTGTGCATTCAGCTAACAGAGTTAAACCATACTTTTGATTGAGCAGATCTGAACACTCTTTCTGTAGAAAATGCAACTGGACATTTGGAGCGCTAAGAGCGTAGTAGTGGAAAAAGGAATATATTCAAATATAAACTACACAGAAGCATTCTGTGAAACTTCTTTCTGATCTGAGCATTCAGCTAACAGAGTTAAACCATACTTTTGATTGAGCCGTTTTGAAACACTCTGTCTGTAGAAAATGCAACTGGACATTCGTAGCGCTAAGTGGGTAATAGTGGAAAAAAGAATATGTTCAAATATAAACTACACAGAAGCATTGTATGAAACGTCTTTCTGTTCTGTGCATTCAACTAACAGAGTTGAACCTTACTTTTGATTGAGCCGTTCTGAAACACTCTTTCTGTAGAAACTGCAATTGGACATTCTGAGTGCTAGGAGGCCTACATTGGGAAAAAGAATATCTTCAAATAAAAACTACACAGATGCATTCTGTGAAACTTATTTCTGATCTGTAAATTCAGTTAACAGAGATAAAACATATTTTTGATTGAGCAGTTATGAAACACTCTTTTTGTAGAAAATGCAAGTGGAGATTCGGAGCGCTAAGAGGGTAATGGTGGAAAAAGGAATGTCTTCAAATATAAACTACACAGAATCATTCGGTGAAACTTTTTTCTGATCTGTGCATTCAGCTAACAGAGTTAAACCATACTTTTGATTGAGCAGATCTGAACACTCTTTCTGTAGAAAATGCAATTGGACATTTGGAGCGCTAAGAGCGTAGTAGTGGAAAAAGGAATATATTCAAATATAAACTACACAGAAGCATTCTGTGAAACTTCTTTCTGATCTGAAAATTCAGCTGACAGAGTTAAACCATACTTTTGATTGAGCAGTTTTGAAACACTCTGTCTGTAGAAAATGCAACTGGACATTCGTAGCGCTAAGTGGGTAATAGTGGAAAAAAGAATATGTTCAAATATAAACTACACAGAAGCATTGTATGAAACTTCTTTCTGTTCTGTGCATTCAACTAACAGAGTTGAACCTTACTTTTGATTGAGCCTTTCTGAAACACTCTTTCTGTAGAAACTGCAATTGGACATTCTGAGCGGTAAGAGGCCTATATTGGGAAAAATAATATCTTCAAATAAAAACTACACAGAAGCATTGTGTGAAACTTATTTCTGATATGTTCATTAAGCTAACACAGTTAAACCATACTTTTGATTGCGCAGTTCTGAACACACTTTCTGTAGAAAATGCAAGTGGACATTCGGAGCGCTAAGAGGGTAATAGTGGAAAAAGGAATATATTCAAATATAAACTACACAGTAGCATTCTGTGAAAATTCTTTCTGTGCTGGGCATTCAAGTAACAGAGTTGAACCTTACTTTTGATTGAGCCGTTCTGAAACACTCTTTCTGTAGAAACTGCAATTGGACATGCTAAGCGCTAAGAGGCCTACATTGGGAAAAAGAATATCTTCAAATAAAAACTACACAGATGCATTCTGTGAAACTTATTTCTGATCTGTAAATTCAGTTAACAGAGATAAAACATATTTTTGATTGAGCAGTTATGAAACACTCTTTTGGTAGAAAATGCAAGAGGAGATTCGGAGCGCTAAGAGGGTAATAGTGGAAAAAGGAATGTCTCCAAATATAAACTACACAGAATCATTCTGTGAAACTTCTTTCTGATCTGTGCATTCAGCTAACAGAGTTAAACCATACTTTTGATTGAGCAGATCTGAACACTCTTTCTGTAGAAAATGCAACTGGACATTTGGAGCGCTAAGAGAGTAGTAGTGGAAAAAGGAATATATTCAAATATAAACTACACAGAAGCATTCTGTGAAACTTCTTTCTGATCTGAGCATTCAGCTAACAGAGTTAAACCATACTTTTGATTGAGCAGTTTTGAAACACTCTGTCTGTAGAAAATGCAACTGGACATTCGTAGCGCTAAGTGGGTAATAGAGGAAAAAAGAATATGTTCAAATATAAACTACACAGAAGCATTGTATGAAACTTCTTTCTGTTCTGTGCATTCAACTAACAGAGTTGAACCTGACTTTTGATTGAGCCTTTCTGAAACACTCTTTCTGTAGAAACTGCAATTGGACATTCTGAGCGCTAAGAGGCCTCTATTGGGAAAAATAATATCTTCAAATAAAAACTACACAGAAGCATTGTGTGAAACTTATTTCTGATATGTTCATTAAGCTAACAGAGTTAAACCATACTTTTGATTGCGCAGTTCTGAACACTCTTTCTGTAGAAAATGCAAGTGGACATTCGGAGCGCTAAGAGGGTAATAGTGGAAAAAGGAATATATTCAAATATAAACTACACAGTAGCATTCTGTGAAAATTCTTTCTGTTCTGTGCATTCAACTAACAGAGTTGAACCTTACTTTTGATTGAGCCGTTCTGAAACACTCTTTCTGTAGAAACTGCAATTGGACATGCTATGCGCTAAGAGGCCTACATTGGGAAAAAGAATATCTTCAAATAAAAACTACACAGATGCATTCTGTGAAACTTATTTCTGATCTGTAAATTCAGTTAACAGAGATAAAACATATTTTTGATTGTGCAGTTATGAAACACTCTTTTTGTAGAAAATGCAAGTGGAGATTCGGAGCGCTAAGAGGGTAATAGTGGAAAAAGGAATGTCTTCAAATATAAACTACACAGAATCATTCGGTGAAACTTCTTTCTGATCTGTGCATTCAGCTAACAGAGTTAAACCATACTTTTGATTGAGCAGATCTGAACACTCTTTCTGTAGAAAATGCAACTGGACATTTGGAGCGCTAAGAGCGTAGTAGTGGAAAAAGGAATATATTCAAATATAAACTACACAGAAGCATTCTGTGAAACTTCTTTCTGATCTGAGCATTCAGCTAACAGAGTTAAACCATACTTTTGATTGAGCAGTTTTGAAACACTCTGTCTGTAGAAAATGCAACTGGACATTCGTAGCGCTAAGTGGGTAATAGTGGAAAAAAGAATATGTTCAAATATAAACTACACAGAAGCATTGTATGAAACGTCTTTCTGTTCTGTGCATTCAACTAACAGAGTTGAACCTTACTTTTGATTGAGCCGTTCTGAAACACTCTTTCTGTAGAAACTGCAATTGGACATTCTGAGTGCTAGGAGGCCTACATTGGGAAAAAGAATATCTTCAAATAAAAACTACACAGATGCATTCTGTGAAACTTATTTCTGATCTGTAAATTCAGTTAACAGAGATAAAACATATTTTTGATTGAGCAGTTATGAAACACTCTTTTTGTAGAAAATGCAAGTGGAGATTCGGAGCGCTAAGAGGGTAATAGTGGAAAAAGGAATGTCTTCAAATAAAAACTACACAGAATCATTCGGTGAAACTTTTTTCTGATCTGTGCATTCAGCTAACAGAGTTAAACCATACTTTTGATTGAGCAGATCTGAACACTCTTTCTGTAGAAAATGCAATTGGACATTTGGAGCGCTAAGAGCGTAGTAGTGGAAAAAGGAATATATTCAAATATAAACTACACAGAAGCATTCTGTGAAACTTCTTTCTGATCTGAAAATTCAGCTGACAGAGTTAAACCATACTTTTGATTGAGCAGTTTTGAAACACTCTGTCTGTAGAAAATGCAACTGGACATTCGTAGCGCTAAGTGGGTAATAGTGGAAAAAAGAATATGTTCAAATATAAACTACACAGAAGCATTGTATGAAACTTCTTTCTGTTCTGTGCATTCAACTAACAGAGTTGAACCTTACTTTTGATTGAGCCTTTCTGAAACACTCTTTCTGTAGAAACTGCAATTGGACATTCTGAGCGGTAAGAGGCCTATATTGGGAAAAATAATATCTTCAAATAAAAACTACACAGAAGCATTGTGTGAAACTTATTTCTGATATGTTCATTAAGCTAACACAGTTAAACCATACTTTTGATTGCGCAGTTCTGAACACACTTTCTGTAGAAAATGCAAGTGGACATTCGGAGCGCTAAGAGGGTAATAGTGGAAAAAGGAATATATTCAAATATAAACTACACAGTAGCATTCTGTGAAAATTCTTTCTGTGCTGGGCATTCAAGTAACAGAGTTGAACCTTACTTTTGATTGAGCCGTTCTGAAACACTCTTTCTGTAGAAACTGCAATTGGACATGCTAAGCGCTAAGAGGCCTACATTGGGAAAAAGAATATCTTCAAATAAAAACTACACAGATGCATTCTGTGAAACTTATTTCTGATCTGTAAATTCAGTTAACAGAGATAAAACATATTTTTGATTGAGCAGTTATGAAACACTCTTTTTGTAGAAAATGCAAGAGGAGATTCGGAGCGCTAAGAGGGTAATAGTGGAAAAAGGAATGTCTAAAAATATAAACTACACAGAATCATTCTGTGAAACTTCTTTCTGATCTGTGCATTCAGCTAACAGAGTTAAACCATACTTTTGATTGAGCAGATCTGAACACTCTTTCTGTAGAAAATGCAACTGGACATTTGGAGCGCTAAGAGAGTAGTAGTGGAAAAAGGAATATATTCAAATATAAACTACACAGAAGCATTCTGTGAAACTTCTTTCTGATCTGAAAATTCAGCTGACAGAGTTAAACCATACTTTTGATTGAGCAGTTTTGAAACACTCTGTCTGTAGAAAATGCAACTGGACATTCGTAGCGCTAAGTGGGTAATAGTGGAAAAAAGAATATGTTCAAATATAAACTACACAGAAGCATTGTATGAAACTTCTTTCTGTTCTGTGCATTCAACTAACAGAGTTGAACCTTACTTTTGATTGAGCCTTTCTGAAACACTCTTTCTGTAGAAACTGCAATTGGACATTCTGAGCGCTAAGAGGCCTATATTGGGAAAAATAATATCTTCAAATAAAAACTACACAGAAGCATTGTGTGAAACTTATTTCTGATATGTTCATTAAGCTAACAGAGTTAAACCATACTTTTGATTGCGCAGTTCTGAACACTCTTTCTGTAGAAAATGCAAGTGGACATTCGGAGCGCTAAGAGGGTAATAGTGGAAAAAGGAATATATTCAAATATAAACTACACAGTAGCATTCTGTGAAAATTCTTTCTGTTCTGTGCATTCAACTAACAGAGTTGAACCTTACTTTTGATTGAGCCGTTCTGAAACACTCTTTCTGTAGAAACTGCAATTGGACATGCTATGCGCTAAGAGGCCTACATTGGGAAAAAGAATATCTTCAAATAAAAACTACACAGATGCATTCTGTGAAACTTATTTCTGATCTGTAAATTCAGTTAACAGAGATAAAACATATTTTTGATTGAGCAGTTATGAAACACTCTTTTTGTAGAAAATGCAAGTGGAGATTCGGAGCGCTAAGAGGGTAATAGTGGAAAAAGGAATGTCTTCAAATATAAACTACACAGAATCATTCGGTGAAACTTCTTTCTGATCTGTGCATTCAGCTAACAGAGTTAAACCATACTTTTGATTGAGCAGATCTGAACACTCTTTCTGTAGAAAATGCAACTGGACATTTGGAGCGCTAAGAGCGTAGTAGTGGAAAAAGGAATATATTCAAATATAAACTACACAGAAGCATTCTGTGAAACTTCTTTCTGATCTGAGCATTCAGCTAACAGAGTTAAACCATACTTTTGATTGAGCAGTTTTGAAACCCTCTGTCTGTAGAAAATGCAACTGGACATTCGTAGCGCTAAGTGGGTAATAGTGGAAAAAAGAATATGTTCAAATATAAACTACACAGAAGCATTGTATGAAACGACTTTCTGTTCTGTGCATTCAACTAACAGAGTTGAACCTTACTTTTGATTGAGCCGTTCTGAAACACTCTTTCTGTAGAAACTGCAATTGGACATTCTGAGCGCTAGGAGGCCTATATTGGGAAAAAGAATGTCTACAAATAAAAACTACGCAGAAGAATTGTGTGAAACTTCTTTCTGTTCTCTTTGTTCAACTAAAAGAGTTGAACCTTAGTTTTGATTGAGCCGTTCTGAAACACTCTTTCTGTAGAAAATGCAAGTGGAGATTCGGAGCGCTAAGAGGGTAATAGTGGAAAAAGGAATGTCTCCAAATATAAACTACACAGAATCATTCTGTGAAACTTCTTTCTGATCTGTGTATTCAGCTAACAGAGTTAAACCATACTTTTGATTGAGCAGATCTGAACACTCTTTCTGTAGAAAATGCAACTGGACATTTGGAGCGCTAAGAGAGTAGTAGTGGAAAAAGGAATATATTCAAATATAAACTACACAGAAGCATTCTGTGAAACTTCTTTCTGATCTGAGCATTCAGCTAACATAGTTAAACCATACTTTTGATTGAGCAGTTTTGAAACACTCTGTCTGTAGAAAATGCAACTGGACATTCGTAGCGCTAAGTGGGTAATAGTGGAAAAAAGAATATGTTCAAATATAAACTACACAGAAGCATTGTATGAAACTTCTTTCTGTTCTGTGCATTCAACTAACAGAGTTGAACCTTACTTTTGATTGAGCCTTTCTGAAACACTCTTTCTGTAGAAACTGCAATTGGACATTCTGAGCGCTAAGAGGCCTATATTGGGAAAAATAATATCTTCAAATAAAAACTACACAGAAGCATTGTGTGAAACTTATTTCTGATATGTTCATTAAGCTAACACAGTTAAACCATACTTTTGATTGCGCAGTTCTGAACACACTTTCTGTAGAAAATGCAAGTGGACATTCGGAGCGCTAAGAGGGTAATAGTGGAAAAAGGAATATATTCAAATATAAACTACACAGTAGCACTCTGTGAAAATTCTTTCTGTTCTGGGCATTCAAGTAACAGAGTTGAACCTTACTTTTGATTGAGCCGTTCTGAAACACTCTTTCTGTAGAAACTGCAATTGGACATGCTAAGCGCTAAGAGGCCTACATTGGGAAAAAGAATATCTTCAAATAAAAACTACACAGATGCATTCTGTGAAACTTATTTCTGATCTGTAAATTCAGTTAACAGAGATAAAACATATTTTTGATTGAGCAGTTATGAAACACTCTTTTTGTAGAAAATGCAAGAGGAGATTCGGAGCGCTAAGAGGGTAATAGTGGAAAAAGGAATGTCTTCAAATATAAACTACACAGAATCATTCGGTGAAACTTCTTTCTGATCTGTGCATTCAGCTAACAGAGTTAAACCATACTTTTGATTGAGCAGATCTGAACACTCTTTCTGTAGAAAATGCAACTGGACATTTGGAGCGCTAAGAGCGTAGTAGTGGAAAAAGGAATATATTCAAATATAAACTACACAGAAGCATTCTGTGAAACTTCTTTCTGATCTGAAAATTCAGCTGACAGAGTTAAACCATACTTTTGATTGAGCAGTTTTGAAACACTCTGTCTGTAGAAAATGCAACTGGACATTCGTAGCGCTAAGTGGGTAATAGTGGAAAAAAGAATATGTTCAAATATAAACTACACAGAAGCATTGTATGAAACTTCTTTCTGTTCTGTGCATTCAACTAACAGAGTTGAACCTTACTTTTGATTGAGCCTTTCTGAAACACTCTTTCTGTAGAAACTGCAATTGGACATTCTGAGCGCTAAGAGGCCTATATTGGGAAAAATAATATCTTCAAATAAAAACTACACAGAAGCATTGTGTGAAACTTATTTCTGATATGTTCATTAAGGTAACAGAGTTAAACCATACTTTTGATTGCGCAGTTCTGAACACTCTTTCTGTAGAAAATGCAAGTGGACATTCGGAGCGCTAAGAGGGTAATTGTGGAAAAAGGAATATATTCAAATATAAACTACACAGTAGCATTCTGTGAAAATTCTTTCTGTTCTGTGCATTCAACTAACAGAGTTGAACCTTACTTTTGATTGAGCCGTTCTGAAACACTCTTTCTGTAGAAACTGCAATTGGACATTCTGAGCGCTAGGAGGCCTATATTGGGAAAATGAATGTCTACAAATAAAAACTACACAGAAGAATTGTGTGAAACTTCTTTCTGTTCTCTTTGTTCAACAAAAAGAGTTGAACCTTAATTTTGATTGAGCCGTTCTGAAACACTCTTTCTGTAGAAAATGCAAGTGGAGATTCGGAGCGCTAAGGGGGTAATAGTGGAAAAAGGAATGTCTTCAAATATAAACTACACAGAATCATTCGGTGAAACTTCTTTCTGATCTGTGCATTCAGCTAACAGAGTTAAACCATACTTTTGATTGAGCAGATCTGAACACTCTTTCTGTAGTAAATGCAACTGGACATTTGGAGCGCTAAGAGCGTAGTAGTGGAAAAAGGAATATATTCAAATATAAACTACACAGAAGCATTCTGTGAAACTTCTTTCTGATCTGAAAATTCAGCTAACAGAGTTAAACCATACTTTTGATTGAGCAGTTTTGAAACACTCTGTCTGTAGAAAATGCAACTGGACATTCGTAGCGCTAAGTGGGTAATAGTGGAAAAAAGAATATGTTCAAATATAAACTACACTGAAGCATTGTATGAAACTTCTTTCTGTTCTGTGCATTCAACTATCAGAGTTGAACCTTACTTTTGATTGAGCCTTTCTGAAACACTCTTTCTGTAGAAACTGCAATTGGACATTCTGAGCGCTAAGAGGCCTATATTGGGAAAAATAATATCTTCAAATAAAAACTACACAGAAGCATTGTGTGAAACTTATTTCTGATATGTTCATTAAGCTAACAGAGTTAAACCATACTTTTGATTGCGCAGGTCTGAACACACTTTCTGTAGAAAATTCAAGTGGACATTCGGAGCGCTAAGAGGGTAATAGTGGAAAAAGGAATATATTCAAATATAAACTACACAGTAGCATTCTGTGAAAATTCTTTCTGTTCTGTGCATTCAAGTAACAGAGTTGAACCTTACTTTTGATTGAGCCGTTCTGAAACACTCTTTCTGTAGAAACTGCAATTGGACATGCTAAGCGCTAAGAGGCCTACATTGGGAAAAAGAATATCTTCAAATAAAAACTACACAGATGCATTCTGTGAAACTTATTTCTGATCTGTAAATTCAGTTAACAGAGATAAAACATATTTTTGATTGAGCAGTTATGAAACACTCTTTTTGTAGAAAATGCAAGTGGAGATTCGGAGCGCTAAGGGGGTAATAGTGGAAAAAGGAATGTCTTCAAATATAAACTACACAGAATTATTCGGTGAAACTTCTTTCTGATCTGTGCATTCAGCTAACAGAGTTAAACCATACTTTTGATTGAGCAGATCTGAACACTCTTTCTGTAGAAAATGCAACTGGACATTTGGAGCGCTAAGAGCGTAGTAGTGGAAAAAGGAATATATTCAAATATAAACTACACAGAAGCATTCTGTGAAACTTCTTTCTGATCTGAGCATTCAGCTAACAGAGTTAAACCATACTTTTGATTGAGCAGTTTTGAAACACTCTGTCTGTAGAAAATGCAACTGGACATTCGTAGCGCTAAGTGGGTAATAGTGGACAAAAGAATATGTTCAAATATAAACTACACAGAAGCATTGTATGAAACTTCTTTCTGTTCTGTGCATTCAACTAACAGAGTTGAACCTTACTTTTGATTGAGCCGTTCTGAAACACTCTTTCTGTAGAAACTGCAATTGGACATTCTGAGCGCTAAGAGGCCTATATTGGGAAAAAGAATGTCTAAAAATTAAAACTACACAGAAGAATTGTGTGAAACTTCTTTCTGTTCTGTTTGTTCAACTAAAAGTGTTGAACCTTAGTTTTGATTGAGCCGTTCTGAAACACTCTTTCTGTAGAAAATGCAAGTGGAGATTCGGAGCGCTAAGAGGGTAATAGTGGAAAAAGGAATGTCTTCAAATATAAACTACACAGAATCATTCGGTGAAACTTCTTTCTGATCTGTGCATTCAGCTAACAGAGTTAAACCATACTTTTGATTGAGCAGATCTGAACACTCTTTCTGTAGAAAATGCAACTGGACATTTGGAGCGCTAAGAGAGTAGTAGTGGAAAAAGGAATATATTCAAATATAAACTACACAGAAGCATTCTGTGAAACTTCTTTCTGATCTGAGCATTCAGCTAACAGAGTTAAACCATACTTTTGATTGAGCAGTTTTGAAACACTCTGTCTGTAGAAAATGCAACTGGACATTCGTAGCGCTAAGTGGGTAATAGTGGAAAAAAGAATATGTTCAAATATAAACTACACAGAAGCATTGTATGAAACTTCTTTCTGTTCTGTGCATTCAACTAACAGAGTTGAACCTGACTTTTGATTGAGCCTTTCTGAAACACTCTTTCTGTAGAAACTGCAATTGGACATTCTGAGCGTTAACAGTCCTCTATTGGGAAAAATAATATCTTCAAATAAAAACTACACAGAAGCATTGTGTGAAACTTATTTCTGATATGTTCATTAAGCTAACAGAGTTAAACCATACTTTTGATTGCGCAGTTCTGAACACTCTTTCTGTAGAAAATGCAAGTGGACATTCGGAGCGCTAAGAGGGTAATAGTGGAAAAAAGAATATGTTCAAATATAAACTACACAGAAGCATTGTATGAAACTTCTTTCTGTTCTGTGCATTCAACTAACAGAGTTGAACCTGACTTTTGATTGAGCCTTTCTGAAACACTCTTTCTGTAGAAACTGCAATTGGACATTCTGAGCGCTAAGAGTACTCTATTGGGAAAAATAATATCTTCAAATAAAAACTACACAGAAGCATTGTGTGAAACTTATTTCTGATATGTTCATTAAGCTAACAGAGTTAAACCATACTTTTGATTGCGCAGTTCTGAACACTCTTTCTGTAGAAAATGCAAGTGGACATTCGGAGCGCTAAGAGGGTAATAGTGGAGAAAGGAATATATTCAAATATAAACTACACAGTAGCATTCTGTGAAAATTCTTTCTGTTCTGTGCATTCAACTAACAGAGTTGAACCTTACTTTTGATTGAGCCTTTCTGAAACACTCTTTCTGTAGAAACTGCAATTGGACATTCTGAGCGTTAACAGTCCTCTATTGGGAAAAATAATATCTTCAAATAAAAACTACACAGAAGCATTGTGTGAAACTTATTTCTGATATGTTCATTAAGCTAACAGAGTTAAACCATACTTTTGATTGCGCAGTTCTGAACACTCTTTCTGTAGAAAATGCAAGTGGACATTCGGAGCGCTAAGTGGGTAATAGTGGAAAAAAGAATATGTTCAAATATAAACTACACAGAAGCATTGTATGAAACTTCTTTCTGTTCTGTGCATTCAACTAACAGAGTTGAACCTGAGTTTTGATTGAGCCTTTCTGAAACACTCTTTCTGTAGAAACTGCAATTGGACATTCTGAGCGCTAAGAGTACTCTATTGGGAAAAATAATATCTTCAAATAAAAACTACACAGAAGCATTGTGTGAAACTTATTTCTGATATGTTCATTAAGCTAACAGAGTTAAACCATACTTTTGATTGCGCAGTTCTGAACACTCTTTCTGTAGAAAATGCAAGTGGACATTCGGAGCGCTAAGAGGGTAATAGTGGAGAAAGGAATATATACAAATATAAACTACACAGTAGCATTCTGTGAAAATTCTTTCTGTTCTGTGCATTCAACTAACAGAGTTGAACCTTACTTTTGATTGAGCCGTTCTGAAACACTCTTTCTGTAGAAACTGCAATTGGACATGCTAAGCGCTAAGAGGCCTACATTGGGAAAAAGAATATCTTCAAATAAAAACTACACAGATGCATTCTGTGAAACTTATTTCTGATCTGTAAATTCAGTTAACAGAGATAAAACATATTTTTGATTGAGCAGTTATGAAACACTCTTTTTGTAGAAAATGCAAGTGGAGATTCGGAGCGCTAAGGGGGTAATAGTGGAAAAAGGAATGTCTTCAAATATAAACTACACAGAATCATTCGGTGAAACTTCTTTCTGATCTGTGCATTCAGCTAACAGAGTTAAACCATACTTTTGATTGAGCAGATCTGAACACTCTTTCTGTAGTAAATGCAACTGGACATTTGGAGCGCTAAGAGCGTAGTAGTGGAAAAAGGAATATCTTCAAATATAAAATACACAGAAGCATTCTGTGAAACTTCTTTCTGATCTGAAAATTCAGCTAACAGAGTTAAACCATACTTTTGATTGAGCAGTTTTGAAACACTCTGTCTGTAGAAAATGCAACTGGACATTCGTAGCGCTAAGTGGGTAATAGTGGAAAAAAGAATATGTTCAAATATAAACTACACTGAAGCATTGTATGAAACTTCTTTCTGTTCTGTGCATTCAACTATCAGAGTTGAACCTTACTTTTGATTGAGCCTTTCTGAAACACTCTTTCTGTAGAAACTGCAATTGGACATTCTGAGCGCTAAGAGGCCTATATTGGGAAAAATAATATCTTCAAATAAAAACTACACAGAAGCATTGTGTGAAACTTATTTCTGATATGTTCATTAAGCTAACAGAGTTAAACCATACTTTTGATTGCGCAGTTCTGAACACACTTTCTGTAGAAAATGCAAGTGGACATTCGGAGCGCTAAGAGGGTAATAGTGGAAAAAGGAATATATTCAAATATAAACTACACAGTAGCATTCTGTGAAAATTCTTTCTGTTCTGTGCATTCAAGTAACAGAGTTGAACCTTACTTTTGATTGAGCCGTTCTGAAACACTCTTTCTGTAGAAACTGCAATTGGACATGCTAAGCGCTAAGAGGCCTACATTGGGAAAAAGAATATCTTCAAATAAAAACTACACAGATGCATTCTGTGAAACTTATTTCTGATCTGTAAATTCAGTTAACAGAGATAAAACATATTTTTGATTGAGCAGTTATGAAACACTCTTTTTGTAGAAAATGCAAGTGGAGATTCGGAGCGCTAAGGGGGTAATAGTGGAAAAAGGAATGTCTTCAAATATAAACTACACAGAATCATTCGGTGAAACTTCTTTCTGATCTGTGCATTCAGCTAACAGAGTTAAACCATACTTTTGATTGAGCAGATCTGAACACTCTTTCTGTAGAAAATGCAACTGGACATTTGGAGCGCTAAGAGCGTAGTAGTGGAAAAAGGAATATATTCAAATATAAACTACACAGAAGCATTCTGTGAAACTTCTTTCTGATCTGAGCATTCAGCTAACAGAGTTAAACCATACTTTTGATTGAGCAGTTTTGAAACACTCTGTCTGTAGAAAATGCAACTGGACATTCGTAGCGCTAAGTGGGTAATAGTGGACAAAAGAATATGTTCAAATATAAACTACACAGAAGCATTGTATGAAACTTCTTTCTGTTCTGTGCATTCAACTAACAGAGTTGAACCTTACTTTTGATTGAGCCGTTCTGAAACACTCTTTCTGTAGAAACTGCAATTGGACATTCTGAGCGCTAAGAGGCCTATATTGGGAAAAAGAATGTCTAAAAATTAAAACTACACAGAAGAATTGTGTGAAACTTCTTTCTGTTCTGTTTGTTCAACTAAAAGTGTTGAACCTTAGTTTTGATTGAGCCGTTCTGAAACACTCTTTCTGTAGAAAATGCAAGTGGAGATTCGGAGCGCTAAGAGGGTAATAGTGGAAAAAGGAATGTCTTCAAATATAAACTACACAGAATCATTCGGTGAAACTTCTTTCTGATCTGTGCATTCAGCTAACAGAGTTAAACCATACTTTTGATTGAGCAGATCTGAACACTCTTTCTGTAGAAAATGCAACTGGACATTTGGAGCGCTAAGAGAGTAGTAGTGGAAAAAGGAATATATTCAAATATAAACTACACAGAAGCATTCTGTGAAACTTCTTTCTGATCTGAGCATTCAGCTAACAGAGTTAAACCATACTTTTGATTGAGCAGTTTTGAAACACTCTGTCTGTAGAAAATGCAACTGGACATTCGTAGCGCTAAGTGGGTAATAGTGGAAAAAAGAATATGTTCAAATATAAACTACACAGAAGCATTGTATGAAACTTCTTTCTGTTCTGTGCATTCAACTAACAGAGTTGAACCTTACTTTTGATTGAGCCTTTCTGAAACACTCTTTCTGTAGAAACTGCAATTGGACATTCTGAGCGTTAACAGTCCTCTATTGGGAAAAATAATATCTTCAAATAAAAACTACACAGAAGCATTGTGTGAAACTTATTTCTGATATGTTCATTAAGCTAACAGAGTTAAACCATACTTTTGATTGCGCAGTTCTGAACACTCTTTCTGTAGAAAATGCAAGTGGACATTCGGAGCGCTAAGTGGGTAATAGTGGAAAAAAGAATATGTTCAAATATAAACTACACAGAAGCATTGTATGAAACTTCTTTCTGTTCTGTGCATTCAACTAACAGAGTTGAACCTGAGTTTTGATTGAGCCTTTCTGAAACACTCTTTCTGTAGAAACTGCAATTGGACATTCTGAGCGCTAAGAGTACTCTATTGGGAAAAATAATATCTTCAAATAAAAACTACACAGAAGCATTGTGTGAAACTTATTTCTGATATGTTCATTAAGCTAACAGAGTTAAACCATACTTTTGATTGCGCAGTTCTGAACACTCTTTCTGTAGAAAATGCAAGTGGACATTCGGAGCGCTAAGAGGGTAATAGTGGAGAAAGGAATATATTCAAATATAAACTACACAGTAGCATTCTGTGAAAATTCTTTCTGTTCTGTGCATTCAACTAACAGAGTTGAACCTTACTTTTGATTGAGCCGTTCTGAAACACTCTTTCTGTAGAAACTGCAATTGGACATGCTAAGCGCTAAGAGGCCTACATTGGGAAAAAGAATATCTTCAAATAAAAACTACACAGATGCATTCTGTGAAACTTATTTCTGATCTGTAAATTCAGTTAACAGAGATAAAACATATTTTTGATTGAGCAGTTATGAAACACTCTTTTTGTAGAAAATGCAAGTGGAGATTCGGAGCGCTAAGGGGGTAATAGTGGAAAAAGGAATGTCTTCAAATATAAACTACACAGAATCATTCGGTGAAACTTCTTTCTGATCTGTGCATTCAGCTAACAGAGTTAAACCATACTTTTGATTGAGCAGATCTGAACACTCTTTCTGTAGTAAATGCAACTGGACATTTGGAGCGCTAAGAGCGTAGTAGTGGAAAAAGGAATATCTTCAAATATAAACTACACAGAAGCATTCTGTGAAACTTCTTTCTGATCTGAAAATTCAGCTAACAGAGTTAAACCATACTTTTGATTGAGCAGTTTTGAAACACTCTGTCTGTAGAAAATGCAACTGGACATTCGTAGCGCTAAGTGGGTAATAGTGGAAAAAAGAATATGTTCAAATATAAACTACACTGAAGCATTGTATGAAACTTCTTTCTGTTCTGTGCATTCAACTATCAGAGTTGAACCTTACTTTTGATTGAGCCTTTCTGAAACACTCTTTCTGTAGAAACTGCAATTGGACATTCTGAGCGCTAAGAGGCCTATATTGGGAAAAATAATATCTTCAAATAAAAACTACACAGAAGCATTGTGTGAAACTTATTTCTGATATGTTCATTAAGCTAACAGAGTTAAACCATACTTTTGATTGCGCAGTTCTGAACACACTTTCTGTAGAAAATGCAAGTGGACATTCGGAGCGCTAAGAGGGTAATAGTGGAAAAAGGAATATATTCAAATATAAACTACACAGTAGCATTCTGTGAAAATTCTTTCTGTTCTGTGCATTCAAGTAACAGAGTTGAACCTTACTTTTGATTGAGCCGTTCTGAAACACTCTTTCTGTAGAAACTGCAATTGGACATGCTAAGCGCTAAGAGGCCTACATTGGGAAAAAGAATATCTTCAAATAAAAACTACACAGATGCATTCTGTGAAACTTATTTCTGATCTGTAAATTCAGTTAACAGAGATAAAACATATTTTTGATTGAGCAGTTATGAAACACTCTTTTTGTAGAAAATGCAAGTGGAGATTCGGAGCGCTAAGGGGGTAATAGTGGAAAAAGGAATGTCTTCAAATATAAACTACACAGAATCATTCGGTGAAACTTCTTTCTGATCTGTGCATTCAGCTAACAGAGTTAAACCATACTTTTGATTGAGCAGATCTGAACACTCTTTCTGTAGAAAATGCAACTGGACATTTGGAGCGCTAAGAGCGTAGTAGTGGAAAAAGGAATATATTCAAATATAAACTACACAGAAGCATTCTGTGAAACTTCTTTCTGATCTGAGCATTCAGCTAACAGAGTTAAACCATACTTTTGATTGAGCAGTTTTGAAACACTCTGTCTGTAGAAAATGCAACTGGACATTCGTAGCGCTAAGTGGGTAATAGTGGACAAAAGAATATGTTCAAATATAAACTACACAGAAGCATTGTATGAAACTTCTTACTGTTCTGTGCATTCAACTAACAGAGTTGAACCTTACTTTTGATTGAGCCGTTGTGAAACACTCTTTCTGTAGAAACTGCAATTGGACATTCTGAGCGCTAAGAGGCCTATATTGGGAAAAAGAATGTCTAAAAATTAAAACTACACAGAAGAATTGTGTGAAACTTCTTTCTGTTCTGTTTGTTCAACTAAAAGTGTTGAACCTTAGTTTTGATTGAGCCGTTCTGAAACACTCTTTCTGTAGAAAATGCAAGTGGAGATTCGGAGCGCTAAGAGGGTAATAGTGGAAAAAGGAATGTCTTCAAATATAAACTACACAGAATCATTCGTTGAAACTTCTTTCTGATCTGTGCATTCAGCTAACAGAGTTAAACCATACTTTTGATTGAGCAGATCTGAACACTCTTTCTGTAGAAAATGCAACTGGACATTTGGAGCGCTAAGAGAGTAGTAGTGGAAAAAGGAATATATTCAAATATAAACTACACAGAAGCATTCTGTGAAACTTCTTTCTGATCTGAGCATTCAGCTAACAGAGTTAAACCATACTTTTGATTGAGCAGTTTTGAAACACTCTGTCTGTAGAAAATGCAACTGGACATTCGTAGCGCTAAGTGGGTAATAGTGGAAAAAAGAATATGTTCAAATATAAACTACACAGAAGCATTGTATGAAACTTCTTTCTGTTCTGTGCATTCAACTAACAGAGTTGAACCTGACTTTTGATTGAGCCTTTCTGAAACACTCTTTCTGTAGAAACTGCAATTGGACATTCTGAGCGTTAACAGTCCTCTATTGGGAAAAATAATATCTTCAAATAAAAACTACACAGAAGCATTGTGTGAAACTTATTTCTGATATGTTCATTAAGCTAACAGAGTTAAACCATACTTTTGATTGCGCAGTTCTGAACATTCTTTCTGTAGAAAATGCAAGTGGACATTCGGAGCGCTAAGTGGGTAATAGTGGAAAAAAGAATATGTTCAAATATAAACTACACAGAAGCATTGTATGAAACTTCTTTCTGTTCTGTGCATTCAACTAACAGAGTTGAACCTGACTTTTGATTGAGCCTTTCTGAAACACTCTTTCTGTAGAAACTGCAATTGGACATTCTGAGCGCTAAGAGTACTCTATTGGGAAAAATAATATCTTCAAATAAAAACTACACAGAAGCATTGTGTGAAACTTATTTCTGATATGTTCATTAAGCTAACAGAGTTAAACCATACTTTTGATTGCGCAGTTCTGAACACTCTTTCTGTAGAAAATGCAAGTGGACATTCGGAGCGCTAAGAGGGTAATAGTGGAGAAAGGAATATGTTCAAATATAAACTACACAGTAGCATTCTGTGAAAATTCTTTCTGTTCTGTGCATTCAACTAACAGAGTTGAACCTTACTTTTGATTGAGCCGTTCTGAAACACTCTTTCTGTAGAAACTGCAATTGGACATGCTAAGCGCTAAGAGGCCTACATTGGGAAAAAGAATATCTTCAAATAAAAACTACACAGATGCATTCTGTGAAACTTATTTCTGATCTGTAAATTCAGTTAACAGCGATAAAACATATTTTTGATTGAGCAGTTATGAAACACTCTTTTTGTAGAAAATGCAAGTGGAGATTCGGAGCGCTAAGGGGGTAATAGTGGAAAAAGGAATGTCTTCAAATATAAACTACACAGAATCATTCGGTGAAACTTCTTTCTGATCTGTGCATTCAGCTAACAGAGTTAAACCATACTTTTGATTGAGCAGATCTGAACACTCTTTCTGTAGTAAATGCAACTGGACATTTGGAGCGCTAAGAGCGTAGTAGTGGAAAAAGGAATATATTCAAATATAAACTACACAGAAGCATTCTGTGAAACTTCTTTCTGATCTGAAAATTCAGCTAACAGAGTTAAACCATACTTTTGATTGAGCAGATTTGAAACACTCTGTCTGTAGAAAATGCAACTGGACATTCGTAGCGCTAAGTGGGTAATAGTGGAAAAAAGAATATGTTCAAATATAAACTACACTGAAGCATTGTATGAAACTTCTTTCTGTTCTGTGCATTCAACTATCAGAGTTGAACCTTACTTTTGATTGAGCCTTTCTGAAACACTCTTTCTGTAGAAACTGCAATTGGACATTCTGAGCGCTAAGAGGCCTATATTGGGAAAAATAATATCTTCAAATAAAAACTACACAGAAGCATTGTGTGAAACTTATTTCTGATATGTTCATTAAGCTAACAGAGTTAAACCATACTTTTGATTGCGCAGTTCTGAACACACTTTCTGTAGAAAATGCAAGTGGACATTCGGAGCGCTAAGAGGGTAATAGTGGAAAAAGGAATATATTCAAATATAAACTACACAGTAGCATTCTGTGAAAATTCTTTCTGTTCTGTGCATTCAAGTAACAGAGTTGAACCTTACTTTTGATTGAGCCGTTCTGAAACACTCTTTCTGTAGAAACTGCAATTGGACATGCTAAGCGCTAAGAGGCCTACATTGGGAAAAAGAATATCTTCAAATAAAAACTACACAGATGCATTCTGTGAAACTTATTTCTGATCTGTAAATTCAGTTAACAGAGATAAAACATATTTTTGATTGAGCAGTTATGAAACACTCTTTTTGTAGAAAATGCAAGTGGAGATTCGGAGCGCTAAGGGGGTAATAGTGGAAAAAGGAATGTCTTCAAATATAAACTACACAGAATCATTCGGTGAAACTTCTTTCTGATCTGTGCATTCAGCTAACAGAGTTAAACCATACTTTTGATTGAGCAGATCTGAACACTCTTTCTGTAGTAAATGCAACTGGACATTTGGAGCGCTAAGAGCGTAGTAGTGGAAAAAGGAATATCTTCAAATATAAAATACACAGAAGCATTCTGTGAAACTTCTTTCTGATCTGAAAATTCAGCTAACAGAGTTAAACCATACTTTTGATTGAGCAGTTTTGAAACACTCTGTCTGTAGAAAATGCAACTGGACATTCGTAGCGCTAAGTGGGTAATAGTGGACAAAAGAATATGTTCAAATATAAACTACACAGAAGCATTGTATGAAACTTCTTTCTGTTCTGTGCATTCAACTAACAGAGTTGAACCTTACTTTTGATTGAGCCGTTCTGAAACACTCTTTCTGTAGAAACTGCAATTGGACATTCTGAGCGCTAAGAGGCCTATATTGGGAAAAAGAATGTCTAAAAATTAAAACTACACAGAAGAATTGTGTGAAACTTCTTTCTGTTCTGTTTGTTCAACTAAAAGTGTTGAACCTTAGTTTTGATTGAGCCGTTCTGAAACACTCTTTCTGTAGAAAATGCAAGTGGAGATTCGGAGCGCTAAGAGGGTAATAGTGGAAAAAGGAATGTCTTCAAATATAAACTACACAGAATCATTCGGTGAAACTTCTTTCTGATCTGTGCATTCAGCTAACAGAGTTAAACCATACTTTTGATTGAGCAGATCTGAACACTCTTTCTGTAGAAAATGCAACTGGACATTTGGAGCGCTAACAGAGTAGTAGTGGAAAAAGGAATATATTCAAATATAAACTACACAGAAGCATTCTGTGAAACTTCTTTCTGATCTGAGCATTCAGCTAACAGAGTTAAACCATACTTTTGATTGAGCAGTTTTGAAACACTCTGTCTGTAGAAAATGCAACTGGACATTCGTAGCGCTAAGTGGGTAATAGTGGAAAAAAGAATATGTTCAAATATAAACTACACAGAAGCATTGTATGAAACTTCTTTCTGTTCTGTGCATTCAACTAACAGAGTTGAACCTGACTTTTGATTGAGCCTTTCTGAAACACTCTTTCTGTAGAAACTGCAATTGGACATTCTGAGCGTTAACAGTCCTCTATTGGGAAAAATAATATCTTCAAATAAAAACTACACAGAAGCATTGTGTGAAACTTATTTCTGATATGTTCATTAAGCTAACAGAGTTAAACCATACTTTTGATTGCGCAGTTCTGAACATTCTTTCTGTAGAAAATGCAAGTGGACATTCGGAGCGCTAAGTGGGTAATAGTGGAAAAAAGAATATGTTCAAATATAAACTACACAGAAGCATTGTATGAAACTTCTTTCTGTTCTGTGCATTCAACTAACAGAGTTGAACCTGACTTTTGATTGAGCCTTTCTGAAACACTCTTTCTGTAGAAACTGCAATTGGACATTCTGAGCGCTAAGAGTACTCTATTGGGAAAAATAATATCTTCAAATAAAAACTACACAGAAGCATTGTGTGAAACTTATTTCTGATATGTTCATTAAGCTAACAGAGTTAAACCATACTTTTGATTGCGCAGTTCTGAACACTCTTTCTGTAGAAAATGCAAGTGGACATTCGGAGCGCTAAGAGGGTAATAGTGGAGAAAGGAATATGTTCAAATATAAACTACACAGTAGCATTCTGTGAAAATTCTTTCTGTTCTGTGCATTCAACTAACAGAGTTGAACCTTACTTTTGATTGAGCCGTTCTGAAACACTCTTTCTGTAGAAACTGCAATTGGACATGCTAAGCGCTAAGAGGCCTACATTGGGAAAAAGAATATCTTCAAATAAAAACTACACAGATGCATTCTGTGAAACTTATTTCTGATCTGTAAATTCAGTTAACAGCGATAAAACATATTTTTGATTGAGCAGTTATGAAACACTCTTTTTGTAGAAAATGCAAGTGGAGATTCGGAGCGCTAAGGGGGTAATAGTGGAAAAAGGAATGTCTTCAAATATAAACTACACAGAATCATTCGGTGAAACTTCTTTCTGATCTGTGCATTCAGCTAACAGAGTTAAACCATACTTTTGATTGAGCAGATCTGAACACTCTTTCTGTAGTAAATGCAACTGGACATTTGGAGCGCTAAGAGCGTAGTAGTGGAAAAAGGAATATATTCAAATATAAACTACACAGAAGCATTCTGTGAAACTTCTTTCTGATCTGAAAATTCAGCTAACAGAGTTAAACCATACTTTTGATTGAGCAGATTTGAAACACTCTGTCTGTAGAAAATGCAACTGGACATTCGTAGCGCTAAGTGGGTAATAGTGGAAAAAAGAATATGTTCAAATATAAACTACACTGAAGCATTGTATGAAACTTCTTTCTGTTCTGTGCATTCAACTATCAGAGTTGAACCTTACTTTTGATTGAGCCTTTCTGAAACACTCTTTCTGTAGAAACTGCAATTGGACATTCTGAGCGCTAAGAGGCCTATATTGGGAAAAATAATATCTTCAAATAAAAACTACACAGAAGCATTGTGTGAAACTTATTTCTGATATGTTCATTAAGCTAACAGAGTTAAACCATACTTTTGATTGCGCAGTTCTGAACACACTTTCTGTAGAAAATGCAAGTGGACATTCGGAGCGCTAAGAGGGTAATAGTGGAAAAAGGAATATATTCAAATATAAACTACACAGTAGCATTCTGTGAAAATTCTTTCTGTTCTGTGCATTCAAGTAACAGAGTTGAACCTTACTTTTGATTGAGCCGTTCTGAAACACTCTTTCTGTAGAAACTGCAATTGGACATGCTAAGCGCTAAGAGGCCTACATTGGGAAAAAGAATATCTTCAAATAAAAACTACACAGATGCATTCTGTGAAACTTATTTCTGATCTGTAAATTCAGTTAACAGAGATAAAACATATTTTTGATTGAGCAGTTATGAAACACTCTTTTTGTAGAAAATGCAAGTGGAGATTCGGAGCGCTAAGGGGGTAATAGTGGAAAAAGGAATGTCTTCAAATATAAACTACACAGAATCATTCGGTGAAACTTCTTTCTGATCTGTGCATTCAGCTAACAGAGTTAAACCATACTTTTGATTGAGCAGATCTGAACACTCTTTCTGTAGAAAATGCAACTGGACATTTGGAGCGCTAAGAGCGTAGTAGTGGAAAAAGGAATATATTCAAATATAAACTACACAGAAGCATTCTGTGAAACTTCTTTCTGATCTGAGCATTCAGCTAACAGAGTTAAACCATACTTTTGATTGAGCAGTTTTGAAACACTCTGTCTGTAGAAAATGCAACTGGACATTCGTAGCGCTAAGTGGGTAATAGTGGACAAAAGAATATGTTCAAATATAAACTACACAGAAGCATTGTATGAAACTTCTTTCTGTTCTGTGCATTCAACTAACAGAGTTGAACCTTACTTTTGATTGAGCCGTTCTGAAACACTCTTTCTGTAGAAACTGCAATTGGACATTCTGAGCGCTAAGAGGCCTATATTGGGAAAAAGAATGTCTAAAAATTAAAACTACACAGAAGAATTGTGTGAAACTTCTTTCTGTTCTGTTTGTTCAACTAAAAGTGTTGAACCTTAGTTTTGATTGAGCCGTTCTGAAACACTCTTTCTGTAGAAAATGCAAGTGGAGATTCGGAGCGCTAAGAGGGTAATAGTGGAAAAAGGAATGTCTTCAAATATAAACTACACAGAATCATTCGGTGAAACTTCTTTCTGATCTGTGCATTCAGCTAACAGAGTTAAACCATACTTTTGATTGAGCAGATCTGAACACTCTTTCTGTAGAAAATGCAACTGGACATTTGGAGCGCTAAGAGAGTAGTAGTGGAAAAAGGAATATATTGAAATATAAACTACACAGAAGCATTCTGTGAAACTTCTTTCTGATCTGAGCATTCAGCTAACAGAGTTAAACCATACTTTTGATTGAGCAGTTTTGAAACACTCTGTCTGTAGAAAATGCAACTGGACATTCGTAGCGCTAAGTGGGTAATAGTGGAAAAAAGAATATGTTCAAATATAAACTACACAGAAGCATTGTATGAAACTTCTTTCTGTTCTGTGCATTCAACTAACAGAGTTGAACCTGACTTTTGATTGAGCCTTTCTGAAACACTCTTTCTGTATAAACTGCAATTGGACATTCTGAGCGTTAACAGTCCTCTATTGGGAAAAATAATATCTTCAAATAAAAACTACACAGAAGCATTGTGTGAAACTTATTTCTGATATGTTCATTAAGCTAACAGAGTTAAACCATACTTTTGATTGCGCAGTTCTGAACACTCTTTCTGTAGAAAATGCAAGTGGACATTCGGAGCGCTAAGTGGGTAATAGTGGAAAAAAGAATATGTTCAAATATAAACTACACAGAAGCATTGTATGAAACTTCTTTCTGTTCTGTGCATTCAACTAACAGAGTTGAACCTGACTTTTGATTGAGCCTTTCTGAAACACTCTTTCTGTAGAAACTGCAATTGGACATTCTGAGCGTTAACAGTCCTCTATTGGGAAAAATAATATCTTCAAATAAAAACTACACAGAAGCATTGTGTTAAACTTATTTCTGATATGTTCATTAAGCTAACAGAGTTAAACCATACTTTTGATTGCGCAGTTCTGAACACTCTTTCTGTAGAAAATGCAAGTGGACATTCGGAGCGCTAAGTGGGTAATAGTGGAAAAAAGAATATTTTCAAATATAAACTACACAGAAGCATTGTATGAAACTTCTTTCTGTTCTGTGCATTCAACTAACAGAGTTGAACCTGACTTTTGATTGAGCCTTTCTGAAACACTCTTTCTGTAGAAACTGCAATTGGACATTCTGAGCGCTAAGAGTACTCTATTGGGAAAAATAATATCTTCAAATAAAAACTACACAGAAGCATTGTGTGAAACTTATTTCTGATATGTTCATTAAGCTAACAGAGTTAAACCATACTTTTGATTGCGCAGTTCTGAACACTCTTTCTGTAGAAAATGCAAGTGGACATTCGGAGCGCTAAGAGGGTAATAGTGGAGAAAGGAATATATTCAAATATAAACTACACAGTAGCATTCTGTGAAAATTCTTTCTGTTCTGTGCATTCAAGTAACAGAGTTGAACCTTATTTTTGATTGAGCCGTTCTGAAACACTCTTTCTGTAGAAACTGCAATTGGACATGCTAAGCGCTAAGAGGCCTACATTGGGAAAAAGAATATCTTCAAATAAAAACTACACAGATGCATTCTGTGAAACTTATTTCTGATCTGTAAATTCAGTTAACAGAGATAAAACATATTTTTGATTGAGCAGTTATGAAACACTCTTTTTGTAGAAAATGCAAGTGGAGATTCGGAGCGCTAAGGGGGTAATAGTGGAAAAAGGAATGTCTTCAAATATAAACTACACAGAATCATTCGGTGAAACTTCTTTCTGATCTGTGCATTCAGCTAACAGAGTTAAACCATACTTTTGATTGAGCAGATCTGAACACTCTTTCTGTAGTAAATGCAACTGGACATTTGGAGCGCTAAGAGCGTAGTAGTGGAAAAAGGAATATATTCAAATATAAACTACACAGAAGCATTCTGTGAAACTTCTTTCTGATCTGAAAATTCAGCTAACAGAGTTAAACCATACTTTTGATTGAGCAGTTTTGAAACACTCTGTCTGTAGAAAATGCAACTGGACATTCGTAGCGCTAAGTGGGTAATAGTGGAAAAAAGAATATGTTCAAATATAAACTACACTGAAGCATTGTATGAAACTTCTTTCTGTTCTGTGAATTCAACTATCAGAGTTGAACCTTACTTTTGATTGAGCCTTTCTGAAACACTCTTTCTGTAGAAACTGCAATTGGACATTCTGAGCGCTAAGAGGCCTATATTGGGAAAAATAATATCTTCAAATAAAAACTACACAGAAGCATTGTGTGAAACTTATTTCTGATATGTTCATTAAGCTAACAGAGTTAAACCATACTTTTGATTGCGCAGTTCTGAACACACTTTCTGTAGAAAATGCAAGTGGACATTCGGAGCGCTAAGAGGGTAATAGTGGAAAAAGGAATATATTCAAATATAAACTACACAGTAGCATTCTGTGAAAATTCTTTCTGTTCTGTGCATTCAAGTAACAGAGTTGAACCTTACTTTTGATTGAGCCGTTCTGAAACACTCTTTCTGTAGAAACTGCAATTGGACATGCTAAGCGCTAAGAGGCCTACATTGGGAAAAAGAATATCTTCAAATAAAAACTACACAGATGCATTCTGTGAAACTTATTTCTGATCTGTAAATTCAGTTAACAGAGATAAAACATATTTTTGATTGAGCAGTTATGAAACACTCTTTTTGTAGAAAATGCAAGTGGAGATTCGGAGCGCTAAGGGGGTAATAGTGGAAAAAGGAATGTCTTCAAATATAAACTACACAGAATCATTCGGTGAAACTTCTTTCTGATCTGTGCATTCAGCTAACAGAGTTAAACCATACTTTTGATTGAGCAGATCTGAACACTCTTTCTGTAGAAAATGCAACTGGACATTTGGAGCGCTAAGAGCGTAGTAGTGGAAAAAGGAATATATTCAAATATAAACTACACAGAAGCATTCTGTGAAACTTCTTTCTGATCTGAGCATTCAGCTAACAGAGTTAAACCATACTTTTGATTGAGCAGTTTTGAAACACTCTGTCTGTAGAAAATGCAACTGGACATTCGTAGCGCTAAGTGGGTAATAGTGGACAAAAGAATATGTTCAAATATAAACTACACAGAAGCATTGTATGAAACTTCTTTCTGTTCTGTGCATTCAACTAACAGAGTTGAACCTTACTTTTGATTGAGCCGTTCTGAAACACTCTTTCTGTAGAAACTGCAATTGGACATTCTGAGCGCTAAGAGGCCTATATTGGGAAAAAGAATGTCTAAAAATTAAAACTACACAGAAGAATTGTGTGAAACTTCTTTCTGTTCTGTTTGTTCAACTAAAAGTGTTGAACCTTAGTTTTGATTGAGCCGTTCTGAAACACTCTTTCTGTAGAAAATGCAAGTGGAGATTCGGAGCGCTAAGAGGGTAATAGTGGAAAAAGGAATGTCTTCAAATATAAACTACACAGAATCATTCGGTGAAACTTCTTTCTGATCTGTGCATTCAGCTAACAGAGTTAAACCATACTTTTGATTGAGCAGATCTGAACACTCTTTCTGTAGAAAATGCAACTGGACATTTGGAGCGCTAAGAGAGTAGTAGTGGAAAAAGGAATATATTCAAATATAAACTACACAGAAGCATTCTGTGAAACTTCTTTCTGATCTGAGCATTCAGCTAACAGAGTTAAACCATACTTTTGATTGAGCAGTTTTGAAACACTCTGTCTGTAGAAAATGCAACTGGACATTCGTAGCGCTAAGTGGGTAATAGTGGAAAAAAGAATATGTTCAAATATAAACTACACAGAAGCATTGTATGAAACTTCTTTCTGTTCTGTGCATTCAACTAACAGAGTTGAACCTGACTTTTGATTGAGCCTTTCTGAAACACTCTTTCTGTAGAAACTGCAATTGGACATTCTGAGCGTTAACAGTCCTCTATTGGGAAAAATAATATCTTCAAATAAAAACTACACAGAAGCATTGTGTGAAACTTATTTCTGATATGTTCATTAAGCTAACAGAGTTAAACCATACTTTTGATTGCGCAGTTCTGAACATTCTTTCTGTAGAAAATGCAAGTGGACATTCGGAGCGCTAAGTGGGTAATAGTGGAAAAAAGAATATGTTCAAATATAAACTACACAGAAGCATTGTATGAAACTTCTTTCTGTTCTGTGCATTCAACTAACAGAGTTGAACCTGACTTTTGATTGAGCCTTTCTGAAACACTCTTTCTGTAGAAACTGCAATTGGACATTCTGAGCGCTAAGAGTACTCTATTGGGAAAAATAATATCTTCAAATAAAAACTACACAGAAGCATTGTGTGAAACTTATTTCTGATATGTTCATTAAGCTAACAGAGTTAAACCATACTTTTGATTGCGCAGTTCTGAACACTCTTTCTGTAGAAAATGCAAGTGGACATTCGGAGCGCTAAGAGGGTAATAGTGGAGAAAGGAATATGTTCAAATATAAACTACGCAGTAGCATTCTGTTAAAATTCTTTCTGTTCTGTGCATTCAACTAACAGAGTTGAACCTTACTTTTGATTGAGCCGTTCTGAAACACTCTTTCTGTAGAAACTGCAATTGGACATGCTAAGCGCTAAGAGGCCTACATTGGGAAAAAGAATATCTTCAAATAAAAACTACACAGATGCATTCTGTGAAACTTATTTCTGATCTGTAAATTCAGTTAACAGCGATAAAACATATTTTTGATTGAGCAGTTATGAAACACTCTTTTTGTAGAAAATGCAAGTGGAGATTCGGAGCGCTAAGGGGGTAATAGTGGAAAAAGGAATGTCTTCAAATATAAACTACACAGAATCATTCGGTGAAACTTCTTTCTGATCTGTGCATTCAGCTAACAGAGTTAAACCATACTTTTGATTGAGCAGATCTGAACACTCTTTCTGTAGTAAATGCAACTGGACATTTGGAGCGCTAAGAGCGTAGTAGTGGAAAAAGGAATATATTCAAATATAAACTACACAGAAGCATTCTGTGAAACTTCTTTCTGATCTGAAAATTCAGCTAACAGAGTTAAACCATACTTTTGATTGAGCAGATTTGAAACACTCTGTCTGTAGAAAATGCAACTGGACATTCGTAGCGCTAAGTGGGTAATAGTGGAAAAAAGAATATGTTCAAATATAAACTACACTGAAGCATTGTATGAAACTTCTTTCTGTTCTGTGCATTCAACTATCAGAGTTGAACCTTACTTTTGATTGAGCCTTTCTGAAACACTCTTTCTGTAGAAACTGCAATTGGACATTCTGAGCGCTAAGAGGCCTATATTGGGAAAAATAATATCTTCAAATAAAAACTACACAGAAGCATTGTGTGAAACTTATTTCTGATATGTTCATTAAGCTAACAGAGTTAAACCATACTTTTGATTGCGCAGTTCTGAACACACTTTCTGTAGAAAATGCAAGTGGACATTCGGAGCGCTAAGAGGGTAATAGTGGAAAAAGGAATATATTCAAATATAAACTACACAGTAGCATTCTGTGAAAATTCTTTCTGTTCTGTGCATTCAAGTAACAGAGTTGAACCTTACTTTTGATTGAGCCGTTCTGAAACACTCTTTCTGTAGAAACTGCAATTGGACATGCTAAGCGCTAAGAGGCCTACATTGGGAAAAAGAATATCTTCAAATAAAAACTACACAGATGCATTCTGTGAAACTTATTTCTGATCTGTAAATTCAGTTAACAGAGATAAAACATATTTTTGATTGAGCAGTTATGAAACACTCTTTTTGTAGAAAAT
The DNA here is from genome assembly GCF_028878055.3 of Symphalangus syndactylus. NCBI lineage: Eukaryota > Metazoa > Chordata > Mammalia > Primates > Hylobatidae > Symphalangus > Symphalangus syndactylus. Next base: position 159,450,602 of record NC_072427.2, read on the forward strand.
GCAAGTGGAGATTCGGAGCGCTAAGGGGGTAATAGTGGAAAAAGGAATGTCTTCAAATATAAACTACACAGAATCATTCGGTGAAACTTCTTTCTGATCTGTGCATTCAGCTAACAGAGTTAAACCATACTTTTGATTGAGCAGATCTGAACACTCTTTCTGTAGAAAATGCAACTGGACATTTGGAGCGCTAAGAGCGTAGTAGTGGAAAAAGGAATATATTCAAATATAAACTACACAGAAGCATTCTGTGAAACTTCTTTCTGATCTGAGCATTCAGCTAACAGAGTTAAACCATACTTTTGATTGAGCAGTTTTGAAACACTCTGTCTGTAGAAAATGCAACTGGACATTCGTAGCGCTAAGTGGGTAATAGTGGACAAAAGAATATGTTCAAATATAAACTACACAGAAGCATTGTATGAAACTTCTTTCTGTTCTGTGCATTCAACTAACAGAGTTGAACCTTACTTTTGATTGAGCCGTTCTGAAACACTCTTTCTGTAGAAACTGCAATTGGACATTCTGAGCGCTAAGAGGCCTATATTGGGAAAAAGAATGTCTAAAAATTAAAACTACACAGAAGAATTGTGTGAAACATCTTTCTGTTCTGTTTGTTCAACTAAAAGTGTTGAACCTTAGTTTTGATTGAGCCGTTCTGAAACACTCTTTCTGTAGAAAATGCAAGTGGAGATTCGGAGCGCTAAGAGGGTAATAGTGGAAAAAGGAATGTCTTCAAATATAAACTACACAGAATCATTCGGTGAAACTTCTTTCTGATCTGTGCATTCAGCTAACAGAGTTAAACCATACTTTTGATTGAGCAGATCTGAACACTCTTTCTGTAGAAAATGCAACTGGACATTTGGAGCGCTAAGAGAGTAGTAGTGGAAAAAGGAATATATTGAAATATAAACTACACAGAAGCATTCTGTGAAACTTCTTTCTGATCTGAGCATTCAGCTAACAGAGTTAAACCATACTTTTGATTGAGCAGTTTTGAAACACTCTGTCTGTAGAAAATGCAACTGGACATTCGTAGCGCTAAGTGGGTAATAGTGGAAAAAAGAATATGTTCAAATATAAACTACACAGAAGCATTGTATGAAACTTCTTTCTGTTCTGTGCATTCAACTAACAGAGTTGAACCTGACTTTTGATTGAGCCTTTCTGAAACACTCTTTCTGTAGAAACTGCAATTGGACATTCTGAGCGTTAACAGTCCTCTATTGGGAAAAATAATATCTTCAAATAAAAACTACACAGAAGCATTGTGTTAAACTTATTTCTGATATGTTCATTAAGCTAACAGAGTTAAACCATACTTTTGATTGCGCAGTTCTGAACACTCTTTCTGTAGAAAATGCAAGTGGACATTCGGAGCGCTAAGTGGGTAATAGTGGAAAAAAGAATATGTTCAAATATAAACTACACAGAAGCATTGTATGAAACTTCTTTCTGTTCTGTGCATTCAACTAACAGAGTTGAACCTGACTTTTGATTGAGCCTTTCTGAAACACTCTTTCTGTAGAAACTGCAATTGGACATTCTGAGCGCTAAGAGTACTCTATTGGGAAAAATAATATCTTCAAATAAAAACTACACAGAAGCATTGTGTGAAACTTATTTCTGATATGTTCATTAAGCTAACAGAGTTAAACCATACTTTTGATTGCGCAGTTCTGAACACTCTTTCTGTAGAAAATGCAAGTGGACATTCGGAGCGCTAAGAGGGTAATAGTGGAGAAAGGAATATATTCAAATATAAACTACACAGTAGCATTCTGTGAAAATTCTTTCTGTTCTGTGCATTCAAGTAACAGAGTTGAACCTTATTTTTGATTGAGCCGTTCTGAAACACTCTTTCTGTAGAAACTGCAATTGGACATGCTAAGCGCTAAGAGGCCTACATTGGGAAAAAGAATATCTTCAAATAAAAACTACACAGATGCATTCTGTGAAACTTATTTCTGATCTGTAAATTCAGTTAACAGAGATAAAACATATTTTTGATTGAGCAGTTATGAAACACTCTTTTTTTAGAAAATGCAAGTGGAGATTCGGAGCGCTAAGGGGGTAATAGTGGAAAAAGGAATGTCTTCAAATATAAACTACACAGAATCATTCGGTGAAACTTCTTTCTGATCTGTGCATTCAGCTAACAGAGTTAAACCATACTTTTGATTGAGCAGATCTGAACACTCTTTCTGTAGTAAATGCAACTGGACATTTGGAGCGCTAAGAGCGTAGTAGTGGAAAAAGGAATATATTCAAATATAAACTACACAGAAGCATTCTGTGAAACTTCTTTCTGATCTGAAAATTCAGCTAACAGAGTTAAACCATACTTTTGATTGAGCAGTTTTGAAACACTCTGTCTGTAGAAAATGCAACTGGACATTCGTAGCGCTAAGTGGGTAATAGTGGAAAAAAGAATATGTTCAAATATAAACTACACTGAAGCATTGTATGAAACTTCTTTCTGTTCTGTGAATTCAACTATCAGAGTTGAACCTTACTTTTGATTGAGCCTTTCTGAAACACTCTTTCTGTAGAAACTGCAATTGGACATTCTGAGCGCTAAGAGGCCTATATTGGGAAAAATAATATCTTCAAATAAAAACTACACAGAAGCATTGTGTGAAACTTATTTCTGATATGTTCATTAAGCTAACAGAGTTAAACCATACTTTTGATTGCGCAGTTCTGAACACACTTTCTGTAGAAAATGCAAGTGGACATTCGGAGCGCTAAGAGGGTAATAGTGGAAAAAGGAATATATTCAAATATAAACTACACAGTAGCATTCTGTGAAAATTCTTTCTGTTCTGTGCATTCAAGTAACAGAGTTGAACCTTACTTTTGATTGAGCCGTTCTGAAACACTCTTTCTGTAGAAACTGCAATTGGACATGCTAAGCGCTAAGAGGCCTACATTGGGAAAAAGAATATCTTCAAATAAAAACTACACAGATGCATTCTGTGAAAGTTATTTCTGATCTGTAAATTCAGTTAACAGAGATAAAACATATTTTTGATTGAGCAGTTATGAAACACTCTTTTTGTAGAAAATGCAAGAGGAGATTCGGAGCGCTAAGTGGGTAATAGTGGAAAAAGGAATGTCTTCAAATATAAACTACACAGAATCATTCGGTGAAACTTCTTTCTGATCTGTGCATTCAGCTAACAGAGTTAAACCATACTTTTGATTGAGCAGATCTGAACACTCTTTCTGTAGAAAATGCAACTGGACATTTGGAGTGCTAAGAGCGTAGTAGTGGAAAAAGGAATATATTCAAATATAAACTACACAGAAGCATTCTGTGAAACTTCTTTCTGATCTGAGCATTCAGCTAACAGAGTTAAACCATACTTTTGATTGAGCAGTTTTGAAACACTCTGTCTGTAGAAAATGCAACTGGACATTCGTAGCGCTAAGTGGGTAATAGTGGAAAAAAGAATATGTTCAAATATAAACTACACAGAAGCATTGTATGAAACTACTTTCTGTTCTGTGCATTCAACTAACAGAGTTGAACCTTAATTTTGATTGAGCCGTTCTGAAACACTCTTTCTGTAGAAACTGCAATTGGACATTCTGAGCGCTAAGAGGCCTATATTGGGAAAAAGGATGTCTACAAATAAAAACTACACAGAAGAATTGTGTGAAACTTCTTTCTGTTCTGTTTGTTCAACTAAAAGTGTTGAACCTTAGTTTTGATTGAGCCGTTCTGAAACACTCTTTCTGTAGAAAATGCAAGTGGAGATTCGGAGCGCTAAGAGGGTAATAGTGGAAAAAGGAATGTCTTCAAATATAAACTACACAGAATCATTCGGTGAAACTTCTTTCTGATCTGTGCATTCAGATAACAGAGTTAAACCATACTTTTGATTGAGCAGATCTGAACACTCTTTCTGTAGAAAATGCAACTGGACATTTGGAGCGCTAAGAGAGTAGTAGTGGAAAAAGGAATATATTGAAATATAAACTACACAGAAGCATTCTGTGAAACTTCTTTCTGATCTGAGCATTCAGCTAACAGAGTTAAACCATACTTTTGATTGAGCAGTTTTGAAACACTCTGTCTGTAGAAAATGCAACTGGACATTCGTAGCGCTAAGTGGGTAATAGTGGAAAAAAGAATATGTTCAAATATAAACTACACAGAAGCATTGTATGAAACTTCTTTCTGTTCTGTGCATTCAACTAACAGAATTGAACCTGACTTTTGATTGAGCCTTTCTGAAACACTCTTTCTGTAGAAACTGCAATTGGACATTCTGAGCGTTAACAGTCCTCTATTGGGAAAAATAATATCTTCAAATAAAAACTACACAGAAGCATTGTGTGAAACTTATTTCTGATATGTTCATTAAGCTAACAGAGTTAAACCATACTTTTGATTGCGCAGTTCTGAACACTCTTTCTGTAGAAAATGCAAGTGGACATTCGGAGCGCTAAGTGGGTAATAGTGGAAAAAAGAATATGTTCAAATATAAACTACACAGAAGCATTGTATGAAACTTCTTTCTGTTCAGTGCATTCAACTAACAGAGTTGAACCTGACTTTTGATTGAGCCTTTCTGAAACACTCTTTCTGTAGAAACTGCAATTGGACATTCTGAGCGCTAAGAGTACTCTATTGGGAAAAATAATATCTTCAAATAAAAACTACACAGAAGCATTGTGTGAAACTTATTTCTGATATGTTCATTAAGCTAACAGAGTTAAACCATACTTTTGATTGCGCAGTTCTGAACACTCTTTCTGTAGAAAATGCAAGTGGACATTCGGAGCGCTAAGAGGGTAATAGTGGAGAAAGGAATATATACAAATATAAACTACACAGTAGCATTCTGTGAAAATTCTTTCTGTTCTGTGCATTCAAGTAACAGAGTTGAACATTACTTTTGATTGAGCCGTTCTGAAACACTCTTTCTGTAGAAACTGCAATTGGACATGCTAAGCGCTAAGAGGCCTACATTGGGAAAAAGAATATCTTCAAATAAAAACTACACAGATGCATTCTGTGAAACTTATTTCTGATCTGTAAATTCAGTTAACAGAGATAAAACATATTTTTGATTGAGCAGTTATGAAACACTCTTTTTGTAGAAAATGCAAGTGGAGATTCGGAGCGCTAAGGGGGTAATAGTGGAAAAAGGAATGTCTTCAAATATAAACTACACAGAATCATTCGGTGAAACTTCTTTCTGATCTGTGCATTCAGCTAACAGAGTTAAACCATACTTTTGATTGAGCAGATCTGAACACTCTTTCTGTAGTAAATGCAACTGGACATTTGGAGCGCTAAGAGCGTAGTAGTGGAAAAAGGAATATATTCAAATATAAACTACACAGAAGCATTCTGTGAAACTTCTTTCTGATCTGAAAATTCAGCTAACAGAGTTAAACCATACTTTTGATTGAGCAGTTTTGAAACACTCTGTCTGTAGAAAATGCAACTGGACATTCGTAGCGCTAAGTGGGTAATAGTGGAAAAAAGAATATGTTCAAATATAAACAACACTGAAGCATTGTATGAAACTTCTTTCTGTTCTGTGCATTCAACTATCAGAGTTGAACCTTACTTTTGATTGAGCCTTTCTGAAACACTCTTTCTGTAGAAACTGCAATTGGACATTCTGAGCGCTAAGAGGCCTATATTGGGAAAAATAATATCTTCAAATAAAAACTACACAGAAGCATTGTGTGAAACTTATTTCTGATATGTTCATTAAGCTAACAGAGTTAAACCATACTTTTGATTGCGCAGTTCTGAACACACTTTCTGTAGAAAATGCAAGTGGACATTCGGAGCGCTAAGAGGGTAATAGTGGAAAAAGGAATATATTCAAATATAAACTACACAGTAGCATTCTGTGAAAATTCTTTCTGTTCTGTGCATTCAAGTAACAGAGTTGAACCTTACTTTTGATTGAGCCGTTCTGAAACACTCTTTCTGTAGAAACTGCAATTGGACATGCTAAGCGCTAAGAGGCCTACATTGGGAAAAAGAATATCTTCAAATAAAAACTACACAGATGCATTCTGTGAAACTTATTTCTGATCTGTAAATTCAGTTAACAGAGATAAAACATATTTTTGATTGAGCAGTTATGAAACACTCTTTTTGTAGAAAATGCAAGTGGAGATTCGGAGCGCTAAGGGGGTAATAGTGGAAAAAGGAATGTCTTCAAATATAAACTACACAGAATCATTCGGTGAAACTTCTTTCTGATCTGTGCATTCAGCTAACAGAGTTAAACCATACTTTTGATTGAGCAGATCTGAACACTCTTTCTGTAGAAAATGCAACTGGACATTTGGAGCGCTAAGAGCGTAGTAGTGGAAAAAGGAATATATTCAAATATAAACTACACAGAAGCATTCTGTGAAACTTCTTTCTGATCTGAGCATTCAGCTAACAGAGTTAAACCATACTTTTGATTGAGCAGTTTTGAAACACTCTGTCTGTAGAAAATGCAACTGGACATTCGTAGCGCTAAGTGGGTAATAGTGGACAAAAGAATATGTTCAAATATAAACTACACAGAAGCATTGTATGAAACTTCTTTCTGTTCTGTGCATTCAACTAACAGAGTTGAACCTTACTTTTGATTGAGCCGTTCTGAAACACTCTTTCTGTAGAAACTGCAATTGGACATTCTGAGCGCTAAGAGGCCTATATTGGGAAAAAGAATGTCTAAAAATTAAAACTACACAGAAGAATTGTGTGAAACTTCTTTCTGTTCTGTTTGTTCAACTAAAAGTGTTGAACCTTAGTTTTGATTGAGCCGTTCTGAAACACTCTTTCTGTAGAAAATGCAAGTGGAGATTCGGAGCGCTAAGAGGGTAATAGTGGAAAAAGGAATGTCTTCAAATATAAACTACACAGAATCATTCGGTGAAACTTCTTTCTGATCTGTGCATTCAGCTAACAGAGTTAAACCATACTTTTGATTGAGCAGATCTGAACACTCTTTCTGTAGAAAATGCAACTGGACATTTGGAGCGCTAAGAGAGTAGTAGTGGAAAAAGGAATATATTCAAATATAAACTACACAGAAGCATTCTGTGAAACTTCTTTCTGATCTGAGCATTCAGCTAACAGAGTTAAACCATACTTTTGATTGAGCAGTTTTGAAACACTCTGTCTGTAGAAAATGCAACTGGACATTCGTAGCGCTAAGTGGGTAATAGTGGAAAAAAGAATATGTTCAAATATAAACTACACAGAAGCATTGTATGAAACTTCTTTCTGTTCTGTGCATTCAACTAACAGAGTTGAACCTGACTTTTGATTGAGCCTTTCTGAAACACTCTTTCTGTAGAAACTGCAATTGGACATTCTGAGCGTTAACAGTCCTCTATTGGGAAAAATAATATCTTCAAATAAAAACTACACAGAAGCATTGTGTGAAACTTATTTCTGATATGTTCATTAAGCTAACAGAGTTAAACCATACTTTTGATTGCGCAGTTCTGAACACTCCTTCTGTAGAAATGCAAGTGGACATTCGGAGCGCTAAGTGGGTAATAGTGGAAAAAAGAATATGTTCAAATATAAACTACACAGAAGCATTGTATGAAACTTCTTTCTGTTCTGTGCATTCAACTAACAGAGTTGAACCTGACTTTTGATTGAGCCTTTCTGAAACACTCTTTCTGTAGAAACTGCAATTGGACATTCTGAGCGCTAAGAGTACTCTATTGGGAAAAATAATATCTTCAAATAAAACTACACAGAAGCATTGTGTGAAACTTATTTCTGATATGTTCATTAAGCTAACAGAGTTAAACCATACTTTTGATTGCGCAGTTCTGAACACTCTTTCTGTAGAAAATGCAAGTGGACATTCGGAGCGCTAAGAGGGTAATAGTGGAGAAAGGAATATATTCAAATATAAACTACACAGTAGCATTCTGTGAAAATTCTTTCTGTTCTGTGCATTCAACTAACAGAGTTGAACCTTACTTTTGATTGAGCCGTTCTGAAACACTCTTTCTGTAGAAACTGCAATTGGACATGCTAAGCGCTAAGAGGCCTACATTGGGAAAAAGAATATCTTCAAATAAAAACTACACAGATGCATTCTGTGAAACTTATTTCTGATCTGTAAATTCAGTTAACAGAGATAAAACATATTTTTGATTGAGCAGTTATGAAACACTCTTTTTGTAGAAAATGCAAGTGGAGATTCGGAGCGCTAAGGGGGTAATAGTGGAAAAAGGAATGTCTTCAAATATAAACTACACAGAATCATTCGGTGAAACTTCTTTCTGATCTGTGCATTCAGCTAACAGAGTTAAACCATACTTTTGATTGAGCAGATCTGAACACTCTTTCTGTAGTAAATGCAACTGGACATTTGGAGCGCTAAGAGCGTAGTAGTGGAAAAAGGAATATATTCAAATATAAACTACACAGAAGCATTCTGTGAAACTTCTTTCTGATCTGAAAATTCAGCTAACAGAGTTAAACCATACTTTTGATTGAGCAGTTTTGAAACACTCTGTCTGTAGAAAATGCAACTGGACATTCGTAGCGCTAAGTGGGTAATAGTGGAAAAAAGAATATGTTCAAATATAAACTACACTGAAGCATTGTATGAAACTTCTTTCTGTTCTGTGCATTCAACTATCAGAGTTGAACCTTACTTTTGATTGAGCCTTTCTGAAACACTCTTTCTGTAGAAACTGCAATTGGACATTCTGAGCGCTAAGAGGCCTATATTGGGAAAAATAATATCTTCAAATAAAAACTACACAGAAGCATTGTGTGAAACTTATTTCTGATATGTTCATTAAGCTAACAGAGTTAAACCATACTTTTGATTGCGCAGTTCTGAACACACTTTCTGTAGAAAATGCAAGTGGACATTCGGAGCGCTAAGAGGGTAATAGTGGAAAAAGGAATATATTCAAATATAAACTACACAGTAGCATTCTGTGAAAATTCTTTCTGTTCTGTGCATTCAAGTAACAGAGTTGAACCTTACTTTTGATTGAGCCGTTCTGAAACACTCTTTCTGTAGAAACTGCAATTGGACATGCTAAGCGCTAAGAGGCCTACATTGGGAAAAATAATATCTTCAAATAAAAACTACACAGATGCATTCTGTGAAACTTATTTCTGATCTGTAAATTCAGTTAACAGAGATAAAACATATTTTTGATTGAGCAGTTATGAAACACTCTTTTTGTAGAAAATGCAAGTGGAGATTCGGAGCGCTAAGTGGGTAATAGTGGAAAAAGGAATGTCTTCAAATATAAACTACACAGAATCATTCGGTGAAACTTCTTTCTGATCTGTGCATTCAGCTAACAGAGTTAAACCATACTTTTGATTGAGCAGATCTGAACACTCTTTCTGTAGAAAATGCAACTGGACATTTGGAGCGCTAAGAGCGTAGTAGTGGAAAAAGGAATATATTCAAATATAAACTACACAGAAGCATTCTGTGAAACTTCTTTCTGATCTGAGCATTCAGCTAACAGAGTTAAACCATACTTTTGATTGAGCAGTTTTGAAACACTCTGTCTGTAGAAAATGCAACTGGACATTCGTAGCGCTAAGTGGGTAATAGTGGACAAAAGAATATGTTCAAATATAAACTACACAGAAGCATTGTATGAAACTTCTTTCTGTTCTGTGCATTCAACTAACAGAGTTGAACCTTACTTTTGATTGAGCCGTTCTGAAACACTCTTTCTGTAGAAACTGCAATTGGACATTCTGAGCGCTAAGAGGCCTATATTGGGAAAAAGAATGTCTAAAAATTAAAACTACACAGAAGAATTGTGTGAAACTTCTTTCTGTTCTGTTTGTTCAACTAAAAGTGTTGAACCTTAGTTTTGATTGAGCCGTTCTGAAACACTCTTTCTGTAGAAAATGCAAGTGGAGATTCGGAGCGCTAAGAGGGTAATAGTGGAAAAAGGAATGTCTTCAAATATAAACTACACAGAATCATTCGGTGAAACTTCTTTCTGATCTGTGCATTCAGCTAACAGAGTTAAACCATACTTTTGATTGAGCAGATCTGAACACTCTTTCTGTAGAAAATGCAACTGGACATTTGGAGCGCTAAGAGAGTAGTAGTGGAAAAAGTAATATATTCAAATATAAACTACACAGAAGCATTCTGTGAAACTTCTTTCTGATCTGAGCATTCAGCTAACAGAGTTAAACCATACTTTTGATTGAGCAGTTTTGAAACACTCTGTCTGTAGAAAATGCAACTGGACATTCGTAGCGCTAAGTGGGTAATAGTGGAAAAAAGAATATGTTCAAATATAAACTACACAGAAGCATTGTATGAAACTTCTTTCTGTTCTGTGCATTCAACTAACAGAGTTGAACCTGACTTTTGATTGAGCCTTTCTGAAACACTCTTTCTGTAGAAACTGCAATTGGACATTCTGAGCGTTAACAGTCCTCTATTGGGAAAAATAATATCTTCAAATAAAAACTACACAGAAGCATTGTGTGAAACTTATTTCTGATATGTTCATTAAGCTAACAGAGTTAAACCATACTTTTGATTGCGCAGTTCTGAACACTCTTTCTGTAGAAAATGCAAGTGGACATTCGGAGCGCTAAGTGGGTAATAGTGGAAAAAAGAATATGTTCAAATATAAACTACACAGAAGCATTGTATGAAACTTCTTTCTGTTCTGTGCATTCAACTAACAGAGTTGAACCTGACTTTTGATTGAGCCTTTCTGAAACACTCTTTCTGTAGAAACTGCAATTGGACATTCTGAGCGCTAAGAGTACTCTATTGGGAAAAATAATATCTTCAAATAAAAACTACACAGAAGCATTGTGTGAAACTTATTTCTGATATGTTCATTAAGCTAACAGAGTTAAACCATACTTTTGATTGCGCAGTTCTGAACACTCTTTCTGTAGAAAATGCAAGTGGACATTCGGAGCGCTAAGAGGGTAATAGTGGAGAAAGGAATATATTCAAATATAAACTACACAGTAGCATTCTGTGAAAATTCTTTCTGTTCTGTGCATTCAAGTAACAGAGTTGAACCTTACTTTTGATTGAGCCGATCTGAAACACTCTTTCTGTAGAAACTGCAATTGGACATGCTAAGCGCTAAGAGGCCTACATTGGGAAAAAGAATATCTTCAAATAAAAACTACACAGATGCATTCTGTGAAACTTATTTCTGATCTGTAAATTCAGTTAACAGAGATAAAACATATTTTTGATTGAGCAGTTATGAAACACTCTTTTTGTAGAAAATGCAAGTGGAGATTCGGAGCGCTAAGGGGGTAATAGTGGAAAAAGGAATGTCTTCAAATATAAACTACACAGAATCATTCGGTGAAACTTCTTTCTGATCTGTGCATTCAGCTAACAGAGTTAAACCATACTTTTGATTGAGCAGATCTGAACACTCTTTCTGTAGTAAATGCAACTGGACATTTGGAGCGCTAAGAGCGTAGTAGTGGAAAAAGGAATATATTCAAATATAAACTACACAGAAGCATTCTGTGAAACTTCTTTCTGATCTGAAAATTCAGCTAACAGAGTTAAACCATACTTTTGATTGAGCAGTTTTGAAACACTCTGTCTGTAGAAAATGCAACTGGACATTCGTAGCGCTAAGTGGGTAATAGTGGAAAAAAGAATATGTTCAAATATAAACTACACTGAAGCATTGTATGAAACTTCTTTCTGTTCTGTGCATTCAACTAATAGAGTTGAACCTTACTTTTGATTGAGCCTTTCTGAAACACTCTTTCTGTAGAAACTGCAATTGGACATTCTGAGCGCTAAGAGGCCTATATTGGGAAAAATAATATCTTCAAATAAAAACTACACAGAAGCATTGTGTGAAACTTATTTCTGATATGTTCATTAAGCTAACAGAGTTAAACCATACTTTTGATTGCGCAGTTCTGAACACACTTTCTGTAGAAAATGCAAGTGGACATTCGGAGCGCTAAGAGGGTAATAGTGGAAAAAGGAATATATTCAAATATAAACTACACAGTAGCATTCTGTGAAAATTCTTTCTGTTCTGTGCATTCAAGTAACAGAGTTGAACCTTACTTTTGATTGAGCCGTTCTGAAACACTCTTTCTGTAGAAACTGCAATTGGACATGCTAAGCGCTAAGAGGCCTACATTGGGAAAAAGAATATCTTCAAATAAAAACTACACAGATGCATTCTGTGAAACTTATTTCTGATCTGTAAATTCAGTTAACAGAGATAAAACATATTTTTGATTGAGCAGTTATGAAACACTCTTTTTGTAGAAAATGCAAGTGGAGATTCGGAGCGCTAAGGGGGTAATAGTGGAAAAAGGAATGTCTTCAAATATAAACTACACAGAATCATTCGGTGAAACTTCTTTCTGATCTGTGCATTCAGCTAACAGAGTTAAACCATACTTTTGATTGAGCAGATCTGAACACTCTTTCTGTAGAAAATGCAACTGGACATTTGGAGCGCTAAGAGCGTAGTAGTGGAAAAAGGAATATATTCAAATATAAACTACACAGAAGCATTCTGTGAAACTTCTTTCTGATCTGAGCATTCAGCTAACAGAGTTAAACCATACTTTTGATTGAGCAGTTTTGAAACACTCTGTCTGTAGAAAATGCAACTGGACATTCGTAGCGCTAAGTGGGTAATAGTGGACAAAAGAATATGTTCAAATATAAACTACACAGAAGCATTGTATGAAACTTCTTTCTGTTCTGTGCATTCAACTAACAGAGTTGAACCTTACTTTTGATTGAGCCGTTCTGAAACACTCTTTCTGTAGAAACTGCAATTGGACATTCTGAGCGCTAAGAGGCCTATATTGGGAAAAAGAATGTCTAAAAATTAAAACTACACAGAAGAATTGTGTGAAACTTCTTTCTGTTCTGTTTGTTCAACTAAAAGTGTTGAACCTTAGTTTTGATTGAGCCGTTCTGAAACACTCTTTCTGTAGAAAATGCAAGTGGAGATTCGGAGCGCTAAGAGGGTAATAGTGGAAAAAGGAATGTCTTCAAATATAAACTACACAGAATCATTCGGTGAAACTTCTTTCTGATCTGTGCATTCAGCTAACAGAGTTAAACCATACTTTTGATTGAGCAGATCTGAACACTCTTTCTGTAGAAAATGCAACTGGACATTTGGAGCGCTAAGAGAGTAGTAGTGGAAAAAGGAATATATTCAAATATAAACTACACAGAAGCATTCTGTGAAACTTCTTTCTGATCTGAGCATTCAGCTAACAGAGTTAAACCATACTTTTGATTGAGCAGTTTTGAAACACTCTGTCTGTAGAAAATGCAACTGGACATTCGTAGCGCTAAGTGGGTAATAGTGGAAAAAAGAATATGTTCAAATATAAACTACACAGAAGCATTGTATGAAACTTCTTTCTGTTCTGTGCATTCAACTAACAGAGTTGAACCTGACTTTTGATTGAGCCTTTCTGAAACACTCTTTCTGTATAAACTGCAATTGGACATTCTGAGCGTTAACAGTCCTCTATTGGGAAAAATAATATCTTCAAATAAAAACTACACAGAAGCATTGTGTGAAACTTATTTCTGATATGTTCATTAAGCTAACAGAGTTAAACCATACTTTTGATTGCGCAGTTCTGAACACTCTTTCTGTAGAAAATGCAAGTGGACATTCGGAGCGCTAAGTGGGTAATAGTGGAAAAAAGAATATGTTCAAATATAAACTACACAGAAGCATTGTATGAAACTTCTTTCTGTTCTGTGCATTCAACTAACAGAGTTGAACCTGACTTTTGATTGAGCCTTTCTGAAACACTCTTTCTGTAGAAACTGCAATTGGACATTCTGAGCGCTAAGAGTACTCTATTGGGAAAAATAATATCTTCAAATAAAAACTACACAGAAGCATTGTGTGAAACTTATTTCTGATATGTTCATTAAGCTAACAGAGTTAAACCATACTTTTGATTGCGCAGTTCTGAACACTCTTTCTGTAGAAAATGCAAGTGGACATTCGGAGCGCTAAGAGGGTAATAGTGGAGAAAGGAATATATTCAAATATAAACTACACAGTAGCATTCTGTGAAAATTCTTTCTGTTCTGTGCATTCAAGTAACAGAGTTGAACCTTACTTTTGATTGAGCCGTTCTGAAACACTCTTTCTGTAGAAACTGCAATTGGACATGCTAAGCGCTAAGAGGCCTACATTGGGAAAAAGAATATCTTCAAATAAAAACTACACAGATGCATTCTGTGAAACTTATTTCTGATCTGTAAATTCAGTTAACAGAGATAAAACATATTTTTGATTGAGCAGTTATGAAACACTCTTTTTGTAGAAAATGCAAGTGGAGATTCGGAGCGCTAAGGGGGTAATAGTGGAAAAAGGAATGTCTTCAAATATAAACTACACAGAATCATTCGGTGAAAATTCTTTCTGATCTGTGCATTCAGCTAACAGAGTTAAACCATACTTTTGATTGAGCAGATCTGAACACTCTTTCTGTAGTAAATGCAACTGGACATTTGGAGCGCTAAGAGCGTAGTAGTGGAAAAAGGAATATATTCAAATATAAACTACACAGAAGCATTCTGTGAAACTTCTTTCTGATCTGAGCATTCAGCTAACAGAGTTAAACCATACTTTTGATTGAGCAGTTTTGAAACACTCTGTCTGTAGAAAATGCAACTGGACATTCGTAGCGCTTAGTGGGTAATAGTGGACAAAAGAATATGTTCAAATATAAACTACACAGAAGCATTGTATGAAACTTCTTTCTGTTCTGTGCATTCAACTAACAGAGTTGAACCTTACTTTTGATTGAGCCGTTCTGAAACACTCTTTCTGTAGAAACTGCAATTGGACATTCTGAGCGCTAAGAGGCCTATATTGGGAAAAAGAATGTCTAAAAATTAAAACTACACAGAAGAATTGTGTGAAACTTCTTTCTGTTCTGTTTGTTCAACTAAAAGTGTTGAACCTTAGTTTTGATTGAGCCGTTCTGAAACACTCTTTCTGTAGAAAATGCAAGTGGAGATTCGGAGCGCTAAGAGGGTAATAGTGGAAAAAGGAATGTCTTCAAATATAAACTACACAGAATCATTCGGTGAAACTTCTTTCTGATCTGTGCATTCAGCTAACAGAGTTAAACCATACTTTTGATTGAGCAGATCTGAACACTCTTTCTGTAGAAAATGCAACTGGACATTTGGAGCGCTAAGAGAGTAGTAGTGGAAAAAGTAATATATTCAAATATAAACTACACAGAAGCATTCTGTGAAACTTCTTTCTGATCTGAGCATTCAGCTAACAGAGATAAACCATACTTTTGATTGAGCAGTTTTGAAACACTCTGTCTGTAGAAAATGCAACTGGACATTCGTAGCGCTAAGTGGGTAATAGTGGAAAAAAGAATATGTTCAAATATAAACTACACAGAAGCATTGTATGAAACTTCTTTCTGTTCTGTGCATTCAACTAACAGAGTTGAACCTGACTTTTGATTGAGCCTTTCTGAAACACTCTTTCTGTAGAAACTGCAATTGGACATTCTGAGCGTTAACAGTCCTCTATTGGGAAAAATAATATCTTCAAATAAAAACTACACAGAAGCATTGTGTGAAACTTATTTCTGATATGTTCATTAAGCTAACAGAGTTAAACCATACTTTTGATTGCGCAGTTCTGAACACTCTTTCTGTAGAAAATGCAAGTGGACATTCGGAGCGCTAAGTGGGTAATAGTGGAAAAAAGAATATGTTCAAATATAAACTACACAGAAGCATTGTATGAAACTTCTTTCTGTTCTGTGCATTCAACTAACAGAGTTGAACCTGACTTTTGATTGAGCCTTTCTGAAACACTCTTTCTGTAGAAACTGCAATTGGACATTCTGAGCGCTAAGAGTACTCTATTGGGAAAAATAATATCTTCAAATAAAAACTACACAGAAGCATTGTGTGAAACTTATTTCTGATATGTTCATTAAGCTAACAGAGTTAAACCATACTTTTGATTGCGCAGTTCTGAACACTCTTTCTGTAGAAAATGCAAGTGGACATTCGGAGCGCTAAGAGGGTAATAGTGGAGAAAGGAATATATTCAAATATAAACTACACAGTAGCATTCTGTGAAAATTCTTTCTGTTCTGTGCATTCAAGTAACAGAGTTGAACCTTACTTTTGATTGAGCCGTTCTGAAACACTCTTTCTGTAGAAACTGCAATTGGACATGCTAAGCGCTAAGAGGCCTACATTGGGAAAAAAAATATCTTCAAATAAAAACTACACAGATGCATTCTGTGAAACTTATTTCTGATCTGTAAATTCAGTTAACAGAGATAAAACATATTTTTGATTGAGCAGTTATGAAACACTCTTTTTGTAGAAAATGCAAGTGGAGATTCGGAGCGCTAAGGGGGTAATAGTGGAAAAAGGAATGTCTTCAAATATAAACTACACAGAATCATTCGGTGAAACTTCTTTCTGATCTGTGCATTCAGCTAACAGAGTTAAACCATACTTTTGATTGAGCAGATCTGAACACTCTTTCTGTAGTAAATGCAACTGGACATTTGGAGCGCTAAGAGCGTAGTAGTGGAAAAAGGAATATATTCAAATATAAACTACACAGAAGCATTCTGTGAAACTTCTTTCTGATCTGAGCATTCAGCTAACAGAGTTAAACCATACTTTTGATTGAGCAGTTTTGAAACACTCTGTCTGTAGAAAATGCAACTGGACATTCGTAGCGCTTAGTGGGTAATAGTGGACAAAAGAATATGTTCAAATATAAACTACACAGAAGCATTGTATGAAACTTCTTTCTGTTCTGTGCATTCAACTAACAGAGTTGAACCTTACTTTTGATTGAGCCGTTCTGAAACACTCTTTCTGTAGAAACTGCAATTGGACATTCTGAGCGCTAAGACGCCTATATTGGGAAAAAGAATGTCTAAAAATTAAAACTACACAGAAGAATTGTGTGAAACTTCTTTCTGTTCTGTTTGTTCAACTAAAAGTGTTGAACCTTAGTTTTGATTGAGCCGTTCTGAAACACCCTTTCTGTAGAAAATGCAAGTGGAGATTCGGAGCGCTAAGAGGGTAATAGTGGAAAAAGGAATGTCTTCAAATATAAACTACACAGAATCATTCGGTGAAACTTCTTTCTGATCTGTGCATTCAGCTAACAGAGTTAAACCATACTTTTGATTGAGCAGATCTGAACACTCTTTCTGTAGAAAATGCAACTGGACATTTGGAGCGCTAAGAGAGTAGTAGTGGAAAAAGTAATATATTCAAATATAAACTACACAGAAGCATTCTGTGAAACTTCTTTCTGATCTGAGCATTCAGCTAACAGAGTTAAACCATACTTTTGATTGAGCAGTTTTGAAACACTCTGTCTGTAGAAAATGCAACTGGACATTCGTAGCGCTAAGTGGGTAATAGTGGAAAAAAGAATATGTTCAAATATAAACTACACAGAAGCATTGTATGAAACTTCTTTCTGTTCTGTGCATTCAACTAACAGAGTTGAACCTGACTTTTGATTGAGCCTTTCTGAAACACTCTTTCTGTAGAAACTGCAATTGGACATTCTGAGCGTTAACAGTCCTCTATTGGGAAAAATAATATCTTCAAATAAAAACTACACAGAAGCATTGTGTGAAACTTATTTCTGATATGTTCATTAAGCTAACAGAGTTAAACCATACTTTTGATTGCGCAGTTCTGAACACTCTTTCTGTAGAAAATGCAAGTGGACATTCGGAGCGCTAAGTGGGTAATAGTGGAAAAAAGAATATGTTCAAATATAAACTACACAGAAGCATTGTATGAAACTTCTTTCTGTTCTGTGCATTCAACTAACAGAGTTGAACCTGACTTTTGATTGAGCCTTTCTGAAACACTCTTTCTGTAGAAACTGCAATTGGACATTCTGAGCGCTAAGAGTACTCTATTGGGAAAAATAATATCTTCAAATAAAAACTACACAGAAGCATTGTGTGAAACTTATTTCTGATATGTTCATTAAGCTAACAGAGTTAAACCATACTTTTGATTGCGCAGTTCTGAACACTCTTTCTGTAGAAAATGCAAGTGGACATTCGGAGCGCTAAGAGGGTAATAGTGGAGAAAGGAATATATTCAAATATAAACTACACAGTAGCATTCTGTGAAAATTCTTTCTGTTCTGTGCATTCAAGTAACAGAGTTGAACCTTACTTTTGATTGAGCCGATCTGAAACACTCTTTCTGTAGAAACTGCAATTGGACATGCTAAGCGCTAAGAGGCCTACATTGGGAAAAAGAATATCTTCAAATAAAAACTACACAGATGCATTCTGTGAAACTTATTTCTGATCTGTAAATTCAGTTAACAGAGATAAAACATATTTTTGATTGAGCAGTTATGAAACACTCTTTTTGTAGAAAATGCAAGTGGAGATTCGGAGCGCTAAGGGGGTAATAGTGGAAAAAGGAATGTCTTCAAATATAAACTACACAGAATCATTCGGTGAAACTTCTTTCTGATCTGTGCATTCAGCTAACAGAGTTAAACCATACTTTTGATTGAGCAGATCTGAACACTCTTTCTGTAGTAAATGCAACTGGACATTTGGAGCGCTAAGAGCGTAGTAGTGGAAAAAGGAATATATTCAAATATAAACTACACAGAAGCATTCTGTGAAACTTCTTTCTGATCTGAAAATTCAGCTAACAGAGTTAAACCATACTTTTGATTGAGCAGTTTTGAAACACTCTGTCTGTAGAAAATGCAACTGGACATTCGTAGCGCTAAGTGGGTAATAGTGGAAAAAAGAATATGTTCAAATATAAACTACACTGAAGCATTGTATGAAACTTCTTTCTGTTCTGTGCATTCAACTATCAGAGTTGAACCTTACTTTTGATTGAGCCTTTCTGAAACACTCTTTCTGTAGAAACTGCAATTGGACATTCTGAGCGCTAAGAGGCCTATATTGGGAAAAATAATATCTTCAAATAAAAACTACACAGAAGCATTGTGTGAAACTTATTTCTGATATGTTCATTAAGCTAACAGAGTTAAACCATACTTTTGATTGCGCAGTTCTGAACACACTTTCTGTAGAAAATGCAAGTGGACATTCGGAGCGCTAAGAGGGTAATAGTGGAAAAAGGAATATATTCAAATATAAACTACACAGTAGCATTCTGTGAAAATTCTTTCTGTTCTGTGCATTCAAGTAACAGAGTTGAACCTTACTTTTGATTGAGCCGTTCTGAAACACTCTTTCTGTAGAAACTGCAATTGGACATGCTAAGCGCTAAGAGGCCTACATTGGGAAAAAGAATATCTTCAAATAAAAACTACACAGATGCATTCTGTGAAACTTATTTCTGATCTGTAAATTCAGTTAACAGAGATAAAACATATTTTTGATTGAGCAGTTATGAAACACTCTTTTTGTAGAAAATGCAAGTGGAGATTCGGAGCGCTAAGGGGGTAATAGTGGAAAAAGGAATGTCTTCAAATATAAACTACACAGAATCATTCGGTGAAACTTCTTTCTGATCTGTGCATTCAGCTAACAGAGTTAAACCATACTTTTGATTGAGCAGATCTGAACACTCTTTCTGTAGAAAATGCAACTGGACATTTGGAGCGCTAAGAGCGTAGTAGTGGAAAAAGGAATATATTCAAATATAAACTACACAGAAGCATTCTGTGAAACTTCTTTCTGATCTGAGCATTCAGCTAACAGAGTTAAACCATACTTTTGATTGAGCAGTTTTGAAACACTCTGTCTGTAGAAAATGCAACTGGACATTCGTAGCGCTAAGTGGGTAATAGTGGACAAAAGAATATGTTCAAATATAAACTACACAGAAGCATTGTATGAAACTTCTTTCTGTTCTGTGCATTCAACTAACAGAGTTGAACCTTACTTTTGATTGAGCCGTTCTGAAACACTCTTTCTGTAGAAACTGCAATTGGACATTCTGAGCGCTAAGAGGCCTATATTGGGAAAAAGAATGTCTAAAAATTAAAACTACACAGAAGAATTGTGTGAAACTTCTTTCTGTTCTGTTTGTTCAACTAAAAGTGTTGAACCTTAGTTTTGATTGAGCCGTTCTGAAACACTCTTTCTGTAGAAAATGCAAGTGGAGATTCGGAGCGCTAAGAGGGTAATAGTGGAAAAAGGAATGTCTTCAAATATAAACTACACAGAATCATTCGGTGAAACTTCTTTCTGATCTGTGCATTCAGCTAACAGAGTTAAACCATACTTTTGATTGAGCAGATCTGAACACTCTTTCTGTAGAAAATGCAACTGGACATTTGGAGCGCTAAGAGAGTAGTAGTGGAAAAAGGAATATATTCAAATATAAACTACACAGAAGCATTCTGTGAAACTTCTTTCTGATCTGAGCATTCAGCTAACAGAGTTAAACCATACTTTTGATTGAGCAGTTTTGAAACACTCTGTCTGTAGAAAATGCAACTGGACATTCGTAGCGCTAAGTGGGTAATAGTGGAAAAAAGAATATGTTCAAATATAAACTACACAGAAGCATTGTATGAAACTTCTTTCTGTTCTGTGCATTCAACTAACAGAGTTGAACCTGACTTTTGATTGAGCCTTTCTGAAACACTCTTTCTGTAGAAACTGCAATTGGACATTCTGAGCGTTAACAGTCCTCTATTGGGAAAAATAATATCTTCAAATAAAAACTACACAGAAGCATTGTGTGAAACTTATTTCTGATATGTTCATTAAGCTAACAGAGTTAAACCATACTTTTGATTGCGCAGTTCTGAACACTCTTTCTGTAGAAAATGCAAGTGGACATTCGGAGCGCTAAGTGGGTAATAGTGGAAAAAAGAATATGTTCAAATATAAACTACACAGAAGCATTGTATGAAACTTCTTTCTGTTCTGTGCATTCAACTAACAGAGTTGAACCTGACTTTTGATTGAGCCTTTCTGAAACACTCTTTCTGTAGAAACTGCAATTGGACATTCTGAGCGCTAAGAGTACTCTATTGGGAAAAATAATATCTTCAAATAAAAACTACACAGAAGCATTGTGTGAAACTTATTTCTGATATGTTCATTAAGCTAACAGAGTTAAACCATACTTTTGATTGCGCAGTTCTGAACACTCTTTCTGTAGAAAATGCAAGTGGACATTCGGAGCGCTAAGAGGGTAATAGTGGAGAAAGGAATATATTCAAATATAAACTACACAGTAGCATTCTGTGAAAATTCTTTCTGTTCTGTGCATTCAAGTAACAGAGTTGAACCTTACTTTTGATTGAGCCGTTCTGAAACACTCTTTCTGTAGAAACTGCAATTGGACATGCTAAGCGCTAAGAGGCCTACATTGGGAAAAAGAATATCTTCAAATAAAAACTACACAGATGCATTCTGTGAAACTTATTTCTGATCTGTAAATTCAGTTAACAGAGATAAAACATATTTTTGATTGAGCAGTTATGAAACACTCTTTTTGTAGAAAATGCAAGTGGAGATTCGGAGCGCTAAGGGGGTAATAGTGGAAAAAGGAATGTCTTCAAATATAAACTACACAGAATCATTCGGTGAAACTTCTTTCTGATCTGTGCATTCAGCTAACAGAGTTAAACCATACTTTTGATTGAGCAGATCAGAACACTCTTTCTGTAGTAAATGCAACTGGACATTTGGAGCGCTAAGAGCGTAGTAGTGGAAAAAGTAATATATTCAAATATAAACTACACAGAAGCATTCTGTGAAACTTCTTTCTGATCTGAAAATTCAGCTAACAGAGTTAAACCATACTTTTGATTGAGCAGTTTTGAAACACTCTGTCTGTAGAAAATGCAACTGGACATTCGTAGCGCTAAGTGGGTAATAGTGGAAAAAAGAATATGTTCAAATATAAACTACACTGAAGCATTGTATGAAACTTCTTTCTGTTCTGTGCATTCAACTATCAGAGTTGAACCTTACTTTTGATTGAGCCTTTCTGAAACACTCTTTCTGTAGAAACTGCAATTGGACATTCTGAGCGCTAAGAGGCCTATATTGGGAAAAATAATATCTTCAAATAAAAACTACACAGAAGCATTGTGTGAAACTTATTTCTGATATGTTCATTAAGCTAACAGAGTTAAACCATACTTTTGATTGCGCAGTTCTGAACACACTTTCTGTAGAAAATGCAAGTGGACATTCGGAGCGCTAAGAGGGTAATAGTGGAAAAAGGAATATATTCAAATATAAACTACACAGTAGCATTCTGTGAAAATCCTTTCTGTTCTGTGCATTCAAGTAACAGAGTTGAACCTTACTTTTGATTGAGCCGTTCTGAAACACTCTTTCTGTAGAAACTGCAATTGGACATGCTAAGCGCTAAGAGGCCTACATTGGGAAAAAGAATATCTTCAAATAAAAACTACACAGATGCATTCTGTGAAAGTTATTTCTGATCTGTAAATTCAGTTAACAGAGATAAAACATATTTTTGATTGAGCAGTTATGAAACACTCTTTTTGTAGAAAATGCAAGAGGAGATTCGGAGCGCTAAGTGGGTAATAGTGGAAAAAGGAATGTCTTCAAATATAAACTACACAGAATCATTCGGTGAAACTTATTTCTGATCTGTGCATTCAGCTAACAGAGTTAAACCATACTTTTGATTGAGCAGATCTGAACACTCTTTCTGTAGTAAATGCAACTGGACATTTGGAGCGCTAAGAGCGTAGTAGGGGAAAAAGGAATATATTCAAATATAAACTACACAGAAGCATTCTGTGAAACTTCTTTCTGATCTGAAAATTCAGCTAACAGAGTTAAACCATACTTTTGATTGAGCAGTTTTGAAACACTCTGTCTGTAGAAAATGCAACTGGACATTCGTAGCGCTAAGTGGGTAATAGTGGAAAAAAGAATATGTTCAAATATAAACTACACTGAAGCATTGTATGAAACTTCTTTCTGTTCTGTGCATTCAACTATCAGAGTTGAACCTTACTTTTGATTGAGCCTTTCTGAAACACTCTTTCTGTAGAAACTGCAATTGGACATTCTGAGCGCTAAGAGGCCTATATTGGGAAAAATAATATCTTCAAATAAAAACTACACAGAAGCATTGTGTGAAACTTATTTCTGATATGTTCATTAAGCTAACAGAGTTAAACCATACTTTTGATTGCGCAGTTCTGAACACACTTTCTGTAGAAAATGCAAGTGGACATTCGGAGCGCTAAGAGGGTAATAGTGGAAAAAGGAATATATTCAAATATAAACTACACAGTAGCATTCTGTGAAAATTCTTTCTGTTCTGTGCATTCAAGTAACAGAGTTGAACCTTACTTTTGATTGAGCCGTTCTGAAACACTCTTTCTGTAGAAACTGCAATTGGACATGCTAAGCGCTAAGAGGCCTACATTGGGAAAAAGAATATCTTCAAATAAAAACTACACAGATGCATTCTGTGAAACTTATTTCTGATCTGTAAATTCAGTTAACAGAGATAAAACATATTTTTGATTGAGCAGTTATGAAACACTCTTTTTGTAGAAAATGCAAGTGGAGATTCGGAGCGCTAAGGGGGTAATAGTGGAAAAAGGAATGTCTTCAAATATAAACTACACAGAATCATTCGGTGAAACTTCTTTCTGATCTGTGCATTCAGCTAACAGAGTTAAACCATACTTTTGATTGAGCAGATCTGAACACTCTTTCTGTAGAAAATGCAACTGGACATTTGGAGCGCTAAGAGCGTAGTAGTGGAAAAAGGAATATATTCAAATATAAACTACACAGAAGCATTCTGTGAAACTTCTTTCTGATCTGAGCATTCAGCTAACAGAGTTAAACCATACTTTTGATTGAGCAGTTTTGAAACACTCTGTCTGTAGAAAATGCAACTGGACATTCGTAGCGCTAAGTGGGTAATAGTGGACAAAAGAATATGTTCAAATATAAACTACACAGAAGCATTGTATGAAACTTCTTTCTGTTCTGTGCATTCAACTAACAGAGTTGAACCTTACTTTTGATTGAGCCGTTCTGAAACACTCTTTCTGTAGAAACTGCAATTGGACATTCTGAGCGCTAAGAGGCCTATATTGGGAAAAAGAATGTCTAAAAATTAAAACTACACAGAAGAATTGTGTGAAACTTCTTTCTGTTCTGTTTGTTCAACTAAAAGTGTTGAACCTTAGTTTTGATTGAGCCGTTCTGAAACACTCTTTCTGTAGAAAATGCAAGTGGAGATTCGGAGCGCTAAGAGCGTAATAGTGGAAAAAGGAATGTCTTCAAATATAAACTACACAGAATCATTCGGTGAAACTTCTTTCTGATCTGTGCATTCAGATAACAGAGTTAAACCATACTTTTGATTGAGCAGATCTGAACACTCTTTCTGTAGAAAATGCAACTGGACATTTGGAGCGCTAAGAGAGTAGTAGTGGAAAAAGGAATATATTGAAATATAAACTACACAGAAGCATTCTGTGAAACTTCTTTCTGATCTGAGCATTCAGCTAACAGAGTTAAACCATACTTTTGATTGAGCAGTTTTGAAACACTCTGTCTGTAGAAAATGCAACTGGACATTCGTAGCGCTAAGTGGGTAATAGTGGAAAAAAGAATATGTTCAAATATAAACTACACAGAAGCATTGTATGAAACTTCTTTCTGTTCTGTGCATTCAACTAACAGAGTTGAACCTGACTTTTGATTGAGCCTTTCTGAAACACTCTTTCTGTAGGAACTGCAATTGGACATTCTGAGCGTTAACAGTCCTCTATTGGGAAAAATAATATCTTCAAATAAAAACTACACAGAAGCATTGTGTGAAACTTATTTCTGATATGTTCATTAAGCTAACAGAGTTAAACCATACTTTTGATTGCGCAGTTCTGAACGCTCTTTCTGTAGAAAATGCAAGTGGACATTCGGAGCGCTAAGTGGGTAATAGTGGAAAAAAGAATATGTTCAAATATAAACTACACAGAAGCATTGTATGAAACTTCTTTCTGTTTTGTGCATTCAACTAACAGAGTTGAACCTGACTTTTGATTGAGCCTTTCTGAAACACTCTTTCTGTAGAAACTGCAATTGGACATTCTGAGCGCTAAGAGTACTCTATTGGGAAAAATAATATCTTCAAATAAAAACTACACAGAAGCATTGTGTGAAACTTATTTCTGATATGTTCATTAAGCTAACAGAGTTAAACCATACTTTTGATTGCGCAGTTCTGAACACTCTTTCTGTAGAAAATGCAAGTGGACATTCGGAGCGCTAAGAGGGTAATAGTGGAGAAAGGAATATATTCAAATATAAACTACACAGTAGCATTCTGTGAAAATTCTTTCTGTTCTGTGCATTCAACTAACAGAGTTGAACCTTACTTTTGATTGAGCCGTTCTGAAACACTCTTTCTGTAGAAACTGCAATTGGACATGCTAAGCGCTAAGAGGCCTACATTGGGAAAAAGAATATCTTCAAATAAAAACTACACAGATGCATTCTGTGAAACTTATTTCTGATCTGTAAATTCAGTTAACAGAGATAAAACATATTTTTGATTGAGCAGTTATGAAACACTCTTTTTGTAGAAAATGCAAGTGGAGATTCGGAGCGCTAAGGGGGTAATAGTGGAAAAAGGAATGTCTTCAAATATAAACTACACAGAATCATTCGGTGAAACTTCTTTCTGATCTGTGCATTCAGCTAACAGAGTTAAACCATACTTTTGATTGAGCAGATCTGAACACTCTTTCTGTAGTAAATGCAACTGGACATTTGGAGCGCTAAGAGCGTAGTAGGGGAAAAAGGAATATATTCAAATATAAACTACACAGAAGCATTCTGTGAAACTTCTTTCTGATCTGAAAATTCAGCTAACAGAGTTAAACCATACTTTTGATTGAGCAGTTTTGAAACACTCTGTCTGTAGAAAATGCAACTGGACATTCGTAGCGCTAAGTGGGTAATAGTGGAAAAAAGAATATGTTCAAATATAAACTACACTGAAGCATTGTATGAAACTTCTTTCTGTTCTGTGCATTCAACTATCAGAGTTGAACGTTACTTTTGATTGAGCCTTTCTGAAACACTCTTTCTGTAGAAACTGCAATTGGACATTCTGAGCGCTAAGAGGCCTATATTGGGAAAAATAATATCTTCAAATAAAAACTACACAGAAGCATTGTGTGAAACTTATTTCTGATATGTTCATTAAGCTAACAGAGTTAAACCATACTTTTGATTGCGCAGTTCTGAACACACTTTCTGTAGAAAATGCAAGTGGACATTCGGAGCGCTAAGAGGGTAATAGTGGAAAAAGGAATATATTCAAATATAAACTACACAGTAGCATTCTGTGAAAATTCTTTCTGTTCTGTGCATTCAAGTAACAGAGTTGAACCTTACTTTTGATTGAGCCGTTCTGAAACACTCTTTCTGTAGAAACTGCAATTGGACATGCTAAGCGCTAAGAGGCCTACATTGGGAAAAAGAATATCTTCAAATAAAAACTACACAGATGCATTCTGTGAAACTTATTTCTGATCTGTAAATTCAGTTAACAGAGATAAAACATATTTTTGATTGAGCAGTTATGAAACACTCTTTTTGTAGAAAATGCAAGTGGAGATTCGGAGCGCTAAGGGGGTAATAGTGGAAAAAGGAATGTCTTCAAATATAAACTACACAGAATCATTCGGTGAAACTTCTTTCTGATCTGTGCATTCAGCTAACAGAGTTAAACCATACTTTTGATTGAGCAGATCTGAACACTCTTTCTGTAGAAAATGCAACTGGACATTTGGAGCGCTAAGAGCGTAGTAGTGGAAAAAGGAATATATTCAAATATAAACTACACAGAAGCATTCTGTGAAACTTCTTTCTGATCTGAGCATTCAGCTAACAGAGTTAAACCATACTTTTGATTGAGCAGTTTTGAAACACTCTGTCTGTAGAAAATGCAACTGGACATTCGTAGCGCTAAGTGGGTAATAGTGGACAAAAGAATATGTTCAAATATAAACTACACAGAAGCATTGTATGAAACTTCTTTCTGTTCTGTGCATTCAACTAACAGAGTTGAACCTTACTTTTGATTGAGCCGTTCTGAAACACTCTTTCTGTAGAAACTGCAATTGGACATTCTGAGCGCTAAGAGGCCTATATTGGGAAAAAGAATGTCTAAAAATTAAAACTACACAGAAGAATTGTGTGAAACTTCTTTCTGTTCTGTTTGTTCAACTAAAAGTGTTGAACCTTAGTTTTGATTGAGCCGTTCTGAAACACTCTTTCTGTAGAAAATGCAAGTGGAGATTCGGAGCGCTAAGAGGGTAATAGTGGAAAAAGGAATGTCTCCAAATATAAACTACACAGAATCATTCGGTGAAACTTCTTTCTGATCTGTGCATTCAGATAACAGAGTTAAACCATACTTTTGATTGAGCAGATCTGAACACTCTTTCTGTAGAAAATGCAACTGGACATTTGGAGCGCTAAGAGAGTAGTAGTGGAAAAAGGAATATATTGAAATATAAACTACACAGAAGCATTCTGTGAAACTTCTTTCTGATCTGAGCATTCAGCTAACAGAGTTAAACCATACTTTTGATTGAGCAGTTTTGAAACACTCTGTCTGTAGAAAATGCAACTGGACATTCGTAGCGCTAAGTGGGTAATAGTGGAAAAAAGAATATGTTCAAATATAAACTACACAGAAGCATTGTATGAAACTTCTTTCTGTTCTGTGCATTCAACTAACAGAATTGAACCTGACTTTTGATTGAGCCTTTCTGAAACACTCTTTCTGTAGAAACTGCAATTGGACATTCTGAGCGTTAACAGTCCTCTATTGGGAAAAATAATATCTTCAAATAAAAACTACACAGAAGCATTGTGTGAAACTTATTTCTGATATGTTCATTAAGCTAACAGAGTTAAACCATACTTTTGATTGCGCAGTTCTGAACACTCTTTCTGTAGAAAATGCAAGTGGACATTCGGAGCGCTAAGTGGGTAATAGTGGAAAAAAGAATATGTTCAAATATAAACTACACAGAAGCATTGTATGAAACTTCTTTCTGTTCTGTGCATTCAACTAACAGAGTTGAACCTGACTTTTGATTGAGCCTTTCTGAAACACTCTTTCTGTAGAAACTGCAATTGGACATTCTGAGCGCTAAGAGTACTCTATTGGGAAAAATAATATCTTCAAATAAAAACTACACAGAAGCATTGTGTGAAACTTATTTCTGATATGTTCATTAAGCTAACAGAGTTAAACCATACTTTTGATTGCGCAGTTCTGAACACTCTTTCTGTAGAAAATGCAAGTGGACATTCGGAGCGCTAAGAGGGTAATAGTGGAGAAAGGAATATATTCAAATATAAACTACACAGTAGCATTCTGTGAAAATTCTTTCTGTTCTGTGCATTCAAGTAACAGAGTTGAACCTTACTTTTGATTGAGCCGTTCTGAAACACTCTTTCTGTAGAAACTGCAATTGGACATGCTAAGCGCTAAGAGGCCTACATTGGGAAAAAGAATATCTTCAAATAAAAACTACACAGATGCATTCTGTGAAACTTATTTCTGATCTGTAAATTCAGTTAACAGAGATAAAACATATTTTTGATTGAGCAGTTATGAAACACTCTTTTTGTAGAAAATGCAAGTGGAGATTCGGAGCGCTAAGGGGGTAATAGTGGAAAAAGGAATGTCTTCAAATATAAACTACACAGAATCATTCGGTGAAACTTCTTTCTGATCTGTGCATTCAGCTAACAGAGTTAAACCATACTTTTGATTGAGCAGATCTGAACACTCTTTCTGTAGTAAATGCAACTGGACATTTGGAGCGCTAAGAGCGTAGTAGTGGAAAAAGGAATATATTCAAATATAAACTACACAGAAGCATTCTGTGAAACTTCTTTCTGATCTGAAAATTCAGCTAACAGAGTTAAACCATACTTTTGATTGAGCAGTTTTGAAACACTCTGTCTGTAGAAAATGCAACTGGAGATTCGTAGCGCTAAGTGGGTAATAGTGGAAAAAAGAATATGTTCAAATATAAACTACACTGAAGCATTGTATGAAACTTCTTTCTGTTCTGTGCATTCAACTATCAGAGTTGAACCTTACTTTTGATTGAGCCTTTCTGAAACACTCTTTCTGTAGAAACTGCAATTGGACATTCTGAGCGCTAAGAGGCCTATATTGGGAAAAATAATATCTTCAAATAAAAACTACACAGAAGCATTGTGTGAAACTTATTTCTGATATGTTCATTAAGCTAACAGAGTTAAACCATACTTTTGATTGCGCAGTTCTGAACACACTTTCTGTAGAAAATGCAAGTGGACATTCGGAGCGCTAAGAGGGTAATAGTGGAAAAAGGAATATATTCAAATATAAACTACACAGTAGCATTCTGTGAAAATTCTTTCTGTTCTGTGCATTCAAGTAACAGAGTTGAACCTTACTTTTGATTGAGCCGTTCTGAAACACTCTTTCTGTAGAAACTGCAATTGGACATGCTAAGCGCTAAGAGGCCTACATTGGGAAAAAGAATATCTTCAAATAAAAACTACACAGATGCATTCTGTGAAACTTATTTCTGATCTGTAAATTCAGTTAACAGAGATAAAACATATTTTTGATTGAGCAGTTATGAAACACTCTTTTTGTAGAAAATGCAAGTGGAGATTCGGAGCGCTAAGGGGGTAATAGTGGAAAAAGGAATGTCTTCAAATATAAACTACACAGAATCATTCGGTGAAACTTCTTTCTGATCTGTGCATTCAGCTAACAGAGTTAAACCATACTTTTGATTGAGCAGATCTGAACACTCTTTCTGTAGAAAATGCAACTGGACATTTGGAGCGCTAAGAGCGTAGTAGTGGAAAAAGGAATATATTCAAATATAAACTACACAGAAGCATTCTGTGAAACTTCTTTCTGATCTGAGCATTCAGCTAACAGAGTTAAACCATACTTTTGATTGAGCAGTTTTGAAACACTCTGTCTGTAGAAAATGCAACTGGACATTCGTAGCGCTAAGTGGGTAATAGTGGACAAAAGAATATGTTCAAATATAAACTACACAGAAGCATTGTATGAAACTTCTTTCTGTTCTGTGCATTCAACTAACAGAGTTGAACCTTACTTTTGATTGAGCCGTTCTGAAACACTCTTTCTGTAGAAACTGCAATTGGACATTCTGAGCGCTAAGAGGCCTATATTGGGAAAAAGAATGTCTAAAAATTAAAACTACACAGAAGAATTGTGTGAAACTTCTTTCTGTTCTGTTTGTTCAACTAAAAGTGTTGAACCTTAGTTTTGATTGAGCCGTTCTGAAACACTCTTTCTGTAGAAAATGCAAGTGGAGATTCGGAGCGCTAAGAGGGTAATAGTGGAAAAAGGAATGTCTTCAAATATAAACTACACAGAATCATTCGGTGAAACTTCTTTCTGATCTGTGCATTCAGCTAACAGAGTTAAACCATACTTTTGATTGAGCAGATCTGAACACTCTTTCTGTAGAAAATGCAACTGGACATTTGGAGCGCTAAGAGAGTAGTAGTGGAAAAAGGAATATATTGAAATATAAACTACACAGAAGCATTCTGTGAAACTTCTTTCTGATCTGAGCATTCAGCTAACAGAGTTAAACCATACTTTTGATTGAGCAGTTTTGAAACACTCTGTCTGTAGAAAATGCAACTGGACATTCGTAGCGCTAAGTGGGTAATAGTGGAAAAAAGAATATGTTCAAATATAAACTACACAGAAGCATTGTATGAAACTTCTTTCTGTTCTGTGCATTCAACTAACAGAGTTGAACCTGACTTTTGATTGAGCCTTTCTGAAACACTCTTTCTGTAGAAACTGCAATTGGACATTCTGAGCGTTAACAGTCCTCTATTGGGAAAAATAATATCTTCAAATAAAAACTACACAGAAGCATTGTGTGAAACTTATTTCTGATATGTTCATTAAGCTAACAGAGTTAAACCATACTTTTGATTGCGCAGTTCTGAACACTCTTTCTGTAGAAATGCAAGTGGACATTCGGAGCGCTAAGTGGGTAATAGTGGAAAAAAGAATATGTTCAAATATAAACTACACAGAAGCATTGTATGAAACTTCTTTCTGTTCTGTGCATTCAACTAACAGAGTTGAACCTGACTTTTGATTGAGCCTTTCTGAAACACTCTTTCTGTAGAAACTGCAATTGGACATTCTGAGCGCTAAGAGTACTCTATTGGGAAAAATAATATCTTCAAATAAAACTACACAGAAGCATTGTGTGAAACTTATTTCTGATATGTTCATTAAGCTAACAGAGTTAAACCATACTTTTGATTGCGCAGTTCTGAACACTCTTTCTGTAGAAAATGCAAGTGGACATTCGGAGCGCTAAGAGGGTAATAGTGGAGAAAGGAATATATTCAAATATAAACTACACAGTAGCATTCTGTGAAAATTCTTTCTGTTCTGTGCATTCAACTAACAGAGTTGAACCTTACTTTTGATTGAGCCGTTCTGAAACACTCTTTCTGTAGAAACTGCAATTGGACATGCTAAGCGCTAAGAGGCCTACATTGGGAAAAAGAATATCTTCAAATAAAAACTACACAGATGCATTCTGTGAAACTTATTTCTGATCTGTAAATTCAGTTAACAGAGATAAAACATATTTTTGATTGAGCAGTTATGAAACACTCTTTTTGTAGAAAATGCAAGTGGAGATTCGGAGCGCTAAGGGGGTAATAGTGGAAAAAGGAATGTCTTCAAATATAAACTACACAGAATCATTCGGTGAAACTTCTTTCTGATCTGTGCATTCAGCTAACAGAGTTAAACCATACTTTTGATTGAGCAGATCTGAACACTCTTTCTGTAGTAAATGCAACTGGACATTTGGAGCGCTAAGAGCGTAGTAGTGGAAAAAGGAATATATTCAAATATAAACTACACAGAAGCATTCTGTGAAACTTCTTTCTGATCTGAAAATTCAGCTAACAGAGTTAAACCATACTTTTGATTGAGCAGTTTTGAAACACTCTGTCTGTAGAAAATGCAACTGGACATTCGTAGCGCTAAGTGGGTAATAGTGGAAAAAAGAATATGTTCAAATATAAACTACACTGAAGCATTGTATGAAACTTCTTTCTGTTCTGTGCATTCAACTATCAGAGTTGAACCTTACTTTTGATTGAGCCTTTCTGAAACACTCTTTCTGTAGAAACTGCAATTGGACATTCTGAGCGCTAAGAGGCCTATATTGGGAAAAATAATATCTTCAAATAAAAACTACACAGAAGCATTGTGTGAAACTTATTTCTGATATGTTCATTAAGCTAACAGAGTTAAACCATACTTTTGATTGCGCAGTTCTGAACACACTTTCTGTAGAAAATGCAAGTGGACATTCGGAGCGCTAAGAGGGTAATAGTGGAAAAAGGAATATATTCAAATATAAACTACACAGTAGCATTCTGTGAAAATTCTTTCTGTTCTGTGCATTCAAGTAACAGCGTTGAACCTTACTTTTGATTGAGCCGTTCTGAAACACTCTTTCTGTAGAAACTGCAATTGGACATGCTAAGCGCTAAGAGGCCTACATTGGGAAAAAGAATATCTTCAAATAAAAACTACACAGATGCATTCTGTGAAACTTATTTCTGATCTGTAAATTCAGTTAACAGAGATAAAACATATTTTTGATTGAGCAGTTATGAAACACTCTTTTTGTAGAAAATGCAAGTGGAGATTCGGAGCGCTAAGAGCGTAGTAGTGGAAAAAGGAATATATTCAAATATAAACTACACAGAAGCATTCTGTGAAACTTCTTTCTGATCTGAGCATTCAGCTAACAGAGTTAAACCATACTTTTGATTGAGCAGTTTTGAAACACTCTGTCTGTAGAAAATGCAACTGGACATTCGTAGCGCTAAGTGGGTAATAGTGGACAAAAGAATATGTTCAAATATAAACTACACAGA
This sequence comes from Symphalangus syndactylus, assembly GCF_028878055.3. Lineage (NCBI taxonomy): Eukaryota > Metazoa > Chordata > Mammalia > Primates > Hylobatidae > Symphalangus > Symphalangus syndactylus. The sequence continues at coordinate 159,483,609 of NC_072427.2, forward strand.
AGCATTGTATGAAACTTCTTTCTGTTCTGTGCATTCAACTAACAGAGTTGAACCTTACTTTTGATTGAGCCGTTCTGAAACACTCTTTCTGTAGAAACTGCAATTGGACATTCTGAGCGCTAAGAGGCCTATATTGGGAAAAAGAATGTCTAAAAATTAAAACTACACAGAAGAATTGTGTGAAACTTCTTTCTGTTCTGTTTGTTCAACTAAAAGTGTTGAACCTTAGTTTTGATTGAGCCGTTCTGAAACACTCTTTCTGTAGAAAATGCAAGTGGAGATTCGGAGCGCTAAGAGGGTAATAGTGGAAAAAGGAATGTCTTCAAATATAAACTACACAGAATCATTCGGTGAAACTTCTTTCTGATCTGTGCATTCAGCTAACAGAGTTAAACCATACTTTTGATTGAGCAGATCTGAACACTCTTTCTGTAGAAAATGCAACTGGACATTTGGAGCGCTAAGAGAGTAGTAGTGGAAAAAGGAATATATTGAAATATAAACTACACAGAAGCATTCTGTGAAACTTCTTTCTGATCTGAGCATTCAGCTAACAGAGTTAAACCATACTTTTGATTGAGCAGTTTTGAAACACTCTGTCTGTAGAAAATGCAACTGGACATTCGTAGCGCTAAGTGGGTAATAGTGGAAAAAAGAATATGTTCAAATATAAACTACACAGAAGCATTGTATGAAACTTCTTTCTGTTCTGTGCATTCAACTAACAGAGTTGAACCTGACTTTTGATTGAGCCTTTCTGAAACACTCTTTCTGTAGAAACTGCAATTGGACATTCTGAGCGTTAACAGTCCTCTATTGGGAAAAATAATATCTTCAAATAAAAACTACACAGAAGCATTGTGTGAAACTTATTTCTGATATGTTCATTAAGCTAACAGAGTTAAACCATACTTTTGATTGCGCAGTTCTGAACACTCTTTCTGTAGAAATGCAAGTGGACATTCGGAGCGCTAAGTGGGTAATAGTGGAAAAAAGAATATGTTCAAATATAAACTACACAGAAGCATTGTATGAAACTTCTTTCTGTTCTGTGCATTCAACTAACAGAGTTGAACCTGACTTTTGATTGAGCCTTTCTGAAACACTCTTTCTGTAGAAACTGCAATTGGACATTCTGAGCGCTAAGAGTACTCTATTGGGAAAAATAATATCTTCAAATAAAACTACACAGAAGCATTGTGTGAAACTTATTTCTGATATGTTCATTAAGCTAACAGAGTTAAACCATACTTTTGATTGCGCAGTTCTGAACACTCTTTCTGTAGAAAATGCAAGTGGACATTCGGAGCGCTAAGAGGGTAATAGTGGAGAAAGGAATATATTCAAATATAAACTACACAGTAGCATTCTGTGAAAATTCTTTCTGTTCTGTGCATTCAACTAACAGAGTTGAACCTTACTTTTGATTGAGCCGTTCTGAAACACTCTTTCTGTAGAAACTGCAATTGGACATGCTAAGCGCTAAGAGGCCTACATTGGGAAAAAGAATATCTTCAAATAAAAACTACACAGATGCATTCTGTGAAACTTATTTCTGATCTGTAAATTCAGTTAACAGAGATAAAACATATTTTTGATTGAGCAGTTATGAAACACTCTTTTTGTAGAAAATGCAAGTGGAGATTCGGAGCGCTAAGGGGGTAATAGTGGAAAAAGGAATGTCTTCAAATATAAACTACACAGAATCATTCGGTGAAACTTCTTTCTGATCTGTGCATTCAGCTAACAGAGTTAAACCATACTTTTGATTGAGCAGATCTGAACACTCTTTCTGTAGTAAATGCAACTGGACATTTGGAGCGCTAAGAGCGTAGTAGTGGAAAAAGGAATATATTCAAATATAAACTACACAGAAGCATTCTGTGAAACTTCTTTCTGATCTGAAAATTCAGCTAACAGAGTTAAACCATACTTTTGATTGAGCAGTTTTGAAACACTCTGTCTGTAGAAAATGCAACTGGACATTCGTAGCGCTAAGTGGGTAATAGTGGAAAAAAGAATATGTTCAAATATAAACTACACTGAAGCATTGTATGAAACTTCTTTCTGTTCTGTGCATTCAACTATCAGAGTTGAACCTTACTTTTGATTGAGCCTTTCTGAAACACTCTTTCTGTAGAAACTGCAATTGGACATTCTGAGCGCTAAGAGGCCTATATTGGGAAAAATAATATCTTCAAATAAAAACTACACAGAAGCATTGTGTGAAACTTATTTCTGATATGTTCATTAAGCTAACAGAGTTAAACCATACTTTTGATTGCGCAGTTCTGAACACACTTTCTGTAGAAAATGCAAGTGGACATTCGGAGCGCTAAGAGGGTAATAGTGGAAAAAGGAATATATTCAAATATAAACTACACAGTAGCATTCTGTGAAAATTCTTTCTGTTCTGTGCATTCAAGTAACAGCGTTGAACCTTACTTTTGATTGAGCCGTTCTGAAACACTCTTTCTGTAGAAACTGCAATTGGACATGCTAAGCGCTAAGAGGCCTACATTGGGAAAAAGAATATCTTCAAATAAAAACTACACAGATGCATTCTGTGAAACTTATTTCTGATCTGTAAATTCAGTTAACAGAGATAAAACATATTTTTGATTGAGCAGTTATGAAACACTCTTTTTGTAGAAAATGCAAGTGGAGATTCGGAGCGCTAAGAGCGTAGTAGTGGAAAAAGGAATATATTCAAATATAAACTACACAGAAGCATTCTGTGAAACTTCTTTCTGATCTGAGCATTCAGCTAACAGAGTTAAACCATACTTTTGATTGAGCAGTTTTGAAACACTCTGTCTGTAGAAAATGCAACTGGACATTCGTAGCGCTAAGTGGGTAATAGTGGACAAAAGAATATGTTCAAATATAAACTACACAGAAGCATTGTATGAAACTTCTTTCTGTTCTGTGCATTCAACTAACAGAGTTGAACCTTACTTTTGATTGAGCCGTTCTGAAACACTCTTTCTGTAGAAACTGCAATTGGACATTCTGAGCGCTAAGAGGCCTATATTGGGAAAAAGAATGTCTAAAAATTAAAACTACACAGAAGAATTGTGTGAAACTTCTTTCTGTTCTGTTTGTTCAACTAAAAGTGTTGAACCTTAGTTTTGATTGAGCCGTTCTGAAACACTCTTTCTGTAGAAAATGCAAGTGGAGATTCGGAGCGCTAAGAGGGTAATAGTGGAAAAAGGAATGTCTTCAAATATAAACTACACAGAATCATTCGGTGAAACTTCTTTCTGATCTGTGCATTCAGCTAACAGAGTTAAACCATACTTTTGATTGAGCAGATCTGAACACTCTTTCTGTAGAAAATGCAACTGGACATTTGGAGCGCTAAGAGAGTAGTAGTGGAAAAAGGAATATATTCAAATATAAACTACACAGAAGCATTCTGTGAAACTTCTTTCTGATCTGAGCATTCAGCTAACAGAGTTAAACCATACTTTTGATTGAGCAGTTTTGAAACACTCTGTCTGTAGAAAATGCAACTGGACATTCGTAGCGCTAAGTGGGTAATAGTGGAAAAAAGAATATGTTCAAATATAAACTACACAGAAGCATTGTATGAAACTTCTTTCTGTTCTGTGCATTCAACTAACAGAGTTGAACCTGACTTTTGATTGAGCCTTTCTGAAACACTCTTTCTGTAGAAAGTGCAATTGGACATTCTGAGCGTTAACAGTCCTCTATTGGGAAAAATAATATCTTCAAATAAAAACTACACAGAAGCATTGTGTGAAACTTATTTCTGATATGTTCATTAAGCTAACAGAGTTAAACCATACTTTTGATTGCGCAGTTCTGAACACTCTTTCTGTAGAAATGCAAGTGGACATTCGGAGCGCTAAGTGGGTAATAGTGGAAAAAAGAATATGTTCAAATATAAACTACACAGAAGCATTGTATGAAACTTCTTTCTGTTCTGTGCATTCAACTAACAGAGTTGAACCTGACTTTTGATTGAGCCTTTCTGAAACACTCTTTCTGTAGAAACTGCAATTGGACATTCTGAGCGCTAAGAGTACTCTATTGGGAAAAATAATATCTTCAAATAAAACTACACAGAAGCATTGTGTGAAACTTATTTCTGATATGTTCATTAAGCTAACAGAGTTAAACCATACTTTTGATTGCGTAGTTCTGAACACTCTTTCTGTAGAAAATGCAAGTGGACATTCGGAGCGCTAAGAGGGTAATAGTGGAGAAAGGAATATATTCAAATATAAACTACACAGTAGCATTCTGTGAAAATTCTTTCTGTTCTGTGCATTCAACTAACAGAGTTGAACCTTACTTTTGATTGAGCCGTTCTGAAACACTCTTTCTGTAGAAACTGCAATTGGACATGCTAAGCGCTAAGAGGCCTACATTGGGAAAAAGAATATCTTCAAATAAAAACTACACAGATGCATTCTGTGAAACTTATTTCTGATCTGTAAATTCAGTTAACAGAGATAAAACATATTTTTGATTGAGCAGTTATGAAACACTCTTTTTGTAGAAAATGCAAGTGGAGATTCGGAGCGCTAAGGGGGTAATAGTGGAAAAAGGAATGTCTTCAAATATAAACTACACAGAATCATTCGGTGAAACTTCTTTCTGATCTGTGCATTCAGCTAACAGAGTTAAACCATACTTTTGATTGAGCAGATCTGAACACTCTTTCTGTAGTAAATGCAACTGGACATTTGGAGCGCTAAGAGCGTAGTAGTGGAAAAAGGAATATATTCAAATATAAACTACACAGAAGCATTCTGTGAAACTTCTTTCTGATCTGAAAATTCAGCTAACAGAGTTAAACCATACTTTTGATTGAGCAGTTTTGAAACACTCTGTCTGTAGAAAATGCAACTGGACATTCGTAGCGCTAAGTGGGTAATAGTGGAAAAAAGAATATGTTCAAATATAAACTACACTGAAGCATTGTATGAAACTTCTTTCTGTTCTGTTCATTCAACTATCAGAGTTGAACCTTACTTTTGATTGAGCCTTTCTGAAACACTCTTTCTGTAGAAACTGCAATTGGACATTCTGAGCGCTAAGAGGCCTATATTGGGAAAAATAATATCTTCAAATAAAAACTACACAGAAGCATTGTGTGAAACTTATTTCTGATATGTTCATTAAGCTAACAGAGTTAAACCATACTTTTGATTGCGCAGTTCTGAACACACTCTCTGTAGAAAATGCAAGTGGACATTCGGAGCGCTAAGAGGGTAATAGTGGAAAAAGGAATATATTCAAATATAAACTACACAGTAGCATTCTGTGAAAATTCTTTCTGTTCTGTGCATTCAAGTAACAGAGTTGAACCTTACTTTTGATTGAGCCGTTCTGAAACACTCTTTCTGTAGAAACTGCAATTGGACATGCTAAGCGCTAAGAGGCCTACATTGGGAAAAAGAATATCTTCAAATAAAAACTACACAGATGCATTCTGTGAAACTTATTTCTGATCTGTAAATTCAGTTAACAGAGATAAAACATATTTTTGATTGAGCAGTTATGAAACACTCTTTTTGTAGAAAATGCAAGTGGAGATTCGGAGCGCTAAGGGGGTAATAGTGGAAAAAGGAATGTCTTCAAATATAAACTACACAGAATCATTCGGTGAAACTTCTTTCTGATCTGTGCATTCAGCTAACAGAGTTAAACCATACTTTTGATTGAGCAGATCTGAACACTCTTTCTGTAGTAAATGCAACTGGACATTTGGAGCGCTAAGAGCGTAGTAGTGGAAAAAGGAATATATTCAAATATAAACTACACAGAAGCATACTGTGAAACTTCTTTCTGATCTGAGCATTCAGCTAACAGAGTTAAACCATACTTTTGATTGAGCAGTTTTGAAACACTCTGTCTGTAGAAAATGCAACTGGACATTCGTAGCGCTAAGTGGGTAATAGTGGACAAAAGAATATGTTCAAATATAAACTACACAGAAGCATTGTATGAAACTTCTTTCTGTTCTGTGCATTCAACTAACAGAGTTGAACCTTACTTTTGATTGAGCCGTTCTGAAACACTCTTTCTGTAGAAACTGCAATTGGACATTCTGAGCGCTAAGAGGCCTATATTGGGAAAAAGAATGTCTAAAAATTAAAACTACACAGAAGAATTGTGTGAAACTTCTTTCTGTTCTGTTTGTTCAACTAAAAGTGTTGAACCTTAGTTTTGATTGAGCCGTTCTGAAACACTCTTTCTGTAGAAAATGCAAGTGGAGATTCGGAGCGCTAAGAGGGTAATAGTGGAAAAAGGAATGTCTTCAAATATAAACTACACAGAATCATTCGGTGAAACTTCTTTCTGATCTGTGCATTCAGATAACAGAGTTAAACCATACTTTTGATTGAGCAGTTTTGAAACACTCTGTCTGTAGAAAATGCAACTGGACATTCGTAGCGCTAAGTGGGTAATAGTGGAAAAAAGAATATGTTCAAATATAAACTACACAGAAGCATTGTATGAAACTTCTTTCTGTTCTGTGCATTCAACTTACAGAATTGAACCTGACTTTTGATTGAGCCTTTCTGAAACACTCTTTCTGTAGAAACTGCAATTGGACATTCTGAGCGTTAACAGTCCTCTATTGGGAAAAATAATATCTTCAAATAAAAACTACACAGAAGCATTGTGTGAAACTTATTTCTGATATGTTCATTAAGCTAACAGAGTTAAACCATACTTTTGATTGCGCAGTTCTGAGCACTCTTTCTGTAGAAAATGCAAGTGGACATTCGGAGCGCTAAGTGGGTAATAGTGGAAAAAAGAATATGTTCAAATATAAACTACACAGAAGCATTGTATGAAACTTCTTTCTGTTCTGTGCATTCAACTAACAGAGTTGAACCTGACTTTTGATTGAGCCTTTCTGAAACACTCTTTCTGTAGAAACTGCAATTGGACATTCTGAGCGCTAAGAGTACTCTATTGGGAAAAATAATATCTTCAAATAAAAACTACACAGAAGCATTGTGTGAAACTTATTTCTGATATGTTCATTAAGCTAACAGAGTTAAACCATACTTTTGATTGCGCAGTTCTGAACACTCTTTCTGTAGAAAATGCAAGTGGACATTCGGAGCGCTAAGAGGGTAATAGTGGAGAAAGGAATATATTCAAATATAAACTACACAGTAGCATTCTGTGAAAATTCTTTCTGTTCTGTGCATTCAACTAACAGAGTTGAACCTTACTTTTGATTGAGCCGTTCTGAAACACTCTTTCTGTAGAAACTGCAATTGGACATGCTAAGCGCTAAGAGGCCTACATTGGGAAAAAGAATATCTTCAAATAAAAACTACACAGATGCATTCTGTGAAACTTATTTCTGATCTGTAAATTCAGTTAACAGAGATAAAACATATTTTTGATTGAGCAGTTATGAAACACTCTTTTTGTAGAAAATGCAAGTGGAGATTCGGAGCGCTAAGGGGGTTATAGTGGAAAAAGGAATGTCTTCAAATATAAACTACACAGAATCATTCGGTGAAACTTCTTTCTGATCTGTGCATTCAGCTAACAGAGTTAAACCATACTTTTGATTGAGCAGATCTGAACACTCTTTCTGTAGTAAATGCAACTGGACATTTGGAGCGCTAAGAGCGTAGTAGTGGAAAAAGGAATATATTCAAATATAAACTACACAGAAGCATTCTGTGAAACTTCTTTCTGATCTGAAAATTCAGCTAACAGAGTTAAACCATACTTTTGATTGAGCAGTTTTGAAACACTCTGTCTGTAGAAAATGCAACTGGACATTCGTAGCGCTAAGTGGGTAATAGTGGAAAAAAGAATATGTTCAAATATAAACTACACTGAAGCATTGTATGAAACTTCTTTCTGTTCTGTGCATTCAACTATCAGAGTTGAACCTTACTTTTGATTGAGCCTTTCTGAAACACTCTTTCTGTAGAAACTGCAATTGGACATTCTGAGCGCTAAGAGGCCTATATTGGGAAAAATAATATCTTCAAATAAAAACTACACAGAAGCATTGTGTGAAACTTATTTCTGATATGTTCATTAAGCTAACAGAGTTAAACCATACTTTTGATTGCGCAGTTCTGAACACACTTTCTGTAGAAAATGCAAGTGGACATTCGGAGCGCTAAGAGGGTAATAGTGGAAAAAGGAATATATTCAAATATAAACTACACAGTAGCATTCTGTGAAAATTCTTTCTGTTCTGTGCATTCAAGTAACAGAGTTGAACCTTACTTTTGATTGAGCCGTTCTGAAACACTCTTTCTGTAGAAAATGCAATTGGACATGCTAAGCGCTAAGAGGCCTACATTGGGAAAAAGAATATCTTCAAATAAAAACTACACAGATGCATTCTGTGAAACTTATTTCTGATCTGTAAATTCAGTTAACAGAGATAAAACATATTTTTGATTGAGCAGTTATGAAACACTCTTTTTGTAGAAAATGCAAGTGGAGATTCGGAGCGCTAAGGGGGTAATAGTGGAAAAAGGAATGTCTTCAAATATAAACTACACAGAATCATTCGGTGAAACTTCTTTCTGATCTGTGCATTCAGCTAACAGAGTTAAACCATACTTTTGATTGAGCAGATCTGAACACTCTTTGTGTAGAAAATGCAACTGGACATTTGGAGCGCTAAGAGCGTAGTAGTGGAAAAAGGAATATATTCAAATATAAACTACACAGAAGCATTCTGTGAAACTTCTTTCTGATCTGAGCATTCAGCTAACAGAGTTAAACCATACTTTTGATTGAGCAGTTTTGAAACACTCTGTCTGTAGAAAATGCAACTGGACATTCGTAGCGCTAAGTGGGTAATAGTGGACAAAAGAATATGTTCAAATATAAACTACACAGAAGCATTGTATGAAACTTCTTTCTATTCTGTGCATTCAACTAACAGAGTTGAACCTTACTTTTGATTGAGCCGTTCTGAAACACTCTTTCTGTAGAAACTGCAATTGGACATTCTGAGCGCTAAGAGGCCTATATTGGGAAAAAGAATGTCTAAAAATTAAAACTACACAGAAGAATTGTGTGAAACTTCTTTCTGTTCTGTTTGTTCAACTAAAAGTGTTGAACCTTAGTTTTGATTAAGCCGTTCTGAAACACTCTTTCTGTAGAAAATGCAAGTGGAGATTCGGAGCGCTAAGAGGGTAATAGTGGAAAAAGGAATGTCTTCAAATATAAACTACACAGAATCATTCGGTGAAACTTCTTTCTGATCTGTGCATTCAGCTAACAGAGTTAAACCATACTTTTGATTGAGCAGATCTGAACACTCTTTCTGTAGAAAATGCAACTGGACATTTGGAGCGCTAAGAGAGTAGTAGTGGAAAAAGGAATATATTCAAATATAAACTACACAGAAGCATTCTGTGAAACTTCTTTCTGATCTGAGCATTCAGCTAACAGAGTTAAACCATATTTTTGATTGAGCAGTTTTGAAACACTCTGTCTGTAGAAAATGCAACTGGACATTCGTAGCGCTAAGTGGGTAATAGTGGAAAAAAGAATATGTTCAAATATAAACTACACAGAAGCATTGTATGAAACTTCTTTCTGTTCTGTGCATTCAACTAACAGAGTTGAACCTGACTTTTGATTGAGCCTTTCTGAAACACTCTTTCTGTAGAAACTGCAATTGGACATTCTGAGCGTTAACAGTCCTCTATTGGGAAAAATAATATCTTCAAATAAAAACTACACAGAAGCATTGTGTGAAACTTATTTCTGATATGTTCATTAAGCTAACAGAGTTAAACCATACTTTTGATTGCGCAGTTCTGAACACTCTTTCTGTAGAAATGCAAGTGGACATTCGGAGCGCTAAGTGGGTAATAGTGGAAAAAAGAATATGTTCAAATATAAACTACACAGAAGCATTGTATGAAACTTCTTTCTGTTTTGTGCATTCAACTAACAGAGTTGAACCTGACTTTTGATTGAGCCTTTCTGAAACACTCTTTCTGTAGAAACTGCAATTGGACATTCTGAGCGCTAAGAGTACTCTATTGGGAAAAATAATATCTTCAAATAAAACTACACAGAAGCATTGTGTGAAACTTATTTCTGATATGTTCATTAAGCTAACAGAGTTAAACCATACTTTTGATTGCGCAGTTCTGAACACTCTTTCTGTAGAAAATGCAAGTGGACATTCGGAGCGCTAAGAGGGTAATAGTGGAGAAAGGAATATATTCAAATATAAACTACACAGTAGCATTCTGTGAAAATTCTTTCTGTTCTGTGCATTCAACTAACAGAGTTGAACCTTACTTTTGATTGAGCCGTTCTGAAACACTCTTTCTGTAGAAACTGCAATTGGACATGCTAAGCGCTAAGAGGCCTACATTGGGAAAAAGAATATCTTCAAATAAAAACTACACAGATGCATTCTGTGAAACTTATTTCTGATCTGTAAATTCAGTTAACAGAGATAAAACATATTTTTGATTGAGCAGTTATGAAACACTCTTTTTGTAGAAAATGCAAGTGGAGATTCGGAGCGCTAAGGGGGTAATAGTGGAAAAAGGAATGTCTTCAAATATAAACTACACAGAATCATTCGGTGAAACTTCTTTCTGATCTGTGCATTCAGCTAACAGAGTTAAACCATACTTTTGATTGAGCAGATCTGAACACTCTTTCTGTAGTAAATGCAACTGGACATTTGGAGCGCTAAGAGCGTAGTAGTGGAAAAAGGAATATATTCAAATATAAACTACACAGAAGCATTCTGTGAAACTTCTTTCTGATCTGAAAATTCAGCTAACAGAGTTAAACCATACTTTTGATTGAGCAGTTTTGAAACACTCTGTCTGTAGAAAATGCAACTGGACATTCGTAGCGCTAAGTGGGTAATAGTGGAAAAAAGAATATGTTCAAATATAAACTACACTGAAGCATTGTATGAAACTTCTTTCTGTTCTGTGCATTCAACTATCAGAGTTGAACCTTACTTTTGATTGAGCCTTTCTGAAACACTCTTTCTGTAGAAACTGCAATTGGACATTCTGAGCGCTAAGAGGCCTATATTGGGAAAAATAATATCTTCAAATAAAAACTACACAGAAGCATTGTGTGAAACTTATTTCTGATATGTTCATTAAGCTAACAGAGTTAAACCATACTTTTGATTGCGCAGTTCTGAACACACTTTCTGTAGAAAATGCAAGTGGACATTCGGAGCGCTAAGAGGGTAATAGTGGAAAAAGGAATATATTCAAATATAAACTACACAGTAGCATTCTGTGAAAATTCTTTCTGTTCTGTGCATTCAAGTAACAGAGTTGAACCTTACTTTTGATTGAGCCGTTCTGAAACACTCTTTCTGTAGAAACTGCAATTGGACATGCTAAGCGCTAAGAGGCCTACATTGGGAAAAAGAATATCTTCAAATAAAAACTACACAGATGCATTCTGTGAAACTTATTTCTGATCTGTAAATTCAGTTAACAGAGATAAAACATATTTTTGATTGAGCAGTTATGAAACACTCTTTTTGTAGAAAATGCAAGTGGAGATTCGGAGCGCTAAGGGGGTAATAGTGGAAAAAGGAATGTCTTCAAATATAAACTACACAGAATCATTCGGTGAAACTTCTTTCTGATCTGTGCATTCAGCTAACAGAGTTAAACCATACTTTTGATTGAGCAGATCTGAACACTCTTTCTGTAGAAAATGCAACTGGACATTTGGAGCGCTAAGATCTTAGTAGTGGAAAAAGGAATATATTCAAATATAAACTACACAGAAGCATTCTGTGAAACTTCTTTCTGATCTGAGCATTCAGCTAACAGAGTTAAACCATACTTTTGATTGAGCAGTTTTGAAACACTCTGTCTGTAGAAAATGCAACTGGACATTCGTAGCGCTAAGTGGGTAATAGTGGACAAAAGAATATGTTCAAATATAAACTACACAGAAGCATTGTATGAAACTTCTTTCTGTTCTGTGCATTCAACTAACAGAGTTGAACCTGACTTTTGATTGAGCCTTTCTGAAACACTCTTTCTGTAGAAACTGCAATTGGACATTCTGAGCGCTAAGAGTACTCTATTGGGAAAAATAATATCTTCAAATAAAAACTACACAGAAGCATTGTGTGAAACTTATTTCTGATATGTTCATTAAGCTAACAGAGTTAAACCATACTTTTGATTGCGCAGTTCTGAACACTCTTTCTGTAGAAAATGCAAGTGGACATTCGGAGCGCTAAGAGGGTAATAGTGGAGAAAGGAATATATTCAAATATAAACTACACAGTAGCATTCTGTGAAAATTCTTTCTGTTCTGTGCATTCAACTAACAGAGTTGAACCTTACTTTTGATTGAGCCGTTCTGAAACACTCTTTCTGTAGAAACTGCAATTGGACATGCTAAGCGCTAAGAGGCCTACATTGGGAAAAAGAATATCTTCAAATAAAAACTACACAGATGCATTCTGTGAAACTTATTTCTGATCTGTAAATTCAGTTAACAGAGATAAAACATATTTTTGATTGAGCAGTTATGAAACACTCTTTTTGTAGAAAATGCAAGTGGAGATTCGGAGCGCTAAGTGGGTAATAGTGGAAAAAGGAATGTCTTCAAATATAAACTACACAGAATCATTCGGTGAAACTTCTTTCTGATCTGTGCATTCAGCTAACAGAGTTAAACCATACTTTTGATTGAGCAGATCTGAACACTCTTTCTGTAGTCAATGCAACTGGACATTTGTAGCGCTAAGAGCGTAGTCGTGGAAAAAGGAAAATATTCAAATATAAACTACACAGAAGCATTCTGTGAAACTTCTTTCTGATCTGAAAATTCAGCTAACAGAGTTAAACCATACTTTTGATTGAGCAGTTTTGAAACACTCTGTCTGTAGAAAATGCAACTGGACATTCGTAGCGCTAAGTGGGTAATAGTGGAAAAAAGAATATGTTCAAATATAAACTACACTGAAGCATTGTATGAAACTTCTTTCTGTTCTGTGCATTCAACTATCAGAGTTGAACCTTACTTTTGATTGAGCCTTTCTGAAACACTCTTTCTGTAGAAACTGCAATTGGACATTCTGAGCGCTAAGAGGCCTATATTGGGAAAAATAATATCTTCAAATAAAAACTACACAGAAGCATTGTGTGAAACTTATTTCTGATATGTTCATTAAGCTAACAGAGTTAAACCATACTTTTGATTGCGCAGTTCTGAACACACTTTCTGTAGAAAATGCAAGTGGACATTCGGAGCGCTAAGAGGGTAATAGTGGAAAAAGGAATATATTCAAATATAAACTACACAGTAGCATTCTGTGAAAATCCTTTCTGTTCTGTGCATTCAAGTAACAGAGTTGAACCTTACTTTTGATTGAGCCGTTCTGAAACACTCTTTCTGTAGAAACTGCAATTGGACATGCTAAGCGCTAAGAGGCCTACATTGGGAAAAAGAATATCTTCAAATAAAAACTACACAGATGCATTCTGTGAAAGTTATTTCTGATCTGTAAATTCAGTTAACAGAGATAAAACATATTTTTGATTGAGCAGTTATGAAACACTCTTTTTGTAGAAAATGCAAGAGGAGATTCGGAGCGCTAAGTGGGTAATAGTGGAAAAAGGAATGTCTTCAAATATAAACTACACAGAATCATTCGGTGAAACTTATTTCTGATCTGTGCATTCAGCTAACAGAGTTAAACCATACTTTTGATTGAGCAGATCTGAACACTCTTTCTGTAGAAAATGCAACTGGACATTTGGAGTGCTAAGAGCGTAGTAGTGGAAAAAGGAATATATTCAAATATAAACTACACAGAAGCATTCTGTGAAACTTCTTTCTGATCTGAGCATTCAGCTAACAGAGTTAAACCATACTTTTGATTGAGCAGTTTTGAAACACTCTGTCTGTAGAAAATGCAACTGGACATTCGTAGCGCTAAGTGGGTAATAGTGGAAAAAAGAATATGTTCAAATATAAACTACACAGAAGCATTGTATGAAACTACTTTCTGTTCTGTGCATTCAACTAACAGAGTTGAACCTTAATTTTGATTGAGCCGTTCTGAAACACTCTTTCTGTAGAAACTGCAATTGGACATTCTGAGCGCTAAGAGGCCTATATTGGGAAAAAGAATGTCTACAAATAAAAACTACACAGAATAATTGTGTGAAACTTCTTTCTGTTCTGTTTGTTCAACTAAAAGAGTTGAACCTTAGTTTCGATTGAGCCGTTCTGAAACACTCTTTCTGTAGAAAATGCAAGTGGAGATTCGGAGCGCTAAGAGGGTAATAGTGGAAAAAGGAATGTCTCCAAATATAAACTACACAGAATCATTCGGTGAAACTTCTTTCTGATCTGTGCATTCAGCTAACAGAGTTAAACCATACTTTTGATTGAGCAGATCTGAACACTCTTTCTGTAGAAAATGCAACTGGACATTTGGAGCGCTAAGAGAGTAGTAGTGGAAAAAGGAATATATTCAAATATAAACTACACAGAAGCATTCTGTGAAACTTCTTTCTGATCTGAGCATTCAGCTATCAGAGTTAAACCATACTTTTGATTGAGCAGTTTTGAAACACTCTGTCTGTAGAAAATGCAACTGGACATTCGTAGCGCTAAGTGGGTAATAGTGGAAAAAAGAATATGTTCAAATATAAACTACACAGAAGCATTGTATGAAACTTCTTTCTGTTCTGTGCATTCAACTAACAGAGTTGAACCTGACTTTTGATTGAGCCTTTCTGAAACACTCTTTCTGTAGAAACTGCAATTGGACATTCTGAGCGTTAACAGTCCTCTATTGGGAAAAATAATATCTTCAAATAAAAACTACACAGAAGCATTGTGTGAAACTTATTTCTGATATGTTCATTAAGCTAACAGAGTTAAACCATACTTTTGATTGCGCAGTTCTGAACACTCTTTCTGTAGAAAATGCAAGTGGACATTCGGAGCGCTAAGTGGGTAATAGTGGAAAAAAGAATATGTTCAAATATAAACTACACAGAAGCATTGTATGAAACTTCTTTCTGTTCTGTGCATTCAACTAACAGAGTTGAACCTGACTTTTGATTGAGCCTTTCTGAAACACTCTTTCTGTAGAAACTGCAATTGGACATTCTGAGCGCTAAGAGTACTCTATTGGGAAAAATAATATCTTCAAATAAAAACTACACAGAAGCATTGTGTGAAACTTATTTCTGATATGTTCATTAAGCTAACAGAGTTAAACCATACTTTTGATTGCGCAGTTCTGAACACTCTTTCTGTAGAAAATGCAAGTGGACATTCGGAGCGCTAAGAGGGTAATAGTGGAGAAAGGAATATATTCAAATATAAACTACACAGTAGCATTCTGTGAAAATTCTTTCTGTTCTGTGCATTCAACTAACAGAGTTGAACCTTACTTTTGATTGAGCCGTTCTGAAACACTCTTTCTGTAGAAACTGCAATTGGACATGCTAAGCGCTAAGAGGCCTACATTGGGAAAAAGAATATCTTCAAATAAAAACTACACAGATGCATTCTGTGAAACTTATTTCTGATCTGTAAATTCAGTTAACAGAGATAAAACATATTTTTGATTGAGCAGTTATGAAACACTCTTTTTGTAGTAAATGCAAGTGGAGATTCGGAGCGCTAAGTGGGTAATAGTGGAAAAAGGAATGTCTTCAAATATAAACTACACAGAATCATTCGGTGAAACTTCTTTCTGATCTGTGCATTCAGCTAACAGAGTTAAACCATACTTTTGATTGAGCAGATCTGAACACTCTTTCTGTAGTCAATGCAACTGGACATTTGGAGCGCTAAGAGCGTAGTCGTGGAAAAAGGAATATATTCAAATATAAACTACACAGAAGCATTCTGTGAAACTTCTTTCTGATCTGAAAATTCAGCTAACAGAGTTAAACCATACTTTTGATTGAGCAGTTTTGAAACACTCTGTCTGTAGAAAATGCAACTGGACATTCGTAGCGCTAAGTGGGTAATAGTGGAAAAAAGAATATGTTCAAATATAAACTACACTGAAGCATTGTATGAAACTTCTTTCTGTTCTGTGCATTCAACTATCAGAGTTGAAACTTACTTTTGATTGAGCCTTTCTGAAACACTCTTTCTGTAGAAACTGCAATTGGACATTCTGAGCGCTAAGAGGCCTATATTGGGAAAAATAATATCTTCAAATAAAAACTACACAGAAGCATTGTGTGAAACTTATTTCTGATATGTTCATTAAGCTAACAGAGTTAAACCATACTTTTGATTGCGCAGTTCTGAACACACTTTCTGTAGAAAATGCAAGTGGACATTCGGAGCGCTAAGAGGGTAATAGTGGAAAAAGGAATATATTCAAATATAAACTACACAGTAGCATTCTGTGAAAATCCTTTCTGTTCTGTGCATTCAAGTAACAGAGTTGAACCTTACTTTTGATTGAGCCGTTCTGAAACACTCTTTCTGTAGAAACTGCAATTGGACATGCTAAGCGCTAAGAGGCCTACATTGGGAAAAAGAATATCTTCAAATAAAAACTACACAGATGCATTCTGTGAAAGTTATTTCTGATCTGTAAATTCAGTTAACAGAGATAAAACATATTTTTGATTGAGCAGTTATGAAACACTCTTTTTGTAGAAAATGCAAGAGGAGATTCGGAGCGCTAAGTGGGTAATAGTGGAAAAAGGAATGTCTTCAAATATAAACTACACAGAATCATTCGGTGAAACTTATTTCTGATCTGTGCATTCAGCTAACAGAGTTAAACCATACTTTTGATTGAGCAGATCTGAACACTCTTTCTGTAGAAAATGCAACTGGACATTTGGAGTGCTAAGAGCGTAGTAGTGGAAAAAGGAATATATTCAAATATAAACTACACAGAAGCATTCTGTGAAACTTCTTTCTGATCTGAGCATTCAGCTAACAGAGTTAAACCATACTTTTGATTGAGCAGTTTTGAAACACTCTGTCTGTAGAAAATGCAACTGGACATTCGTAGCGCTAAGTGGGTAATAGTGGAAAAAAGAATATGTTCAAATATAAACTACACAGAAGCATTGTATGAAACTACTTTCTGTTCTGTGCATTCAACTAACAGAGTTGAACCTTAATTTTGATTGAGCCGTTCTGAAACACTCTTTCTGTAGAAACTGCAATTGGACATTCTGAGCGCTAAGAGGCCTATATTGGGAAAAAGAATGTCTACAAATAAAAACTACACAGAATAATTGTGTGAAACTTCTTTCTGTTCTGTTTGTTCAACTAAAAGAGTTGAACCTTAGTTTCGATTGAGCCGTTCTGAAACACTCTTTCTGTAGAAAATGCAAGTGGAGATTCGGAGCGCTAAGAGGGTAATAGTGGAAAAAGGAATGTCTCCAAATATAAACTACACAGAATCATTCGGTGAAACTTCTTTCTGATCTGTGCATTCAGCTAACAGAGTTAAACCATACTTTTGATTGAGCAGATCTGAACACTCTTTCTGTAGAAAATGCAACTGGACATTTGGAGCGCTAAGAGAGTAGTAGTGGAAAAAGGAATATATTCAAATATAAACTACACAGAAGCATTCTGTGAAACTTCTTTCTGATCTGAGCATTCAGCTATCAGAGTTAAACCATACTTTTGATTGAGCAGTTTTGAAACACTCTGTCTGTAGAAAATGCAACTGGACATTCGTAGCGCTAAGTGGGTAATAGTGGAAAAAAGAATATGTTCAAATATAAACTACACAGAAGCATTGTATGAAACTTCTTTCTGTTCTGTGCATTCAACTAACAGAGTTGAACCTGACTTTTGATTGAGCCTTTCTGAAACACTCTTTCTGTAGAAACTGCAATTGGACATTCTGAGCGTTAACAGTCCTCTATTGGGAAAAATAATATCTTCAAATAAAAACTACACAGAAGCATTGTGTGAAACTTATTTCTGATATGTTCATTAAGCTAACAGAGTTAAACCATACTTTTGATTGCGCAGTTCTGAACACTCTTTCTGTAGAAAATGCAAGTGGACATTCGGAGCGCTAAGTGGGTAATAGTGGAAAAAAGAATATGTTCAAATATAAACTACACAGAAGCATTGTATGAAACTTCTTTCTGTTCTGTGCATTCAACTAACAGAGTTGAACCTGACTTTTGATTGAGCCTTTCTGAAACACTCTTTCTGTAGAAACTGCAATTGGACATTCTGAGCGCTAAGAGTACTCTATTGGGAAAAATAATATCTTCAAATAAAAACTACACAGAAGCATTGTGTGAAACTTATTTCTGATATGTTCATTAAGCTAACAGAGTTAAACCATACTTTTGATTGCGCAGTTCTGAACACTCTTTCTGTAGAAAATGCAAGTGGACATTCGGAGCGCTAAGAGGGTAATAGTGGAGAAAGGAATATATTCAAATATAAACTACACAGTAGCATTCTGTGAAAATTCTTTCTGTTCTGTGCATTCAACTAACAGAGTTGAACCTTACTTTTGATTGAGCCGTTCTGAAACACTCTTTCTGTAGAAACTGCAATTGGACATGCTAAGCGCTAAGAGGCCTACATTGGGAAAAAGAATATCTTCAAATAAAAACTACACAGATGCATTCTGTGAAACTTATTTCTGATCTGTAAATTCAGTTAACAGAGATAAAACATATTTTTGATTGAGCAGTTATGAAACACTCTTTTTGTAGAAAATGCAAGTGGAGATTCGGAGCGCTAAGTGGGTAATAGTGGAAAAAGGAATGTCTTCAAATATAAACTACACAGAATCATTCGGTGAAACTTCTTTCTGATCTGTGCATTCAGCTAACAGAGTTAAACCATACTTTTGATTGAGCAGATCTGAACACTCTTTCTGTAGTCAATGCAACTGGACATTTGGAGCGCTAAGAGCGTAGTCGTGGAAAAAGGAATATATTCAAATATAAACTACACAGAAGCATTCTGTGAAACTTCTTTCTGATCTGAAAATTCAGCTAACAGAGTTAAACCATACTTTTGATTGAGCAGTTTTGAAACACTCTGTCTGTAGAAAATGCAACTGGACATTCGTAGCGCTAAGTGGGTAATAGTGGAAAAAAGAATATGTTCAAATATAAACTACACTGAAGCATTGTATGAAACTTCTTTCTGTTCTGTGCATTCAACTATCAGAGTTGAACCTTACTTTTGATTGAGCCTTTCTGAAACACTCTTTCTGTAGAAACTGCAATTGGACATTCTGAGCGCTAAGAGGCCTATATTGGGAAAAATAATATCTTCAAATAAAAACTACACAGAAGCATTGTGTGAAACTTATTTCTGATATGTTCATTAAGCTAACAGAGTTAAACCATACTTTTGATTGCGCAGTTCTGAACACACTTTCTGTAGAAAATGCAAGTGGACATTCGGAGCGCTAAGAGGGTAATAGTGGAAAAAGGAATATATTCAAATATAAACTACACAGTAGCATTCTGTGAAAATCCTTTCTGTTCTGTGCATTCAAGTAACAGAGTTGAACCTTACTTTTGATTGAGCCGTTCTGAAACACTCTTTCTGTAGAAACTGCAATTGGACATGCTAAGCGCTAAGAGGCCTACATTGGGAAAAAGAATATCTTCAAATAAAAACTACACAGATGCATTCTGTGAAAGTTATTTCTGATCTGTAAATTCAGTTAACAGAGATAAAACATATTTTTGATTGAGCAGTTATGAAACACTCTTTTTGTAGAAAATGCAAGAGGAGATTCGGAGCGCTAAGTGGGTAATAGTGGAAAAAGGAATGTCTTCAAATATAAACTACACAGAATCATTCGGTGAAACTTATTTCTGATCTGTGCATTCAGCTAACAGAGTTAAACCATACTTTTGATTGAGCAGATCTGAACACTCTTTCTGTAGAAAATGCAACTGGACATTTGGAGTGCTAAGAGCGTAGTAGTGGAAAAAGGAATATATTCAAATATAAACTACACAGAAGCATTCTGTGAAACTTCTTTCTGATCTGAGCATTCAGCTAACAGAGTTAAACCATACTTTTGATTGAGCAGTTTTGAAACACTCTGTCTGTAGAAAATGCAACTGGACATTCGTAGCGCTAAGTGGGTAATAGTGGAAAAAAGAATATGTTCAAATATAAACTACACAGAAGCATTGTATGAAACTACTTTCTGTTCTGTGCATTCAACTAACAGAGTTGAACCTTAATTTTGATTGAGCCGTTCTGAAACACTCTTTCTGTAGAAACTGCAATTGGACATTCTGAGCGCTAAGAGGCCTATATTGGGAAAAAGAATGTCTACAAATAAAAACTACACAGAATAATTGTGTGAAACTTCTTTCTGTTCTGTTTGTTCAACTAAAAGAGTTGAACCTTAGTTTCGATTGAGCCGTTCTGAAACACTCTTTCTGTAGAAAATGCAAGTGGAGATTCGGAGCGCTAAGAGGGTAATAGTGGAAAAAGGAATGTCTCCAAATATAAACTACACAGAATCATTCGGTGAAACTTCTTTCTGATCTGTGCATTCAGCTAACAGAGTTAAACCATACTTTTGATTGAGCAGATCTGAACACTCTTTCTGTAGAAAATGCAACTGGACATTTGGAGCGCTAAGAGAGTAGTAGTGGAAAAAGGAATATATTCAAATATAAACTACACAGAAGCATTCTGTGAAACTTCTTTCTGATCTGAGCATTCAGCTATCAGAGTTAAACCATACTTTTGATTGAGCAGTTTTGAAACACTCTGTCTGTAGAAAATGCAACTGGACATTCGTAGCGCTAAGTGGGTAATAGTGGAAAAAAGAATATGTTCAAATATAAACTACACAGAAGCATTGTATGAAACTTCTTTCTGTTCTGTGCATTCAACTAACAGAGTTGAACCTGACTTTTGATTGAGCCTTTCTGAAACACTCTTTCTGTAGAAACTGCAATTGGACATTCTGAGCGTTAACAGTCCTCTATTGGGAAAAATAATATCTTCAAATAAAAACTACACAGAAGCATTGTGTGAAACTTATTTCTGATATGTTCATTAAGCTAACAGAGTTAAACCATACTTTTGATTGCGCAGTTCTGAACACTCTTTCTGTAGAAAATGCAAGTGGACATTCGGAGCGCTAAGTGGGTAATAGTGGAAAAAAGAATATGTTCAAATATAAACTACACAGAAGCATTGTATGAAACTTCTTTCTGTTCTGTGCATTCAACTAACAGAGTTGAACCTGACTTTTGATTGAGCCTTTCTGAAACACTCTTTCTGTAGAAACTGCAATTGGACATTCTGAGCGCTAAGAGTACTCTATTGGGAAAAATAATATCTTCAAATAAAAACTACACAGAAGCATTGTGTGAAACTTATTTCTGATATGTTCATTAAGCTAACAGAGTTAAACCATACTTTTGATTGCGCAGTTCTGAACACTCTTTCTGTAGAAAATGCAAGTGGACATTCGGAGCGCTAAGAGGGTAATAGTGGAGAAAGGAATATATTCAAATATAAACTACACAGTAGCATTCTGTGAAAATTCTTTCTGTTCTGTGCATTCAACTAACAGAGTTGAACCTTACTTTTGATTGAGCCGTTCTGAAACACTCTTTCTGTAGAAACTGCAATTGGACATGCTAAGCGCTAAGAGGCCTACATTGGGAAAAAGAATATCTTCAAATAAAAACTACACAGATGCATTCTGTGAAACTTATTTCTGATCTGTAAATTCAGTTAACAGAGATAAAACATATTTTTGATTGAGCAGTTATGAAACACTCTTTTTGTAGAAAATGCAAGTGGAGATTCGGAGCGCTAAGTGGGTAATAGTGGAAAAAGGAATGTCTTCAAATATAAACTACACAGAATCATTCGGTGAAACTTCTTTCTGATCTGTGCATTCAGCTAACAGAGTTAAACCATACTTTTGATTGAGCAGATCTGAACACTCTTTCTGTAGTCAATGCAACTGGACATTTGGAGCGCTAAGAGCGTAGTCGTGGAAAAAGGAATATATTCAAATATAAACTACACAGAAGCATTCTGTGAAACTTCTTTCTGATCTGAAAATTCAGCTAACAGAGTTAAACCATACTTTTGATTGAGCAGTTTTGAAACACTCTGTCTGTAGAAAATGCAACTGGACATTCGTAGCGCTAAGTGGGTAATAGTGGAAAAAAGAATATGTTCAAATATAAACTACACTGAAGCATTGTATGAAACTTCTTTCTGTTCTGTGCATTCAACTATCAGAGTTGAACCTTACTTTTGATTGAGCCTTTCTGAAACACTCTTTCTGTAGAAACTGCAATTGGACATTCTGAGCGCTAAGAGGCCTATATTGGGAAAAATAATATCTTCAAATAAAAACTACACAGAAGCATTGTGTGAAACTTATTTCTGATATGTTCATTAAGCTAACAGAGTTAAACCATACTTTTGATTGCGCAGTTCTGAACACACTTTCTGTAGAAAATGCAAGTGGACATTCGGAGCGCTAAGAGGGTAATAGTGGAAAAAGGAATATATTCAAATATAAACTACACAGTAGCATTCTGTGAAAATCCTTTCTGTTCTGTGCATTCAAGTAACAGAGTTGAACCTTACTTTTGATTGAGCCGTTCTGAAACACTCTTTCTGTAGAAACTGCAATTGGACATGCTAAGCGCTAAGAGGCCTACATTGGGAAAAAGAATATCTTCAAATAAAAACTACACAGATGCATTCTGTGAAAGTTATTTCTGATCTGTAAATTCAGTTAACAGAGATAAAACATATTTTTGATTGAGCAGTTATGAAACACTCTTTTTGTAGAAAATGCAAGAGGAGATTCGGAGCGCTAAGTGGGTAATAGTGGAAAAAGGAATGTCTTCAAATATAAACTACACAGAATCATTCGGTGAAACTTATTTCTGATCTGTGCATTCAGCTAACAGAGTTAAACCATACTTTTGATTGAGCAGATCTGAACACTCTTTCTGTAGAAAATGCAACTGGACATTTGGAGTGCTAAGAGCGTAGTAGTGGAAAAAGGAATATATTCAAATATAAACTACACAGAAGCATTCTGTGAAACTTCTTTCTGATCTGAGCATTCAGCTAACAGAGTTAAACCATACTTTTGATTGAGCAGTTTTGAAACACTCTGTCTGTAGAAAATGCAACTGGACATTCGTAGCGCTAAGTGGGTAATAGTGGAAAAAAGAATATGTTCAAATATAAACTACACAGAAGCATTGTATGAAACTACTTTCTGTTCTGTGCATTCAACTAACAGAGTTGAACCTTAATTTTGATTGAGCCGTTCTGAAACACTCTTTCTGTAGAAACTGCAATTGGACATTCTGAGCGCTAAGAGGCCTATATTGGGAAAAAGAATGTCTACAAATAAAAACTACACAGAATAATTGTGTGAAACTTCTTTCTGTTCTGTTTGTTCAACTAAAAGAGTTGAACCTTAGTTTCGATTGAGCCGTTCTGAAACACTCTTTCTGTAGAAAATGCAAGTGGAGATTCGGAGCGCTAAGAGGGTAATAGTGGAAAAAGGAATGTCTCCAAATATAAACTACACAGAATCATTCGGTGAAACTTCTTTCTGATCTGTGCATTCAGCTAACAGAGTTAAACCATACTTTTGATTGAGCAGATCTGAACACTCTTTCTGTAGAAAATGCAACTGGACATTTGGAGCGCTAAGAGAGTAGTAGTGGAAAAAGGAATATATTCAAATATAAACTACACAGAAGCATTCTGTGAAACTTCTTTCTGATCTGAGCATTCAGCTATCAGAGTTAAACCATACTTTTGATTGAGCAGTTTTGAAACACTCTGTCTGTAGAAAATGCAACTGGACGTTCGTAGCGCTAAGTGGGTAATAGTGGAAAAAAGAATATGTTCAAATATAAACTACACAGAAGCATTGTATGAAACTTCTTTCTGTTCTGTGCATTCAACTAACAGAGTTGAACCTGACTTTTGATTGAGCCTTTCTGAAACACTCTTTCTGTAGAAACTGCAATTGGACATTCTGAGCGTTAACAGTCCTCTATTGGGAAAAATAATATCTTCAAATAAAAACTACACAGAAGCATTGTGTGAAACTTATTTCTGATATGTTCATTAAGCTAACAGAGTTAAACCATACTTTTGATTGCGCAGTTCTGAACACTCTTTCTGTAGAAAATGCAAGTGGACATTCGGAGCGCTAAGTGGGTAATAGTGGAAAAAAGAATATGTTCAAATATAAACTACACAGAAGCATTGTATGAAACTTCTTTCTGTTCTGTGCATTCAACTAACAGAGTTGAACCTGACTTTTGATTGAGCCTTTCTGAAACACTCTTTCTGTAGAAACTGCAATTGGACATTCTGAGCGCTAAGAGTACTCTATTGGGAAAAATAATATCTTCAAATAAAAACTACACAGAAGCATTGTGTGAAACTTATTTCTGATATGTTCATTAAGCTAACAGAGTTAAACCATACTTTTGATTGCGCAGTTCTGAACACTCTTTCTGTAGAAAATGCAAGTGGACATTCGGAGCGCTAAGAGGGTAATAGTGGAGAAAGGAATATATTCAAATATAAACTACACAGTAGCATTCTGTGAAAATTCTTTCTGTTCTGTGCATTCAACTAACAGAGTTGAACCTTACTTTTGATTGAGCCGTTCTGAAACACTCTTTCTGTAGAAACTGCAATTGGACATGCTAAGCGCTAAGAGGCCTACATTGGGAAAAAGAATATCTTCAAATAAAAACTACACAGATGCATTCAGTGAAACTTATTTCTGATCTGTAAATTCAGTTAACAGAGATAAAACATATTTTTGATTGAGCAGTTATGAAACACTCTTTTTGTAGAAAATGCAAGTGGAGATTCGGAGCGCTAAGTGGGTAATAGTGGAAAAAGGAATGTCTTCAAATATAAACTACACAGAATCATTCGGTGAAACTTCTTTCTGATCTGTGCATTCAGCTAACAGAGTTAAACCATACTTTTGATTGAGCAGATCTGAACACTCTTTCTGTAGTCAATGCAACTGGACATTTGGAGCGCTAAGAGCGTAGTCGTGGAAAAAGGAATATATTCAAATATAAACTACACAGAAGCATTCTGTGAAACTTCTTTCTGATCTGAAAATTCAGCTAACAGAGTTAAACCATACTTTTGATTGAGCAGTTTTGAAACACTCTGTCTGTAGAAAATG
This sequence comes from Symphalangus syndactylus, assembly GCF_028878055.3. Lineage (NCBI taxonomy): Eukaryota > Metazoa > Chordata > Mammalia > Primates > Hylobatidae > Symphalangus > Symphalangus syndactylus. The sequence continues at coordinate 159,508,792 of NC_072427.2, forward strand.
CAACTGGACATTCGTAGCGCTAAGTGGGTAATAGTGGAAAAAAGAATATGTTCAAATATAAACTACACTGAAGCATTGTATGAAACTTCTTTCTGTTCTGTGCATTCAACTATCAGAGTTGAACCTTACTTTTGATTGAGCCTTTCTGAAACACTCTTTCTGTAGAAACTGCAATTGGACATTCTGAGCGCTAAGAGGCCTATATTGGGAAAAATAATATCTTCAAATAAAAACTACACAGAAGCATTGTGTGAAACTTATTTCTGATATGTTCATTAAGCTAACAGAGTTAAACCATACTTTTGATTGCGCAGTTCTGAACACACTTTCTGTAGAAAATGCAAGTGGACATTCGGAGCGCTAAGAGGGTAATAGTGGAAAAAGGAATATATTCAAATATAAACTACACAGTAGCATTCTGTGAAAATCCTTTCTGTTCTGTGCATTCAAGTAACAGAGTTGAACCTTACTTTTGATTGAGCCGTTCTGAAACACTCTTTCTGTAGAAACTGCAATTGGACATGCTAAGCGCTAAGAGGCCTACATTGGGAAAAAGAATATCTTCAAATAAAAACTACACAGATGCATTCTGTGAAAGTTATTTCTGATCTGTAAATTCAGTTAACAGAGATAAAACATATTTTTGATTGAGCAGTTATGAAACACTCTTTTTGTAGAAAATGCAAGAGGAGATTCGGAGCGCTAAGTGGGTAATAGTGGAAAAAGGAATGTCTTCAAATATAAACTACACAGAATCATTCGGTGAAACTTATTTCTGATCTGTGCATTCAGCTAACAGAGTTAAACCATACTTTTGATTGAGCAGATCTGAACACTCTTTCTGTAGAAAATGCAACTGGACATTTGGAGTGCTAAGAGCGTAGTAGTGGAAAAAGGAATATATTCAAATATAAACTACACAGAAGCATTCTGTGAAACTTCTTTCTGATCTGAGCATTCAGCTAACAGAGTTAAACCATACTTTTGATTGAGCAGTTTTGAAACACTCTGTCTGTAGAAAATGCAACTGGACATTCGTAGCGCTAAGTGGGTAATAGTGGAAAAAAGAATATGTTCAAATATAAACTACACAGAAGCATTGTATGAAACTACTTTCTGTTCTGTGCATTCAACTAACAGAGTTGAACCTTAATTTTGATTGAGCCGTTCTGAAACACTCTTTCTGTAGAAACTGCAATTGGACATTCTGAGCGCTAAGAGGCCTATATTGGGAAAAAGAATGTCTACAAATAAAAACTACACAGAATAATTGTGTGAAACTTCTTTCTGTTCTGTTTGTTCAACTAAAAGAGTTGAACCTTAGTTTCGATTGAGCCGTTCTGAAACACTCTTTCTGTAGAAAATGCAAGTGGAGATTCGGAGCGCTAAGAGGGTAATAGTGGAAAAAGGAATGTCTCCAAATATAAACTACACAGAATCATTCGGTGAAACTTCTTTCTGATCTGTGCATTCAGCTAACAGAGTTAAACCATACTTTTGATTGAGCAGATCTGAACACTCTTTCTGTAGAAAATGCAACTGGACATTTGGAGCGCTAAGAGAGTAGTAGTGGAAAAAGGAATATATTCAAATATAAACTACACAGAAGCATTCTGTGAAACTTCTTTCTGATCTGAGCATTCAGCTAACAGAGTTAAACCATACTTTTGATTGAGCAGTTTTGAAACACTCTGTCTGTAGAAAATGCAACTGGACATTCGTAGCGCTAAGTGGGTAATAGTGGAAAAAAGAATATGTTCAAATATAAACTACACAGAAGCATTGTATGAAACTTCTTTCTGTTCTGTGCATTCAACTAACAGAGTTGAACCTGACTTTTGATTGAGCCTTTCTGAAACACTCTTTCTGTAGAAACTGCAATTGGACATTCTGAGCGTTAACAGTCCTCTATTGGGAAAAATAATATCTTCAAATAAAAACTACACAGAAGCATTGTGTGAAACTTATTTCTGATATGTTCATTAAGCTAACAGAGTTAAACCATACTTTTGATTGCGCAGTTCTGAACACTCTTTCTGTAGAAAATGCAAGTGGACATTCGGAGCGCTAAGTGGGTAATAGTGGAAAAAAGAATATGTTCAAATATAAACTACACAGAAGCATTGTATGAAACTTCTTTCTGTTCTGTGCATTCAACTAACAGAGTTGAACCTGACTTTTGATTGAGCCTTTCTGAAACACTCTTTCTGTAGAAACTGCAATTGGACATTCTGAGCGCTAAGAGTACTCTATTGGGAAAAATAATATCTTCAAATAAAAACTACACAGAAGCATTGTGTGAAACTTATTTCTGATATGTTCATTAAGCTAACAGAGTTAAACCATACTTTTGATTGCGCAGTTCTGAACACTCTTTCTGTAGAAAATGCAAGTGGACATTCGGAGCGCTAAGAGGGTAATAGTGGAGAAAGGAATATATTCAAATATAAACTACACAGTAGCATTCTGTGAAAATTCTTTCTGTTCTGTGCATTCAACTAACAGAGTTGAACCTTACTTTTGATTGAGCCGTTCTGAAACACTCTTTCTGTAGAAACTGCAATTGGACATGCTAAGCGCTAAGAGGCCTACATTGGGAAAAAGAATATCTTCAAATAAAAACTACACAGATGCATTCTGTGAAACTTATTTCTGATCTGTAAATTCAGTTAACAGAGATAAAACATATTTTTGATTGAGCAGTTATGAAACACTCTTTTTGTAGAAAATGCAAGTGGAGATTCGGAGCGCTAAGTGGGTAATAGTGGAAAAAGGAATGTCTTCAAATATAAACTACACAGAATCATTCGGTGAAACTTCTTTCTGATCTGTGCATTCAGCTAACAGAGTTAAACCATACTTTTGATTGAGCAGATCTGAACACTCTTTCTGTAGTCAATGCAACTGGACATTTGGAGCGCTAAGAGCGTAGTCGTGGAAAAAGGAATATATTCAAATATAAACTACACAGAAGCATTCTGTGAAACTTCTTTCTGATCTGAAAATTCAGCTAACAGAGTTAAACCATACTTTTGATTGAGCAGTTTTGAAACACTCTGTCTGTAGAAAATGCAACTGGACATTCGTAGCGCTAAGTGGGTAATAGTGGAAAAAAGAATATGTTCAAATATAAACTACACTGAAGCATTGTATGAAACTTCTTTCTGTTCTGTGCATTCAACTATCAGAGTTGAACCTTACTTTTGATTGAGCCTTTCTGAAACACTCTTTCTGTAGAAACTGCAATTGGACATTCTGAGCGCTAAGAGGCCTATATTGGGAAAAATAATATCTTCAAATAAAAACTACACAGAAGCATTGTGTGAAACTTATTTCTGATATGTTCATTAAGCTAACAGAGTTAAACCATACTTTTGATTGCGCAGTTCTGAACACACTTTCTGTAGAAAATGCAAGTGGACATTCGGAGCGCTAAGAGGGTAATAGTGGAAAAAGGAATATATTCAAATATAAACTACACAGTAGCATTCTGTGAAAATCCTTTCTGTTCTGTGCATTCAAGTAACAGAGTTGAACCTTACTTTTGATTGAGCCGTTCTGAAACACTCTTTCTGTAGAAACTGCAATTGGACATGCTAAGCGCTAAGAGGCCTACATTGGGAAAAAGAATATCTTCAAATAAAAACTACACAGATGCATTCTGTGAAAGTTATTTCTGATCTGTAAATTCAGTTAACAGAGATAAAACATATTTTTGATTGAGCAGTTATGAAACACTCTTTTTGTAGAAAATGCAAGAGGAGATTCGGAGCGCTAAGTGGGTAATAGTGGAAAAAGGAATGTCTTCAAATATAAACTACACAGAATCATTCGGTGAAACTTATTTCTGATCTGTGCATTCAGCTAACAGAGTTAAACCATACTTTTGATTGAGCAGATCTGAACACTCTTTCTGTAGAAAATGCAACTGGACATTTGGAGTGCTAAGAGCGTAGTAGTGGAAAAAGGAATATATTCAAATATAAACTACACAGAAGCATTCTGTGAAACTTCTTTCTGATCTGAGCATTCAGCTAACAGAGTTAAACCATACTTTTGATTGAGCAGTTTTGAAACACTCTGTCTGTAGAAAATGCAACTGGACATTCGTAGCGCTAAGTGGGTAATAGTGGAAAAAAGAATATGTTCAAATATAAACTACACAGAAGCATTGTATGAAACTACTTTCTGTTCTGTGCATTCAACTAACAGAGTTGAACCTTAATTTTGATTGAGCCGTTCTGAAACACTCTTTCTGTAGAAACTGCAATTGGACATTCTGAGCGCTAAGAGGCCTATATTGGGAAAAAGAATGTCTACAAATAAAAACTACACAGAATAATTGTGTGAAACTTCTTTCTGTTCTGTTTGTTCAACTAAAAGAGTTGAACCTTAGTTTCGATTGAGCCGTTCTGAAACACTCTTTCTGTAGAAAATGCAAGTGGAGATTCGGAGCGCTAAGAGGGTAATAGTGGAAAAAGGAATGTCTCCAAATATAAACTACACAGAATCATTCGGTGAAACTTCTTTCTGATCTGTGCATTCAGCTAACAGAGTTAAACCATACTTTTGATTGAGCAGATCTGAACACTCTTTCTGTAGAAAATGCAACTGGACATTTGGAGCGCTAAGAGAGTAGTAGTGGAAAAAGGAATATATTCAAATATAAACTACACAGAAGCATTCTGTGAAACTTCTTTCTGATCTGAGCATTCAGCTATCAGAGTTAAACCATACTTTTGATTGAGCAGTTTTGAAACACTCTGTCTGTAGAAAATGCAACTGGACATTCGTAGCGCTAAGTGGGTAATAGTGGAAAAAAGAATATGTTCAAATATAAACTACACAGAAGCATTGTATGAAACTTCTTTCTGTTCTGTGCATTCAACTAACAGAGTTGAACCTGACTTTTGATTGAGCCTTTCTGAAACACTCTTTCTGTAGAAACTGCAATTGGACATTCTGAGCGTTAACAGTCCTCTATTGGGAAAAATAATATCTTCAAATAAAAACTACACAGAAGCATTGTGTGAAACTTATTTCTGATATGTTCATTAAGCTAACAGAGTTAAACCATACTTTTGATTGCGCAGTTCTGAACACTCTTTCTGTAGAAAATGCAAGTGGACATTCGGAGCGCTAAGTGGGTAATAGTGGAAAAAAGAATATGTTCAAATATAAACTACACAGAAGCATTGTATGAAACTTCTTTCTGTTTTGTGCATTCAACTAACAGAGTTGAACCTGACTTTTGATTGAGCCTTTCTGAAACACTCTTTCTGTAGAAACTGCAATTGGACATTCTGAGCGCTAAGAGTACTCTATTGGGAAAAATAATATCTTCAAATAAAAACTACACAGAAGCATTGTGTGAAACTTATTTCTGATATGTTCATTAAGCTAACAGAGTTAAACCATACTTTTGATTGCGCAGTTCTGAACACTCTTTCTGTAGAAAATGCAAGTGGACATTCGGAGCGCTAAGAGGGTAATAGTGGAGAAAGGAATATATTCAAATATAAACTACACAGTAGCATTCTGTGAAAATTCTTTCTGTTCTGTGCATTCAACTAACAGAGTTGAACCTTACTTTTGATTGAGCCGTTCTGAAACACTCTTTCTGTAGAAACTGCAATTGGACATGCTAAGCGCTAAGAGGCCTACATTGGGAAAAAGAATATCTTCAAATAAAAACTACACAGATGCATTCTGTGAAACTTATTTCTGATCTGTAAATTCAGTTAACAGAGATAAAACATATTTTTGATTGAGCAGTTATGAAACACTCTTTTTGTAGAAAATGCAAGTGGAGATTCGGAGCGCTAAGGGGGTAATAGTGGAAAAAGGAATGTCTTCAAATATAAACTACACAGAATCATTCGGTGAAACTTCTTTCTGATCTGTGCATTCAGCTAACAGAGTTAAACCATACTTTTGATTGAGCAGATCTGAACACTCTTTCTGTAGTAAATGCAACTGGACATTTGGAGCGCTAAGAGCGTAGTAGTGGAAAAAGTAATATATTCAAATATAAACTACACAGAAGCATTCTGTGAAACTTCTTTCTGATCTGAAAATTCAGCTAACAGAGTTAAACCATACTTTTGATTGAGCAGTTTTGAAACACTCTGTCTGTAGAAAATGCAACTGGACATTCGTAGCGCTAAGTGGGTAATAGTGGAAAAAAGAATATGTTCAAATATAAACTACACTGAAGCATTGTATGAAACTTCTTTCTGTTCTGTGCATTCAACTATCAGAGTTGAACCTTACTTTTGATTGAGCCTTTCTGAAACACTCTTTCTGTAGAAACTGCAATTGGACATTCTGAGCGCTAAGAGGCCTATATTGGGAAAAATAATATCTTCAAATAAAAACTACACAGAAGCATTGTGTGAAACTTATTTCTGATATGTTCATTAAGCTAACAGAGTTAAACCATACTTTTGATTGCGCAGTTCTGAACACACTTTCTGTAGAAAATGCAAGTGGACATTCGGAGCGCTAAGAGGGTAATAGTGGAAAAAGGAATATATTCAAATATAAACTACACAGTAGCATTCTGTGAAAATTCTTTCTGTTCTGTGCATTCAAGTAACAGAGTTGAACCTTACTTTTGATTGAGCCGTTCTGAAACACTCTTTCTGTAGAAACTGCAATTGGACATGCTAAGCGCTAAGAGGCCTACATTGGGAAAAAGAATATCTTCAAATAAAAACTACACAGATGCATTCTGTGAAACTTATTTCTGATCTGTAAATTCAGTTAACAGAGATAAAACATATTTTTGATTGAGCAGTTATGAAACACTCTTTTTGTAGAAAATGCAAGTGGAGATTCGTAGCGCTAAGGGGGTAATAGTGGAAAAAGGAATGTCTTCAAATATAAACTACACAGAATCATTCGGTGAAACTTCTTTCTGATCTGTGCATTCAGCTAACAGAGTTAAACCATACTTTTGATTGAGCAGATCTGAACACTCTTTCTGTAGTAAATGCAACTGGACATTTGGAGCGCTAAGAGCGTAGTAGTGGAAAAAGGAATATATTCAAATATAAACTACACAGAAGCATTCTGTGAAACTTCTTTCTGATCTGAAAATTCAGCTAACAGAGTTAAACCATACTTTTGATTGAGCAGTTTTGAAACACTCTGTCTGTAGAAAATGCAACTGGACATTCGTAGCGCTAAGTGGGTAATAGTGGAAAAAAGAATATGTTCATATATAAACTACACTGAAGCATTGTATGAAACTTCTTTCTGTTCTGTGCATTCAACTATCAGAGTTGAACCTTACTTTTGATTGAGCCTTTCTGAAACACTCTTTCTGTAGAAACTGCAATTGGACATTCTGAGCGCTAAGAGGCCTATATTGGGAAAAATAATATCTTCAAATAAAAACTACACAGAAGCATTGTGTGAAACTTATTTCTGATATGTTCATTAAGCTAACAGAGTTAAACCATACTTTTGATTGCGCAGTTCTGAACACACTTTCTGTAGAAAATGCAAGTGGACATTCGGAGCGCTAAGAGGGTAATAGTGGAAAAAGGAATATATTCAAATATAAACTACACAGTAGCATTCTGTGAAAATTCTTTCTGTTCTGTGCATTCAAGTAACAGAGTTGAACCTTACTTTTGATTGAGCCATTCTGAAACACTCTTTCTGTAGAAACTGCAATTGGACATGCTAAGCGCTAAGAGGCCTACATTGGGAAAAAGAATATCTTCAAATAAAAACTACACAGATGCATTCTGTGAAAGTTATTTCTGATCTGTAAATTCAGTTAACAGAGATAAAACATATTTTTGATTGAGCAGTTATGAAACACTCTTTTTGTAGAAAATGCAAGAGGAGATTCGGAGCGCTAAGTGGGTAATAGTGGAAAAAGGAATGTCTTCAAATATAAACTACACAGAATCATTCGGTGAAACTTCTTTCTGATCTGTGCATTCAGCTAACAGAGTTAAACCATACTTTTGATTGAGCAGATCTGAACACTCTTTCTGTAGAAAATGCAACTGGACATTTGGAGTGCTAAGAGCGTAGTAGTGGAAAAAGGAATATATTCAAATATAAACTACACAGAAGCATTCTGTGAAACTTCTTTCTGATCTGAGCATTCAGCTAACAGAGTTAAACCATACTTTTGATTGAGCAGTTTTGAAACACTCTGTCTGTAGAAAATGCAACTGGACATTCGTAGCGCTAAGTGGGTAATAGTGGAAAAAAGAATATGTTCAAATATAAACTACACAGAAGCATTGTATGAAACTACTTTCTGTTCTGTGCATTCAACTAACAGAGTTGAACCTTAATTTTGATTGAGCCGTTCTGAAACACTCTTTCTGTAGAAACTGCAATTGGACATTCTGAGCGCTAAGAGGCCTATATTGGGAAAAAGAATGTCTACAAATAAAAACTACACAGAATAATTGTGTGAAACTTCTTTCTGTTCTGTTTGTTCAACTAAAAGAGTTGAACCTTAGTTTCGATTGAGCCGTTCTGAAACACTCTTTCTGTAGAAAATGCAAGTGGAGATTCGGAGCGCTAAGAGGGTAATAGTGGAAAAAGGAATGTCTCCAAATATAAACTACACAGAATCATTCGGTGAAACTTCTTTCTGATCTGTGCATTCAGCTAACAGAGTTAAACCATACTTTTGATTGAGCAGATCTGAACACTCTTTCTGTAGAAAATGCAACTGGACATTTGGAGCGCTAAGAGAGTAGTAGTGGAAAAAGGAATATATTCAAATATAAACTACACAGAAGCATTCTGTGAAACTTCTTTCTGATCTGAGCATTCAGCTAACAGAGTTAAACCATACTTTTGATTGAGCAGTTTTGAAACACTCTGTCTGTAGAAAATGCAACTGGACATTCGTAGCGCTAAGTGGGTAATAGTGGAAAAAAGAATATGTTCAAATATAAACTACACAGAAGCATTGTATGAAACTTCTTTCTGTTCTGTGCATTCAACTAACAGAGTTGAACCTGACTTTTGATTGAGCCTTTCTGAAACACTCTTTCTGTAGAAACTGCAATTGGACATTCTGAGCGTTAACAGTCCTCTATTGGGAAAAATAATATCTTCAAATAAAAACTACACAGAAGCATTGTGTGAAACTTATTTCTGATATGTTCATTAAGCTAACAGAGTTAAACCATACTTTTGATTGCGCAGTTCTGAACACTCTTTCTGTAGAAAATGCAAGTGGACATTCGGAGCGCTAAGTGGGTAATAGTGGAAAAAAGAATATGTTCAAATATAAACTACACAGAAGCATTGTATGAAACTTCTTTCTGTTCTGTGCATTCAACTAACAGAGTTGAACCTGACTTTTGATTGAGCCTTTCTGAAACACTCTTTCTGTAGAAACTGCAATTGGACATTCTGAGCGCTAAGAGTACTCTATTGGGAAAAATAATATCTTCAAATAAAAACTACACAGAAGCATTGTGTGAAACTTATTTCTGATATGTTCATTAAGCTAACAGAGTTAAACCATACTTTTGATTGCGCAGTTCTGAACACTCTTTCTGTAGAAAATGCAAGTGGACATTCGGAGCGCTAAGAGGGTAATAGTGGAGAAAGGAATATATTCAAATATAAACTACACAGTAGCATTCTGTGAAAATTCTTTCTGTTCTGTGCATTCAACTAACAGAGTTGAACCTTACTTTTGATTGAGCCGTTCTGAAACACTCTTTCTGTAGAAACTGCAATTGGACATGCTAAGCGCTAAGAGGCCTACATTGGGAAAAAGAATATCTTCAAATAAAAACTACACAGATGCATTCTGTGAAACATATTTCTGATCTGTAAATTCAGTTAACAGAGATAAAACATATTTTTGATTGAGCAGTTATGAAACACTCTTTTTGTAGAAAATGCAAGTGGAGATTCGGAGCGCTAAGGGGGTAATAGTGGAAAAAGGAATGTCTTCAAATATAAACTACACAGAATCATTCGGTGAAACTTCTTTCTGATCTGTGCATTCAGCTAACAGAGTTAAACCATACTTTTGATTGAGCAGATCTGAACACTCTTTCTGTAGTAAATGCAACTGGACATTTGGAGCGCTAAGAGCGTAGTAGTGGAAAAAGGAATATATTCAAATATAAACTACACAGAAGCATTCTGTGAAACTTCTTTCTGATCTGAAAATTCAGCTAACAGAGTTAAACCATACTTTTGATTGAGCAGTTTTGAAACACTCTGTCTGTAGAAAATGCAACTGGACATTCGTAGCGCTAAGTGGGTAATAGTGGAAAAAAGAATATGTTCAAATATAAACTACACTGAAGCATTGTATGAAACTTCTTTCTGTTCTGTGCATTCAACTATCAGAGTTGAACCTTACTTTTGATTGAGCCTTTCTGAAACACTCTTTCTGTAGAAACTGCAATTGGACATTCTGAGCGCTAAGAGGCCTATATTGGGAAAAATAATATCTTCAAATAAAAACTACACAGAAGCATTGTGTGAAACTTATTTCTGATATGTTCATTAAGCTAACAGAGTTAAACCATACTTTTGATTGCGCAGTTCTGAACACACTTTCTGTAGAAAATGCAAGTGGACATTCGGAGCGCTAAGAGGGTAATAGTGGAAAAAGGAATATATTCAAATATAAACTACACAGTAGCATTCTGTGAAAATTCTTTCTGTTCTGTGCATTCAAGTAACAGAGTTGAACCTTACTTTTGATTGAGCCGTTCTGAAACACTCTTTCTGTAGAAACTGCAATTGGACATGCTAAGCGCTAAGAGGCCTACATTGGGAAAAAGAATATCTTCAAATAAAAACTACACAGATGCATTCTGTGAAAGTTATTTCTGATCTGTAAATTCAGTTAACAGAGATAAAACATATTTTTGATTGAGCAGTTATGAAACACTCTTTTTGTAGAAAATGCAAGAGGAGATTCGGAGCGCTAAGTGGGTAATAGTGGAAAAAGGAATGTCTTCAAATATAAACTACACAGAATCATTCGGTGAAACTTCTTTCTGATCTGTGCATTCAGCTAACAGAGTTAAACCATACTTTTGATTGAGCAGATCTGAACACTCTTTCTGTAGAAAATGCAACTGGACATTTGGAGTGCTAAGAGCGTAGTAGTGGAAAAAGGAATATATTCAAATATAAACTACACAGAAGCATTCTGTGAAACTTCTTTCTGATCTGAGCATTCAGCTAACAGAGTTAAACCATACTTTTGATTGAGCAGTTTTGAAACACTCTGTCTGTAGAAAATGCAACTGGACATTCGTAGCGCTAAGTGGGTAATAGTGGAAAAAAGAATATGTTCAAATATAAACTACACAGAAGCATTGTATGAAACTACTTTCTGTTCTGTGCATTCAACTAACAGAGTTGAACCTTAATTTTGATTGAGCCGTTCTGAAACACTCTTTCTGTAGAAACTGCAATTGGACATTCTGAGCGCTAAGAGGCCTATATTGGGAAAAAGAATGTCTACAAATAAAAACTACACAGAATAATTGTGTGAAACTTCTTTCTGTTCTGTTTGTTCAACTAAAAGAGTTGAACCTTAGTTTCGATTGAGCCGTTCTGAAACACTCTTTCTGTAGAAAATGCAAGTGGAGATTCGGAGCGCTAAGAGGGTAATAGTGGAAAAAGGAATGTCTCCAAATATAAACTACACAGAATCATTCGGTGAAACTTCTTTCTGATCTGTGCATTCAGCTAACAGAGTTAAACCATACTTTTGATTGAGCAGATCTGAACACTCTTTCTGTAGAAAATGCAACTGGACATTTGGAGCGCTAAGAGAGTAGTAGTGGAAAAAGGAATATATTCAAATATAAACTACACAGAAGCATTCTGTGAAACTTCTTTCTGATCTGAGCATTCAGCTAACAGAGTTAAACCATACTTTTGATTGAGCTGTTTTGAAACACTCTGTCTGTAGAAAATGCAACTGGACATTCGTAGCGCTAAGTGGGTAATAGTGGAAAAAAGAATATGTTCAAATATAAACTACACAGAAGCATTGTATGAAACTTCTTTCTGTTCTGTGCATTCAACTAACAGAGTTGAACCTGACTTTTGATTGAGCCTTTCTGAAACACTCTTTCTGTAGAAACTGCAATTGGACATTCTGAGCGTTAACAGTCCTCTATTGGGAAAAATAATATCTTCAAATAAAAACTACACAGAAGCATTGTGTGAAACTTATTTCTGATATGTTCATTAAGCTAACAGAGTTAAACCATACTTTTGATTGCGCAGTTCTGAACACTCTTTCTGTAGAAAATGCAAGTGGACATTCGGAGCGCTAAGTGGGTAATAGTGGAAAAAAGAATATGTTCAAATATAAACTACACAGAAGCATTGTATGAAACTTCTTTCTGTTTTGTGCATTCAACTAACAGAGTTGAACCTGACTTTTGATTGAGCCTTTCTGAAACACTCTTTCTGTAGAAACTGCAATTGGACATTCTGAGCGCTAAGAGTACTCTATTGGGAAAAATAATATCTTCAAATAAAAACTACACAGAAGCATTGTGTGAAACTTATTTCTGATATGTTCATTAAGCTAACAGAGTTAAACCATACTTTTGATTGCGCAGTTCTGAACACTCTTTCTGTAGAAAATGCAAGTGGACATTCGGAGCGCTAAGAGGGTAATAGTGGAGAAAGGAATATATTCAAATATAAACTACACAGTAGCATTCTGTGAAAATTCTTTCTGTTCTGTGCATTCAACTAACAGAGTTGAACCTTACTTTTGATTGAGCCGTTCTGAAACACTCTTTCTGTAGAAACTGCAATTGGACATGCTAAGCGCTAAGAGGCCTACATTGGGAAAAAGAATATCTTCAAATAAAAACTACACAGATGCATTCTGTGAAACTTATTTCTGATCTGTAAATTCAGTTAACAGAGATAAAACATATTTTTGATTGAGCAGTTATGAAACACTCTTTTTGTAGAAAATGCAAGTGGAGATTCGGAGCGCTAAGGGGGTAATAGTGGAAAAAGGAATGTCTTCAAATATAAACTACACAGAATCATTCGGTGAAACTTCTTTCTGATCTGTGCATTCAGCTAACAGAGTTAAACCATGCTTTTGATTGAGCAGATCTGAACACTCTTTCTGTAGTAAATGCAACTGGACATTTGGAGCGCTAAGAGCGTAGTAGTGGAAAAAGGAATATATTCAAATATAAACTACACAGAAGCATTCTGTGAAACTTCTTTCTGATCTGAAAATTCAGCAAACAGAGTTAAACCATACTTTTGATTGAGCAGTTTTGAAACACTCTGTCTGTAGAAAATGCAACTGGACATTCGTAGCGCTAAGTGGGTAATAGTGGAAAAAAGAATATGTTCAAATATAAACTACACTGAAGCATTGTATGAAACTTCTTTCTGTTCTGTGCATTCAACTATGAGAGTTGAACCTTACTTTTGATTGAGCCTTTCTGAAACACTCTTTCTGTAGAAACTGCAATTGGACATTCTGAGCGCTAAGAGGCCTATATTGGGAAAAATAATATCTTCAAATAAAAACTACACAGAAGCATTGTGTGAAACTTATTTCTGATATGTTCATTAAGCTAACAGAGTTAAACCATACTTTTGATTGCGCAGTTCTGAACACACTTTCTGTAGAAAATGCAAGTGGACATTCGGAGCGCTAAGAGGGTAATAGTGGAAAAAGGAATATATTCAAATATAAACTACACAGTAGCATTCTGTGAAAATTCTTTCTGTTCTGTGCATTCAAGTAACAGAGTTGAACCTTACTTTTGATTGAGCCATTCTGAAACACTCTTTCTGTAGAAACTGCAATTGGACATGCTAAGCGCTAAGAGGCCTACATTGGGAAAAAGAATATCTTCAAATAAAAACTACACAGATGCATTCTGTGAAAGTTATTTCTGATCTGTAAATTCAGTTAACAGAGATAAAACATATTTTTGATTGAGCAGTTATGAAACACTCTTTTTGTAGAAAATGCAAGAGGAGATTCGGAGCGCTAAGTGGGTAATAGTGGAAAAAGGAATGTCTTCAAATATAAACTACACAGAATCATTCGGTGAAACTTCTTTCTGATCTGTGCATTCAGCTAACAGAGTTAAACCATACTTTTGATTGAGCAGATCTGAACACTCTTTCTGTAGAAAATGCAACTGGACATTTGGAGTGCTAAGAGCGTAGTAGTGGAAAAAGGAATATATTCAAATATAAACTACACAGAAGCATTCTGTGAAACTTCTTTCTGATCTGAGCATTCAGCTAACAGAGTTAAACCATACTTTTGATTGAGCAGTTTTGAAACACTCTGTCTGTAGAAAATGCAACTGGACATTCGTAGCGCTAAGTGGGTAATAGTGGAAAAAAGAATATGTTCAAATATAAACTACACAGAAGCATTGTATGAAACTACTTTCTGTTCTGTGCATTCAACTAACAGAGTTGAACCTTAATTTTGATTGAGCCGTTCTGAAACACTCTTTCTGTAGAAACTGCAATTGGACATTCTGAGCGCTAAGAGGCCTATATTGGGAAAAAGAATGTCTACAAATAAAAACTACACAGAATAATTGTGTGAAACTTCTTTCTGTTCTGTTTGTTCAACTAAAAGAGTTGAACCTTAGTTTCGATTGAGCCGTTCTGAAACACTCTTTCTGTAGAAAATGCAAGTGGAGATTCGGAGCGCTAAGAGGGTAATAGTGGAAAAAGGAATGTCTCCAAATATAAACTACACAGAATCATTCGGTGAAACTTCTTTCTGATCTGTGCATTCAGCTAACAGAGTTAAACCATACTTTTGATTGAGCAGATCTGAACACTCTTTCTGTAGAAAATGCAACTGGACATTTGGAGCGCTAAGAGAGTAGTAGTGGAAAAAGGAATATATTCAAATATAAACTACACAGAAGCATTCTGTGAAAATTCTTTCTGATCTGAGCATTCAGCTAACAGAGTTAAACCATACTTTTGATTGAGCAGTTTTGAAACACTCTGTCTGTAGAAAATGCAACTGGACATTCGTAGCGCTAAGTGGGTAATAGTGGAAAAAAGAATATGTTCAAATATAAACTACACAGAAGCATTGTATGAAACTTCTTTCTGTTCTGTGCATTCAACTAACAGAGTTGAACCTGACTTTTGATTGAGCCTTTCTGAAACACTCTTTCTGTAGAAACTGCAATTGGACATTCTGAGCGTTAACAGTCCTCTATTGGGAAAAATAATATCTTCAAATAAAAACTACACAGAAGCATTGTGTGAAACTTATTTCTGATATGTTCATTAAGCTAACAGAGTTAAACCATACTTTTGATTGCGCAGTTCTGAACACTCTTTCTGTAGAAAATGCAAGTGGACATTCGGAGCGCTAAGTGGGTAATAGTGGAAAAAAGAATATGTTCAAATATAAACTACACAGAAGCATTGTATGAAACTTCTTTCTGTTTTGTGCATTCAACTAACAGAGTTGAACCTGACTTTTGATTGAGCCTTTCTGAAACACTCTTTCTGTAGAAACTGCAATTGGACATTCTGAGCGCTAAGAGTACTCTATTGGGAAAAATAATATCTTCAAATAAAAACTACACAGAAGCATTGTGTGAAACTTATTTCTGATATGTTCATTAAGCTAACAGAGTTAAACCATACTTTTGATTGCGCAGTTCTGAACACTCTTTCTGTAGAAAATGCAAGTGGACATTCGGAGCGCTAAGAGGGTAATAGTGGAGAAAGGAATATATTCAAATATAAACTACACAGTAGCATTCTGTGAAAATTCTTTCTGTTCTGTGCATTCAACTAACAGAGTTGAACCTTACTTTTGATTGAGCCGTTCTGAAACACTCTTTCTGTAGAAACTGCAATTGGACATGCTAAGCGCTAAGAGGCCTACATTGGGAAAAAGAATATCTTCAAATAAAAACTACACAGATGCATTCTGTGAAACTTATTTCTGATCTGTAAATTCAGTTAACAGAGATAAAACATATTTTTGATTGAGCAGTTATGAAACACTCTTTTTGTAGAAAATGCAAGTGGAGATTCGGAGCGCTAAGGGGGTAATAGTGGAAAAAGGAATGTCTTCAAATATAAACTACACAGAATCATTCGGTGAAACTTCTTTCTGATCTGTGCATTCAGCTAACAGAGTTAAACCATACTTTTGATTGAGCAGATCTGAACACTCTTTCTGTAGTAAATGCAACTGGACATTTGGAGCGCTAAGAGCGTAGTAGGGGAAAAAGTAATATATTCAAATATAAACTACACAGAAGCATTCTGTGAAACTTCTTTCTGATCTGAAAATTCAGCTAACAGAGTTAAACCATACTTTTGATTGAGCAGTTTTGAAACACTCTGTCTGTAGAAAATGCAACTGGACATTCGTAGCGCTAAGTGGGTAATAGTGGAAAAAAGAATATGTTCAAATATAAACTACACTGAAGCATTGTATGAAACTTCTTTCTGTTCTGTGCATTCAACTATCAGAGTTGAACGTTACTTTTGATTGAGCCTTTCTGAAACACTCTTTCTGTAGAAACTGCAATTGGACATTCTGAGCGCTAAGAGGCCTATATTGGGAAAAATAATATCTTCAAATAAAAACTACACAGAAGCATTGTGTGAAACTTATTTCTGATATGTTCATTAAGCTAACAGAGTTAAACCATACTTTTGATTGCGCAGTTCTGAACACACTTTCTGTAGAAAATGCAAGTGGACATTCGGAGCGCTAAGAGGGTAATAGTGGAAAAAGGAATATATTCAAATATAAACTACACAGTAGCATTCTGTGAAAATTCTTTCTGTTCTGTGCATTCAAGTAACAGAGTTGAACCTTACTTTTGATTGAGCCGTTCTGAAACACTCTTTCTGTAGAAACTGCAATTGGACATGCTAAGCGCTAAGAGGCCTACATTGGGAAAAAGAATATCTTCAAATAAAAACTACACAGATGCATTCTGTGAAACTTATTTCTGATCTGTAAATTCAGTTAACAGAGATAAAACATATTTTTGATTGAGCAGTTATGAAACACTCTTTTTGTAGAAAATGCAAGTGGAGATTCGGAGCGCTAAGGGGGTAATAGTGGAAAAAGGAATGTCTTCAAATATAAACTACACAGAATCATTCGGTGAAACTTCTTTCTGATCTGTGCATTCAGCTAACAGAGTTAAACCATACTTTTGATTGAGCAGATCTGAACACTCTTTCTGTAGTAAATGCAACTGGACATTTGGAGCGCTAAGAGCGTAGTAGTGGAAAAAGGAATATATTCAAATATAAACTACACAGAAGCATTCTGTGAAACTTCTTTCTGATCTGAAAATTCAGCTAACAGAGTTAAACCATACTTTTGATTGAGCAGTTTTGAAACACTCTGTCTGTAGAAAATGCAACTGGACATTCGTAGCGCTAAGTGGGTAATAGTGGAAAAAAGAATATGTTCAAATATAAACTACACTGAAGCATTGTATGAAACTTTTTTCTGTTCTGTGCATTCAACTATCAGAGTTGAACCTTACTTTTGATTGAGCCTTTCTGAAACACTCTTTCTGTAGAAACTGCAATTGGACATTCTGAGCGCTAAGAGGCCTATATTGGGAAAAATAATATCTTCAAATAAAAACTACACAGAAGCATTGTGTGAAACTTATTTCTGATATGTTCATTAAGCTAACAGAGTTAAACCATACTTTTGATTGCGCAGTTCTGAACACACTTTCTGTAGAAAATGCAAGTGGACATTCGGAGCGCTAAGAGGGTAATAGTGGAAAAAGGAATATATTCAAATATAAACTACACAGTAGCATTCTGTGAAAATTCTTTCTGTTCTGTGCATTCAAGTAACAGAGTTGAACCTTACTTTTGATTGAGCCGTTCTGAAACACTCTTTCTGTAGAAACTGCAATTGGACATGCTAAGCGCTAAGAGGCCTACATTGGGAAAAAGAATATCTTCAAATAAAAACTACACAGATGCATTCTGTGAAAGTTATTTCTGATCTGTAAATTCAGTTAACAGAGATAAAACATATTTTTGATTGAGCAGTTATGAAACACTTTTTTTGTAGAAAATGCAAGAGGAGATTCGGAGCGCTAAGTGGGTAATAGTGGAAAAAGGAGTGTCTTCAAATATAAACTACACTGAATCATTCGGTGAAACTTATTTCTGATCTGTGCATTCAGCTAACAGAGTTAAACCATACTTTTGATTGAGCAGATCTGAACACTCTTTCTGTAGAAAATGCAACTGGACATTTGGAGTGCTAAGAGCGTAGTAGTGGAAAAAGGAATATATTCAAATATAAACTACACAGAAGCATTCTGTGAAACTTCTTTCTGATCTGAGCATTCAGCTAACAGAGTTAAACCATACTTTTGATTGAGCAGTTTTGAAACACTCTGTCTGTAGAAAATGCAACTGGACATTCGTAGCGCTAAGTGGGTAATAGTGGAAAAAAGAATATGTTCAAATATAAACTACACAGAAGCATTGTATGAAACTACTTTCTGTTCTGTGCATTCAACTAACAGAGTTGAACCTTAATTTTGATTGAGCCGTTCTGAAACACTCTTTCTGTAGAAACTGCAATTGGACATTCTGAGCGCTAAGAGGCCTATATTGGGAAAAAGAATGTCTACAAATAAAAACTACACAGAATAATTGTGTGAAACTTCTTTCTGTTCTGTTTGTTCAACTAAAAGAGTTGAACCTTAGTTTCGATTGAGCCGTTCTGAAACACTCTTTCTGTAGAAAATGCAAGTGGAGATTCGGAGCGCTAAGAGGGTAATAGTGGAAAAAGGAATGTCTCCAAATATAAACTACACAGAATCATTCGGTGAAACTTCTTTCTGATCTGTGCATTCAGCTAACAGAGTTAAACCATACTTTTGATTGAGCAGATCTGAACACTCTTTCTGTAGAAAATGCAACTGGACATTTGGAGCGCTAAGAGAGTAGTAGTGGAAAAAGGAATATATTCAAATATAAACTACACAGAAGCATTCTGTGAAACTTCTTTCTGATCTGAGCATTCAGCTAACAGAGTTAAACCATACTTTTGATTGAGCAGTTTTGAAACACTCTGTCTGTAGAAAATGCAACTGGACATTCGTAGCGCTAAGTGGGTAATAGTGGAAAAAAGAATATGTTCAAATATAAACTACACAGAAGCATTGTATGAAACTTCTTTCTGTTCTGTGCATTCAACTAACAGAGTTGAACCTGACTTTTGATTGAGCCTTTCTGAAACACTCTTTCTGTAGAAACTGCAATTGGACATTCTGAGCGTTAACAGTCCTCTATTGGGAAAAATAATATCTTCAAATAAAAACTACACAGAAGCATTGTGTGAAACTTATTTCTGATATGTTCATTAAGCTAACAGAGTTAAACCATACTTTTGATTGCGCAGTTCTGAACACTCTTTCTGTAGAAAATGCAAGTGGACATTCGGAGCGCTAAGTGGGTAATAGTGGAAAAAAGAATATGTTCAAATATAAACTACACAGAAGCATTGTATGAAACTTCTTTCTGTTTTGTGCATTCAACTAACAGAGTTGAACCTGACTTTTGATTGAGCCTTTCTGAAACACTCTTTCTGTAGAAACTGCAATTGGACATTCTGAGCGCTAAGAGTACTCTATTGGGAAAAATAATATCTTCAAATAAAAACTACACAGAAGCATTGTGTGAAACTTATTTCTGATATGTTCATTAAGCTAACAGAGTTAAACCATACTTTTGATTGCGCAGTTCTGAACACTCTTTCTGTAGAAAATGCAAGTGGACATTCGGAGCGCTAAGAGGGTAATAGTGGAGAAAGGAATATATTCAAATATAAACTACACAGTAGCATTCTGTGAAAATTCTTTCTGTTCTGTGCATTCAACTAACAGAGTTGAACCTTACTTTTGATTGAGCCGTTCTGAAACACTCTTTCTGTAGAAACTGCAATTGGACATGCTAAGCGCTAAGAGGCCTACATTGGGAAAAAGAATATCTTCAAATAAAAACTACACAGATGCATTCTGTGAAACTTATTTCTGATCTGTAAATTCAGTTAACAGAGATAAAACATATTTTTGATTGAGCAGTTATGAAACACTCTTTTTGTAGAAAATGCAAGTGGAGATTCGGAGCGCTAAGGGGGTAATAGTGGAAAAAGGAATGTCTTCAAATATAAACTACACAGAATCATTCGGTGAAACTTCTTTCTGATCTGTGCATTCAGCTAACAGAGTTAAACCATACTTTTGATTGAGCAGATCTGAACACTCTTTCTGTAGTAAATGCAACTGGACATTTGGAGCGCTAAGAGCGTAGTAGGGGAAAAAGGAATATATTCAAATATAAACTACACAGAAGCATTCTGTGAAACTACTTTCTGATCTGAAAATTCAGCTAACAGAGTTAAACCATACTTTTGATTGAGCAGTTTTGAAACACTCTGTCTGTAGAAAATGCAACTGGACATTCGTAGCGCTAAGTGGGTAATAGTGGAAAAAAGAATATGTTCAAATATAAACTACACTGAAGCATTGTATGAAACTACTTTCTGTTCTGTGCATTCAACTATCAGAGTTGAACCTTACTTTTGATTGAGCCTTTCTGAAACACTCTTTCTGTAGAAACTGCAATTGGACATTCTGAGCGCTAAGAGGCCTATATTGGGAAAAATAATATCTTCAAATAAAAACTACACAGAAGCATTGTGTGAAACTTATTTCTGATATGTTCATTAAGCTAACAGAGTTAAACCATACTTTTGATTGCGCAGTTCTGAACACACTTTCTGTAGAAAATGCAAGTGGACATTCGGAGCGCTAAGAGGGTAATAGTGGAAAAAGGAATATATTCAAATATAAACTACACAGTAGCATTCTGTGAAAATTCTTTCTGTTCTGTGCATTCAAGTAACAGAGTTGAACCTTACTTTTGATTGAGCCGTTCTGAAACACTCTTTCTGTAGAAACTGCAATTGGACATGCTAAGCGCTAAGAGGCCTACATTGGGAAAAAGAATATCTTCAAATAAAAACTACACAGATGCATTCTGTGAAACTTATTTCTGATCTGTAAATTCAGTTAACAGAGATAAAACATATTTTTGATTGAGCAGTTATGAAACACTCTTTTTGTAGAAAATGCAAGAGGAGATTCGGAGCGCTAAGTGGGTAATAGTGGAAAAAGGAATGTCTTCAAATATAAACTACACTGAATCATTCGGTGAAACTTATTTCTGATCTGTGCATTCAGCTAACAGAGTTAAACCATACTTTTGATTGAGCAGATCTGAACACTCTTTCTGTAGAAAATGCAACTGGACATTTGGAGTGCTAAGAGCGTAGTAGTGGAAAAAGGAATATATTCAAATATAAACTACACAGAAGCATTCTGTGAAACTTCTTTCTGATCTGAGCATTCAGCTAACAGAGTTAAACCATACTTTTGATTGAGCAGTTTTGAAACACTCTGTCTGTAGAAAATGCAACTGGACATTCGTAGCGCTAAGTGGGTAATAGTGGAAAAAAGAATATGTTCAAATATAAACTACACAGAAGCATTGTATGAAACTACTTTCTGTTCTGTGCATTCAACTAACAGAGTTGAACCTTAATTTTGATTGAGCCGTTCTGAAACACTCTTTCTGTAGAAACTGCAATTGGACATTCTGAGCGCTAAGAGGCCTATATTGGGAAAAAGAATGTCTACAAATAAAAACTACACAGAATAATTGTGTGAAACTTCTTTCTGTTCTGTTTGTTCAACTAAAAGAGTTGAACCTTAGTTTCGATTGAGCCGTTCTGAAACACTCTTTCTGTAGAAAATGCAAGTGGAGATTCGGAGCGCTAAGAGGGTAATAGTGGAAAAAGGAATGTCTCCAAATATAAACTACACAGAATCATTCGGTGAAACTTCTTTCTGATCTGTGCATTCAGCTAACAGAGTTAAACCATACTTTTGATTGAGCAGATCTGAACACTCTTTCTGTAGAAAATGCAACTGGACATTTGGAGCGCTAAGAGAGTAGTAGTGGAAAAAGGAATATATTCAAATATAAACTACACAGAAGCATTCTGTGAAACTTCTTTCTGATCTGAGCATTCAGCTAACAGAGTTAAACCATACTTTTGATTGAGCAGTTTTGAAACACTCTGTCTGTAGAAAATGCAACTGGACATTCGTAGCGCTAAGTGGGTAATAGTGGAAAAAAGAATATGTTCAAATATAAACTACACAGAAGCATTGTATGAAACTTCTTTCTGTTCTGTGCATTCAACTAACAGAGTTGAACCTGACTTTTGATTGAGCCTTTCTGAAACACTCTTTCTGTAGAAACTGCAATTGGACATTCTGAGCGTTAACAGTCCTCTATTGGGAAAAATAATATCTTCAAATAAAAACTACACAGAAGCATTGTGTGAAACTTATTTCTGATATGTTCATTAAGCTAACAGAGTTAAACCATACTTTTGATTGCGCAGTTCTGAACACTCTTTCTGTAGAAAATGCAAGTGGACATTCGGAGCGCTAAGTGGGTAATAGTGGAAAAAAGAATATGTTCAAATATAAACTACACAGAAGCATTGTATGAAACTTCTTTCTGTTTTGTGCATTCAACTAACAGAGTTGAACCTGACTTTTGATTGAGCCTTTCTGAAACACTCTTTCTGTAGAAACTGCAATTGGACATTCTGAGCGCTAAGAGTACTCTATTGGGAAAAATAATATCTTCAAATAAAAACTACACAGAAGCATTGTGTGAAACTTATTTCTGATATGTTCATTAAGCTAACAGAGTTAAACCATACTTTTGATTGCGCAGTTCTGAACACTCTTTCTGTAGAAAATGCAAGTGGACATTCGGAGCGCTAAGAGGGTAATAGTGGAGAAAGGAATATATTCAAATATAAACTACACAGTAGCATTCTGTGAAAATTCTTTCTGTTCTGTGCATTCAACTAACAGAGTTGAACCTTACTTTTGATTGAGCCGTTCTGAAACACTCTTTCTGTAGAAACTGCAATTGGACATGCTAAGCGCTAAGAGGCCTACATTGGGAAAAAGAATATCTTCAAATAAAAACTACACAGATGCATTCTCTGAAACTTATTTCTGATCTGTAAATTCAGTTAACAGAGATAAAACATATTTTTGATTGAGCAGTTATGAAACACTCTTTTTGTAGAAAATGCAAGTGGAGATTCGGAGCGCTAAGGGGGTAATAGTGGAAAAAGGAATGTCTTCAAATATAAACTACACAGAATCATTCGGTGAAACTTCTTTCTGATCTGTGCATTCAGCTAACAGAGTTAAACCATACTTTTGATTGAGCAGATCTGAACACTCTTTCTGTAGTAAATGCAACTGGACATTTGGAGCGCTAAGAGCGTAGTAGTGGAAAAAGGAATATATTCAAATATAAACTACACAGAAGCATTCTGTGAAACTTCTTTCTGATCTGAAAATTCAGCTAACAGAGTTAAACCATACTTTTGATTGAGCAGTTTTGAAACACTCTGTCTGTAGAAAATGCAACTGGACATTCGTAGCGCTAAGTGGGTAATAGTGGAAAAAAGAATAGGTTCAAATATAAACTACACTGAAGCATTGTATGAAACTTCTTTCTGTTCTGTGCATTCAACTATCAGAGTTGAACCTTACTTTTGATTGAGCCTTTCTGAAACACTCTTTCTGTAGAAACTGCAATTGGACATTCTGAGCGCTAAGAGGACTATATTGGGAAAAATAATATCTTCAAATAAAAACTACACAGAAGCATTGTGTGAAACTTATTTCTGATATGTTCATTAAGCTAACAGAGTTAAAACATACTTATGATTGCGCAGTTCTGAACACACTTTCTGTAGAAAATGCAAGTGGACATTCGGAGCGCTAAGAGGGTAATAGTGGAAAAAGGAATATATTCAAATATAAACTACACAGTAGCATTCTGTGAAAATTCTTTCTGTTCTGTGCATTCAAGTAACAGAGTTGAACCTTACTTTTGATTGAGCCGTTCTGAAACACTCTTTCTGTAGAAACTGCAATTGGACATGCTAAGCGCTAAGAGGCCTACATTGGGAAAAAGAATATCTTCAAATAAAAACTACACAGATGCATTCTGTGAAACTTATTTCTGATCTGTAAATTCAGTTAACAGAGATAAAACATATTTTTGATTGAGCAGTTATGAAACACTCTTTTTGTAGAAAATGCAAGTGGAGATTCGGAGCGCTAAGGGGGTAATAGTGGAAAAAGGAATGTCTTCAAATATAAACTACACAGAATCATTCGGTGAAACTTCTTTCTGATCTGTGCATTCAGCTAACAGAGTTAAACCATACTTTTGATTGAGCAGATCTGAACACTCTTTCTGTAGAAAATGCAACTGGACATTTGGAGCGCTAAGAGCGTAGTAGTGGAAAAAGGAATATATTCAAATATAAACTACACAGAAGCATTCTGTGAAACTTCTTTCTGATCTGAGCATTCAGCTAACAGAGTTAAACCATACTTTTGATTGAGCAGTTTTGAAACACTCTGTCTGTAGAAAATGCAACTGGACATTCGTAGCGCTAAGTGGGTAATAGTGGACAAAAGAATATGTTCAAATATAAACTACACAGAAGCATTGTATGAAACTTCTTTCTGTTCTGTGCATTCAACTAACAGAGTTGAACCTTACTTTTGATTGAGCCGTTCTGAAACACTCTTTCTGTAGAAACTGCAATTGGACATTCTGAGCGCTAAGAGGCCTATATTGGGAAAAAGAATGTCTAAAAATTAAAACTACACAGAAGAATTGTGTGAAACTTCTTTCTGTTCTGTTTGTTCAACTAAAAGTGTTGAACGTTAGTTTTGATTGAGCCGTTCTGAAACACTCTTTCTGTAGAAAATGCAAGTGGAGATTCGGAGCGCTAAGAGGGTAATAGTGGAAAAAGGAATGTCTTCAAATATAAACTACACAGAATCATTCGGTGAAACTTCTTTCTGATCTGTGCATTCAGCTAACAGAGTTAAACCATAATTTTGATTGAGCAGATCTGAACACTCTTTCTGTAGAAAATGCAACTGGACATTTGGAGCGCTAAGAGAGTAGTAGTGGAAAAAGGAATATATTCAAATATAAACTACACAGAAGCATTCTGTGAAACTTCTTTCTGATCTGAGCATTCAGCTAACAGAGTTAAACCATACTTTTGATTGAGCAGTTTTGAAACACTCTGTCTGTAGAAAATGCAACTGGACATTCGTAGCGCTAAGTGGGTAATAGTGGAAAAAATAATATGTTCAAATATAAACTACACAGAAGCATTGTATGAAACTTCTTTCTGTTCTGTGCATTCAACTAACAGAGTTGAACCTGACTTTTGATTGAGCCTTTCTGAAACACTCTTTCTGTAGAAACTGCAATTGGACATTCTGAGCGTTAACAGTCCTCTATTGGGAAAAATAATATCTTCAAATAAAAACTACACAGAAGCATTGTGTGAAACTTATTTCTGATATGTTCATTAAGCTAACAGAGTTAAACCATACTTTTGATTGCGCAGTTCTGAACACTCTTTCTGTAGAAAATGCAAGTGGACATTCGGAGCGCTAAGTGGGTAATAGTGGAAAAAAGAATATGTTCAAATATAAACTACACAGAAGCATTGTATGAAACTTCTTTCTGTTCTGTGCATTCAACTAACAGAGTTGAACCTGACTTTTGATTGAGCCTTTCTGAAACACTCTTTCTGTAGAAACTGCAATTGGACATTCTGAGCGCTAAGAGTACTCTATTGGGAAAAATAATATCTTCAAATAAAAACTACACAGAAGCATTGTGTGAAACTTATTTCTGATATGTTCATTAAGCTAACAGAGTTAAACCATACTTTTGATTGCGCAGTTCTGAACACTCTTTCTGTAGAAAATGCAAGTGGACATTCGGAGCGCTAAGAGGGTAATAGTGGAGAAAGGAATATATTCAAATATAAACTACACAGTAGCATTCTGTGAAAATTCTTTCTGTTCTGTGCATTCAAGTAACAGAGTTGAACCTTACTTTTGATTGAGCCGTTCTGAAACACTCTTTCTGTAGAAACTGCAATTGGACATGCTAAGCGCTAAGAGGCCTACATTGGGAAAAAGAATATCTTCAAATAAAAACTACACAGATGCATTCTGTGAAACTTATTTCTGATCTGTAAATTCAGTTAACAGAGATAAAACATATTTTTGATTGAGCAGTTATGAAACACTCTTTTTGTAGAAAATGCAAGTGGAGATTCGGAGCGCTAAGGGGGTAATAGTGGAAAAAGGAATGTCTTCAAATATAAACTACACAGAATCATTCGGTGAAACTTCTTTCTGATCTGTGCATTCAGCTAACAGAGTTAAACCATACTTTTGATTGAGCAGATCTGAACACTCTTTCTGTAGTAAATGCAACTGGACATTTGGAGCGCTAAGAGCGTAGTAGTGGAAAAAGGAATATATTCAAATATAAACTACACAGAAGCATTCTGTGAAACTTCTTTCTGATCTGAAAATTCAGCTAACAGAGTTAAACCATACTTTTGATTGAGCAGTTTTGAAACACTCTGTCTGTAGAAAATGCAACTGGACATTCGTAGCGCTAAGTGGGTAATAGTGGAAAAAAGAATATGTTCAAATATAAACTACACTGAAGCATTGTATGAAACTTCTTTCTGTTCTGTGCATTCAACTATCAGAGTTGAACCTTACTTTTGATTGAGCCTTTCTGAAACACTCTTTCTGTAGAAACTGCAATTGGACATTCTGAGCGCTAAGAGGCCTATATTGGGAAAAATAATATCTTCAAATAAAAACTACACAGAAGCATTGTGTGAAACTTATTTCTGATATGTTCATTAAGCTGACAGAGTTAAACCATACTTTTGATTGCGCAGTTCTGAACACACTTTCTGTAGAAAATGCAAGTGGATATTCGGAGCGCTAAGAGGGTAATAGTGGAAAAAGGAATATATTCAAATATAAACTACACAGTAGCATTCTGTGAAAATTCTTTCTGTTCTGTGCATTCAAGTAACAGAGTTGAACCTTACTTTTGATTGAGCCGTTCTGAAACACTCTTTCTGTAGAAACTGCAATTGGACATGCTAAGCGCTAAGAGGCCTACATTGGGAAAAAGAATATCTTCAAATAAAAACTACACAGATGCATTCTGTGAAAGTTATTTCTGATCTGTAAATTCAGTTAACAGAGATAAAACATATTTTTGATTGAGCAGTTATGAAACACTCTTTTTGTAGAAAATGCAAGAGGAGATTCGGAGCGCTAAGTGGGTAATAGTGGAAAAAGGAATGTCTTCAAATATAAACTACACAGAATCATTCGGTGAAACTTATTTCTGATCTGTGCATTCAGCTAACAGAGTTAAACCATACTTTTGATTGAGCAGATCTGAACACTCTTTCTGTAGAAAATGCAACTGGACATTTGGAGTGCTAAGAGCGTAGTAGTGGAAAAAGGAATATATTCAAATATAAACTACACAGAAGCATTCTGTGAAACTTCTTTCTGATCTGAGCATTCAGCTAACAGAGTTAAACCATACTTTTGATTGAGCAGTTTTGAAACACTCTGTCTGTAGAAAATGCAACTGGACATTCGTAGCGCTAAGTGGGTAATAGTGGAAAAAAGAATATGTTCAAATATAAACTACACAGAAGCATTGAATGAAACTACTTTCTGTTCTGTGCATTCAACTAACAGAGTTGAACCTTAATTTTGATTGAGCCGTTCTGAAACACTCTTTCTGTAGAAACTGCAATTGGACATTCTGAGCGCTAAGAGGCCTATATTGGGAAAAAGAATGTCTACAAATAAAAACTACACAGAATAATTGTGTGAAACTTCTTTCTGTTCTGTTTGTTCAACTAAAAGAGTTGAACCTTAGTTTCGATTGAGCCGTTCTGAAACACTCTTTCTGTAGAAAATGCAAGTGGAGATTCGGAGCGCTAAGAGGGTAATAGTGGAAAAAGGAATGTCTCCAAATATAAACTACACAGAATCATTCTGTGAAACTTCTTTCTGATCTGTGCATTCAGCTAACAGAGTTAAACCATACTTTTGATTGAGCAGATCTGAACACTCTTTCTGTAGAAAATGCAACTGGACATTTGGAGCGCTAAGAGAGTAGTAGTGGAAAAAGGAATATATTCAAATATAAACTACACAGAAGCATTCTGTGAAACTTCTTTCTGATCTGAGCATTCAGCTAACAGAGTTAAACCATACTTTTGATTGAGCAGTTTTGAAACACTCTGTCTGTAGAAAATGCAACTGGACATTCGTAGCGCTAAGTGGGTAATAGTGGAAAAAAGAATATGTTCAAATATAAACTACACAGAAGCATTGTATGAAACTTCTTTCTGTTCTGTGCATTCAACTAACAGAGTTGAAATTACTTTTGATTGAGCCTTTCTGAAACACTCTTTCTGTAGAAACTGCAATTGGACATTCTGAGCGCTAAGAGGCCTATATTGGGAAAAATAATATCTTCAAATAAAAACTACACAGAAGCATTGTGTGAAACTTATTTCTGATATGTTCATTAAGCTAACAGAGTTAAACCATACTTTTGATTGCGCAGTTCTGAACACTCTTTCTGTAGAAAATGCAAGTGGACATTCGGAGCGCTAAGAGGGTAATAGTGGAAAAAGGAATATATTCAAATATAAACTACACAGTAGCATTCTGTGAAAATTCTTTCTGTTCTGTGCATTCAACTAACAGAGTTGAACCTTACTTTTGATTGAGCCGTTCTGAAACACTCTTTCTGTAGAAACTGCAATTGGACATGCTATGCGCTAAGAAGCCTACTTTGGGAAAAAGAATATCTTCAAATAAAAACTACACAGATGCATTCTGTGAAACTTATTTCTGATCTGTAAATTCAGTTAACAGAGATAAAACATATTTTTGATTGAGCAGTTATGAAACACTCTTTTTGTAGAAAATGCAAGTGGAGATTCGGAGCGCTAAGAGGGTAAGTGTGGAAAAAGGAATGTCTTCAAATATAAACTACACAGAATCATTCGGTGAAACTTCTTTCTGATCTGTGCATTCAGCTAACAGAGTTAAACCATACTTTTGATTGAGCAGATCTGAATAATCTTTCTGTAGAAAATGCAACTGGACATTTGGAGCGCTAAGAGCGTAGTAGTGGAAAAAGGAATATATTCAAATATAAACTACACAGAAGCATTCTGTGAAACTTCTTTCTGATCTGAGCATTCAGCTAACAGAGTTAAACCATACTTTTGATTGAGCAGTTTTGAAACACTCTGTCTGTAGAAAATGCAACTGGACATTCGTAGCGCTAAGTGGGTAATAGTGGAAAAAAGAATATGTTCAAATATAAACTACACAGAAGCATTGTATGAAACGTCTTTCTGTTCTGTGCATTCAACTAACAGAGTTGAACCTTACTTTTGATTGAGCCGTTCTGAAACACTCTTTCTGTAGAAACTGCAATTGGACATTCTGAGCGCTAAGAGGCCTCTATTGGGAAAAATAATATCTTCAAATAAAAACTACACAGAAGCATTGTGTGAAACTTATTTCTGATATGTTCATTAAGCTAACAGAGTTATACCATACTTTTTATTGCGCAGTTCTGAACACTCTTTCTGTAGAAAATGCAAGTGGACATTCGGAGCGCTAAGAGGGTAATAGTGGAAAAAGAATATATTCAAATATAAACTACACAGTAGCATTCTGTGAAAATTCTTTCTGTTCTGTGCATTCAACTAACAGAGTTGAACCTTACTTTTGATTGAGCCGTTCTGAAACTCTCTTTCTGTAGAAACTGCAATTGGACATGCTAAGCGCTAAGAGGCCTACATTGGGAAAAAGAATATCTTCAAATAAAAACTACACAGATGCATTCTGTGTAACTTATTTCTGATCTGTAAATTCCGTTAGCAGAGATAAATCATATTTTTGATTGAGCAGTTATGAAACACTCTTTTTGTAGAAAATGCAAGTGGAGATTTGGAGCGCTAAGAGGATAATAGTGGAAAAAGGAATGTCTTCAAATATAAACTACAAAGAATCATTCGGTGAAACTTCTTTCTGATCTGTGCATTCAGCTAACAGATTTAAACCATACTTTTGATTGAGCAGATCTGAACACTCTTTCTGTAGAAAATGCAACTGGACATTTGGAGCGCTAAGAGCGTAGTAGTGGAAAAAGGAATATATTCAAATATAAACTACACAGAAGGATTCTGTGAAACTTCTTTCTGATCTGAGCATTCAGCTAACAGAGTTAAACCATACTTTTGATTGAGCAGTTTTGAAACACTCTGTCTGTAGAAAATGCAACTGGACATTCGTAGCGCTAAGTGGGTAATAGTGGAAAAAAGAATATGTTCAAATATAAACTACACAGAAGCATTGTATGAAACTTCTTTCTGTTCTGTGCATTCAACTAACAGAGTTGAACCTGACTTTTGATTGAGCCTTTCTGAAACACTCTCTCTGTAGAAACTGCAATTGGACATTCTGAGCGCTAAGAGTCCTCTATTGGGAAAAATAATATCTTCAAATAAAAACTACACAGAAGCATTGTGTGAAACTTATTTCTGATATGTTCATTAAGCTAACATAGTTAAACCATACTTTTGATTGCGCAGTTCTGAACACTCTTTCTGTAGAAAATTTTCTGTAGAAAATTCTTTCTGTTCTGTGCATTCAACTAACAGAGTTGAACCTTACTTTTGATTGAGCCGTTCTGAAACACTCTTTCTGTAGAAACTGCAATTGGACATGCTAAGCGCTAAGAGGCCTACATTGGGAAAAAGAATATCTTCAAATAAAAACTACAGAGATGCATTCTGTGAAACTTATTTCTGATCTGTAAATTCAGTTAACAGAGATAAAACATATTTTTGATTGAGCAGTTATGAAACACTCTTTTTGTAGAAAATGCAAGTGGAGATTCGGAGCGCTAAGGGGGTAATAGTGGAAAAAGGAATGTCTTCAAATATAAACTACACAGAATCATTCGGTGAAACTTCTTTCTGATCTGTGCATTCAGCTAACAGAGTTAAACCATACTTTTGATTGAGCAGATCTGAACACTCTTTCTGTAGTAAATGCAACTGGACATTTGGAGCGCTAAGAGCGTAGTAGTGGAAAAAGGAATATATTCAAATATAAACTACACAGAAGCATTCTGTGAAACTTCTTTCTGATCTGAAAACTCAGCTAACAGAGTTAAACCATACTTTTGATTGAGCAGTTTTGAAACACTCTGTCTGTAGAAAATGCAACTGGACATTCGTAGCGCTATGTGGGTAATAGTGGAAAAAAGAATATGTTCAAATATAAACTACACTGAAGCATTGTATGAAACTTCTTTCTGTTCTGTGCATTCAACTATCAGAGTTGAACCTTACTTTTGATTGAGCCTTTCTGAAACACTCTTTCTGTGGAAACTGCAATTGGACATTCTGAGCGCTAAGAGGCCTATATTGGGAAAAATAATATCTTCAAATAAAAACTACACAGAAGCATTGTGTGAAACTTATTTCTGATATGTTCATTAAGCTAACAGAGTTAAACCATACTTTTGATTGCGCAGTTCTGAACACACTTTCTGTAGAAAATGCAAGTGGACATTCGGAGCGCTAAGAGGGTAATAGTGGAAAAAGGAATATATTCAAATATAAACTACACAGTAGCATTCTGTGAAAATTCTTTCTGTTCTGTGCATTCAACTAACAGAGTTGAACCTTACTTTTGATTGAGCCGTTCTGAAACACTCTTTCTGTAGAAACTGCAATTGGACATTCTGAGCGCTAAGAGGCCTCTATTGGGAAAAATAATATCTTCAAATAAAAACTACACAGAAGCATTGTGTGAAACTTATTTCTGATATGTTCATTAAGCTAACAGAGTTATACCATACTTTTTATTGCGCAGTTCTGAACACTCTTTCTGTAGAAAATGCAAGTGGACATTCGGAGCGCTAAGAGGGTAATAGTGGAAAAAGAATATATTCAAATATAAACTACACAGTAGCATTCTGTGAAAATTCTTTCTGTTCTGTGCATTCAACTAACAGAGTTGAACCTTACTTTTGATTGAGCCGTTCTGAAACTCTCTTTCTGTAGAAACTGCAATTGGACATGCTAAGCGCTAAGAGGCCTACATTGGGAAAAAGAATATCTTCAAATAAAAACTACACAGATGCATTCTGTGTAACTTATTTCTGATCTGTAAATTCCGTTAGCAGAGATAAAACATATTTTTGATTGAGCAGTTATGAAACACTCTTTTTGTAGAAAATGCAAGTGGAGATTTGGAGCGCTAAGAGGGTAATAGTGGAAAAAGGAATGTCTTCAAATATAAACTACAAAGAATCATTCGGTGAAACTTCTTTCTGATCTGTGCATTCAGCTAACAGATTTAAACCATACTTTTGATTGAGCAGATCTGAACACTCTTTCTGTAGAAAATGCAACTGGACATTTGGAGCGCTAAGAGCGTAGTAGTGGAAAAAGGAATATATTCAAATATAAACTACACAGAAGGATTCTGTGAAACTTCTTTCTGATCTGAGCATTCAGCTAACAGAGTTAAACCATACTTTTGATTGAGCAGTTTTGAAACACTCTGTCTGTAGAAAATGCAACTGGACATTCGTAGCGCTAAGTGGGTAATAGTGGAAAAAAGAATATGTTCAAATATAAACTACACAGAAGCATTGTATGAAACTTCTTTCTGTTCTGTGCATTCAACTAACAGAGTTGAACCTGACTTTTGATTGAGCCTTTCTGAAACACTCTCTCTGTAGAAACTGCAATTGGACATTCTGAGCGCTAAGAGTCCTCTATTGGGAAAAATAATATCTTCAAATAAAAACTACACAGAAGCATTGTGTGAAACTTATTTCTGATATGTTCATTAAGCTAACATAGTTAAACCATACTTTTGATTGCGCAGTTCTGAACACTCTTTCTGTAGAAAATTTTCTGTAGAAAATTCTTTCTGTTCTGTGCATTCAACTAACAGAGTTGAACCTTACTTTTGATTGAGCCGTTCTGAAACACTCTTTCTGTAGAAACTGCAATTGGACATTCTGAGCGCTAAGAGGCCTATATTGGGAAAAATAATATCTTCAAATAAAAACTACACAGAAGCATTGTGTGAAACTTATTACTGATATGTTCATTAAGCTAACAGAGTTAAACCATACTTTTGATTGAGCAGATCTGAACACTCTTTCTGTAGTAAATGCAACTGGACATTTGGAGCGCTAAGAGCGTAGTAGTGGAAAAAGGAATATATTCAAATATAAACTACACAGAAGCATTCTGTGAAACTTCTTTCTGATCTGAAAACTCAGCTAACAGAGTTAAACCATACTTTTGATTGAGCAGTTTTGAAACACTCTGTCTGTAGAAAATGCAACTGGACATTCGTAGCGCTATGTGGGTAATAGTGGAAAAAAGAATATGTTCAAATATAAACTACACTGAAGCATTGTATGAAACTTCTTTCTGTTCTGTGCATTCAACTATCAGAGTTGAACCTTACTTTTGATTGAGCCTTTCTGAAACACTCTTTCTGTGGAAACTGCAATTGGACATTCTGAGCGCTAAGAGGCCTATATTGGGAAAAATAATATCTTCAAATAAAAACTACACAGAAGCATTGTGTGAAACTTATTTCTGATATGTTCATTAAGCTAACAGAGTTAAACCATACTTTTGATTGCGCAGTTCTGAACACACTTTCTGTAGAAAATGCAAGTGGACATTCGGAGCGCTAAGAGGGTAATAGTGGAAAAAGGAATATATTCAAATATAAACTACACAGTAGCATTCTGTGAAAATTCTTTCTGTTCTGTGCATTCAAGTAACAGAGTTGAACCTTACTTTTGATTGAGCCGTTCTGAAACACTCTTTCTGTAGAAACTGCAATTGGACATGCTAAGCGCTAAGAGGCCTACATTGGGAAAAAGAATATCTTCAAATAAAAACTACACAGATGCATTCTGTGAAAGTTATTTCTGATCTGTAAATTCAGTTAACAGAGATAAAACATATTTTTGATTGAGCAGTTATGAAACACTCTTTTTGTAGAAAATGCAAGAGGAGATTCGGAGCGCTAAGTGGGTAATAGTGGAAAAAGGAATGTCTTCAAATATAAACTACACAGAATCATTCGGTGAAACTTATTTCTGATCTGTGCATTCAGCTAACAGAGTTAAACCATACTTTTGATTGAGCAGATCTGAACACTCTTTCTGTAGAAAATGCAACTGGACATTTGGAGTGCTAAGAGCGTAGTAGTGGAAAAAGGAATATATTCAAATATAAACTACACAGAAGCATTCTGTGAAACTTCTTTCTGATCTGAGCATTCAGCTAACAGAGTTAAACCATACTTTTGATTGAGCAGTTTTGAAACACTCTGTCTGTAGAAAATGCAACTGGACATTCGTAGCGCTAAGTGGGTAATAGTGGAAAAAAGAATATGTTCAAATATAAACTACACAGAAGCATTGTATGAAACTACTTTCTGTTCTGTGCATTCAACTAACAGAGTTGAACCTTAATTTTGATTGAGCCGTTCTGAAACACTCTTTCTGTAGAAACTGCAATTGGACATTCTGAGCGCTAAGAGGCCTATATTGGGAAAAAGAATGTCTACAAATAAAAACTACACAGAATAATTGTGTGAAACTTCTTTCTGTTCTGTTTGTTCAACTAAAAGAGTTGAACCTTAGTTTCGATTGAGCCGTTCTGAAACACTCTTTCTGTAGAAAATGCAAGTGGAGATTCGGAGCGCTAAGAGGGTAATAGTGGAAAAAGGAATGTCTCCAAATATAAACTACACAGAATCATTCTGTGAAACTTCTTTCTGATCTGTGCATTCAGCTAACAGAGTTAAACCATACTTTTGATTGAGCAGATCTGAACACTCTTTCTGTAGAAAATGCAACTGGACATTTGGAGCGCTAAGAGAGTAGTAGTGGAAAAAGGAATATATTCAAATATAAACTACACAGAAGCATTCTGTGAAACTTCTTTCTGATCTGAGCATTCAGCTAACAGAGTTAAACCATACTTTTGATTGAGCAGTTTTGAAACACTCTGTCTGTAGAAAATGCAACTGGACATTCGTAGCGCTATGTGGGTAATAGTGGAAAAAAGAATATGTTCAAATATAAACTACACAGAAGCATTGTATGAAACTTCTTTCTGTTCTGTGCATTCAACTAACAGAGTTGAAATTACTTTTGATTGAGCCTTTCTGAAACACTCTTTCTGTAGAAACTGCAATTGGACATTCTGAGCGCTAAGAGGCCTATATTGGGAAAAATAATATCTTCAAATAAAAACTACACAGAAGCATTGTGTGAAACTTATTTCTGATATGTTCATTAAGCTAACAGAGTTAAACCATACTTTTGATTGCGCAGTTCTGAACACTCTTTCTGTAGAAAATGCAAGTGGACATTCGGAGCGCTAAGAGGGTAATAGTGGAAAAAGGAATATATTCAAATATAAACTACACAGTAGCATTCTGTGAAAATTCTTTCTGTTCTGTGCATTCAACTAACAGAGTTGAACCTTACTTTTGATTGAGCCGTTCTGAAACACTCTTTCTGTAGAAACTGCAATTGGACATGCTATGCGCTAAGAAGCCTACTTTGGGAAAAAGAATATCTTCAAATAAAAACTACACAGATGCATTCTGTGAAACTTATTTCTGATCTGTAAATTCAGTTAACAGAGATAAAACATATTTTTGATTGAGCAGTTATGAAACACTCTTTTTGTAGAAAATGCAAGTGGAGATTCGGAGCGCTAAGAGGGTAAGTGTGGAAAAAGGAATGTCTTCAAATATAAACTACACAGAATCATTCGGTGAAACTTCTTTCTGATCTGTGCATTCAGCTAACAGAGTTAAACCATACTTTTGATTGAGCAGATCTGAATAATCTTTCTGTAGAAAATGCAACTGGACATTTGGAGCGCTAAGAGCGTAGTAGTGGAAAAAGGAATATATTCAAATATAAACTACACAGAAGCATTCTGTGAAACTTCTTTCTGATCTGAGCATTCAGCTAACAGAGTTAAACCATACTTTTGATTGAGCAGTTTTGAAACACTCTGTCTGTAGAAAATGCAACTGGACATTCGTAGCGCTAAGTGGGTAATAGTGGAAAAAAGAATATGTTCAAATATAAACTACACAGAAGCATTGTATGAAACGTCTTTCTGTTCTGTGCATTCAACTAACAGAGTTGAACCTTACTTTTGATTGAGCCGTTCTGAAACACTCTTTCTGTAGAAACTGCAATTGGACATTCTGAGCGCTAAGAGGCCTCTATTGGGAAAAATAATATCTTCAAATAAAAACTACACAGAAGCATTGTGTGAAACTTATTTCTGATATGTTCATTAAGCTAACAGAGTTATACCATACTTTTTATTGCGCAGTTCTGAACACTCTTTCTGTAGAAAATGCAAGTGGACATTCGGAGCGCTAAGAGGGTAATAGTGGAAAAAGAATATATTCAAATATAAACTACACAGTAGCATTCTGTGAAAAATCTTTCTGTTCTGTGCATTCAACTAACAGAGTTGAACCTTACTTTTGATTGAGCCGTTCTGAAACTCTCTTTCTGTAGAAACTGCAATTGGACATGCTAAGCGCTAAGAGGCCTACATTGGGAAAAAGAATATCTTCAAATAAAAACTACACAGATGCATTCTGTGTAACTTATTTCTGATCTATAAATTCCGTTAGCAGAGATAAAACATATTTTTGATTGAGCAGTTATGAAACACTCTTTTTGTAGAAAATGCAAGTGGAGATTTGGAGCGCTAAGAGGGTAATAGTGGAAAAAGGAATGTCTTCAAATATAAACTACAAAGAATCATTCGGTGAAACTTCTTTCTGATCTGTGCATTCAGCTAACAGATTTAAACCATACTTTTGATTGAGCAGATCTGAACACTCTTTCTGTAGAAAATGCAACTGGACATTTGGAGCGCTAAGAGCGTAGTAGTGGAAAAAGGAATATATTCAAATATAAACTACACAGAAGGATTCTGTGAAACTTCTTTCTGATCTGAGCATTCAGCTAACAGAGTTAAACCATACTTTTGATTGAGCAGTTTTGAAACACTCTGTCTGTAGAAAATGCAACTGGACATTCGTAGCGCTAAGTGGGTAATAGTGGAAA
The DNA here is from genome assembly GCF_028878055.3 of Symphalangus syndactylus. Taxonomy (NCBI): domain Eukaryota; kingdom Metazoa; phylum Chordata; class Mammalia; order Primates; family Hylobatidae; genus Symphalangus; species Symphalangus syndactylus. Next base: position 159,546,055 of record NC_072427.2, read on the forward strand.
AAAGAATATGTTCAAATATAAACTACACAGAAGCATTGTATGAAACTTCTTTCTGTTCTGTGCATTCAACTAACAGAGTTGAACCTGACTTTTGATTGAGCCTTTCTGAAACACTCTCTCTGTAGAAACTGCAATTGGACATTCTGAGCGCTAAGAGTCCTCTATTGGGAAAAATAATATCTTCAAATAAAAACTACACAGAAGCATTGTGTGAAACTTATTTCTGATATGTTCATTAAGCTAACATAGTTAAACCATACTTTTGATTGCGCAGTTCTGAACACTCTTTCTGTAGAAAATTTTCTGTAGAAAATTCTTTCTGTTCTGTGCATTCAACTAACAGAGTTGAACCTTACTTTTGATTGAGCCGTTCTGAAACACTCTTTCTGTAGAAACTGCAATTGGACATGCTAAGCGCTAAGAGGCCTACATTGGGAAAAAGAATATCTTCAAATAAAAACTACAGAGATGCATTCTGTGAAACTTATTTCTGATCTGTAAATTCAGTTAACAGAGATAAAACATATTTTTGATTGAGCAGTTATGAAACACTCTTTTTGTAGAAAATGCAAGTGGAGATTCGGAGCGCTAAGGGGGTAATAGTGGAAAAAGGAATGTCTTCAAATATAAACTACACAGAATCATTCGGTGAAACTTCTTTCTGATCTGTGCATTCAGCTAACAGAGTTAAACCATACTTTTGATTGAGCAGATCTGAACACTCTTTCTGTAGTAAATGCAACTGGACATTTGGAGCGCTAAGAGCGTAGTAGTGGAAAAAGGAATATATTCAAATATAAACTACACAGAAGCATTCTGTGAAACTTCTTTCTGATCTGAAAATTCAGCTAACAGAGTTAAACCATACTTTTGATTGAGCAGTTTTGAAACACTCTGTCTGTAGAAAATGCAACTGGACATTCGTAGCGCTATGTGGGTAATAGTGGAAAAAAGAATATGTTCAAATATAAACTACACTGAAGCATTGTATGAAACTTCTTTCTGTTCTGTGCATTCAACTATCAGAGTTGAACCTTACTTTTGATTGAGCCTTTCTGAAACACTCTTTCTGTGGAAACTGCAATTGGACATTCTGAGCGCTAAGAGGCCTATATTGGGAAAAATAATATCTTCAAATAAAAACTACACAGAAGCATTGTGTGAAACTTATTTCTGATATGTTCATTAAGCTAACAGAGTTAAACCATACTTTTGATTGCGCAGTTCTGAACACACTTTCTGTAGAAAATGCAAGTGGACATTCGGAGCGCTAAGAGGGTAATAGTGGAAAAAGGAATATATTCAAATATAAACTACACAGTAGCATTCTGTGAAAATTCTTTCTGTTCTGTGCATTCAAGTAACAGAGTTGAACCTTACTTTTGATTGAGCCGTTCTGAAACACTCTTTCTGTAGAAACTGCAATTGGACATGCTAAGCGCTAAGAGGCCTACATTGGGAAAAAGAATATCTTCAAATAAAAACTACACAGATGCATTCTGTGAAAGTTATTTCTGATCTGTAAATTCAGTTAACAGAGATAAAACATATTTTTGATTGAGCAGTTATGAAACACTCTTTTTGTAGAAAATGCAAGAGGAGATTCGGAGCGCTAAGTGGGTAATAGTGGAAAAAGGAATGTCTTCAAATATAAACTACACAGAATCATTCGGTGAAACTTATTTCTGATCTGTGCATTCAGCTAACAGAGTTAAACCATACTTTTGATTGAGCAGATCTGAACACTCTTTCTGTAGAAAATGCAACTGGACATTTGGAGTGCTAAGAGCGTAGTAGTGGAAAAAGGAATATATTCAAATATAAACTACACAGAAGCATTCTGTGAAACTTCTTTCTGATCTGAGCATTCAGCTAACAGAGTTAAACCATACTTTTGATTGAGCAGTTTTGAAACACTCTGTCTGTAGAAAATGCAACTGGACATTCGTAGCGCTAAGTGGGTAATAGTGGAAAAAAGAATATGTTCAAATATAAACTACACAGAAGCATTGTATGAAACTACTTTCTGTTCTGTGCATTCAACTAACAGAGTTGAACCTTAATTTTGATTGAGCCGTTCTGAAACACTCTTTCTGTAGAAACTGCAATTGGACATTCTGAGCGCTAAGAGGCCTATATTGGGAAAAAGAATGTCTACAAATAAAAACTACACAGAATAATTGTGTGAAACTTCTTTCTGTTCTGTTTGTTCAACTAAAAGAGTTGAACCTTAGTTTCGATTGAGCCGTTCTGAAACACTCTTTCTGTAGAAAATGCAAGTGGAGATTCGGAGCGCTAAGAGGGTAATAGTGGAAAAAGGAATGTCTCCAAATATAAACTACACAGAATCATTCTGTGAAACTTCTTTCTGATCTGTGCATTCAGCTAACAGAGTTAAACCATACTTTTGATTGAGCAGATCTGAACACTCTTTCTGTAGAAAATGCAACTGGACATTTGGAGCGCTAAGAGAGTAGTAGTGGAAAAAGGAATATATTCAAATATAAACTACACAGAAGCATTCTGTGAAACTTCTTTCTGATCTGAGCATTCAGCTAACAGAGTTAAACCATACTTTTGATTGAGCAGTTTTGAAACACTCTGTCTGTAGAAAATGCAACTGGACATTCGTAGCGCTAAGTGGGTAATAGTGGAAAAAAGAATATGTTCAAATATAAACTACACAGAAGCATTGTATGAAACTTCTTTCTGTTCTGTGCATTCAACTAACAGAGTTGAAATTACTTTTGATTGAGCCTTTCTGAAACACTCTTTCTGTAGAAACTGCAATTGGACATTCTGAGCGCTAAGAGGCCTATATTGGGAAAAATAATATCTTCAAATAAAAACTACACAGAAGCATTGTGTGAAACTTATTTCTGATATGTTCATTAAGCTAACAGAGTTAAACCATACTTTTGATTGCGCAGTTCTGAACACTCTTTCTGTAGAAAATGCAAGTGGACATTCGGAGCGCTAAGAGGGTAATAGTGGAAAAAGGAATATATTCAAATATAAACTACACAGTAGCATTCTGTGAAAATTCTTTCTGTTCTGTGCATTCAACTAACAGAGTTGAACCTTACTTTTGATTGAGCCGTTCTGAAACACTCTTTCTGTAGAAACTGCAATTGGACATGCTATGCGCTAAGAAGCCTACTTTGGGAAAAAGAATATCTTCAAATAAAAACTACACAGATGCATTCTGTGAAACTTATTTCTGATCTGTAAATTCAGTTAACAGAGATAAAACATATTTTTGATTGAGCAGTTATGAAACACTCTTTTTGTAGAAAATGCAAGTGGAGATTCGGAGCGCTAAGAGGGTAAGTGTGGAAAAAGGAATGTCTTCAAATATAAACTACACAGAATCATTCGGTGAAACTTCTTTCTGATCTGTGCATTCAGCTAACAGAGTTAAACCATACTTTTGATTGAGCAGATCTGAATAATCTTTCTGTAGAAAATGCAACTGGACATTTGGAGCGCTAAGAGCGTAGTAGTGGAAAAAGGAATATATTCAAATATAAACTACACAGAAGCATTCTGTGAAACTTCTTTCTGATCTGAGCATTCAGCTAACAGAGTTAAACCATACTTTTGATTGAGCAGTTTTGAAACACTCTGTCTGTAGAAAATGCAACTGGACATTCGTAGCGCTAAGTGGGTAATAGTGGAAAAAAGAATATGTTCAAATATAAACTACACAGAAGCATTGTATGAAACGACTTTCTGTTCTGTGCATTCAACTAACAGAGTTGAACCTTACTTTTGATTGAGCCGTTCTGAAACACTCTTTCTGTAGAAACTGCAATTGGACATTCTGAGCGCTAAGAGGCCTCTATTGGGAAAAATAATATCTTCAAATAAAAACTACACAGAAGCATTGTGTGAAACTTATTTCTGATATGTTCATTAAGCTAACAGAGTTATACCATACTTTTTATTGCTCAGTTCTGAACACTCTTTCTGTAGAAAATGCAAGTGGACATTCGGAGCGCTAAGAGGGTAATAGTGGAAAAAGAATATATTCAAATATAAACTACACAGTAGAATTCTGTGAAAATTCTTTCTGTTCTGTGCATTCAACTAACAGAGTTGAACCTTACTTTTGATTGAGCCGTTCTGAAACTCTCTTTCTGTAGAAACTGCAATTGGACATGCTAAGCGCTAAGAGACCTACATTGGGAAAAAGAATATCTTCAAATAAAAACTACACAGATGCATTCTGTGTAACTTATTTCTGATCTGTAAATTCCGTTAGCAGAGATAAAACATATTTTTGATTGAACAGTTATGAAACACTCTTTTTGTAGAAAATGCAAGTGGAGATTTGGAGCGCTAAGAGGGTAATAGTGGAAAAAGGAATGTCTTCAAATATAAACTACAAAGAATCATTCGGTGAAACTTCTTTCTGATCTGTGCATTCAGCTAACAGATTTAAACCATACTTTTGATTGAGCAGATCTGAACACTCTTTCTGTAGAAAATGCAACTGGACATTTGGAGCGCTAAGAGCGTAGTAGTGGAAAAAGGAATATATTCAAATATAAACTACACAGAAGGATTCTGTGAAACTTCTTTCTGATCTGAGCATTCAGCTAACAGAGTTAAACCATACTTTTGATTGAGCAGTTTTGAAACACTCTGTCTGTAGAAAATGCAACTGGACATTCGTAGCGCTAAGTGGGTAATAGTGGAAAAAAGAATATGTTCAAATATAAACTACACAGAAGCATTGTATGAAACTACTTTCTGTTCTGTGCATTCAACTAACAGAGTTGAACCTGACTTTTGATTGAGCCTTTCTGAAACACTCTCTCTGTAGAAACTGCAATTGGACATTCTGAGCGCTAAGAGTCCTCTATTGGGAAAAATAATATCTTCAAATAAAAACTACACAGAAGCATTGTGTGAAACTTATTTCTGATATGTTCATTAAGCTAACATAGTTAAACCATACTTTTGATTGCGCAGTTCTGAACACTCTTTCTGTAGAAAATTTTCTGTAGAAAATTCTTTCTGTTCTGTGCATTCAACTAACAGAGTTGAACCTTACTTTTGCTTGAGCCGTTCTGAAACACTCTTTCTGTAGAAACTGCAATTGGACATGCTAAGCGCTAAGAGGCCTACATTGGGAAAAAGAATATCTTCAAATAAAAACTACAGAGATGCATTCTGTGAAACTTATTTCTGATCTGTAAATTCAGTTAACAGAGATAAAACATATTTTTGATTGAGCAGTTATGAAACACTCTTTTTGTAGAAAATGCAAGTGGAGATTCGGAGCGCTAAGGGGGTAATAGTGGAAAAAGGAATGTCTTCAAATATAAACTACACAGAATCATTCGGTGAAACTTCTTTCTGATCTGTGCATTCAGCTAACATAGTTAAACCATACTTTTGATTGAGCAGATCTGAACACTCTTTCTGTAGTAAATGCAACTGGACATTTGGAGCGCTAAGAGCGTAGTAGTGGAAAAAGGAATATATTCAAATATAAACTACACAGAAGCATTCTGTGAAACTTCTTTCTGATCTGAAAATTCAGCTAACAGAGTTAAACCATACTTTTGATTGAGCAGTTTTGAAACACTCTGTCTGTAGAAAATGCAACTGGACATTCGTAGCGCTATGTGGGTAATAGTGGAAAAAAGAATATGTTCAAATATAAACTACACTGAAGCATTGTATGAAACTTATTTCTGTTCTGTGCATTCAACTATCAGAGTTGAACCTTACTTTTGATTGAGCCTTTCTGAAACACTCTTTCTGTGGAAACTGCAATTGGACATTCTGAGCGCTAAGAGGCCTATATTGGGAAAAATAATATCTTCAAATAAAAACTACACAGAAGCATTGTGTGAAACTTATTTCTGATATGTTCATTAAGCTAACAGAGTTAAACCATACTTTTGATTGCGCAGTTCTGAACACACTTTCTGTAGAAAATGCAAGTGGACATTCGGAGCGCTAAGAGGGTAATAGTGGAAAAAGGAATATATTCAAATATAAACTACACAGTAGCATTCTGTGAAAATTCTTTCTGTTCTGTGCATTCAAGTAACAGAGTTGAACCTTACTTTTGATTGAGCCGTTCTGAAACACTCTTTCTGTAGAAACTGCAATTGGACATGCTAAGCGCTAAGAGGCCTACATTGGGAAAAAGAATATCTTCAAATAAAAACTACACAGATGCATTCTGTGAAAGTTATTTCTGATCTGTAAATTCAGTTAACAGAGATAAAACATATTTTTGATTGAGCAGTTATGAAACACTCTTTTTGTAGAAAATGCAAGAGGAGATTCGGAGCGCTAAGTGGGTAATAGTGGAAAAAGGAATGTCTTCAAATATAAACTACACAGAATCATTCGGTGAAACTTATTTCTGATCTGTGCATTCAGCTAACAGAGTTAAACCATACTTTTGATTGAGCAGATCTGAACACTCTTTCTGTAGAAAATGCAACTGGACATTTGGAGTGTTAAGAGCGTAGTAGTGGAAAAAGGAATATATTCAAATATAAACTACACAGAAGCATTCTGTGAAACTTCTTTCTGATCTGAGCATTCAGCTAACAGAGTTAAACCATACTTTTGATTGAGCAGTTTTGAAACACTCTGTCTGTAGAAAATGCAACTGGACATTCGTAGCGCTAAGTGGGTAATAGTGGAAAAAAGAATATGTTCAAATATAAACTACACAGAAGCATTGTATGAAACTACTTTCTGTTCTGTGCATTCAACTAACAGAGTTGAACCTTACTTTTGATTGAGCCGTTCTGAAACACTCTTTCTGTAGAAACTGCAATTGGACATTCTGAGCACTAAGAGGCCTATATTGGGAAAAAGAATGTCTACAAATAAAAACTACACAGAATAATTGTGTGAAACTTCTTTCTGTTCTGTTTGTTCAACTAAAAGAGTTGAACCTTAGTTTCGATTGAGCCGTTCTGAAACACTCTTTCTGTAGAAAATGCAAGTGGAGATTCGGAGCGCTAAGAGGGTAATAGTGGAAAAAGGAATGTCTCCAAATATAAACTACACAGAATCATTCTGTGAAACTTCTTTCTGATCTGTGCATTCAGCTAACAGAGTTAAATCATACTTTTGATTGAGCAGATCTGAACACTCTTTCTGTAGAAAATGCAACTGGACATTTGGAGCGCTAAGAGAGTAGTAGTGGAAAAAGGAATATATTCAAATATAAACTACACAGAAGCATTCTGTGAAACTTCTTTCTGATCTGAGCATTCAGCTAACAGAGTTAAACCATACTTTTGATTGAGCAGTTTTGAAACACTCTGTCTGTAGAAAATGCAACTGGACATTCGTAGCGCTAAGTGGGTAATAGTGGAAAAAAGAATATGTTCAAATATAAACTACACAGAAGCATTGTATGAAACTTCTTTCTGTTCTGTGCATTCAACTAAGAGAGTTGAACCTTACTTTTGATTGAGCCTTTCTGAAACACTCTTTCTGTAGAAACTGCAATTGGACATTCTGAGCGCTAAGAGGCCTATATTGGGAAAAATAATATCTTCAAATAAAAATTACACAGAAGCATTGTGTGAAACTTATTTCTGATATGTTCATTAAGCTAACAGAGTTAAACCATACTTTTGATTGCGCAGTTCTGAACACTCTTTCTGTAGAAAATGCAAGTGGACTTTCGGAGCGCTAAGAGGGTAATAGTGGAAAAAGGAATATATTCAAATATAAACTACACAGTAGCATTCTGTGAAAATTCTTTCTGTTCTGTGCATTCAACTAACAGAGTTGAACCTTACTTTTGATTGAGCCGTTCTGAAACACTCTTTCTGTAGAAACTGCAATTGGACATGCTATGCGCTAAGAAGCCTACATTGGGAAAAATAATATCTTCAAATAAAAACTACACAGATGCATTCTGTGAAACTTATTTCTGATCTGTAAATTCAGTTAACAGAGATAAAACATATTTTTGATTGAGCAGTTATGAAACACTCTTTTTGTAGAAAATGCAAGTGGAGATTCGGAGCGCTAAGAGGGTAAGAGTGGAAAAAGGAATGTCTTCAAATATAAACTACACAGAATCATTCGGTGAAACTTCTTTCTGATCTGTGCATTCAGCTAACAGAGTTAAACCATACTTTTGATTGAGCAGATCTGAATACTCTTTCTGTAGAAAATGCAACTGGACATTTGGAGCGCTAAGAGCGTAGTAGTGGAAATAGGAATATATTCAAATATAAACTACACAGAAGCATTCTGTGAAACTTCTTTCTGATCTGAGCATTCAGCTAACAGAGTTAAACCATACTTTTGATTGAGCAGTTTTGAAACACTCTGTCTGTAGAAAATGCAACTGGACATTCGTAGCGCTAAGTGGGTAATAGTGGAAAAAAGAATATGTTCAAATATAAACTACACAGAAGCATTGTATGAAACTACTTTCTGTTCTGTGCATTCAACTAACAGAGTTGAACCTTAATTTTGATTGAGCCGTTCTGAAACACTCTTTCTGTAGAAACTGCAATTGGACATTCTGAGCGCTAAGAGGCCTATATTGGGAAAAAGAATGTCTACAAATAAAAACTACACAGAATAATTGTGTGAAACTTCTTTCTGTTCTGTTTGTTCAACTAAAAGAGTTGAACCTTAGTTTCGATTGAGCCGTTCTGAAACACTCTTTCTGTAGAAAATGCAAGTGGAGATTCGGAGCGCTAAGAGGGTAATAGTGGAAAAAGGAATGTCTCCAAATATAAACTACACAGAATCATTCTGTGAAACTTCTTTCTGATCTGTGCATTCAGCTAACAGAGTTAAACCATACTTTTGATTGAGCAGATCTGAACACTCTTTCTGTAGAAAATGCAACTGGACATTTGGAGCGCTAAGAGAGTAGTAGTGGAAAAAGGAATATATTCAAATATAAACTACACAGAAGCATTCTGTGAAACTTCTTTCTGATCTGAGCATTCAGCTAACAGAGTTAAACCATACTTTTGATTGAGCAGTTTTGAAACACTCTGTCTGTAGAAAATGCAACTGGACATTCGTAGCGCTAAGTGGGTAATAGTGGAAAAAAGAATATGTTCAAATATAAACTACACAGAAGCATTGTATGAAACTTCTTTCTGTTCTGTGCATTCAACTAACAGAGTTGAAATTACTTTTGATTGAGCCTTTCTGAAACACTCTTTCTGTAGAAACTGCAATTGGACATTCTGAGCGCTAAGAGGCCTATATTGGGAAAAATAATATCTTCAAATAAAAACTACACAGAAGCATTGTGTGAAACTTATTTCTGATATGTTCATTAAGCTAACAGAGTTAAACCATACTTTTGATTGCGCAGTTCTGAACACTCTTTCTGTAGAAAATGCAAGTGGACATTCGGAGCGCTAAGAGGGTAATAGTGGAAAAAGGAATATATTCAAATATAAACTACACAGTAGCATTCTGTGAAAATTCTTTCTGTTCTGTGCATTCAACTAACAGAGTTGAACCTTACTTTTGATTGAGCCGTTCTGAAACACTCTTTCTGTAGAAACTGCAATTGGACATGCTATGCGCTAAGAAGCCTACATTGGGAAAAAGAATATCTTCAAATAAAAACTACACAGATGCATTCTGTGAAACTTATTTCTGATCTGTAAATTCAGTTAACAGAGATAAAACATATTTTTGATTGAGCAGTTATGAAACACTCTTTTTGTAGAAAATGCAAGTGGAGATTCGGAGCGCTAAGAGGGTAAGTGTGGAAAAAGGAATGTCTTCAAATATAAACTACACAGAATCATTCGGTGAAACTTCTTTCTGATCTGTGCATTCAGCTAACAGAGTTAAACCATACTTTTGATTGAGCAGATCTGAATAATCTTTCTGTAGAAAATGCAACTGGACATTTGGAGCGCTAATAGGGTAGTAGTGGAAAAAGGAATATATTCAAATATAAGCTACACAGAAGCATTCTGTGAAACTTCTTTCTGATCTGAGCATTCAGCTAACAGAGTTAAACCATACTTTTGATTGAGCAGTTTTGAAACACTCTGTCTGTAGAAAATGCAACTGGACATTCGTAGCGCTAAGTGGGTAATAGTGGAAAAAAGAATATGTTCAAATATAAACTACACAGAAGCATTGTATGAAACGTCTTTCTGTTCTGTGCATTCAACTAACAGAGTTGAACCTTACTTTTGATTGAGCCGTTCTGAAACACTCTTTCTGTAGAAACTGCAATTGGACATTCTGAGCGCTAAGAGGCCTCTATTGGGAAAAATAATATCTTCAAATAAAAACTACACAGAAGCATTGTGTGAAACTTATTTCTGATATGTTCATTAAGCTAACAGAGTTATACCATACTTTTTATTGCGCAGTTCTGAACACTCTTTCTGTAGAAAATGCAAGTGGACATTCGGAGCGCTAAGAGGGTAATAGTGGAAAAAGGAATATATTCAAATATAAACTACACAGTAGCATTCTGTGAAAATTCTTTCTGTTCTGTGCATTCAACTAACAGAGTTGAACCTTACTTTTGATTGAGCCGTTCTGAAACACTCTTTCTGTAGAAACTGCAATTGGACATGCTAAGCGCTAAGAGGCCTACATTGGGAAAAAGAATATCTTCAAATAAAAACTACACAGATGCATTCTGTGTAACTTATTTCTGATCTGTAAATTCCGTTAGCAGAGATAAAACATATTTTTGATTGAGCAGTTATGAAACACTCTTTTTGTAGAAAATGCAAGTGGAGATTTGGAGCGCTAAGAGGGTAATAGTGGAAAAAGGAATGTCTTCAAATATAAACTACAAAGAATCATTCGGTGAAACTTCTTTCTGATCTGTGCATTCAGCTAACAGATTTAAACCATACTTTTGATTGAGCAGATCTGAACACTCTTTCTGTAGAAAATGCAACTGGACATTTGGAGCGCTAAGAGCGTAGTAGTGGAAAAAGGAATATATTCAAATATAAACTACACAGAAGGATTCTGTGAAACTTCTTTCTGATCTGAACATTCAGCTAACAGAGTTAAACCATACTTTTGATTGAGCAGTTTTGAAACACTCTGTCTGTAGAAAATGCAACTGGACATTCGTAGCGCTAAGTGGGTAATAGTGGAAAAAAGAATATGTTCAAATATAAACTACACAGAAGCATTGTATGAAACTTCTTTCTGTTCTGTGCATTCAACTAACAGAGTTGAACCTGACTTTTGATTGAGCCTTTCTGAAACACTCTCTCTGTAGAAACTGCAATTGGACATTCTGAGCGCTAAGAGTCCTCTATTGGGAAAAATAATATCTTCAAATAAAAACTACACAGAAGCATTGTGTGAAACTTATTTCTGATATGTTCATTAAGCTAACATAGTTAAACCATACTTTTGATTGCGCAGTTCTGAACACTCTTTCTGTAGAAAATGCAAGTGGACATTCGGAGCGCTAAGAGGGTAATAGTGGAAAAAGGAATATATTCAAATATAAACTACACAGTAGCATTCTGTGAAAATTCTTTCTGTTCTGTGCATTCAACTAACAGAGTTGAACCTTACTTTTGATTGAGCCGTTCTGAAACACTCTTTCTGTAGAAACTGCAATTGGACATGCTATGCGCTAAGAAGCCTACATTGGGAAAAAGAATATCTTCAAATAAAAACTACACAGATGCATTCTGTGAAACTTATTTCTGATCTGTAAATTCAGTTAACAGAGATAAAACATATTTTTGATTGAGCAGTTATGAAACACTCTTTTTGTAGAAAATGCAAGTGGAGATTCGGAGCGCTAAGAGGGTAAGTGTGGAAAAAGGAATGTCTTCAAATATAAACTACACAGAATCATTCGGTGAAACTTCTTTCTGATCTGTGAATTCAGCTAACAGAGTTAAACCATACTTTTGATTGAGCAGATCTGAATAATCTTTCTGTAGAAAATGCAACTGGACATTTGGAGCGCTAAGAGCGTAGTAGTGGAAAAAGGAATATATTCAAATATAAACTACACAGAAGCATTCTGTGAAAATTCTTTCTGATCTGAGCATTCAGCTAACAGAGTTAAACCATACTTTTGATTGAGCAGTTTTGAAACACTCTGTCTGTAGAAAATGCAACTGGACATTCGTAGCGCTAAGTGGGTAATAGTGGAAAAAAGAATATGTTCAAATATAAACTACACAGAAGCATTGTATGAAACGTCTTTCTGTTCTGTGCATTCAACTAACAGAGTTGAACCTTACTTTTGATTGAGCCGTTCTGAAACACTCTTTCTGTAGAAACTGCAATTGGACATTCTGAGCGCTAAGAGGCCTCTATTGGGAAAAATAATATCTTCAAATAAAAACTACACAGAAGCATTGTGTGAAACTTATTTCTGATATGTTCATTATGCTAACAGAGTTATACCATACTTTTTATTGCGCAGTTCTGAACACTCTTTCTGTAGAAAATGCAAGTGGACATTCGGAGCGCTAAGAGGGTAATAGTGGAAAAAGGAATATATTCAAATATAAACTACACAGTAGCATTCTGTGAAAATTCTTTCTGTTCTGTGCATTCAACTAACAGAGTTGAACCTTACTTTTGATTGAGCCGTTCTGAAACACTCTTTCTGTAGAAACTGCAATTGGACATGCTAAGCGCTAAGAGGCCTACATTGGGAAAAAGAATATCTTCAAATAAAAACTACACAGATGCATTCTGTGTAACTTATTTCTGATCTGTAAATTCCGTTAGCAGAGATAAAACATATTTTTGATTGAGCAGTTATGAAACACTCTTTTTGTAGAAAATGCAAGTGGAGATTTGGAGCGCTAAGGGGGTAATAGTGGAAAAAGGAATGTCTTCAAATATAAACTACAAAGAATCATTCGGTGAAACTTCTTTCTGATCTGTGCATTCAGCTAACAGATTTAAACCATACTTTTGATTGAGCAGATCTGAACACTCTTTCTGTAGAAAATGCAACTGGACATTTGGAGCGCTAAGAGCGTAGTAGTGGAAAAAGGAATATATTCAAATATAAACTACACAGAAGGATTCTGTGAAACATCTTTCTGATCTGAGCATTCAGCTAACAGAGTTAAACCATACTTTTGATTGAGCAGTTTTGAAACACTCTGTCTGTAGAAAATGCAACTGGACATTCGTAGCGCTAAGTGGGTAATAGTGGAAAAAAGAATATGTTCAAATATAAACTACACAGAAGCATTGTATGAAACTTCTTTCTGTTCTGTGCATTCAACTAACAGAGTTGAACCTGACTTTTGATTGAGCCTTTCTGAAACCCTCTCTCTGTAGAAACTGCAATTGGACATTCTGAGCGCTAAGAGTCCTCTATTGGGAAAAATAATATCTTCAAATAAAAACTACACAGAAGCATTGTGTGACACTTATTTCTGATATGTTCATTAAGCTAACAGAGTTAAACCATACTTTTGATTGCGCAGTTCTGAACACTCTTTCTGTAGAAAATGCAAGTGGACATTCGGAGCGCTAAGAGGGTAATAGTGGAGAAAGGAATATATTCAAATATAAACTACACAGTAGCATTCTGTGAAAATTCTTTCTGTTCTGTGCATTCAACTAACAGAGTTGAACCTTACTTTTGATTGAGCCGTTCTGAAACACTCTTTCTGTAGAAACTGCAATTGGACATGCTAAGCGCTAAGAGGCCTACATTGGGAAAAAGAATATCTTCAAATAAAAACTACAGAGATGCATTCTGTGAAACTTATTTCTGATCTGTAATTTCAGTTAACAGAGATAAAACATATTTTTGATTGAGCAGTTATGAAACACTCTTTTTGTAGAAAATGCAAGTGGAGATTCGGAGCGCTAAGGGGGTAATAGTGGAAAAAGGAATGTCTTCAAATATAAACTACACAGAATCATTCGGTGAAACTTCTTTCTGATCTGTGCATTCAGCTAACAGAGTTAAAACATACTTTTGATTGAGCAGATCTGAACACTCTTTCTGTAGTAAATGCAACTGGACATTTGGAGCGCTAAGAGCGTAGTAGTGGAAAAAGGAATATATTCAAATATAAACTACACAGAAGCATTCTGTGAAACTTCTTTCTGATCTGAAATTTCAGCTAACAGAGTTAAACCATACTTTTGATTGAGCAGTTTTGAAACACTCTGTCTGTAGAAAATGCAACTGGACATTCGTAGCGCTAAGTGGGTAATAGTGGAAAAAAGAATATGTTCAAATATAAACTACACTGAAGCATTGTATGAAACTTCTTTCTGTTCTGTGCATTCAACTATCAGAGTTGAACCTTACTTTTGATTGAGCCTTTCTGAAACACTCTTTCTGTGGAAACTGCAATTGGACATTCTGAGCGCTAAGAGGCCTATATTGGGAAAAATAATATCTTCAAATAAAAACTACACAGAAGCATTGTGTGAAACTTATTTCTGATATGTTCATTAAGCTAACAGAGTTAAACCATACTTTTGATTGCGCAGTTCTGAACACACTTTCTGTAGAAAATGCAAGTGGACATTCGGAGCGCTAAGAGGGTAATAGTGGAAAAAGGAATATATTCAAATATAAACTACACAGTAGCATTCTGTGAAAATTCTTTCTGTTCTGTGCATTCAAGTAACAGAGTTGAACCTTACTTTTGATTGAGCCGTTCTGAAACACCCTTTCTGTAGAAACTGCAATTGGACATGCTAAGCGCTAAGAGGCCTACATTGGGAAAAAGAATATCTTCAAATAAAAACTACACAGATGCATTCTGTGAAAGTTATTTCTGATCTGTAAATTCAGTTAACAGAGAAAAAACATATTTTTGATTGAGCAGTTATGAAACACTCTTTTTGTAGAAAATGCAAGAGGAGATTCGGAGCGCTAAGTGGGTAATAGTGGAAAAAGGAATGTCTTCAAATATAAACTACACAGAATCATTCGGTGAAACTTATTTCTGATCTGTGCATTCAGCTAACAGAGTTAAACCATACTTTTGATTGAGCAGATCTGAACACTCTTTCTGTAGAAAATGCAACTGGACATTTGGAGTGTTAAGAGCGTAGTAGTGGAAAAAGGAATATATTCAAATATAAACTACACAGAAGCATTCTGTGAAACTTCTTTCTGATCTGAGCATTCAGCTAACAGAGTTAAACCATACTTTTGATTGAGCAGTTTTGAAACACTCTGTCTGTAGAAAATGCAACTGGACATTCGTAGCGCTAAGTGGGTAATAGTGGAAAAAAGAATATGTTCAAATATAAACTACACAGAAGCATTGTATGAAACTACTTTCTGTTCTGTGCATTCAACTAACAGAGTTGAACCTTACTTTTGATTGAGCCGTTCTGAAACACTCTTTCTGTAGAAACTGCAATTGGACATTCTGAGCACTAAGAGGCCTATATTGGGAAAAAGAATGTCTACAAATAAAAACTACACAGAATAATTGTGTGAAACTTCTTTCTGTTCTGTTTGTTCAACTAAAAGAGTTGAACCTTAGTTTCGATTGAGCCGTTCTGAAACACTCTTTCTGTAGAAAATGCAAGTGGAGATTCGGAGCGCTAAGAGGGTAATAGTGGAAAAAGGAATGTCTCCAAATATAAACTACACAGAATCATTCTGTGAAACTTCTTTCTGATCTGTGCATTCAGCTAACAGAGTTAAACCATACTTTTGATTGAGCAGATCTGAACACTCTTTCTGTAGAAAATGCAACTGGACATTTGGAGCGCTAAGAGAGTAGTAGTGGAAAAAGGAATATATTCAAATATAAACTACACAGAAGCATTCTGTGAAACTTCTTTCTGATCTGAGCATTCAGCTAACAGAGTTAAACCATACTTTTGATTGAGCAGTTTTGAAACACTCTGTCTGTAGAAAATGCAACTGGACATTCGTAGCGCTAAGTGGGTAATAGTGGAAAAAAGAATATGTTCAAATATAAACTACACAGAAGCATTGTATGAAACTTCTTTCTGTTCTGTGCATTCAACTAAGAGAGTTGAACCTTACTTTTGATTGAGCCTTTCTGAAACACTCTTTCTGTAGAAACTGCAATTGGACATTCTGAGCGCTAAGAGGCCTATATTGGGAAAAATAATATCTTCAAATAAAAACTACACAGAAGCATTGTGTGAAACTTATTTCTGATATGTTCATTAAGCTAACAGAGTTAAACCATACTTTTGATTGCGCAGTTCTGAACACTCTTTCTGTAGAAAATGCAAGTGGACTTTCGGAGCGCTAAGAGGGTAATAGTGGAAAAAGGAATATATTCAAATATAAACTACACAGTAGCATTCTGTGAAAATTCTTTCTGTTCTGTGCATTCAACTAACAGAGTTGAACCTTACTTTTGATTGAGCCGTTCTGAAACACTCTTTCTGTAGAAACTGCAATTGGACATGCTATGCGCTAAGAAGCCTACATTGGGAAAAATAATATCTTCAAATAAAAACTACACAGATGCATTCTGTGAAACTTATTTCTGATCTGTAAATTCAGTTAACAGAGATAAAACATATTTTTGATTGAGCAGTTATGAAACACTCTTTTTGTAGAAAATGCAAGTGGAGATTCGGAGCGCTAAGAGGGTAAGAGTGGAAAAAGGAATGTCTTCAAATATAAACTACACAGAATCATTCGGTGAAACATCTTTCTGATCTGTGCATTCAGCTAACAGAGTTAAACCATACTTTTGATTGAGCAGATCTGAATACTCTTTCTGTAGAAAATGCAACTGGACATTTGGAGCGCTAAGAGCGTAGTAGTGGAAAAAGGAATATATTCAAATATAAACTACACAGAAGCATTCTGTGAAACTTCTTTCTGATCTGAGCATTCAGCTAACAGAGTTAAACCATACTTTTGATTGAGCAGTTTTGAAACACTCTGTCTGTAGAAAATGCAACTGGACATTCGTAGCGCTAAGTGGGTAATAGTGGAAAAAAGAATATGTTCAAATATAAACTACACAGAAGCATTGTATGAAACGTCTTTCTGTTTTGTGCATTCAACTAACAGAGTTGAACCTTACTTTTGATTGAGCCGTTCTGAAACACTCTTTCTGTAGAAACTGCAATTGGACATTCTGAGCGCTAAGAGGCCTATATTGGGAAAAATAATATCTTCAAATAAAAACTACACAGAAGCATTGTGTGAAACTTATTTCTGATATGTTCATTAAGCTAACAGAGTTATACCATACTATTTATTGCGCAGTTCTGAACACTCTTTCTGTAGAAAATGCAAGTGGACATTCGGAGCGCTAAGAGGGTAATAGTGGAAAAAGGAATATATTCAAATATAAACTACACAGTAGCATTCTGTGAAAATTCTTTCTGTTCTGTGCATTCAACTAACAGAGTTGAACCTTACATTTGATTGAGCCGTTCTGAAACACTCTTTCTGTAGAAACTGCAATTGGACATGCTAAGCGCTAAGAGGCCTACATTGGGAAAAAGAATATCTTCAAATAAAAACTACACAGATGCATTCTGTGTAACTTATTTCTGATCTGTTAATTCCGTTAGCAGAGATAAAACATATTTTTGATTGAGCAGTTATGAAACACTCTTTTTGTAGAAAATGCAAGTGGAGATTCGGAGCGCTAAGAGGGTAATAGTGGAAAAAGGAATGTCTTCAAATATAAACTACAAAGAATCATTCGGTGAAACTTCTTTCTGATCTGTGCATTCAGCTAACAGATTTAAACCATACTTTTGATTGAGCAGATCTGAACACTCTTTCTGTAGAAAATGCAACTGGACATTTGGAGCGCTAAGAGCGTAGTAGTGGAAAAAGGAATATATTCAAATATAAACTACACAGAAGGATTCTGTGAAACTTCTTTCTGATCTGAGCATTCAGCTAACAGAGTTAAACCATACTTTTGATTGAGCAGTTTTGAAACACTCTGTCTGTAGAAAATGCAACTGGACATTCGTAGCGCTATGTGGGTAATAGTGGAAAAAAGAATATGTTCAAATATGAACTACACAGAAGCATTGTATGAAACTTCTTTCTGTTCTGTGCATTCAACTAACAGAGTTGAACCTGACTTTTGATTGAGCCTTTCTGAAACACTCTTTCTGTAGAAACTGCAATTGGACATTCTGAGCGCTAAGAGTCCTCTATTGGGAAAAATAATATCTTCAAATAAAAACTACACAGAAGCATTGTGTGAAACTTATTTCTGATATGTTCATTAAGCTAACACAGTTAAACCATACTTTTGATTGCGCAGTTCTGAACACTCTTTCTGTAGAAAATGCAAGTGGACATTCGGAGCGCTAAGAGGGTAATAGTGGAGAAAGGAATATATTCAAATATAAACTACACAGTAGCATTCTGTGAAAATTCTTTCTGTTCTGTGCATTCAACTAACAGAGTTGAACCTTACTTTTGATTGAGCCGTTCTGAAACACTCTTTCTGTAGAAACTGCAATTGGACATGCTAAGCGCTAAGAGGCCTACATTGGGAAAAAGAATATCTTCAAATAAAAACTACACAGATGCATTCTGTGAAACTTATTTCTGATCTGTAAATTCAGTTAACAGAGATAAAACATATTTTTGATTGAGCAGTTATGAAACACTCTTTTTGTAGAAAATGCAAGTGGAGATTCGGAGCGCTAAGGGGGTAATAGTGGAAAAAGGAATGTCTTCAAATATAAACTACACAGAATCATTCGGTGAAACTTCTTTCTGATCTGTGCATTCAGCTAACAGAGTTAAACCATACTTTTGATTGAGCAGATCTGAACACTCTTTCTGTAGTAAATGCAACTGGACATTTGGAGCGCTAAGAGCGTAGTAGTGGAAAAAGGAATATATTCAAATATAAACTACACAGAAGCATTCTGTGAAACTTCTTTCTGATCTGAAAATTCAGCTAACCGAGTTAAACCATACTTTTGATTGAGCAGTTTTGAAACACTCTGTCTGTAGAAAATGCAACTGGACATTCGTAGCGCTAAGTGGGTAATAGTGGAAAAAAGAATATGTTCAAATATAAACTACACTGAAGCATTGTATGAAACTTCTTTCTGTTCTGTGCATTCAACTAACAGAGTTGAACCTTACTTTTGATTGAGCCTTTCTGAAACACTCTTTCTGTAGAAACTGCAATTGGACATTCTGAGCGCTAAGAGGCCTATATTGGGAAAAATAATATCTTCAAATAAAAACTACACAGAATCATTGTGTGAAACTTATTTCTGATATGTTCATTAAGCTAACAGAGTTAAACCATACTTTTGATTGCGCAGTTCTGAACACACTTTCTGTAGAAAATGCAAGTGGACATTCGGAGCGCTAAGAGGGTAATAGTGGAAAAAGGAATATATTCAAATATAAACTACACAGTAGCATTCTGTGAAAATTCTTTCTGTTCTGTGCATTCAAGTAACAGAGTTGAACCTTACTTTTGATTGAGCCGTTCTGAAACACTCTTTCTGTAGAAACTGCAATTGGACATGCTAAGCGCTAAGAGGCCTACATTGGGAAAAAGAATATCTTCAAATAAAAACTACACAGATGCATTCTGTGAAAGTTATTTCTGATCTGTAAATTCAGTTAACAGAGATAAAACATATTTTTGATTGAGCAGTTATGAAACACTCTTTTTGTAGAAAATGCAAGTGGAGATTCGGAGCGCTAAGGGGGTAATAGTGGAAAAAGGAATGTCTTCAAATATAAACTACACAGAATCATTCGGTGAAACTTCTTTCTGATCTGTGCATTCGGCTAACAGAGTTAAACCATACTTTTGATTGAGCAGATCTGAACACTCTTTCTGTAGTAAATGCAACTGGACATTTGGAGCGCTAAGAGCGTAGTAGTGGAAAAAGGAATATATTCAAATATAAACTACACAGAAGCATTCTGTGAAACTTCTTTCTTATCTGAAAATTCAGCTAACCGAGTTAAACCATACTTTTGATTGAGCAGTTTTGAAACACTCTGTCTGTAGAAAATGCAACTGGACATTCGTAGCGCTAAGTGGGTAATAGTGGAAAAAAGAATATGTTCAAATATAAACTACACTGAAGCATTGTATGAAACTTCTTTCTGTTCTGTGCATTCAACTAACAGAGTTGAACCTTACTTTTGATTGAGCCTTTCTGAAACACTCTTTCTGTAGAAACTGCAATTGGACATTCTGAGCGCTAAGAGGCCTATATTGGGAAAAATAATATCTTCAAATAAAAACTACACAGAAGCATTGTGTGAAACTTATTTCTGATATGTTCATTAAGCTAACAGAGTTAAACCATACTTTTGATTGCGCATTTCTGAACACACTTTCTGTAGAAAATGCAAGTGGACATTCGGAGCGCTAAGAGGGTAATAGTGGAAAAAGGAATATATTCAAATATAAACTACACAGTAGCATTCTGTGAAAATTCTTTCTGTTCTGTGCATTCAAGTAACAGAGTTGAACCTTACTTTTGATTGAGCCGTTCTGAAACACTCTTTCTGTAGAAACTGCAATTGGACATGCTAAGCGCTAAGAGGCCTACATTGGGAAAAAATATCTTCAAATAAAAACTACACAGATGCATTCTGTGAAAGTTATTTCTGATCTGTAAATTCAGTTAACAGAGATAAAACATATTTTTGATTGAGCAGTTATGAAACACTCTTTTTGTAGAAAATGCAAGAGGAGATTCGGAGCGCTAAGAGGGTAATAGTGGAAAAAGGAATGTCTTCAAATATAAACTACACAGAATCATTTGGTGAAACTTATTTCTGATCTGTGCATTCAGCTAACAGAGTTAAACCATACTTTTGATTGAGCAGATCTGAACACTCTTTCTGTAGAAAATGCAACTGGACATTTGGAGTGCTAAGAGCGTAGTAGTGGAAAAAGGAATATATTCAAATATAAACTACACAGAAGCATTCTGTGAAACTTCTTTCTGATCTGAGCATTCAGCTAACAGAGTTAAACCATACTTTTGATTGAGCAGTTTTGAAACACTCTGTCTGTAGAAAATGCAACTGGACATTCGTAGCGCTAAGTGGGTAATACTGGAAAAAAGAATATGTTCAAATATAAACTACACAGAAGCATTGTATGAAACTACTTTCTGTTCTGTGCATTCAACTAACAGAGTTGAACCTTACTTTTGATTGAGCCGTTCTGAAACTCTCTTTCTGTAGAAACTGCAATTGGACATTCTGAGCGCTAAGAGGCCTATATTGGGAAAAAGAATGTCTACAAATAAAAACTACACAGAAGAATTGTGTGAAACTTCTTTCTGTTCTGTTTGTTCAACTAAAAGAGTTGAACCTTAGTTTTGATTGAGCCGTTCTGAAACACTCTTTCTGTAGAAACTGCAATTGGACATTCTGAGCGCTAAGAGGCCTATATTGGGAAAAATAATATCTTCAAATAAAAACTACACAGAAGCATTGTGTGAAACTTATTTCTGATATGTTCATTAAGCTAACAGAGTTAAACCATACTTTTGATTGCGCAGTTCTGAACACTCTTTCTGTAGAAAATGCAAGTGGACATTCGGAGCGTTAAGAGGGTAATAGTGGAGAAAGGAATATATTCAAATATAAACTACACAGTAGCATTCTGTGAAAATTCTTTCTGTTCTGTGCATTCAACTAACAGAGTTGAACCTTACTTTTGATTGAGCCGTTCTGAAACACTCTTTCTGTAGAAACTGCAATTGGACATGCTAAGCGCTAAGAGGCCTACATTGGGAAAAAGAATATCTTCAAATATAAACTACACAGATGCATTCTGTGAAACTTATTTCTGATCTGTAAATTCAGTTAACAGAGATAAAACATATTTTTGATTGAGCAGTTATGAAACACTCTTTTTGTAGAAAATGCAAGTGGAGATTCGGAGCGCTAAGGGGGTAATAGTGGAAAAAGGAATGTCTTCAAATATAAACTACACAGAATCATTCGGTGAAACTTCTTTCTGATCTGTGCATTCAGCTAACAGAGTTAAACCATACTTTTGATTGAGCAGATCTGAACACTCTTTCTGTAGTAAATGCAACTGGACATTTGGAGCGCTAAGAGCGTAGTAGTGGAAAAAGGAATATATTCAAATATAAACTACACAGAAGCATTCTGTGAAACTTCTTTCTGATCTGAAAATTCAGCTAACCGAGTTAAACCATACTTTTGATTGAGCAGTTTTGAAACACTCTGTCTGTAGAAAATGCAACTGGACATTCGTAGCGCTAAGTGGGTAATAGTGGAAAAAAGAATATGTTCAAATATAAACTACACTGAAGCATTGTATGAAACTTCTTTCTGTTCTGTGCATTCAACTAACAGAGTTGAACCTTACTTTTGATTGAGCCTTTCTGAAACACTCTTTCTGTAGAAACTGCAATTGGACATTCTGAGCGCTAAGAGGCCTTTATTGGGAAAAATAATATCTTCAAATAAAAACTACACAGAAGCATTGTGTGAAACTTATTTCTGATATGTTCATTAAGCTAACAGAGTTAAACCATACTTTTGATTGCGCAGTTCTGAACACACTTTCTGTAGAAAATGCAAGTGGACATTCGGAGCGCTAAGAGGGTAATAGTGGAAAAAGGAATATATTCAAATATAAACTACACAGTAGCATTCTGTGAAAATTCTTTCTGTTCTGTGCATTCAAGTAACAGAGTTGAACCTTACTTTTGATTGAGCCGTTCTGAAACACTCTTTCTGTAGAAACTGCAATTGGACATGCTAAGCGCTAAGAGGCCTACATTGGGAAAAAGAATATCTTCAAATAAAAACTACACAGATGCATTCTGTGAAAGTTATTTCTGATCTGTAAATTCAGTTAACAGAGATAAAACATATTTTTGATTGAGCAGTTATGAAACACTCTTTTTGTAGAAAATGCAAGAGGAGATTCGGAGCGCTAAGAGGGTAATAGTGGAAAAAGGAATGTCTTCAAATATAAACTACACAGAATCATTTGGTGAAACTTATTTCTGATCTGTGCATTCAGCTAACAGAGTTAAACCATACTTTTGATTGAGCAGATCTGAACACTCTTTCTGTAGAAAATGCAACTGGACATTTGGAGTGCTAAGAGCGTAGTAGTGGAAAAAGGAATATATTCAAATATAAACTACACAGAAGCATTCTGTGAAACTTCTTTCTGATCTGAGCATTCAGCTAACAGAGTTAAACCATACTTTTGATTGAGCAGTTTTGAAACACTCTGTCTGTAGAAAATGCAACTGGACATTCGTAGCGCTAAGTGGGTAATACTGGAAAAAAGAATATGTTCAAATATAAACTACACAGAAGCATTGTATGAAACTACTTTCTGTTCTGTGCATTCAACTAACAGAGTTGAACCTTACTTTTGATTGAGCCGTTCTGAAACTCTCTTTCTGTAGAAACTGCAATTGGACATTCTGAGCGCTAAGAGGCCTATATTGGGAAAAAGAATGTCTACAAATAAAAACTACACAGAAGAATTGTGTGAAACTTCTTTCTGTACTGTTTGTTCAACTAAAAGAGTTGAACCTTAGTTTTGATTGAGCCGTTCTGAAACACTCTTTCTGTAGAAACTGCAATTGGACATTCTGAGCGCTAAGAGGCCTATATTGGGAAAAATAATATCTTCAAATAAAAACTACACAGAAGCATTGTGTGAAACTTATTTCTGATATGTTCATTAAGCTAACAGAGTTAAACCATACTTTTGATTGCGCAGTTCTGAACACTCTTTCTGTAGAAAATGCAAGTGGACATTCGGAGCGTTAAGAGGGTAATAGTGGAGAAAGGAATATATTCAAATATAAACTACACAGTAGCATTCTGTGAAAATTCTTTCTGTTCTGTGCATTCAACTAACAGAGTTGAACCTTACTTTTGATTGAGCCGTTCTGAAACACTCTTTCTGTAGAAACTGCAATTGGACATGCTAAGCGCTAAGAGGCCTACATTGGGAAAAAGAATATCTTCAAATATAAACTACACAGATGCATTCTGTGAAACTTATTTCTGATCTGTAAATTCAGTTAACAGAGATAAAACATATTTTTGATTGAGCAGTTATGAAACACTCTTTTTGTAGAAAATGCAAGTGGAGATTCGGAGCGCTAAGGGGGTAATAGTGGAAAAAGGAATGTCTTCAATTATAAACTACACAGAATCATTCGGTGAAACTTCTTTCTGATCTGTGCATTCAGCTAACAGAGTTAAACCATACTTTTGATTGAGCAGATCTGAACACTCTTTCTGTAGTAAATGCAACTGGACATTTGGAGCGCTAAGAGCGTAGTAGTGGAAAAAGGAATATATTCAAATATAAACTACACAGAAGCATTCTGTGAAACTTCTTTCTGATCTGAAAATTCAGCTAACCGAGTTAAACCATACTTTTGATTGAGCAGTTTTGAAACACTCTGTCTGTAGAAAATGCAACTGGACATTCGTAGCGCTAAGTGGGTAATAGTGGAAAAAAGAATATGTTCAAATATAAACTACACTGAAGCATTGTATGAAACTTCTTTCTGTTCTGTGCATTCAACTAACAGAGTTGAACCTTACTTTTGATTGAGCCTTTCTGAAACACTCTTTCTGTAGAAACTGCAATTGGACATTCTGAGCGCTAAGAGGCCTTTATTGGGAAAAATAATATCTTCAAATAAAAACTACACAGAAGCATTGTGTGAAACTTATTTCTGATATGTTCATTAAGCTAACAGAGTTAAACCATACTTTTGATTGCGCAGTTCTGAACACACTTTCTGTAGAAAATGCAAGTGGACATTCGGAGCGCTAAGAGGGTAATAGTGGAAAAAGGAATATATTCAAATATAAACTACACAGTAGCATTCTGTGAAAATTCTTTCTGTTCTGTGCATTCAAGTAACAGAGTTGAACCTTACTTTTGATTGAGCCGTTCTGAAACACTCTTTCTGTAGAAACTGCAATTGGACATGCTAAGCGCTAAGAGGCCTACATTGGGAAAAAGAATATCTTCAAATAAAAACTACACAGATGCATTCTGTGAAAGTTATTTCTGATCTGTAAATTCAGTTAACAGAGATAAAACATATTTTTGATTGAGCAGTTATGAAACACTCTTTTTGTAGAAAATGCAAGAGGAGATTCGGAGCGCTAAGAGGGTAATAGTGGAAAAAGGAATGTCTTCAAATATAAACTACACAGAATCATTTGGTGAAACTTATTTCTGATCTGTGCATTCAGCTAACAGAGTTAAACCATACTTTTGATTGAGCAGATCTGAACACTCTTTCTGTAGAAAATGCAACTGGACATTTGGAGTGCTAAGAGCGTAGTAGTGGAAAAAGGAATATATTCAAATATCAACTACACAGAAGCATTCTGTGAAACTTCTTTCTGATCTGAGCATTCAGCTAACAGAGTTAAACCATACTTTTGATTGAGCAGTTTTGAAACACTCTGTCTGTAGAAAATGCAACTGGACATTCGTAGCGCTAAGTGGGTAATAGTGGAAAAAAGAATATTTTCAAATATAAACTACACAGAAGCATTGTATGAAACTACTTTCTGTTCTGTGCATTCAACTAACAGAGTTGAACCTTACTTTTGATTGAGCCGTTCTGAAACTCTCTTTCTGTAGAAACTGCAATTGGACATTCTGAGCGCTAAGAGGCCTATATTGGGAAAAAGAATGTCTACAAATAAAAACTACACAGAAGAATTGTGTGAAACTTCTTTCTGTTCTGTTTGTTCAACTAAAAGAGTTGAACCTTAGTTTCGATTGAGCCGTTCTGAAACACTCTTTCTGTAGAAAATGCAAGTGGAGATTCGGAGCGCTAAGAGGGTAATAGTGGAAAAAGGAATGTCTCCAAATATAAACTACACAGAATCATTCTGTGAAACTTCTTTCTGATCTGTGCATTCAGCTAACAGAGTTAAACCATACTTTTGATTGAGCAGATCTGAACACTCTTTCTGTAGAAAATGCAACTGGACATTTGGAGCGCTAAGAGAGTAGTAGTGGAAAAAGGTATATATTCAAATATAAACTACACGGAAGCATTCTGTGAAACTTCTTTCTGATCTGAGCATTCAGCTAACAGAGTTAAACCATACTTTTGATTGAGCAGTTTTGAAACACTCTGTCTGTAGAAAATGCAACTGGACATTCGTAGCGCTAAGTGGGTAATAGTGGAAAAAAGAATATGTTCAAATATAAACTACACAGAAGCATTGTATCAAACTTCTTTCTGTTCTGTGCATTCAACTAACAGAGTTGAAGCTTACTTTTGATTGAGCCTTTCTGAAACACTCTTTCTGTAGAAACTGCAATTGGACTTTCTGAGCGCTAAGAGGCCTATATTGGGAAAAATAATATCTTCAAATAAAAACTACACAGAAGCATTGTGTGAAACTTATTTCTGATATGTTCATTAAGCTAACAGAGTTAAACCATACTTTTGATTGCGCAGTTCTGAACACTCTTTCTGTAGAAAATGCAAGTGGACATTCGGAGCGCTAAGAGGGTAATAGTGGAAAAAGGAATATATTCAAATATAAACTACACAGTAGCATTCTGTGAAAATTCTTTCTGTTCTGTGCATTCAACTAACAGAGTTGAACCTTACTTTTGATTGAGCCGTCCTGAAACACTCTTTCTGTAGAAACTGCAATTGGACATGCTATGCGCTAAGAAGCCTACATTGGGAAAAAGAATATCTTCAAATAAAAACTACACAGATGCATTCTGTGAAACTTACTTCTGATCTGTAAATTCAGTTAACAGAGATAAAACATATTTTTGATTGAGCAGTTATGAAACACTCTTTTTGTAGAAAATGCAAGTGGAGATTCGGAGCGCTAAGAGGGTAAGAGTGGAAAAAGGAATGTCTTCAAATATAAACTACACAGAATCATTCGGTGAAACTTCTTTCTGATCTGTGCATTCAGCTAACAGAGTTAAAACATACTTTTGATTGAGCAGATCTGAATACTCTTTCTGTAGAAAATGCAACTGGACATTTGGAGCGCTAAGAGCGTAGTAGTGGAAAAAGGAATATATTCAAATATAAACTACACAGAAGCATTCTGTGAAACTTCTTTCTGATCTGAGCATTCAGCTAACAGAGTTAAACCATACTTTTGATTGAGCAGTTTTGAAACACTCTGTCTGTAGAAAATGCAACTGGACATTCGTAGCGCTAAGTGGGTAATAGTGGAAAAAAGAATATGTTCAAATATAAACTACACAGAAGCATTGTATGAAACGTCTTTCTGTTCTGTGCATTCAACTAACAGAGTTGAACCTTACTTTTGATTGAGCCGTTCTGAAACACTCTTTCTGTAGAAACTGCAATTGGACATTCTGAGCGCTAAGAGGCCTCTATTGGGAAAAATAATATCTTCAAATAAAAACTACACAGAAGCATTGTGTGAAACTTATTTCTGATATGTTCATTAAGCTAACAGAGTTATACCATACTTTTTATTGCGCAGTTCTGAACACTCTTTCTGTAGAAAATGCAAGTGGACATTCGGAGCGCTAAGAGGGTAATAGTGGAAAAAGGAATATATTCAAATATAAACTACACAGTAGCATTCTGTGAAAATTCTTTCTGTTCTGTGCATTCAACTAACAGAGTTGAACCTTACTTTTGATTGAGCCGTTCTGAAACACTCTTTCTGTAGAAACTGCAATTGGACATGCTAAGCGCTAAGAGGCCTACATTGGGAAAAAGAATATCTTCAAATAAAAACTACACAGATGCATTCTGTGTAACTTATTTCTGATCTGTTAATTCCGTTAGCAGAGATAAAACATATTTTTGATTGAGCAGTTATGAAACACTCTTTTTGTAGAAAATGCAAGTGGAGATTCGGAGCGCTAAGAGGGTAATAGTGGAAAAAGGAATGTCTTCAAATATAAACTACAAAGAATCATTCGGTGAAACTTCTTTCTAATCTGTGCATTCAGCTAACAGATTTAAACCATACTTTTGATTGAGCAGATCTGAACACTCTTTCTGTAGAAAATGCAACTGGACATTTGGAGCGCTAAGAGCGTAGTAGTGGAAAAAGGAATATATTCAAATATAAACTACACAGAAGGATTCTGTGAAACTTCTTTCTGATCTGAGCATTCAGCTAACAGAGTTAAACCATACTTTTGATTGAGCAGTTTTGAAACACTCTGTCTGTAGAAAATGCAACTTTATATTCGTAGCGCTAAGTGGGTAATAGTGGAAAAAAGAATATGTTCAAATATAAACTACACAGAAGCATTGTATGAAACTTCTTTCTGTTCTGTGCATTCAACTAACAGAGTTGAACCTGACTTTTGATTGAGCCTTTCTGAAACACTCTTTCTGTAGAAACTGCAATTGGACATTCTGAGCGCTAAGAGTCCTCTATTGGGAAAAATAATATCTTCAAATAAAAACTACACAGAAGCATTGTGTGAAACTTATTTCTGGTATGTTCATTAAGCTAACAGAGTTAAACCATACTTTTGATTGCGCAGTTCTGAACACTCTTTCTGTAGAAAATGCAAGTGGACATTCGGAGCGCTAAGTGGGTAATAGTGGAAAAAGGAATATATTCAAATATAAACTACACAGTAGCATTCTGTGAAAATTCTTTCTGTTCTGTGCATTCAACTAACAGAGTTGAACCTTACTTTTGATTGAGCCGTTCTGAAACACTCTTTTTGTAGAAACTGCAATTGGACATGCTAAGCGCTAAGAGACCTACATTGGGAAAAAGAATATCTTCAAATAAAAACTACACAGATGCATTCTGTGAAACTTATTTCTGATCTGTAAATTCAGTTAACAGAGATAAAACATATTTTTGATTGAGCAGTTATGAAACACTCTTTTTGTAGAAAATGCAAGTGGAGATTCGGAGCGCTAAGAGGGTAATAGTGGAAAAAGGAATGTCTTCAAATATAAACTACACAGAACCATTCGGTGAAACTTCTTTCTGATCTGTGCATTCAGCTAACAGATTTAAACCATACTTTTGATTGAGCAGACCTGAACACTCTTTCTGTGGAAAATGCAACTGGACATTTGGAGCGCTAAGAGCGTAGTAGTGGAAAAAGGAATATATTCAAATATAAACTACACAGAAGCATTCTGTGAAACTTCTTTCTGATCTGAGCATTCAGCTAACAGAGTTAAACCATACTTTTGATTGAGCAGTTTTGAAACACTCTGTCTGTAGAAAATGCAACTGGACATTCGTAGCGCTAAGTGGGTAATAGGGGAAAAAAGAATATGTTCAAATATAAACTACACAGAAGCATTGTATGAAACTTCTTTCTGTTCTGTGCATTCAACTAACAGAGTTGAACCTTACTTTTGATTGAGCCTTTCTGAAACACTCTTTCTGTAGAAACTGCAATTGGACATTCTGAGCGCTAAGAGGCCTATATTGGGAAAAATAATATCTTCAAATAAAAACTACACAGAAGCATTGTTTGAAACTTATTTCTGATATGTTCATTAAGCTAACAGAGTTAAACCATACTTTTGATTGCGCAGTTCTGAACACTCTTTCTGTAGAAAATGCAAGTGGACATTCGGAGCGCTAAGAGGGTAATAGTGGAAAAAGGAATATATTCAAATATAAACTACACAGTAGCATTCTGTGAAAATTCTTTCTGTTCTGTGCATTCAACTAACAGAGTTGAACCTTACTTTTGATTGAGCCGTTCTGAAACACTCTTTCTGTAGAAACTGCAATTGGACATGCTATGCGCTAAGAAGCCTACATTGGGAAAAAGAATATCTTCAAAGAAAAACTACACAGATGCATTCTGTGAAACTTATTTCTGATCTGTAAATTCAGTTAACAGAGATAAAACATATTTTTGATTGAGCAGTTATGAAACACTCTTTTTGTAGAAAATGCAAGTGGAGATTCGGAGCGCTAAGAGGGTAATAGTGGAAAAAGGAATGTCTTCAAATATAAACTACACAGAATCATTCGGTGAAACTTCTTTCTGATCTGTGCATTCAGCTAACAGAGTTAAACCATAATTTTGATTGAGCAGATCTGAATACTCTTTCTGTAGAAAATGCAACTGGACATTTGGAGCGCTAAGAGCGTAGTAGTGGAAAAAGGAATATATTCAAATATAAACTACACAGAAGCATTCTGTGAAACTTCTTTCTGATCTGAGCATTCACCTAACAGAGTTAAACCATACTTTTGATTGAGCAGTTTTGAAACACTCTGTCTGTAGAAAATGCAACTGGACATTCGTAGCGCTAAGTGGGTAATAGTGGAAAAAAGAATATGTTCAAATATAAACTACACAGAAGCATTGTATGAAACGTCTTTCTGTTCTGTGCATTCAACTAACAGAGTTGAACCTTACTTTTGATTGAGCCGTTCTGAAACACTCTTTCTGTAGAAACTGCAATTGGACATTCTGAGCGCTAGGAGGCCTATATTGGGAAAAAGAATGTCTACAAATAAAAACTACACAGAAGAATTGTGTGAAACTTCTTTCTGTCCTGTTTGTTCAACTAAAAGAGTTGAATCTTAGTTTTGATTGAGCCGTTCTGAAACACTCTTTCTGTAGAAAATGCAAGTGGAGATTCGGAGCGCTAAGAGGGTAATAGTGGAAAAAGGAATGTCTCCAAATATAAACTACACAGAATCATTCTGTGAAATTTCTTTCTGATCTGTGCATTCAGCTAACAGAGTTAAACCATACTTTTGATTGAGCAGATCTGAACACTCTTTCTGTAGAAAATGCAACTGGACATTTGGAGCGCTAAGAGAGTAGTAGTGGAAAAAGGAATATATTCAAATATAAACTACACAGAAGCATTCTGTGAAACTTCTTTCTGATCTGAGCATTCAGCTAACAGACTTAAACCATACTTTTGATTGAGCAGTTTTGAAACACTCTGTCTGTAGAAAATGCAACTGGACATTCTTAGCGCTAAGTGGGTAATAGTGGAAAAAAGAATATGTTCAAATATAAACTACACAGAAGCATTGTATGAAACTACTTTCTGTTCTGTGCATTCAACTAACAGAGTTGAACCTTACTTTTGATTGAGCCTTTCTGAAACACTCTTTCTGTAGAAACTGCAATTGGACATTCTGAGCGCTAAGAGGCCTATATTGGGAAAAATAATATCTTCAAATAAAAACTACACAGAAGCATTGTGTGAAACTTATTTCTGATATGTTCATTAAGCTAACAGAGTTAAACCATACTTTTGATTGCGCAGTTCTGAACACTCTTTCTGTAGAAAATGCAAGTGGACATTCGGAGCGCTAAGAGGGTAATAGTGGAAAAAGGAATATATTCAAATATAAACTACACAGTAGCATTCTGTGAAAATTCTTTCTGTTCTGTGCATTCAACTAACAGAGTTGAACCTTACTTTTGATTGAGCCGTTCTGAAACACTCTTTTTGTAGAAACTTCAATTGGACATGCTAAGCGCTAAGAGACCTACATTGGGAAAAAGAATATCTTCAAATAAAAACTACACAGATGCATTCTGTGAAACTTATTTCTGATCTGTAAATTCAGTTAACAGAGATAAAACATATTTTTGATTGAGCAGTTATGAAACACACTTTTTGTAGAAAATGCAAGTGGAGATTCGGAGCGCTAAGAGGGTAATAGTGGAAAAAGGAATGTCTTCAAATATAAACTACACAGAACCATTCGGTGAAACTTCTTTCTGATCTGTGCATTCAGCTAACAGATTTAAAGCTACTTTTGATTGAGCAGACCTGAACACTCTTTCTGTGGAAAATGCAACTGGACATTTGGAGCGCTAAGAGCGTAGTAGTGGAAAAAGGAATATATTCAAATATAAACTACACAGAAGCATTCTGTGAAACTTCTTTCTGATCTGAGCATTCAGCTAACAGAGTTAAACCATACTTTTGATTGAGCAGTTTTGAAACACTCTGTCTGTAGAAAATGCAACTGGACATTCGTAGCGCTAAGTGGGTAATAGTGGAAAAAAGAATATGTTCAAATATAAACTACACAGAAGCATTGTATGAAACTTCTTTCTGTTCTGTGCATTCAACTAACAGAGTTGAACCTTACTTTTGATTGAGCCTTTCTGAAACACTCTTTCTGTAGAAACTGCAATTGGACATTCTGAGCGCTAAGAGGCCTATATTGGGAAAAATAATATCTTCAAATAAAAACTACACAGAAGCATTGTGTGAAACTTATTTCTGATATGTTCATTAAGATAACAGAGTTAAACCATACTTTTGATTGCGCAGTTCTGAACACTCTTTCTGTAGAAAATGCAAGTGGACATTCGGAGCGCTAAGAGGGTAATAGTGGAAAAAGGAATATATTCAAATATAAACTACACAGTAGCATTCTGTGAAAATTCTTTCTGTTCTGTGCATTCAACTAACAGAGTTGAACCTTACTTTTGATTGAGCCGTTCTGAAACACTCTTTTTGTAGAAACTGCAATTGGACATGCTAAGCGCTAAGAGACCTACATTGGGAAAAAGAATATCTTCAAATAAAAACTACACAGATGCATTCTGTGAAACTTATTTCTGATCTGTAAATTCAGTTAACAGAGATAAAACATATTTTTGATTGAGCAGTTATGAAACACTCTTTTTGTAGAAAATGCAAGTGGAGATTCGGAGCGCTAAGAGGGTAATAGTGGAAAAAGGAATGTCTTCAAATATAAACTACACAGAACAATTCGGTGAAACTTCTTTCTGATCTGTGCATTCAGCTAACAGATTTAAACCATACTTTTGATTGAGCAGATCTGAACACTCTTTCTGTGGAAAATGCAACTGGACATTTGGAGCGCTAAGAGCGTAGTAGTGGAAAAAGGAATATATTCAAATATAAACTACACAGAAGCATTCTGTGAAACTTCTTTCTGATCTGAAAATTCAGCTAACCGAGTTAAACCATACTTTTGATTGAGCAGTTTTGAAACACTCTGTCTGTAGAAAATGCAACTGGACATTCGTAGCGCTAAGTGGGTAATAGTGGAAAAAAGAATATGTTCAAATATAAACTACACTGAAGCATTGTATGAAACTTCTTTCTGTTCTGTGCATTCAACTAACAGAGTTGAACCTTACTTTTGATTGAGCCTTTCTGAAACACTCTTTCTGTAGAAACTGCAATTGGACATTCTGAGCGCTAAGAGGCCTATATTGGGAAAAATAATATCTTCAAATAAAAACTACACAGAAGCATTGTGTGAAACTTATTTCTGATATGTTCATTAAGCTAACAGAGTTAAACCATACTTTTGATTGCGCAGTTCTGAACACACTTTCTGTAGAAAATGCAAGTGGACATTCGGAGCGCTAAGAGGGTAATAGTGGAAAAAGGAATATATTGAAATATAAACTACACAGTAGCATTCTGTGAAAATTCTTTCTGTTCTGTGCATTCAAGTAACAGAGTTGAACCTTACTTTTGATTGAGCCGTTCTGAAACACTCTTTCTGTAGAAACTGCAATTGGACATGCTAAGCGCTAAGAGGCCTACATTGGGAAAAAGAATATCTTCAAATAAAAACTACACAGATGCATTCTGTGAAAGTTATTTCTGATCTGTAAATTCAGTTAACAGAGATAAAACATATTTTTGATTGAGCAGTTATGAAACACTCTTTTTGTAGAAAATGCAAGAGGAGATTCGGAGCGCTAAGAGGGTAATAGTGGAAAAAGGAATGTCTTCAAATATAAACTACACAGAATCATTTGGTGAAACTTATTTCTGATCTGTGCATTCAGCTAACAGAGTTAAACCATACTTTTGATTGAGCAGATCTGAACACTCTTTCTGTAGAAAATGCAACTGGACATTTGGAGTGCTAAGAGCGTAGTAGTGGAAAAAGGAATATATTCAAATATCAACTACACAGAAGCATTCTGTGAAACTTCTTTCTGATCTGAGCATTCAGCTAACAGAGTTAAACCATACTTTTGATTGAGCAGTTTTGAAACACTCTGTCTGTAGAAAATGCAACTGGACATTCGTAGCGCTAAGTGGGTAATACTGGAAAAAGAATATGTTCAAATATAAACTACACAGAAGCATTGTATGAAACTACTTTCTGTTCTGTGCATTCAACTAACAGAGTTGAACCTTACTTTTGATTGAGCCGTTCTGAAACTCTCTTTCTGTAGAAACTGCAATTGGTCATTCTGAGCGCTAAGAGGCCTATATTGGGAAAAAGAATGTCTACAAATAAAAACTACACAGAAGAATTGTGTGAAACTTCTTTCTGTTCTGTTTGTTCAACTAAAAGAGTTGAACCTTAGTTTCGATTGAGCCGTTCTGAAACACTCTTTCTGTAGAAAATGCAAGTGGAGATTCGGAGCGCTAAGAGGGTAATAGTGGAAAAAGGAATGTCTCCAAATATAAACTACACAGAATCATTCTGTGAAACTTCTTTCTGATCTGTGCATTCAGCTAACAGAGTTAAACCATACTTTTGATTGAGCAGATCTGAACACTCTTTCTGTAGAAAATGCAACTGGACATTTGGAGCGCTAAGAGAGTAGTAGTGGAAAAAGGAATATATTCAAATATAAACTACACAGAAGCATTCTGTGAAACTTCTTTCTGATCTGAGCATTCAGCTAACAGAGTTAAACCATACTTTTGATTGAGCAGTTTTGAAACATTCTGTCTGTAGAAAATGCAACTGGACATTCGTAGCGCTAAGTGGGTAATAGTGGAAAAAAGAATATGTTCAAATATAAACTACACAGAAGCATTGTATGAAACTTCTTTCTGTTCTGTGCATTCAACTAACAGAGTTGAACCTGACTTTTGATTGAGCCTTTCTGAAACACTCTTTCTGTAGAAACTGCAATTGGACATTCTGAGCGCTAAGAGTCCTCTATTGGGAAAAATAATATCTTCAAATAAAAACTACACAGAAGCATTGTGTGAAACTTATTTCTGATATGTTCATTAAGCTAACAGAGTTAAACCATACTTTTGATTGCGCAGTTCTGAACACTCTTTCTGTAGAAAATGCAAGTGGACATTCGGAGCGCTAAGAGGGTAATAGTGGAGAAAGGAATATATTCAAATATAAACTACACAGTAGCATTCTGTGAAAATTCTTTCTCTTCTGTGCATTCAACTAACAGAGTTGAACCTTACTTTTGATTGAGCCGTTATGAAACACTCTTTCTGTAGAAACTGCAATTGGACATGCTAAGCGCTAAGAGGCCTACATTGGGAAAAAGAATATCTTCAAATAAAAACTACACAGATGCATTCTGTGAAACTTATTTCTGATCTGTAAATTCAGTTAACAGAGATAAAACATATTTTTGATTGAGCAGTTATGAAACACTCTTTTTGTAGAAAATGCAAGTGGAGATTCGGAGCGCTAAGGGGGTAATAGTGGAAAAAGGAATGTCTTCAAATATAAACTACACAGAATCAATCGGTGAAACTTCTTTCTGATCTGTGCATTCAGCTAACAGAGTTAAACCATACTTTTGATTGAGCAGATCTGAACACTCTTTCTGTAGTAAATGCAACTGGACATTTGGAGCGCTAAGAGCGTAGTAGTGGAAAAAGGAATATATTCAAATATAAACTACACAGAAGCATTCTGTGAAACTTCTTTCTGATCTGAAAATTCAGCTAACCGAGTTAAACCATACTTTTGATTGAGCAGTTTTGAAACACTCTGTCTGTAGAAAATGCAACTGGACATTCGTAGCGCTAAGTGGGTAATAGTGGAAAAAAGAATATGTTCAAATATAAACTACACTGAAGCATTGTATGAAACTTCTTTCTGTTCTGTGCATTCAACTAACAGAGTTGAACCTGACTTTTGATTGAGCCTTTCTGAAACACTCTTTCTGTAGAAACTGCAATTGGACATTCTGAGCGCTAAGAGGCCTATATTGGGAAAAATAATATCTTCAAATAAAAACTACACAGAAGCATTGTGTGAAACTTATTTCTGATATGTTCATTAAGCTAACAGAGTTAAACCATACTTTTGATTGCGCAGTTCTGAACACACTTTCTGTAGAAAATGCAAGTGGACATTCGGAGCGCTAAGAGGGTAATAGTGGAAAAAGGAATATATTCAAATATAAACTACACAGTAGCATTCTGTGAAAATTCTTTCTGTTCTGTGCATTCAAGTAACAGAGTTGAACCTTACTTTTGATTGAGCCGTTCTGAAACACTCTTTCTGTAGAAACTGCAATTGGACATGCTAAGCGCTAAGAGGCCTACATTGGGAAAAAGAATATCTTCAAATAAAAACTACACAGATGCATTCTGTGAAAGTTATTTCTGATCTGTAAATTCAGTTAACAGAGATAAAACATATTTTTGATTGAGCAGTTATGAAACACTCTTTTTGTAGAAAATGCAAGAGGAGATTCGGAGCGCTAAGAGGGTAATAGTGGAAAAAGGAATGTCTTCAAATATAAACTACACAGAATCATTTGGTGAAACTTATTTCTGATCTGTGCATTCAGCTAACAGAGTTAAACCATACTTTTGATTGAGCAGATCTGAACACTCTTTCTGTAGAAAATGCAACTGGACATTTGGAGTGCTAAGAGCGTAGTAGTGGAAAAAGGAATATATTCAAATATCAACTACACAGAAGCATTCTGTGAAACTTCTTTCTGATCTGAGCATTCAGCTAACAGAGTTAAACCATACTTTTGATTGAGCAGTTTTGAAACACTCTGTCTGTAGAAAATGCAACTGGACATTCGTAGCGCTAAGTGGGTAATACTGGAAAAAAGAATATGTTCAAATATAAACTACACAGAAGCATTGTATGAAACTACTTTCTGTTCTGTGCATTCAACTAACAGAGTTGAACCTTACTTTTGATTGAGCCGTTCTGAAACTCTCTTTCTGTAGAAACTGCAATTGGACATTCTGAGCGCTAAGAGGCCTATATTGGGAAAAAGAATGTCTACAAATAAAAACTACACAGAAGAATTGTGTGAAACTTCTTTCTGTTCTGTTTGTTCAACTAAAAGAGTTGAACCTTAGTTTCGATTGAGCCGTTCTGAAACACTCTTTCTGTAGAAAATGCAAGTGGAGATTCGGAGCGCTAAGAGGGTAATAGTGGAAAAAGGAATGTCTCCAAATATAAACTACACAGAATCATTCTGTGAAACTTCTTTCTGATCTGTGCATTCAGCTAACAGAGTTAAACCATACTTTTGATTGAGCAGATCTGAACACTCTTTCTGTAGAAAATGCAACTGGACATTTGGAGCGCTAAGAGAGTAGTAGTGGAAAAAGGAATATATTCAAATATAAACTACACAGAAGCATTCTGTGAAACTTCTTTCTGATCTGAGCATTCAGCTAACAGACTTAAACCATACTTTTGATTGAGCAGTTTTGAAACACTCTGTCTGTAGAAAATGCAACTGGACATTCTTAGCGCTAAGTGGGTAATAGTGGAAAAAAGAATATGTTCAAATATAAACTACACAGAAGCATTGTATGAAACTTCTTTCTGTTCTGTGCATTCAACTAACAGAGTTGAACCTTACTTTTGATTGAGCCTTTCTGAAACACTCTTTCTGTAGAAACTGCAATTGGACATTCTGAGCGCTAAGAGGCCTATATTGGGAAAAATAATATCTTCAAATAAAAACTACACAGAAGCATTGTGTGAAACTTATTTCTGATATGTTCATTAAGCTAACAGAGTTAAACCATACTTTTGATTGCGCAGTTCTGAACACTCTTTCTGTAGAAAATGCAAGTGGACATTCGGAGCGCTAAGAGGGTAATAGTGGAAAAAGGAATATATTCAAATATAAACTACACAGTAGCATTCTGTGAAAATTCTTTCTGTTCTGTGCATTCAACTAACAGAGTTGAACCTTACTTTTGATTGAGCCGTTCTGAAACACTCTTTTTGTAGAAACTTCAATTGGACATGCTAAGCGCTAAGAGACCTACATTGGGAAAAAGAATATCTTCAAATAAAAACTACACAGATGCATTCTGTGAAACTTATTTCTGATCTGTAAATTCAGTTAACAGAGATAAAACATATTTTTGATTGAGCAGTTATGAAACACTCTTTTTGTAGAAAATGCAAGTGGAGATTCGGAGCGCTAAGAGGGTAATAGTGGAAAAAGGAATGTCTTCAAATATAAACTACACAGAACCATTCGGTGAAACTTCTTTCTGATCTGTGCATTCAGCTAACAGATTTAAACCATACTTTTGATTGAGCAGACCTGAACACTCTTTCTGTGGAAAATGCAACTGGACATTTGGAGCGCTAAGAGCGTAGTAGTGGAAAAAGGAATATATTCAAATATAAACTACACAGAAGCATTCTGTGAAACTTCTTTCTGATCTGAGCATTCAGCTAACAGAGTTAAACCATACTTTTGATTGAGCAGTTTTGAAACACTCTGTCTGTAGAAAATGCAACTGGACATTCGTAGCGCTAAGTGGGTAATAGTGGAAAAAAGAATATGTTCAAATATAAACTACACAGAAGCATTGTATGAAACTTCTTTCTGTTCTGTGCATTCAACTAACAGAGTTGAACCTTACTTTTGATTGAGCCTTTCTGAAACACTCTTTCTGTAGAAACTGCAATTGGACATTCTGAGCGCTAAGAGGCCTATATTGGGAAAAATAATATCTTCAAATAAAAACTACACAGAAGCATTGTGTGAAACTTATTTCTGATATGTTCATTAAGATAACAGAGTTAAACCATACTTTTGATTGCGCAGTTCTGAACACTCTTTCTGTAGAAAATGCAAGTGGACATTCGGAGCGCTAAGAGGGTAATAGTGGAAAAAGGAATATATTCAAATATAAACTACACAGTAGCATTCTGTGAAAATTCTTTCTGTTCTGTGCATTCAACTAACGGAGTTGAACCTTACTTTTGATTGAGCCGTTCTGAAACACTCTTTTTGTAGAAACTGCAATTGGACATGCTAAGCGCTAAGAGACCTACATTGGGAAAAAGAATATCTTCAAATAAAAACTACACAGATGCATTCTGTGAAACTTATTTCTGATCTGTAAATTCAGTTAACAGAGATAAAACATATTTTTGATTGAGCAGTTATGAAACACTCTTTTTGTAGAAAATGCAAGTGGAGATTCGGAGCGCTAAGAGGGTAATAGTGGAAAAAGGAATGTCTTCAAATATAAACTACACAGAACCATTCGGTGAAACTTCTTTCTGATCTGTGCATTCAGCTAACAGATTTAAACCATACTTTTGATTGAGCAGATCTGAACACTCTTTCTGTGGAAAATGCAACTGGACATTTGGAGCGCTAAGAGCGTAGTAGTGGAAAAAGGAATATATTCAAATATAAACTACACAGAAGCATTCTGTGAAACTTCTTTCTGATCTGAGCATTCAGCTAACAGAGTTAAACCATACTTTTGAATGAGCAGTTTTGAAACACTCTGACTGTAGAAAATGCAACTGGACATTCGTAGCGCTAAGTGGGTAATAGTGGAAAAAAGAATATGTTCAAATATAAACTACACAGAAGCATTGTATGAAACGTCTTTCTGTTCTGTGCATTCAACTAACAGAGTTGAACCTTACTTTTGATTGAGCCGTTCTGAAACACTCTTTCTGTAGAAACTGCAATTGGACATTCTGAGCGCTAAGAGGCCTCTATTGGGAAAAATAATATCTTCAAATAAAAACTACACAGAAGCATTGTGTGAAACTTATTTCTGATATGTTCATTAAGCTAACAGAGTTATACCATACTTTTTATTGCGCAGTTCTGAACACTCTTTCTGTAGAAAATGCAAGTGGACATTCGGAGCGCTAAGAGGGTAATAGTGGAAAAAGGAATATATTCAAATATAAACTACACAGTAGCATTCTGTGAAAATTCTTTCTGTTCTGTGCATTCAACTAACAGAGTTGAACCTTACTTTTGATTGAGCCGTTCTGAAACACTCTTTCTGTAGAAACTGCAATTGGACATGCTAAGCGCTAAGAGGCCTACATTGGGAAAAAGAATATCTTCAAATAAAAACTACACAGATGCATTCTGTGTAACTTATTTCTGATCTGTTAATTCCGTTAGCAGAGATAAAACATATTTTTGATTGAGCAGTTATGAAACACTCTTTTTGTAGAAAATGCAAGTGGAGATTCGGAGCGCTAAGAGGGTAATAGTGGAAAAAGGAATGTCTTCAAATATAAACTACAAAGAATCATTCGGTGAAACTTCTTTCTGATCTGTGCATTCAGCTAACAGATTTAAACCATACTTTTGATTGAGCAGATCTGAACACTCTTTCTGTAGAAAATGCAACTGGACATTTGGAGCGCTAAGAGCGTAGTAGTGGAAAAAGGAATATATTCAAATATAAACTACACAGAAGCATTCTGTGAAACTTCTTTCTGATCTGAGCATTCAGCTAACAGAGTTAAACCATACTTTTGATTGAGCAGTTTTGAAACACTCTGTCTGTAGAAAATGCAACTGGATATTCGTAGCGCTAAGTGGGTAATAGTGGAAAAAAGAATATGTTCAAATATAAACTCCACAGAAGCATTGTATGAAACTTCTTTCTGTTCTGTGCATTCAACTAACAGAGTTGAACCTGACTTTTGATTGAGCCTTTCTGAAACACTCTTTCTGTAGAAACTGCAATTGGACATTCTGAGCGCTAAGAGTCCTCTATTGGGAAAAATAATATCTTCAAATAAAAACTACACAGAAGCATTGTGTGAAACTTATTTCTGATATGTTCATTAAGCTAACAGAGTTAAACCATACTTTTGATTGCGCAGTTCTGAACACTCTTTCTGTAGAAAATGCAAGTGGACATTCGGAGCGCTAAGAGGGTAATAGTGGAAAAAGGAATATATTCAAATATAAACTACACAGTAGCATTCTGTGAAAATTCTTTCTGTTCTGTGCATTCAACTAACAGAGTTGAACCTTACTTTTGATTGAGCCGTTCTGAAACACTCTTTTTGTAGAAACTGCAATTGGACATGCTAAGCACTAAGAGACCTACATTGGGAAAAAGAATATCTTCAAATAAAAACTACACAGATGCATTCTGTGAAACTTATTTCTGATCTGTAAATTCAGTTAACAGAGATAAAACATATTTTTGATTGAGCAGTTATGAAACACTCTTTTTGTAGAAAATGCAAGTGGAGATTCGGAGCGCTAAGAGGGTAATAGTGGAAAAAGGAATGTCTTCAAATATAAACTACACAGAACCATTCGGTGAAACTTCTTTCTGATCTGTGCATTCAGCTAACAGATTTAAACCATACTTTTGATTGAGCAGACCTGAACACTCTTTCTGTGGAAAATGCAACTGGACATTTGGAGCGCTAAGAGCGTAGTAGTGGAAAAAGGAATATATTCAAATATAAACTACACAGAAGCATTCTGTGAAACTTCTTTCTGATTTGAGCATTCAGCTAACAGAGTTAAACCATACTTTTGATTGAGCAGTTTTGAAACACTCTGTCTGTAGAAAATGCAACTGGACATTCGTAGCGCTAAGTGGGTAATAGTGGAAAAAAGAATATGTTCAAATATAAACTACACAGAAGCATTGTATGAAACTTCTTTCTGTTCTGTGCATTCAACTAACAGAGTTGAACCTTACTTTTGATTGAGCCTTTCTGAAACACTCTTTCTGTAGAAACTGCAATTGGACATTCTGAGCGCTAAGAGGCCTATATTGGGAAAAATAATATCTTCAAATAAAAACTACACAGAAGCATTGTTTGAAACTTATTTCTGATATGTTCATTAAGCTAACAGAGTTAAACCATACTTTTGATTGCGCAGATCTGAACACTCTTTCTGTAGAAAATGCAAGTGGACATTCGGAGCGCTAAGAGGGTAATAGTGGAAAAAGGAATATATTCAAATATAAACTACACAGTAGCATTCTGTGAAAATTCTTTCTGTTCTGTGCATTCAACTAACAGAGTTGAACCTTACTTTTGATTGAGCCGTTCTGAAACACTCTTTCTGTAGAAACTGCAATTGGACATGCTATGCGCTAAGAAGCCTACATTGGGAAAAAGAATATCTTCAAATAAAAACTACACAGATGCATTCTGTGAAACTTATTTCTGATCTGTAAATTCAGTTAACAGAGATAAAACATATTTTTGATTGAGCAGTTATGAAACACTCTTTTTGTAGAAAATGCAAGTGGAGATTCGGAGCGCTAAGAGGGTAATAGTGGAAAAAGGAATGTCTTCAAATATAAACTACACAGAATCATTCGGTGAAACTTCTTTCTGATCTGTGCATTCAGCTAACAGAGTTAAACCATACTTTTGATTGAGCAGATCTGAATACTCTTTCTGTAGAAAATGCAACTGGACATTTGGAGCGCTAAGAGCGTAGTAGTGGAAAAAGGAATATATTCAAATATAAACTACACAGAAGCATTCTGTGAAACTTCTTTCTGATCTGAGCATTCACCTAACAGAGTTAAACCATACTTTTGATTGAGCAGTTTTGAAACACTCTGTCTGTAGAAAATGCAACTGGACATTCGTAGCGCTAAGTGGGTAATAGTGGAAAAAAGAATATGTTCAAATATAAACTACACAGAAGCATTGTATGAAACGTCTTTCTGTTCTGTGCATTCAACTAACAGAGTTGAACCTTACTTTTGATTGAGCCGTTCTGAAACACTCTTTCTGTAGAAACTGCAATTGGACATTCTGAGCGCTAGGAGGCCTATATTGGGAAAAAGAATGTCTACAAATAAAAACTACACAGAAGAATTGTGTGAAACTACTTTCTGTTCTGTTTGTTCAACTAAAAGAGTTGAACCTTAGTTTTGATTGAGCCGTTCTGAAACACTCTTTCTGTAGAAAATGCAAGTGGAGATTCGGAGCGCTAAGAGGGTAATAGTGGAAAAAGGAATGTCTCCAAATATAAACTACACAGAATCATTCTGTGAAATTTCTTTCTGATCTGTGCATTCAGCTAACAGAGTTAAACCATACTTTTGATTGAGCAGATCTGAACACTCTTTCTGTAGAAAATGCAACTGGACATTTGGAGCGCTAAGAGAGTAGTAGTGGAAAAAGGAATATATTCAAATATAAACTACACAGAAGCATTCTGTGAAACTTCTTTCTGATCTGAGCATTCAGCTAACAGACTTAAACCATACTTTTGATTGAGCAGTTTTGAAACACTCTGTCTGTAGAAAATGCAACTGGACATTCTTAGCGCTAAGTGGGTAATAGTGGAAAAAAGAATATGTTCAAATATAAACTACACAGAAGCATTGTATGAAACTTCTTTCTGTTCTGTGCATTCAACTAACAGAGTTGAACCTTACTTTTGATTGAGCCTTTCTGAAACACTCTTTCTGTAGAAACTGCAATTGGACATTCTGAGCGCTAAGAGGCCTATATTGGGAAAAATAATATCTTCAAATAAAAACTACACAGAAGCATTGTGTGAAACTTATTTCTGATATGTTCATTAAGCTAACAGAGTTAAACCATACTTTTGATTGCGCAGTTCTGAACACTCTTTCTGTAGAAAATGCAAGTGGACATTCGGAGCGCTAAGAGGGTAATAGTGGAAAAAGGAATATATTCAAATATAAACTACACAGTAGCATTCTGTGAAAATTCTTTCTGTTCTGTGCATTCAACTAACAGAGTTGAACCTTACTTTTGATTGAGCCGTTCTGAAACACTCTTTTTGTAGAAACTTCAATTGGACATGCTAAGCGCTAAGAGACCTACATTGGGAAAAAGAATATCTTCAAATAAAAACTACACAGATGCATTCTGTGAAACTTATTTCTGATCTGTAAATTCAGTTAACAGAGATAAAACATATTTTTGATTGAGCAGTTATGAAACACTCTTTTTGTAGAAAATGCAAGTGGAGATTCGGAGCGCTAAGAGGGTAATAGTGGAAAAAGGAATGTCTTCAAATATAAACTACACAGAACCATTCGGTGAAACTTCTTTCTGATCTGTGCATTCAGCTAACAGATTTAAACCATACTTTTGATTGAGCAGACCTGAACACTCTTTCTGTGGAAAATGCAACTGGACATTTGGAGCGCTAAGAGCGTAGTAGTGGAAAAAGGAATATATTCAAATATAAACTACACAGAAGCATTCTGTGAAACTTCTTTCTGATCTGAGCATTCAGCTAACAGAGTTAAACCATACTTTTGATTGAGCAGTTTTGAAACACTCTGTCTGTAGAAAATGCAACTGGACATTCGTAGCGCTAAGTGGGTAATAGTGGAAAAAAGAATATGTTCAAATATAAACTACACAGAAGCATTGTATGAAACTTCTTTCTGTTCTGTGCATTCAACTAACAGAGTTGAACCTTACTTTTGATTGAGCCTTTCTGAAACACTCTTTCTGTAGAAACTGCAATTGGACATTCTGAGCGCTAAGAGGCCTATATTGGGAAAAATAATATCTTCAAATAAAAACTACACAGAAGCATTGTGTGAAACTTATTTCTGATATGTTCATTAAGATAACAGAGTTAAACCATACTTTTGATTGCGCAGTTCTGAACACTCTTTCTGTAGAAAATGCAAGTGGACATTCGGAGCGCTAAGAGGGTAATAGTGGAAAAAGGA
Organism: Symphalangus syndactylus; assembly: GCF_028878055.3. Taxonomy (NCBI): domain Eukaryota; kingdom Metazoa; phylum Chordata; class Mammalia; order Primates; family Hylobatidae; genus Symphalangus; species Symphalangus syndactylus. The sequence goes on from NC_072427.2 coordinate 159,590,623, forward strand.
ATATATTCAAATATAAACTACACAGTAGCATTCTGTGAAAATTCTTTCTGTTCTGTGCATTCAACTAACGGAGTTGAACCTTACTTTTGATTGAGCCGTTCTGAAACACTCTTTTTGTAGAAACTGCAATTGGACATGCTAAGCGCTAAGAGACCTACATTGGGAAAAAGAATATCTTCAAATAAAAACTACACAGATGCATTCTGTGAAACTTATTTCTGATCTGTAAATTCAGTTAACAGAGATAAAACATATTTTTGATTGAGCAGTTATGAAACACTCTTTTTGTAGAAAATGCAAGTGGAGATTCGGAGCGCTAAGAGGGTAATAGTGGAAAAAGGAATGTCTTCAAATATAAACTACACAGAACCATTCGGTGAAACTTCTTTCTGATCTGTGCATTCAGCTAACAGATTTAAACCATACTTTTGATTGAGCAGATCTGAACACTCTTTCTGTGGAAAATGCAACTGGACATTTGGAGCGCTAAGAGCGTAGTAGAGGAAAAAGGAATATATTCAAATATAAACTACACAGAAGCATTCTGTGAAACTTCTTTCTGATCTGAGCATTCAGCTAACAGAGTTAAACCATACTTTTGAATGAGCAGTTTTGAAACACTCTGACTGTAGAAAATGCAACTGGACATTCGTAGCACTAAGTGGGTAATAGTGGAAAAAATAATATGTTCAAATATAAACTACACAGAAGCATTGTATGAAACTTCTTTCTGTTCTGTGCATTCAACTAACAGAGTTGAACCTTACTTTTGATTGAGCCGTTCTGAAACACTCTTTCTGTAGAAACTGCAATTGGACATTCTGAGCGCTAAGACGCCTATATTGGGAAAATGAATGTCTACGAATAAAAACTACACAGAAGAATTGTGTGAAACTTCTTTTTGTTCTGTTTTTTCAACTAAAAGAGTTGAACCTTGGTTTTGATTGAGCCGTTCTGAAACACTCTTTCTGTAGAAAATGCAAGTGGAGATTCGGAGCGCTAAGTGGGTAATAGTGGAAAAAAGAATATGTTCAAATATAAACTACACAGAAGCATTGTATGAAACTTCTTTCTGTTCTGTGCATTCAACTAACAGAGTTGAACCTTACTTTTGATTGAGCCGTTCTGAAACACTCTTTCTGTAGAAACTGCAATTGGATATTCTGAGCGCTAAGAGGCCTATATTGGGAAAAAGATTGTCTACAAATAAAAACTACACAGAAGAATTGTGTGAAACTTCTTTCTGTTCTGCTTGTTCAACTAAAAGAGTTGAACCTTAGTTTTGATTGAGCCGTTCTGAAACACTCTTTCTGTAGAAAATGCAAGTGGAGATTCGGAGCGCTAAGAGGGTAATAGTGGAAAAAGGAATGTCTCCAAATATAAACTACACAGAATCATTCTGTGAAACTTTTTTCTGATCTGTGCATTCAGCTAACAGAGTTAAACCATACTTTTGATTGAGCAGATCTGAACACTCTTTCTGTAGAAAATGCAACTGGACATTTGGAGTGCTAAGAGAGTAGTAGTGGAAAAAGGAATATATTCAAATATAAACTACACAGAAGCATTCTGTGAAACTTCTTTCTGATCTGAGCATTCAGCTAACAGAGTTAAACCATACTTTTGATTGAGCAGTTTTGAAACACTCTGTCTGTAGAAAATGCAACTGGACATTCGTAGCGCTAAGTGGGTAATAGTGGAAAAAAGAATATGTTCAAATATAAACTACACAGAAGCATTGTATGAAACTTCTTTCTGTTCTGTGCATTCAACTAACAGAGTTGAACCTGACTTTTGATTGAGCCTTTCTGAAACACTCTTTCTGTAGAAACTGCAATTGGACATTCTGAGCGCTAAGAGGCCTATATTGGGAAAAATAATATCTTCAAATAAAAACTACACAGAAGCATTGTGTGAAACTTATTTCTGATATGTTCATTAAGCTAACAGAGTTAAACCATACTTTTGATTGCGCAGTTCTGAACACTCTCTCTGTAGAAAATGCAAGTGGACATTCGGAGCCCTAAGAGGGTAATAGTGGAAAAAGGAATATATTCAAATATAAACTACACAGTAGCATTCTGTGAAAATTCTTTCTGTTCTGTGCATTCAACTAACAGAGTTGAACCTTACTTTTGATTGAGCCGTTCTGAAACACTCTTTCTGTAGAAACTGCAATTGGACATGCTAAGCGCTAAGAGACCTACATTGGGAAAAAGAATATCTTCAAATAAAAACTACACAGATGCATTCTGTGAAACTTATTTCTGATCTGTAAATTCAGTTAACAGAGATAAAACATATTTTTGATTGAGCAGTTATGAAACACTCTTTTTGTAGAAAATGCAAGTGGAGATTCGGAGCGCTAAGAGGGTAATAGTGGAAAAAGGAATGTCTTCAAATATAAACTACACAGAAACATTCGGTGAAACTTCTTTCTGATCTGTGCATTCAGCTAACAGAGTTAAACCATACTTTTGATTGAGAAGATCTGAACACTCTTTCTGTAGAAAATGCAACTGGACATTTGGAGCGCTAAGAGCGTAGTAGTGGAAAAAGTAATATATTCAAATATAAACTACACAGAAGCATTCTGTGAAACTTCTTTCTGATCTGAGCATTCAGCTAACAGAGTTAAACCATACTTTTGATTGAGCAGTTTTGAAACACTCTGTCTGTAGAAAATGCAACTGGACATTCGTAGCACTAAGTGGGTAATAGTGGAAAAAGAATATGTTCAAAAATAAACTACACAGAAGCATTGTATGAAACTTCTTTCTGTTCTGTGCATTCAACTAACAGAGTTGAACCTTACTTTTGATTGAGCCTTTCTGAAACACTCTTTCTGTAGAAACTGCAATTGGACATTCTGAGCGCTCAGAGGCCTATATTGGGAAAAAGAATGTCTATGAATAAAAACTACACCGAAGAATTGTGTGAAACTCCTTTCTGTTCTGTTTGTTCAACTAAAAGAGTTGAACCTTAGTTTTGATTGAGCCGTTCTGAAACACTCTTTCTGTAGAAAATGCAAGTGGAGATTCGGAGTGCTAAGAGAGTAATAGTGGAAAAAGGAATGTCTCCATATATAAACTACACAGAATCATTCTGTGAAACTTCTTTCTGATCTGTGCATTCAGCTAACAGAGTTAAACCATACTTTTGATTGAGCAGATCTGAACACTCTTTCTGTAGAAAATGCAACTGGACATTTGGAGCGCTATGAGAGTAGTAGTGGAAAAAGGAATATATTCAAATATAAACTACACAGAAGCATTCTGTGAAACTTCTTTCTGATCTGAGCATTCAGCTAACAGAGTTAAATCATACTTTTGATTGAGCAGATCTGAACACTCATTCTGAAGAAAATGCAACAGGACATTTGGAGCGCTAAGAGCGTAGTAGTGGAAAAAGGAATATATTCAAATATAAACTACACAGAAGCATTCTGTGAAACTTCTTTCTGATCTGAGCACTCAGCTAACAGAGTTAAACCATTCTTTTGATTGAGCAGTTTTGAAACACTCTGTCTGTAGAAAATGCAACTGGACATTCGTAGCGCTAAGTGGGTAATAGTGGAAAAAAGAATATGTTCAAATATAAACTACACAGAAGCATTGTATGAAACTTCTTTCTGTTCTGTGCATTCAACTAACAGAGTTGAACCTTACTTTTGATTGAGCCGTTCTGAAACACTCTTTCTGTAGAAACTGCAATTGGACATGCTAAGCGCTAAGAGGCCTACATTGGGAAAAAGATTATCTTCAAATAAAAACTACACAGATGCATTCTGTGAAACTTATTTCTGATCTGTAAATTCAGTTAACAGAGATAAAACATATTTTTGATTGAGCAGTTATGAAACACTCTTTTTGTAGAAAATGCAAGTGGAGATTCGGAGCGCTAAGATGGTAATAGTGGAAAAAGGAATGTCTTCAAATATAAACTACACAGAATCATTCGGTGAAACTTCTTTCTGATCTGTGCATTCAGCTAACAGAGTTAAACCATACTTTTGATTGAGCAGATCTGAACACTCTTTCTGTAGAAAATGCACCTGGACATTTGGAGCGCTAAGAGCGTAGTAGTGGAAAAAGGAATATATTCAAATATAAACTACACAGAAGCATTCTGTGAAACTTCTTTCTGATCTGAGCATTCAGCTAACAGAGTTAAACCATACTTTTGATTGAGCAGTTTTGAAACACTCTGTCGGTAGAAAATGCAACTGGACATTCGTAGCGCTAAGTGGGTAATAGTGGAAAAAAGAATATGTTCAAATATAAACTACACAGAAGCATTGTATGAAACTTCTTTCTGTTCTGTGCATTCAACTAACAGAGTTGAACCTGACTTTTGATTGAGCCGTTCTGAAACACTCTTTCTGTAGAAACTGCAATTGGACATTCTGAGCGCTAAGCGGCCTATATTGGGAAAAATAATATCTTCAAATAAAAACTACACAGAAGCATTGTGTGAAACTTATTTCTGATATGTTAATTAAGCTAACAGAGTTAAACCATACTTTTGATTGCGCAGTTGTGAACACTCTTTCTGTAGAAAATGCAAGTGGACATTCGGAGCGCTAAGAGGGTAATAGTGGAAAAAGGAATATATTCAAATATAAACTACACAGTAGCATTCTGTGAAAATTCTTTCTGTTCTGTGCATTCAACTAACAGAGTTGAACCTTACTTTTGATTGAGCCGTTCTGAAACACTCTTTCTGTAGAAAATGCAAATGGACATGCTAAGCGCTAAGAGTCCTACATTGGGAAAAAGAATATCTTCAAATAAAAACTACACAGATGCATTCTGTGAAACTTATTTCTGATCTGTAAATTCAGTTAACAGAGATAAAACATATTTTTGATTGAGCAGTTATGAAACACTCTTTTTGTAGAAAATGCAAGTGGAGATTCGGAGCGCTAAGAGCGTAATAGTGGAAAAAGGAATGTCTTCAAATATAAACTACACAGAATCATTCGGTGAAACTTCTTTCTGATCTGTGCATTCAGCTAACATAGTTAAACCATACTTTTGATTGAGCAGATCTGAACACTCTTTCTGTAGAAAATGCAACTGGACATTTGGAGCGCTAAGAGCGTAGTAGTGGAAAAAGGAATATATTCAAATATAAACTACACAGAAGCATTCTGTGAAACTTCTTTCTGATCTGAGCACTCAGCTAACAGAGTTAAACCATACTTTTGATTGAGCAGTTTTGAAACACTCTGTCTGTAGAAAATGCAACTGGACATTCGTAGCGCTAAGTGGGTAATAGTGGAAAAAAGAATATGTTCAAATATAAACTACACAGAAGCATTGTATGAAACTTCTTTCTGTTCTGAGCATTCAACTAACAGAGTTGAACCTTACTTTTGATTGAGCCGTTCTGAATCACTGTTTCTGTAGAAACTGCAATTGGATATTCTGAGCGCTAAGAGGCCTATATTGGGAAAAAGATTGTCTACAAATAAAAACTACACAGAAGAATTGTGTGAAACTTCTTTCTGTTCTGTTTGTTCAACTAAAAGAGTTGAACCTTAGTTTTGATTGAGCCGTTCTGAAACACTCTTTCTGTAGAAAATGCAAGTGGAGATTCGGAGCGCTAAGAGGGTAATAGTGGAAAAAGGAATGTCTCCAAATATAAACTACACAGAATCATTCTGTGAAACTTTTTTCTGATCTGTGCATTCAGCTAACAGAGTTAAACCATACTTTTGATTGAGCAGATCTGAACACTCTTTCTGTAGAAAACGCAACTGGACATTTGGAGCGCTAAGAGAGTAGTAGTGGAAAAAGGAATATATTCAAATATAAACTACACAGAAGCATTCTGTGAAACTTCTTTCTGATCTGAGCATTCAGCAAACAGAGTTAAACCATACTTTTGATTGAGCAGTTTTGAAACACTCTGTCTGTAGAAAATGCAACTGGACATTCGTAGCGCTAAGTGGGTAATAGTGGAAAAAAGAATATGTTGAAATATAAACTACACAGAAGCATTGTATGAAACTTCTTTCTGTTCTGTGCATTCAACTAACAGAGTTGAACCTTACTTTTGATTGAGCCGTTCTGAAACACTCTTTCTGTAGAAACTGCAATTGGACATTCTGAGCGCTAAGACGCCTATATTGGGAAAATGAATGTCTACGAATAAAAACTACACAGAAGAATTGTGGGAAACTTCTTTTTGTTCTGTTTTTTCAACTAAAAGAGTTGAACCTTGGTTTTGATTGAGCCGTTCTGAAACACTCTTTCTGTAGAAAATGCAAGTGGAGATTCGGAGCGCTAAGTGGGTAATAGTGGAAAAAAGAATATGTTCAAATATAAACTACACAGAAGCATTGTATGAAACTTCTTTCTGTTCTGTGCATTCAACTAACAGAGTTGAACCTTACTTTTGATTGAGCCGTTCTGAAACACTCTTTCTGTAGAAACTGCAATTGGATATTCTGAGCGCTAAGAGGCCTATATTGGGAAAAAGATTGTCTACAAATAAAAACTACACAGAAGAATTGTGTGAAACTTCTTTCTGTTCTGCTTGTTCAACTAAAAGAGTTGAACCTTAGTTTTGATTGAGCCGTTCTGAAACACTCTTTCTGTAGAAAATGCAAGTGGAGATTCGGAGCGCTAAGAGGGTAATAGTGGAAAAAGGAATGTCTCCAAATATAAACTACACAGAATCATTCTGTGAAACTTTTTTCTGATCTGTGCATTCAGCTAACAGAGTTAAACCATACTTTTGATTGAGCAGATCTGAACACTCTTTCTGTAGAAAATGCAACTGGACATTTGGAGTGCTAAGAGAGTAGTAGTGGAAAAAGGAATATATTCAAATATAAACTACACAGAAGCATTCTGTGAAACTTCTTTCTGATCTGAGCATTCAGCTAACAGAGTTAAACCATACTTTTGATTGAGCAGTTTTGAAACACTCTGTCTGTAGAAAATGCAACTGGACATTCGTAGCGCTAAGTGGGTAATAGTGGAAAAAAGAATATGTTCAAATATAAACTACACAGAAGCATTGTATGAAACTTCTTTCTGTTCTGTGCATTCAACTAACAGAGTTGAACCTGACTTTTGATTGAGCCTTTCTGAAACACTCTTTCTGTAGAAACTGCAATTGGACATTCTGAGCGCTAAGCGGCCTATATTGGGAAAAATAATATCTTCAAATAAAAACTACACAGAAGCATTGTGTGAAACTTATTTCTGATATGTTAATTAAGCTAACAGAGTTAAACCATACTTTTGATTGCGCAGTTGTGAACACTCTTTCTGTAGAAAATGCAAGTGGACATTCGGAGCGCTAAGAGGGTAATAGTGGAAAAAGGAATATATTCAAATATAAACTACACAGTAGCATTCTGTGAAAATTCTTTCTGTTCTGTGCATTCAACTAACAGAGTTGAACCTTACTTTTGATTGAGCCGTTCTGAAACACTCTTTCTGTAGAAAATGCAAATGGACATGCTAAGCGCTAAGAGTCCTACATTGGGAAAAAGAATATCTTCAAATAAAAACTACACAGATGCATTCTGTGAAACTTATTTCTGATCTGTAAATTCAGTTAACAGAGATAAAACATATTTTTGATTGAGCAGTTATGAAACACTCTTTTTGTAGAAAATGCAAGTGGAGATTCGGAGCGCTAAGAGCGTAATAGTGGAAAAAGGAATGTCTTCAAATATAAACTACACAGAATCATTCGGTGAAACTTCTTTCTGATCTGTGCATTCAGCTAACATAGTTAAACCATACTTTTGATTGAGCAGATCTGAACACTCTTTCTGTAGAAAATGCAACTGGACATTTGGAGCGCTAAGAGCGTAGTAGTGGAAAAAGGAATATATTCAAATATAAACTACACAGAAGCATTCTGTGAAACTTCTTTCTGATCTGAGCACTCAGCTAACAGAGTTAAACCATACTTTTGATTGAGCAGTTTTGAAACACTCTGTCTGTAGAAAATGCAACTGGACATTCGTAGCGCTAAGTGGGTAATAGTGGAAAAAAGAATATGTTCAAATATAAACTACACAGAAGCATTGTATGAAAATTCTTTCTGTTCTGTGCATTCAACTAACAGAGTTGAACCTTACTTTTGATTGAGCCGTTCTGAAACACTCTTTCTGTAGAAACTGCAATTGGACATTCTGAGCGCTAAGAGGCCTATATTGGGAAAAAGAATGTCTACAAATAAAAGCTACACAGAAGAATTGTGTGAAACTTCTTTCTGTTCTGTTTGTTCAACTAAAAGAGTTGAACCTTAGTTTTGATTGAGCCGTTCTGAAACACTCTTTCTGTAGAAAATGCAAGTGGAGATTCGGAGCGCTAACGGGGCAATAGTGGAAAAAGGAATGTCTCCAAATATAAACTACACAGAATCATTCTGTGAAACTTCTTTCTGATCTGTGCATTCAGCTAACAGAGTTAAACCATACTTTTGATTGAGCAGATCTGAACACTCTTTCTGTAGAAAATGCAACTGGACATTTGGAGCGCTAAGAGAGTAGTAGTGGAAAAAGGAATATATTCAAATATAAACTACACAGAAGCATTCTGTGAAACTTCTTTCTGATCTGAGCATTCAGCTAACAGAGTTAAACCATACTTTTGATTGAGCAGTTTTGAAACACTCTGTCTGTAGAAAATGCAACTGGACATTCGTAGCACTAAGAGGGTAATAGTGGAAAAAAGAATATGTTCAAATATAAACTACACAGTAGCATCGTATGAAACTTCTTTCTTTTCTGTGCATTCAACTAACAGAGTTGAACCTTACTTTTGATTGAGCCTTTCTGAAACACTCTTTCTGTAGAAACTGCAATTGGACATTCTGAGCGCTAAGAGGCCTCTATTGGTAAAAATAATATCTTCAAATAAAAACTACACAGAAGCATTGAGTGAAACTTATTTCTGATATGTTCATTAAGCTAACAGAGTTAAACCATACTTTTGATTGCGCAGTTCTGAACACTCTTTCTGTAGAAAATGCAAGTGGACATACGGAGCGCTAAGAGGGTAATAGTGGAAAAAGGAATATATTCAAATATAAACTACACAGTAGCATTCTGTGAAAATTCTTTCTGTTCTGTGCATTCAACTAACAGAGTTGAACCTTACTTTTGATTGAGCCGTTCTGAAACACTCTTTCTGTAGAAACTGCAATTGGACATGCTAAGCGCTAAGAGGCCTACATTGGGAAAAAGAATATCTTCAAATAAAAACTACACAGATGCATTCTGTGAAACTTATTTCTGATCTGTAAATTCAGTTAACAGAGATAAAACATATTTTTGATTGAGCCGTTCTGAAACACTCTTTCTGTAGAAAATGCAAGTGGAGATTCGGAGCGCTAAGAGGGTAATAGTGGAAAAAGGAATGTCTCCAAATATAAACTACACAGAATCATTCTGTGAAACTTCTTTCTGATCTGTGCATTCAGCTAACAGAGTTAAACCATACTTTTGATTAAGCAGATCTGAACACTCTTTCTGTAGAAAATGCAACTGGACATTTGAAGCACTAAGGGAGTAGTAGTGGAAAAAGGAATATATTCAAATATCAACTACACAGAAGCATTCTGTGAAACTTCTTTCTGATCTGAGCATTCAGCTAACAGAGTTAAACCATACTTTTGATTGAGCAGTTTTGAAACACTCTGTCTGTAGAAAATGCAACTGGACATTCGTAGCGCTAAGTGGGTAATAGTGGAAAAAAGAATATGTTCAAATATAAACTACACAGAAGCATTGTATGAAAATTCTTTCTGTTCTGTGCATTCAACTAACAGAGTTGAACCTTACTTTTGATTGAGCCGTTCTGAAACACTCTTTCTGTAGAAACTGCAATTGGACATTCTGAGCGCTAAGAGGCCTATATTGGGAAAAAGAATGTCTACAAATAAAAGCTACACAGAAGAATTGTGTGAAACTTCTTTCTGTTCTGTTTGTTCAACTAAAAGAGTTGAACCTTAGTTTTGATTGAGCCGTTCTGAAACACTCTTTCTGTAGAAAATGCAAGTGGAGATTCGGAGCGCTAACGGGGCAATAGTGGAAAAAGGAATGTCTCCAAATATAAACTACACAGAATCATTCTGTGAAACTTCTTTCTGATCTGTGCATTCAGCTAACAGAGTTAAACCATACTTTTGATTGAGCAGATCTGAACACTCTTTCTGTAGAAAATGCAACTGGACATTTGGAGCGCTAAGAGAGTAGTAGTGGAAAAAGGAATATATTCAAATATAAACTACACAGAAGCATTCTGTGAAACTTCTTTCTGATCTGAGCATTCAGCTAACAGAGTTAAACCATACTTTTGATTGAGCAGTTTTGAAACACTCTGTCTGTAGAAAATGCAACTGGACATTCGTAGCGCTAAGTGGGTAATAGTGGAAAAAATAGTATGTTCAAATATAAACTACACAGAAGCATTGTATGAAACTTCTTTCTATTCTGTGCATTCAACTTACAGAGTTGAACCTTACTTTTGGTTGAGCCTTTCTGAAACACTCTTTCTGTAGAAACTGCAATTGGACATTCTGAGCGCTAAGAGGCCTGTAATGGGAAAAATAATATCTTCAAATAAAAACTACACAGAAGCATTGTGTGAAACTTATTTCTGATATGTTCATTAAGCTAACAGAGTTAAACCATACTTTTGATTGCGCAGTTCTGAACACTCTTTCTGTAGAAAATGCAAGTGGACATTCGGAGCGCTAAGAGGGTAATAGTGGAAAAAGGAATATATTCAAATATAAACTACACAGTAGCATTCTGTGAAAATTCTTTCTGTTCTGTGCATTCAACTAACAGAGTTGAACCTTACTTTTGATTGAGCCGTTCTGAAACACTCTTTCTGTAGAAACTGCAATTGGACATGCTAAGCGCTAAGAGGCCTACATTGGGAAAAAGAATATCTTCAAATAAAAACTACACAGATGCATTCTGTGAAACTTATTTCTGATCTGTAAATTCAGTTAACAGAGATAAAACATATTTTTGATTGAGCAGTTATGAAACACTCTTTTTGTAGAAAATGCAAGTGGAGATTCGGAGCGCTAAGAGGGTAATATTGGAAAAAGGAATGTCTTCAAATATAAACTACACAGAATCATTCGGTGAAACTTCTTTCTGATCTGTGCATTCAGCTAACAGAGTTAAACCATACTTTTGATTGAGCAGATCTGAACACTCTTTCTGTAGAAAATGCAACTGGACATTTGGAGCGCTAAGAGCGTAGTAGTGGAAAAAGGAATATATTCAAATATAAACTACACAGAAGCATTCTGTGAAACTTCTTTCTGATCTGAGCATTCAGCTAACAGAGTTAAACCATACTTTTGATTGAGCAGTTTTGAAACACTCTGTCTGTAGAAAATGCAACTGGGCATTCGTAGCGCTAAGTGGGTAATAGTGTAAAAAAGAATATGTTCAAATATAAACTACACAGAAGCATTGTATGAAACTTCTTTCTGTTCTGCGCATTCAACTAACAGAGTTGAGACTTACTTTTGATTGAGCCGTTCTGAAACACTCTTTCTGTAGAAACTGCAATTGGACATTCTGAGCGCTAAGAGGCCTATATTGGGAAAAAGAATGTCTACAAATAAAAACTACACAGAAGAATTGTGTGAAACTTCTTTCTGTTCTGTTTGTACAACTAAAAGAGTTGAACTTTAGTTTTGATTGAGCCGTTCTGAAACACTCTTTCTGTAGAAAATGCAAGTGGAGATTCGGAGCGCTAAGAGGGTAATAGTGGAAAAAGGAATGTCTCCAAATATAAACTACACAGAATCATTCGGTGAAACTTCTTTCTGATCTGTGCATTCAGCTAACAGAGTTAAACCATACTTTTGATTGAGCAGATCTGAACACTCTTTCTGTAGAAAATGCAACTGGACATTTGGAGTGCTAAGAGAGTAGTAGTGGAAAAAGGAATATATTCAAATATAAACTACACAGAAGCATTCTGTGAAACTTCTTTCTGATCTGAGCATTCAGCTAACAGAGTTAAACCATACTTTTGATTGAGCAGATTTGAAACACTCTGTCTGTAGAAAATGCAACTGGACATTCGTAGCGCTAAGTGGGTAATAGTGGAAAAAAGAATATGTTCAAATATAAACTACACAGAAGCATTGAATGAAACTTCTTTCTGTTCTGTGCATTCAACTAACAGAGTTGAACCTTACTTTTGATTGAGCCTTTCTGAACCACTCTTTCTGTAGAAACTGCAATTGGACATTCTGAGCGCTAAGAGGCCTCTATTGGGAAAAATAATATCTTGAAATAAAAACTACACAGAAGCATTGTGTGAAACTTATTTCTGATATGTTCATTAAGCTAACAGAGTTAAACCATACTTTTGATTGCGCAGTTCTGAACACTCTTTCTGTAGAAAATGCAAGTGGACATTCGGAGCGCTAAGAGGGTAATAGTGGAAAAAGGAATATATTCAAATATAAACTACACAGTAGCACTCTGTGAAAATTCTTTCTGTTCTGTGCATTCAACTAACAGATTTGAACCTTACTTTTGATTGAGCCGTTCTGAAACACTCTTTCTGTAGAAACTGCAATTGGACATGCTAAGCGCTAAGAGGCCTACATTGGGAAAAAGAATATCTTCAAATAAAAACTACACAGATGCATTCTGTGAAACTTATTTCTGATCTGTAAATTCAGTTAACAGAGATAAAACATATTTTTGATTGAGCAGTTATGAAACACTCTTTTTGTAGAAAATGCAAGTTGAGATTCGGAGCGCTAAGAGGGTAATAGTGGAAAAAGGAATGTCTTCAAATATAAACTACACAGAATCATTCGGTGAAACTTCTTTCTGATCTGTGCATTCAGCTAACAGAGTTAAACCATACTTTTGATTGAGCAGATCTGAACACTCTTTCTGTAGAAAATGCAACTGGACATTTGGAGCGCTAAGAGCGTAGTAGTGGAAAAAGGAATATATTCAAATATAAACTACACAGAAGCATTCTGTGAAACTTCTTTCTGATCTGAGCATTCAGCTAACAGAGTTAAACCATACTTTTGATTGAGCAGTTTTGAAACACTCTGTCTGTAGAAAATGCAACTGGACATTCGTAGCGCTAAGTGGGTAATAGTGGAAAAAAGAATATGTTCAAATAGAAACTACACAGAAGCATTGTATGAAACTTCTTTCTGTTCTGTGCATTCAACTCACAGAGTTGAACCTTACTTTTGATTGAGCCGTTCTGAAACACTCTTTCTGTAGAAACTGCAATTGGACATTCTGAGCGCTAAGAGGCCTATATTGGGAAAAAGAATGTCTACTAATCAAAACTACACAGAAGAATTGTGTGAAACTTCTTTCTGTTCCGTTTTTTCAACTAAAAGAGTTGAACCTTAGTTTTGATTGAGCCGTTCTGAAACACTCTTTCTGTAGAAAATGCAATGGAGTTTCGGAGCGCTAAGAGGGTAATAGTGGAAAAAGGAATATATTCAAATATAAACTACACAGTAGCATTCTGTGAAAATTCTTTCTGTTCTGTGCATTCAGCTAACAGAGTTGAACCTTACTTTTGATTGAGCCGTTCTGAAACACTCTTTCTGTAGAAACTGCAATTGGACACGCTAAGCGCTAAGAGGCCTACATTGGGAAAAAGAATATCTTCAAATAAAAACTACACTGAAGCATTCTGTGAAACTTCTTTCTGATCTGAGCATTCAGCTAACAGAGTTAAACCATACTTTTGATTGAGCAGTTTTGAAACACTCTGTCTGTAGAAAATGCAACTGGACATTCGTAGCGCTAAGTGGGTAATAGTGGAAAAAAGAATATGTTCAAATATAAACTACACAGAAGCATTGTATGAAAATTCTTTCTGTTCTGTGCATTCAACTAACAGAGTTGAACCTTACTTTTGATTGAGCCGTTCTGAAACACTCTTTCTGTAGAAACTGCAATTGGACATTCTGAGCGCTAAGAGGCCTATATTGGGAAAAAGAATGTCTACAAATAAAAGCTACACAGAAGAATTGTGTGAAACTTCTTTCTGTTCTGTTTGTTCAACTAAAAGAGTTGAACCTTAGTTTTGATTGAGCCGTTCTGAAACACTCTTTCTGTAGAAAATGCAAGTGGAGATTCGGAGCGCTAACGGGGCAATAGTGGAAAAAGGAATGTCTCCAAATATAAACTACACAGAATCATTCTGTGAAACTTCTTTCTGATCTGTGCATTCAGCTAACAGAGTTAAACCATACTTTTGATTGAGCAGATCTGAACACTCTTTCTGTAGAAAATGCAACTGGACATTTGGAGCGCTAAGAGAGTAGTAGTGGAAAAAGGAATATATTCAAATATAAACTACACAGAAGCATTCTGTGAAACTTCTTTCTGATCTGAGCATTCAGCTAACAGAGTTAAACCATACTTTTGATTGAGCAGTTTTGAAACACTCTGTCTGTAGAAAATGCAACTGGACATTCGTAGCACTAAGAGGGTAATAGTGGAAAAAAGAATATGTTCAAATATAAACTACACAGTAGCATCGTATGAAACTTCTTTCTTTTCTGTGCATTCAACTAACAGAGTTGAACCTTACTTTTGATTGAGCCTTTCTGAAACACTCTTTCTGTAGAAACTGCAATTGGACATTCTGAGCGCTAAGAGGCCTCTATTGGTAAAAATAATATCTTCAAATAAAAACTACACAGAAGCATTGAGTGAAACTTATTTCTGATATGTTCATTAAGCTAACAGAGTTAAACCATACTTTTGATTGCGCAGTTCTGAACACTCTTTCTGTAGAAAATGCAAGTGGACATACGGAGCGCTAAGAGGGTAATAGTGGAAAAAGGAATATATTCAAATATAAACTACACAGTAGCATTCTGTGAAAATTCTTTCTGTTCTGTGCATTCAACTAACAGAGTTGAACCTTACTTTTGATTGAGCCGTTCTGAAACACTCTTTCTGTAGAAACTGCAATTGGACATGCTAAGCGCTAAGAGGCCTACATTGGGAAAAAGAATATCTTCAAATAAAAACTACACAGATGCATTCTGTGAAACTTATTTCTGATCTGTAAATTCAGTTAACAGAGATAAAACATATTTTTGATTGAGCAGTTATGAAACACTCTTTTTGTAGAAAATGCAAGTGGAGATTCGGAGCGCTAAGAGGGTAATAGTGGAAAAAGGAATGTCTCCAAATATAAACTACACAGAATCATTCTGTGAAACTTCTTTCTGATCTGTGCATTCAGCTAACAGAGTTAAACCATACTTTTGATTAAGCAGATCTGAACACTCTTTCTGTAGAAAATGCAACTGGACATTTGAAGCGCTAAGGGAGTAGTAGTGGAAAAAGGAATATATTCAAATATCAACTACACAGAAGCATTCTGTGAAACTTCTTTCTGATCTGAGCATTCAGCTAACAGAGTTAAACCATACTTTTGATTGAGCAGTTTTGAAACACTCTGTCTGTAGAAAATGCAACTGGACATTCGTAGCGCTAAGTGGGTAATAGTGGAAAAAAGAATATGTTCAAATATAAACTACACAGAAGCATTGTATGAAAATTCTTTCTGTTCTGTGCATTCAACTAACAGAGTTGAACCTTACTTTTGATTGAGCCGTTCTGAAACACTCTTTCTGTAGAAACTGCAATTGGACATTCTGAGCGCTAAGAGGCCTATATTGGGAAAAAGAATGTCTACAAATAAAAGCTACACAGAAGAATTGTGTGAAACTTCTTTCTGTTCTGTTTGTTCAACTAAAAGAGTTGAACCTTAGTTTTGATTGAGCCGTTCTGAAACACTCTTTCTGTAGAAAATGCAAGTGGAGATTCGGAGCGCTAACGGGGCAATAGTGGAAAAAGGAATGTCTCCAAATATAAACTACACAGAATCATTCTGTGAAACTTCTTTCTGATCTGTGCATTCAGCTAACAGAGTTAAACCATACTTTTGATTGAGCAGATCTGAACACTCTTTCTGTAGAAAATGCAACTGGACATTTGGAGCGCTAAGAGAGTAGTAGTGGAAAAAGGAATATATTCAAATATAAACTACACAGAAGCATTCTGTGAAACTTCTTTCTGATCTGAGCATTCAGCTAACAGAGTTAAACCATACTTTTGATTGAGCAGTTTTGAAACACTCTGTCTGTAGAAAATGCAACTGGACATTCGTAGCGCTAAGTGGGTAATAGTGGAAAAAATAGTATGTTCAAATATAAACTACACAGAAGCATTGTATGAAATTACTTTCTGTTCTGTGCATTCAACTAACAGAGTTGAACCTTACTTTTGATTGAGCCTTTCTGAAACACTCTTTCTGTAGAAACTGCAATTGGACATTCTGAGCGCTAAGAGGCCTCTATTGGCAAATAAAATATCTTCAAATAAAAACTACACAGAAGCATTGTGTGAAACTTATTTCTGGTATGTTCATTAAGCTAACAGAGTTAAACCATACTTTTGATTGCGCAGTTCTGAACACTCTTTCTGTAGAAAATGCAAGTGGACATTCGGAGCGCTAAGAGGGTAATAGTGGAAAAAGGAATATATTCAAATATAAACTACACAGTAGCATTCTGTGAAAATTCTTTCTGTTCTGTGCATTCAACTAACAGAGTTGAACCTTACTTTTGATTGAGCCGTTCTGAAACACTCTTTCTGTAGAAACTGCAATTGGACATGCTAAGCGCAAAGAGGGCTACATTGGGAAAAAGAATATCTTCAAATAAAAACTACACAGATGCATTCTGTGAAACTTATTTCTGATCTGTAAATTCAGTTAACAGAGATAAAACATATTTTTGATTGAGCAGTTATGAAACACTCTTTTTGTAGAAAATTCAAGTGGAGATTCGGAGCGCTAAGAGGGTAATAGTGGAAAAAGGAATGTCTTCAAATATAAACTACACAGAATCATTCGGTGAAACTTCTTTCTGATCTGTGCATTCAGCTAACAGAGTTAAAACATACTTTTGATTGAGCAGATCTGAACACTCTTTCTCTAGAAAATGCAACTGGACATTTGGAGCGCTAAGAGCATAGTAGTGGAAAAAGGAATATATTCAAATATAAACTACACAGAAGCATTCTGTGAAACTTCTTTCTGATCTGAGCATTCAGCTAACAGAGTTAAACCATACTTTTGATTGAGCAGTTTTGAAACACTCTGTCTGTAGAAAATGCAACTGGACATTCGTAGCGCTAAGTGGGTAATAGTGGAAAAAAGAATATGTTCAAATATAAACTACACAGAAGCATTGTGTGAAACTTCTTTCTGTTCTGTGCATTCAACTAACAGAGTTGAACCTTACTTTTGATTGAGCCGTTCTGAAACACTCTTTCTGTAGAAACTGCAATTGGACATTCTGAGCGCTAAGAGGCCTATATTGGGAAAACGAATGTCTACAAATAAGAACTACACAGAAGAATTGTGTGAAACTTCTTTCTGTTCTGTTTGTTCAACTAAAAGATTTGAACTTTAGTTTTGATTGAGCCGTTCTTAAACACTCTTTCTGTAGAAAATGCAAGTGGAGATTCGGAGCGCTAAGAGGGTAATAGTGGAAAAAGGAATGTCTCCAAATACAAACTACACAGAATCATTCTGTGAAACTTCTTTCTGATCTGTGCATTCAGCTAACAGAGTTAAACCATACTTTTGATTCAGCAGATCAGAACACTCTTTCTGTAGAAAATGCAACTGGACATTTGGAGCGCTAAGAGAGTAGTAGTGGAAAAAGGAATATATTCAAATATAAACTACACAGAAGCATTCTGTGAAACTTCTTTCTGATCTGAGCATTCAGCTAACAGAGTTAAACCATACTTTTGATTGAGCAGTTTTGAAACACTCTGTCTGTAGAAAATGCAACTGGACATTCGTAGCGCTAAGTGGGTAATAGTGGAAAAAACAGTATGTTCAAATATAAACTACACAGAAGCATTGTATGAAACTTCTTTCTGTTCTGTGCATTCAACTAACAGAGTTGAAACTTACTTTTGGTTGAGCCTTTCTGAAACACTCTTTCTGTAGAAACTGCAATTGGACATTCTGAGCGCTAAGAGGCCTGTAATGGGAGAAATAATATCTTCAAATAAAAACTACACAGAAGCATTGTGTGAAACTTATTTCTGATATGTTCATTAAGCTAACAGAGTTAAACCATACTTTTGATTGCGCAGTTCTGAACACTCTTTCTGTAGAAAATGCAAGTGGACATTCGGAGCGCTAAGAGGGTAATAGTGGAAAAAGGAATATATTCAAATATAAACTACACAGTAGCATTCTGTGAAAATTCTTTCTGTTCTGTGCATTCAACTAACAGAGTTGAACCTTACTTTTGATTGAGCCGTTCTGAAACACTCTTTCTGTAGAAACTGCAATTGGACATGCTAAGCGCTAAGAGGCCTACATTGGGAAAAAGAATATCTTCAAATAAAAACTACACAGATGCATTCTGTGAAACTTATTTCTGATCTGTAAATTCAGTTAACAGAGATAAAACATATTTTTGATTGAGCAGTTATGAAACACTCTTTTTGTAGAAAATGCAAGTGGAGATTCGGAGCGCTAAGAGGGTAATATTGGAAAAAGGAATGTCTTCAAATATAAACTACACAGAATCATTCGGTGAAACTTCTTTCTGATCTGTGCATTCAGCTAACAGAGTTAAACCATACTTTTGATTGAGCAGATCTGAACACTCTTTCTGTAGAAAATGCAACTGGACATTTGGAGCGCTAAGAGCGTAGTAGTGGAAAAAGGAATATATTCAAATATAAACTACACAGAAGCATTCTGTGAAACTTCTTTCTGATCTGAGCATTCAGCTAACAGAGTTAAACCATACTTTTGATTGAGCAGTTTTGAAACACTCTGTCTGTAGAAAATGCAACTGGGCATTCGTAGCGCTAAGTGGGTAATAGTGTAAAAAAGAATATGTTCAAATATAAACTACACAGAAGCATTGTATGAAACTTCTTTCTGTTCTGCGCATTCAACTAACAGAGTTGAGACTTACTTTTGATTGAGCCGTTCTGAAACACTCTTTCTGTAGAAACTGCAATTGGACATTCTGAGCGCTAAGAGGCCTATATTGGGAAAAAGAATGTCTACAAATAAAAACTACACAGAAGAATTGTGTGAAACTTCTTTCTGTTCTGTTTGTACAACTAAAAGAGTTGAACTTTAGTTTTGATTGAGCCGTTCTGAAACACTCTTTCTGTAGAAAATGCAAGTGGAGATTCGGAGCGCTAAGAGGGTAATAGTGGAAAAAGGAATGTCTCCAAATATAAACTACACAGAATCATTCGGTGAAACTTCTTTCTGATCTGTGCATTCAGCTAACAGAGTTAAACCATACTTTTGATTGAGCAGATCTGAACACTCTTTCTGTAGAAAATGCAACTGGACATTTGGAGTGCTAAGAGAGTAGTAGTGGAAAAAGGAATATATTCAAATATAAACTACACAGAAGCATTCTGTGAAACTTCTTTCTGATCTGAGCATTCAGCTAACAGAGTTAAACCATACTTTTGATTGAGCAGATTTGAAACACTCTGTCTGTAGAAAATGCAACTGGACATTCGTAGCGCTAAGTGGGTAATAGTGGAAAAAAGAATATGTTCAAATATAAACTACACAGAAGCATTGAATGAAACTTCTTTCTGTTCTGTGCATTCAACTAACAGAGTTGAACCTTACTTTTGATTGAGCCTTTCTGAACCACTCTTTCTGTAGAAACTGCAATTGGACATTCTGAGCGCTAAGAGGCCTCTATTGGGAAAAATAATATCTTGAAATAAAAACTACACAGAAGCATTGTGTGAAACTTATTTCTGATATGTTCATTAAGCTAACAGAGTTAAACCATACTTTTGATTGCGCAGTTCTGAACACTCTTTCTGTAGAAACTGCAATTGGACATTCTGAGCGCTAAGAGGCCTATATTGGGAAAAAGAATGTCTACTAATCAAAACTACACAGAAGAATTGTGTGAAACTTCTTTCTGTTCCGTTTTTTCAACTAAAAGAGTTGAACCTTAGTTTTGATTGAGCCGTTCTGAAACACTCTTTCTGTAGAAAATGCAATGGAGTTTCGGAGCGCTAAGAGGGTAATAGTGGAAAAAGGAATATATTCAAATATAAACTACACAGTAGCATTCTGTGAAAATTCTTTCTGTTCTGTGCATTCAACTAACAGAGTTGAACCTTACTTTTGATTGAGCCGTTCTGAAACACTCTTTCTGTAGAAACTGCAATTGGACATGCTAAGCGCTAAGAGGCCTACATTGGGAAAAAGAATATCTTCAAATAAAAACTACACAGATGCATTCTGTGAAACTTATTTCTGATCTGTAAATTCAGTTAACAGAGATAAAACATATTTTTGATTGAGCAGTTATGAAACACTCTTTTTGTAGAAAATGCAAGTGGAGATTCGGAGCGCTAAGAGGGTAATAGTGGAAAAAGGAATGTCTTCAAATATAAACTACACAGAATCATTCGGTGAAACTTCTTTCTGATCTGTGCATTCAGCTAACAGAGTTAAAACATACTTTTGATTGAGCAGATCTGAACTCTCTTTCTGTAGAAAATGCAACTGGACATTTGGAGCGCTAAGAGCGTAGTAGTGGAAAAAGGAATATATTCAAATATAAACTACACAGAAGCATTCTGTGAATCTTCTTTCTGATCTGAGCATTCAGCTAACAGAGTTAAACCATACTTTTGATTGAGCAGTTTTGAAACACTCTGTCTGTAGAAAATGCAACTGGATATTCGTAGCGCTAAGTGGGTAATAGTGGAAAAAAAATATGTTCAAATATAAACTACACAGAAGCATTGTATGAAACTTCTTTCTGTTCAGTGCATTCAACTAACAGAGTTGAACCTTACTTTTGATTGAGCCTTTCTGAAACACTCTTTCTGTAGAAACTGCAATTGGACATTCTGAGCGCTAAGAGGCCTATAATGGGAAAAATAATATCTTCAAATAAAAACTACACAGAAGCATTGTGTGAAACTTATTTCTGATATGTTCATTAAGCTAACAGAGTTTAACCATACTTTTGATTGCGCAGTTCTGAACACTCTTTCTGTAGAAAATGCAAGTGGACATTCGGAGCGCTAACAGGGTAATAGTGGAAAAAGGAATATATTCAAATATAAACTACACAGTATCATTCTGTGAAAATTCTTTCTGTTCTGTGCATTCAACTAACAGAGTTGAACCTTACTTTTGATTGAGCCGTTCTGAAACACTCTTTCTGTAGAAACTGCAATTGGACATGCTAAGCGCTAAGAGGCCTACATTGGGAAAAAGAATATCTTCAAATAAAAACTACACAGATGCATTCTGTGAAACTTATTTCTGATCTGTAAATTCAGTTAACAGAGATAAAACATATTTTTGATTGAGCAGTTATGAAACACTCTTTTTGTAGAAAATGCAAGTGGAGATTCGGAGCGCTAAGAGGGTAATAGTGGAAAAAGGAATGTCTTCAAATATAAACTACACAGAATCATTCGGTGAAACTTCTTTCTGATCTGTGCATTCAGCTAACAGAGTTAAACCATACTTTTGATTGAGCAGATCTGAACACTCTTTCTGTAGAAAATGCAACTGGACATTTGCAGCGCTAAGAGCGTAGTAGTGGAAAAAGGAATATATTCAAATATAAACTACACAGAAGCCTTCTGTGAAACTTCTTTCTGATCTGAGCATTCAGCTAACAGAGTTAAACCATACTTTTGATTGAGCAGTTTTGAAACACTCTCTCTGTAGAAAATGCAACTGGACGTTCGTAGCGCTAAGTGGGTAATAGTGGAAAAAAGAATATGTTCAAATATAAACTACACAGAAGCATTGTATGAAACTTCTTTCTGTTCTGTGCATTCAACTAACAGAGTTGAACCTTACTTTTGATTGAGCCGTTCTGAATCACTCTTTCTGTAGAAACTGCAATTGGACATTCTGAGCGCTAAGAGGCCTATATTGGGAAAAAGAATGTCTACAAATAAAAACTACACAGAAGAATTGTGTGAAACTTCTTTCTGTTCTGTTTGTTCAACTAAAAGAGTTGAACCTTAGTTTTGATTGAGCCGTTCTGAAACACTCTTTCTGTAGAAAATGCAATGGAGATTCGGAGCGCTAAGAGGGTAAGAGTGGAAAAAGGAATATATTCAAATATAAACTACACAGTAGCATTCTGTGAAAATTCTTTCTGTTCTGTGCATTCAGCTAACAGAGTTGAACCTTACTTTTGATTGAGCCGTTCTGAAACACTCTTTCTGTAGAAACTGCAATTCGACATGCTAAGCGCTAAGAGGCCTACATTGGGAAAAAGAATATCTTCAAATAAAAACTACACAGATGCATTCTGTGAAACTTATTTCTGATCTGTAAATTCAGTTAACAGAGATAAAACATATTTTTGATTGAGCAGTTATGAAACACGCTTTTTGTAGAAAATGCATGTGGAGATTCGGAGCGCTAAGAGGGTAATAGTGGAAAAAGGAATGTCTTCAAATATAAACTACACAGAATCATTCGGTGAAACTTCTTTCTGATCTGTGCATTCAGCTAACAGAGTTAAACCATACTTTTGATTGAGCAGATCTGAACACTCTTTCTGTAGAAAATGCAACTGGACATTTGGAGCGCTAAGAGCGTAGTAGTGGAAAAAGGAATATATTCAAATATAAACTACACAGAAGCATTCTGTGAAACTTCTTTCTGATCTGAGCATTCAGCTAACAGAGTTAAACCATACTTTTGATTGAGCAGTTTTGAAACACTCTGTCTGTAGAAAATGCAACTGGACATTCGTAGCGCTAAGTGGGTAATAGTGGAAAAAAGAATATGTTCAAATATAAACTACACAGAAGCATTGTATGAAACTTCTTTCTGTTCTGTGCATTCAACAAACAGAGTTGAACCTTACTTTTGATTGAGCCTTTCTGAAACACTCTTTCTGTAGAAACTGCAATTGGACATTCTGAGCGCTAAGAGGCCTATAATGGGAAAAAAAATATCTTCAAATAAAAACTACACAGAAGCATTGTGTGAAACTTATTTCTGATAGGTTCATTAAGCTAACAGAGTTAAACCATACTTTTGATTGCGCAGTTCTGAACACTCTTTCTGTAGAAAATGCAAGTGGACATTCGGAGCGCTAAGAGGGTAATAGTGGAAAAAGGAATATATTCAAATATAAACTACACAGTAGCATTCTGTGAAAATTCTTTCTGTTCTGTGCATTCAACTAACAGAGTTGAACCTTACTTTTGATTGAGCCGTTCTGAAACACTCTTTCTGTAGAAACTGCAATTGGACATGCTAAGCGCTAAGAGGCCTACATTGGGAAAAAGAATATCTTCAAATAAAAACTACACAGATGCATTCTGTGAAACTTATTTCTGATCTGTAAATTCAGTTAACAGAGATAAAACATATTTTTGATTGAGCAGTTATGAAACACTCTTTTTGTAGAATATGCAAGTGGAGATTCGGAGCGCTAAGAGGGTAATAGTGGAAAAAGGAATGTCTTCAAATATAAACTACACAGAATCATTCGGTGAAACTTCTTTCTGATCTGTGCATTCAGCTAACAGAGTTAAACCATACTTTTGATTGAGCAGATCTGAACACTCTTTCTGTAGAAAATGCAACTGGACATTTGGAGCGCTAAGAGCGTAGTAGTGGAAAAAGGAATATATTCAAATATAAACTACACAGAAGCATTCTGTGAAACTTCTTTCTGATCTGAGCATTCAGCTAACAGAGTTAAACCATACTTTTGATTGAGCAGTTTTGAAACACTCTGTCTGTAGAAAATGCAACTGGACATTCGTAGCGCTAAGTGGGTAATAGTGGAAAAAAGAATATGTTCAAATATAAACTACACAGAAGCATTGTATGAAACTTCTTTCTGTTCTGTGCATTCAACTAACAGAGTTGAACCTTACTTTTGATTGAGCCGTTCTGAAACACTCTTTCTGTAGAAACTGCAATTGGACATTCTGAGCGCTAAGAGGCCTATATTGGGAAAAAGAATGTCTACAAATAAAAACTACACAGAAGAATTGTGTGAAACTTCTTTCTGTTCTGTTTGTTCAACTAAAAGAGTTGAACCTTAGTTTTGATTGAGCCGTTCTGAAACACTCTTTCTGTAGAAAATGCAAGTGGAGATTCGGTGCGCTAAGAGGGTAATAGTGGAAAAAGGAATGTCTCCAAATATAAACTACACAGAATCATTCTGTGAAACTTCTTTCTGATCTGTGCATTCAGCTAACAGAGTTAAACCATACTTTTGATTGAGCAGATCTGAACTCTCTTTCTGGAGAAAATGCAACTGGACATTTGGAGCGCTAAGAGAGTAGTAGTGGAAAAAGGAATATATTCAAATATAAACTACACAGAAGCATTCTGTGAAACTTCTTTCTGATCTGAGCATTCAGCTAACAGAGTTAAACCATACTTTTGATTGAGCAGTTTTGAAACACTCTGTCTGTAGAAAATGCAACTGGACATTCGTAGCGCTAAGTGGGTAATAGTGGAAAAAAGACTATGTTCAAATATAAACTACACAGAAGCATTGTATGAAACTTCTTTCTGTTCTGTGCATTCAACTAACAGAGTTGAATCTTACTTTTGATTGAGCCTTTCTGAAACACTCCTTCTGTAGAAACTGCAATTGGACATTCTGAGCGCTAAGAGGCCTATATTGGGAAAAAGAATGTCTACAAATAAAAACTACACAGAAGAATTGTGTGAAACTTCTTTCTGTTCTGTTTGTTCAACTAAAAGAGTTGAACCTTAGTTTTGATTGAGCCGTTCTGAAACACTCTTTCTGTAGAAAATGCAATGGAGATTCGGAGCGCTAAGAGGGTAAGAGTGGAAAAAGGAATATATTCAAATATAAACTACACAGTAGCATTCTGTGAAAATTCTTTCTGTTCTGTGCATTCAGCTAACAGGGTTGAACCTTACTTTTGATTGAGCCGTTCTGAAACACTCTTTCTGTAGAAACTGCAATTCGACATGCTAAGCGCTAAGAGGCCTACATTGGGAAAAAGAATATCTTCAAATAAAAACTACACAGATGCATTCTGTGAAACTTATTTCTGATCTGTAAATTCAGTTAACAGAGATAAAACATATTTTTGATTGAGCAGTTATGAAACACGCTTTTTGTAGAAAATGCATGTGGAGATTCGGAGCGCTAAGAGGGTAATAGTGGAAAAAGGAATGTCTTCAAATATAAACTACACAGAATCATTCGGTGAAACTTCTTTCTGATCTGTGCATTCAGCTAACAGAGTTAAACCATACTTTTGATTGAGCAGATCTGAACACTCTTTCTGTAGAAAATGCAACTGGACATTTGGAGCGCTAAGAGCGTAGTAGTGGAAAAAGGAATATATTCAAATATAAACTACACAGAAGCATTCTGTGAAACTTCTTTCTGATCTGAGCATTCAGCTAACAGAGTTAAACCATACTTTTGATTGAGCAGTTTTGAAACACTCTGTCTGTAGAAAATGCAACTGGACATTCGTAGCGCTAAGTGGGTAATAGTGGAAAAAAGAATATGTTCAAATATAAACTACACAGAAGCATTGTATGAAACTTCTTTCTGTTCTGTGCATTCAACAAACAGAGTTGAACCTTACTTTTGATTGAGCCTTTCTGAAACACTCTTTCTGTAGAAACTGCAATTGGACATTCTGAGCGCTAAGAGGCCTATAATGGGAAAAAAAATAACTTCAAATAAAAACTACACAGAAGCATTGTGTGAAACTTATTTCTGATAGGTTCATTAAGCTAACAGAGTTAAACCATACTTTTGATTGCGCAGTTCTGAACACTCTTTCTGTAGAAAATGCAAGTGGACATTCGGAGCGCTAAGAGGGTAATAGTGGAAAAAGGAATATATTCAAATATAAACTACACAGTAGCATTCTGTGAAAATTCTTTCTGTTCTGTGCATTCAACTAACAGAGTTGAACCTTACTTTTGATTGAGCCGTTCTGAAACACTCTTTCTGTAGAAACTGCAATTGGACATGCTAAGCGCTAAGAGGCCTACATTGGGAAAAAGAATATCTTCAAATAAAAACTACACAGATGCATTCTGTGAAACTTATTTCTGATCTGTAAATTCAGTTAACAGAGATAAAACATATTTTTGATTGAGCAGTTATGAAACACTCTTTTTGTAGAATATGCAAGTGGAGATTCGGAGCGCTAAGAGGGTAATAGTGGAAAAAGGAATGTCTTCAAATATAAACTACACAGAATCATTCGGTGAAACTTCTTTCTGATCTGTGCATTCAGCTAACAGAGTTAAACCATACTTTTGATTGAGCAGATCTGAACACTCTTTCTGTAGAAAATGCAACTGGACATTTGGAGCGCTAAGAGCGTAGTAGTGGAAAAAGGAATATATTCAAATATAAACTACACAGAAGCATTCTGTGAAACTTCTTTCTGATCTGAGCATTCAGCTAACAGAGTTAAACCATACTTTTGATTGAGCAGTTTTGAAACACTCTGTCTGTAGAAAATGCAACTGGACATTCGTAGCGCTAAGTGGGTAATAGTGGAAAAAAGAATATGTTCAAATATAAACTACACAGAAGCATTGTATGAAACTTCTTTCTGTTCTGTGCATTCAACTAACAGAGTTGAACCTTACTTTTGATTGAGCCGTTCTGAAACACTCTTTCTGTAGAAACAGCAATTGGACATTCTGAGCGCTAAGAGGCCCATATTGGGAAAAAGAATGTCTAAAAATAAAAACTACACAGAAGAATTGTGTGAAACTTCTTTCTGTTCTGTTTGTTCAACTAAAAGAGTTGAACCTTAGATTTGATTGAGCCGTTCTGAAACACACTTTCTGTAGAAAATGCAAGTGGAGATTCGGAGCGCTAAGAGGGTAATAGTGGAAAAAGGAATGTCTCCAAATATAAACTACACAGAATCATTCTGTGAAACTTCTTTCTGATCTGTGCATTCAGCTAACAGAGTTAAACCATACTTTTGATTGAGCAGATCTGAACACTCTTTCTGTAGAAAATGCAACTGGACATTTGGAGCGCTAAGAGAGTAATACTGGAAAAAGGTATATATTCAAATATAAACTACACAGAAGCATTCTGTGAAACTTCTTTCTGATCTGAGCATTCAGCTAACAGAGTTAAACCATACTTTTGATTGAGCAGTTTTGAAACACTCTGTCTGTAGAAAATGCAACTGGACATTCGTAGCGCTAAGTGGGTAATAGTGGAAAAAAGAATATGTTCAAATATAAACTACACAGAAGCATTGTATGAAACTTCTTTCTGTTCTCTGCATTCAACTAACAGAGTTGAACCTTACTTTTGATTGAGCCTTTCTGAAACACTCTTTCTGTAGAAACTGCAATTGGACATTCTGAGCGCTAAGAGGCCTATATTGGGAAAAATAATATCTTCAAATAAAAACTACACAGAAGCATTGTGTGAAACTTATTTCTGATATGTTCATTAAGCTAACAGAGTTAAACCATACTTTTGATTGCTCAGTTCTGAACTCTCTTTCTGTAGAAAATGCAAGTGGACATTCGGAGCGCTAAGAGGGTAATAGTGGAAAAAGGATTATATTCAAATATAAACTACACAGTAGCATTCTGTGAAAATTCTTTCTGTTCTGTGCATTCAACTAACAGAGTTGAACCTTACTTTTGATTGAGCCGTTCTGAAACACTCTTTCTGTAGAAACTGCAATTGGACATGCTAAGCGCTAAGAGGCCTACATTTTGAAAAAGAATATCTTCAAATAAAAACTACACAGATGCATTCTGTGAAACTTATTTCTGATCTGTAAATTCAGTTAACAGAGATAAAACATATTTTTGATTGAGCAGTTATGAAACACTCTTTTTGTAGAAAATGCAAGTGGAGATTCGGAGCGCTAAGTGGGTAATAGTGGAAAAAGGAATGTCTTCAAATATAAACTACACAGAATCATTCGGTGAAACTTCTTTCTGATCTGTGCATTCAGCTAACAGAGTTAAACCATACTTTTGATTGAGCAGATCTGAACACTCTTTCTGTAGAAAATGCAACTGGACATTTGGAGCGCTAAGAGCGTAGTAGTGGAAAAAGGAATATATTCAAATATAAACTACACAGAAGCATTCTGTGAAACTTCTTTCTGATCTGAGCATTCAGCTAACAGAGTTAAACCATACTTTTGATTGAGCAGTTTTGAAACACTCTGTTTGTAGAAAATGCAACTGGACATTCGTAGCGCTAAGTGGGTAATAGTGGAAAAAAGAATATGTTCAAATATAAACTACACAGAAGCATTGTATGAAACTTCTTTCTGTTCTGTGCATTCAACTAACAGAGTTGAACCTTACTTTTGATTGAGCCGTTCTGAAACACTCTTTCTGTAGAAACTGCAATTGGACATTCTGAGCGCTAAGAGGCCTATATTGGGAAAAAGAATGTCTACAAATAAAAACTACACAGAAGAATTGTGTGAAACTTCTTTCTGTTCTGTTTGTTCAACTAAAAGAGTTGAACCTTAGTTTTGATTGAGCCGTTCTGAAACACTCTTTCTGTAGAAAATGCAAGTGGAGATTCGGAGCGCTAAGAGGGTAATAGTGGAAAAAATAATGTCTCCAAATATAAACTACACAAAAGTGTCAATCTACTAATTTATCTTCTAATAACTTTCCACCCAGGAGCATTCGTCCCTCTCATTAGACAGTTGTTCTATGCTTCTTTTTTTCACATTCTAATTGCCTCTCCTGAACCAAAAAAAGAATGTGGATCTAGGATAAATACCTTTTGAAAAGTCATTTATTTCATTATATTATTTTTTCATATATCTGCATTATTGCATAGAATACCTGATTGGTCTTATGCTAAGTTTTTCATTTAACATTACCTCTGCAAGATGTTAATAAGTATCCTTCCAAAAATGTTTGAAAAATCTTGGGTAAAACATATTACGTAAGTTCCTGTTTTATAGTTTTCCAAGAGTTTTACTATCCTTGGCCAATGACAAAATTCAAAGCAGAGATACAGTACACAACTTTTGTAAAACTTACCTATTTTTCTTATAAGACTGTGGCTTTGTTTTGTTTTGTTTTGAACTTCTTTTGTGATGTGACATGAGACTGTGTGTTGAGTTAGGGGTGGGGACATACATTAACAGAGGTTTAGGAACTGCTTTGCTAAAGCAAGTTTGAGGAGAAAATGGGGAGACTAATACAAGATTTTCCTTTAAGCAGTGGGAGTTGAAGGGGTAGGTGGTTTTTGGAGAAAGAAGAGACCCATTCATGGCACAGGCTTCTTTATGTTTCTGCTCTGTGTGATACTTAATGAGGATACAGACATTCACTTCCTCTATTTCCCACCCCTGGCCGGGGGTAACCCAAAGGTACCTGATAAAGACACAGCCTTATAGCTGTATCAAGTATCCCTGAGTGTGTTAGGACTGGAGAGGCCTAAGGAATAAAAAACATACATGCATTAAATGGAACAAATACAGAGAAGAAGAAAACTCAGACATGGTACATTAATTGTGTACCTTTCCTTACAACCCAGCACATCACAGGGTACATGACCTGCTTCCTTTTGACCTGCTTCCTTTATGTTCACTGCATGAACAGGGAAGGGGGTTGGGGTACACGTGGGAGATAATTGTGTTTACTATGTACCTGGTATTAATACATCTATAGAGACAATTGGAATGACTATACTGGAGAAACAGCAAGAGAAGAACTGAAAAGGCTAAAACAAATACTTGGTTCTCTAAAAAATACTCCAAAGGATTTCTCATGTCTGACAAATTACATTTTAGTCTAATAGTAATAAGTGACCAAAACTAAGGTGATTTGATAAATATCATAAGGTATTTTACTGTGAAATTGATATCTATACGTATTGCTTATAAAGCTCAGTAATCTGTTCTTGAATTGAGAAATTACTGAGACAACATCAAAAGCTGTCATTTTTGTTTCTATGTTGTCGTTGTTATTGTTTGTGAGGTCAGAGCTTCTAAACTTTATGACTGTTTGAAAGGGGCCTATATAGACCTTGCCTGAATATTAAGTCATGTGAAATGATAAAAAGCTTTCTGATTTATTGGGTTAGACAAAGAAAAAATTGAGAAATTGAGCATCATTAAAATTAAAGACTTTTGTTATTAAAACTGTGCTTAGAATGAAAACAAAAGCCACAGGTTGGGAGAAAATTTTTTCAAAACATATTCAAAACATTTTCAAAACATATCAGATAAATTACTGGTATTTAAAGTATACAGAGAACTCGAAAGTAAGAAAGAAAACAACTCATTTAAAAAATAGTCCAAAGGTCTAAATACAGCTGTCAAATGGGGATTTTGAAGTTACTAGTCATGTATCATTAGGGAACTGCAAGTCACAGCAACCGTGAGATATTATTACATGACTATTAAAATGACCAATATCCAAAAGTCTGATGATACCAAAAGCTGGCAAATGTGAGGAGAAACAGGAACTTTTATTCATTGCTTGTGAGAATGCAGAATAGTACAGCTACTTTGGCAGTCAGTTTGGCAGTTTCTTATAAAACTAAACATACTCCTACCACACAACCCAGCAATTACATTCCCGGTATTTACTTAAAGGATTTGAAATCTTACATGCACACAAAAGCCTTCTTCCCATGAATGTTACAGGAGCCTTATTCATGATCACTAAAATCGAAATGTCCTTCAGGAAGTGAATGGAAAAATAAACTGTGGTATATCCAGGCAATGGAATAGTATTCTGTCAAGCTACAGAAGACACACAGGAACCTTTAAATGCATATTGCCAAGTGAAAGAAGCCAGTCTGAAAAGTCTACATACCGTATGATTCAACTACATGACCTTCTGGAGAAAGCAAAACTATGGAGACAGTAAAGAGATCAGTGGCTATTAGGGATTTGGAGGAGATTTGTGCAGTCTAAACATGTCATGTGCCAACAATGACGTAAAGATATGTGAGATAAAGTATGACGAATTCTATTGACAAACACACGCAATGGCTTCCATTTAACTGAGAAGAAACCATATACCTAGCACAAGTCTTTTTCTGTGCATTAACTTTTTGTAATACAACTATATGAAGTTATAGC
Organism: Symphalangus syndactylus; assembly: GCF_028878055.3. Lineage (NCBI taxonomy): Eukaryota > Metazoa > Chordata > Mammalia > Primates > Hylobatidae > Symphalangus > Symphalangus syndactylus. The sequence goes on from NC_072427.2 coordinate 159,621,791, forward strand.
CTATTTTATATATGAATAAAAGCATTTCCAAAGGTTAAGAAAGGGCACAGTGAGAGTGAGAAGCACAGTCTGGGTAGGCAGGTCAATCTAGTTTTCTATCTGTGCTTTAAACTGCTATAACCATCAACTCAATCTACTAATTTATCTTCTACATAAATTAGTAGAGGAAACGATGAACGGATGGAGCAAGGAAGAATTTTAGGAGAGTGAATCCATTATTCTGTATGACACTGTAATGAGGATTATTTGTCATTACACATTTGACAAAACCTATAGAATTCATAAGACAAGGAGTAAACTCTAATACAAACTACATACTTTAGTCAATAGTAATGTACCAATATTGACTCATCAACTATAACAAATGTACCACACTATTGCAAGATGTTAAAAATCGGGGAAATTGGGGTAGAGGCTGAGGATGACGTGTGAATGCTTATTCACTTCTTTCTACAAACCTAAAATTGCTTTTAAAGAGTCAATAAAAATTAAAACAAGGCAGGGTTTTCATGCAATGGAAAAAAACACACAACTTTAGTAAGTGACTCATAATTATGCTTATGCCACTTTGCTAGATTTCACTTCATTAATAAATATAGTTTCATTCTTTATGTTATAAAGCAGAATAAAGTCAGATATCTAGAGAAATTGATTTTAATGATTAGAGTAAAAGCATTTTCACCTCCAACGTCAGAATGAGTTCTTCAGAATCAGTCCATTTTATAGTTAAATCAATCATTGATTTTAAAAAAATATTGAGAAAAACTTTAACTTCACTTTTTCCATCAAACTCAATGTCATGACAGCATTGTCATTTCAATCTAGGATTAAAACCTATTTCTGGACCCAGTGGACTTACTGTGATAGATTCTGAAAATGTCAGACGTTAAAGTCCAGTCTTTGATCTGCTGTCCTCTGCAGTTATCAAAAGGTCAGTTTATCCTGCTTCTTTTCTCTCTTTTTCATATATCTTGCACTTCAGCTTAATATTAGTATTAAGCTAAATTTCTTATTTTATTTTGATTGATAAAGGAAAACAGATTGTTTCAATACAGTTACTGAGAATAAGCAGCAAAACGTACTTATAAAGTACACAAGAGAGCTATAAGATAAAAATTTGTTCAAAAAAAGATTTGGAAATTTTTATTGCATGAATGTTCAAATGGAAAGGAAAACTTTCTGGATTCTTTTTCCACCACACAGGAGTAGCAGCACTAAAGTAGTGAATAATGTCCGTTCAATTGGTAGTTTTCATGTATTTCTGATATCAGAAATGGACTGTTAGTAACTAGTTTTAAAAGCAGAGCATTTTTGTGCATGGCATTCCCCTGAATTCCAAAGCCCAAACTTAACTTAGGCTAATTTCTCTCTGCTGGGAGCCCCATTAATTTCTCATAGATAACATTTCATATATATGCGGCATTCTGATGATGTAAAGGAATTCACACCTTATGGGCCTACAAGCCAAATTTAATCAATGGCTTGCTTCATATGGCTGAGAGCTAAAAATTGTTTTGGCATTTTGGAAGTGTTTAAAGAAGGAGAAGGAAGGGGAGAAGAAGAATGAGTAGATGAAGGAGAGACAGAGACTACATATGGCCAGCAAAGCCTATAATATTTACTGTCTAGTTCTTTACACAAAGAACTTTTCCAATCTTGAACAAAACACACACATTTTCTTTATGCCAAAAAAGGACTACAATAAGTCTTCACTTAACATCATTGACAGGTGCTTGAAAACTGGTCATAGGTATATATATTTATGGTCACGTGATGTTTTGATACACGCATACGGAGGGATAAATTGGGGATGGTTAATTGGTACAAAAATACAGTCAGCGAAACCCATTTTACCATAGGTTGACATCAAAAGAGTTCAGCTTCTATGGCTTTTGGTAACTAAAACGTCAACAAACTTGTAAATAAAGATCAAAACACTTCTAATATTAAATGCTGAAATAAATTTCAGCTATTCATACGTTTAAGATTAATAAAAGCTAGTAAAATCATTATTTACCTACTTATTTCAGTTTAGGGTTGCAGTTGACCGCAGCCTATCCTGTCAGCTCAGGACGCAATGTGGGAACCAGCCCTGGACAGGGCGCCGTCGCATTGCAGGTGCACTCACACATACCCACAGTTACTCAGACTGGGACCACATAGACACGTCAATCAACCTCACATGCACAGCCTTGGGAAGTGAGAGGAAACTGGAGCATCCAGAGAATATCAATGCAGACATGGGGAGAATACATAAGCTCTACACAGACAGTGAACCCCAATTGGAATCAATTTGTTTTTTCTCATCAACATCATAATGAAATGACATTGAATGAAACGTCGTTATTCAAAGACCTGTTGTACTCAGTTCTAAACATTTCAGAATTAAGAGATCTACACACATCCTCTTCTATATAATGGAGTGGGTCTCTTAAAATTTCCTGGCAACATACTCTTAGCCTGCCTAGGAAACACTTTAGAATACAACTGCATTATAATAAATTTTCATATTCTATTCATATCTTCATATTTCTCCCTCTACTTATTAAGGTATAGTCTTGTATATGTAATCCTTCAGTTCCTGAACAAGGTGAACATATGATCTCATGATGTGTGTTTTAATTTCTTAACTTTGTTGAGATTTGGGAATGTGAGGATGATGGAAAGGAAAGAAAGGAATTCAGCAGCTATAAAAGAAATCTGACCTTTAATTTTTTTATTGAATTTGTTTCTTGTTTTATTTTTCCTTCCTTTGCACAAATGAGAACTTCTAGTTTTACAAAGGGTACCATCAACTTTAGGACAAAAATTTGTATTTGTGGCATAACACAAGTTGGAGACACAATGATTTAGAGATTGCATATCAATTTTATCAAATAAATGTGATAAAGTAGGTGATATGCACACACACACACATTTGTAGTGACAAAACCATTGACACAGATACCCAGATGGCACTTAATGTACTTTCAGCCTTAAATTCTTTCTCAAGGACAAGCCATTTGTTTGCAAATGATTTAGCATTCAAAAATGATTAAACACGGGAAAAAATGCATTGCACATAAAGTTCAGATTACAAGTGAATTAAAGTCACACTAATATAACTATAATTTATAATGAATTCAAATGGCTTTCAGAAGGGTCATCTGTGGAAGGTGAAGAGCAATCTGAATTTATTTTTCTGGTAACTGGTCACAGCAATGTTTTCTAGACTAGTGAGTGAGTGCTCATACAGCACCATGTGTGTTCAACAACACATAAAGTTGGATGACAAAATCTACTTTAGTGAGAAGGTAGCTATTTCCAGGGGCACCAATAGTAATGTCAGTTTTGAGTCTTGGGTTTGCTTTTGTTTGTTTACAAGGCGATGAAATGTTTAAGGAAAAAATAAATTCTACCAATCCATGTTGAGTGAACATTTCAATCCTTGTAAAGACCAAAGTCAGCTGCCACCATGCCATGCAAACCTTATAGTACATGACATGTTAAATCGGTAACCTCGAAAGGGACTTCTGAGAAGCTATGAGTAAAAGGCACATACAAAATGCCTCTGAGATGAATTCACAAATGAAATGGAAAAGGATAACTGTGTACATCCAAGAAGAATAGTAATTAACAGAAAACAAGAACACTTCTAAATTGAAAGAATCCCTAAAGTAAAAGAAGACCAAAGAAAAAGAAATAAAGATGAGAAGTGAAATGAGGCGGAAATGGTGAGCGACAAGGAGATACACTGAGAAAAAAAGTAGCTAAAGTTAGTGTGTTATTATTTCAGCAAAATTAAGTATATCAATACTGAGAAATATGACTTGAAATAGATTCAGTACCTCAAGCAGAAACATAAACAAATAACATCTGGGTTTTTCTTTTGATAACCAGTATTTTAAATACAAAAATCTAAAAATTTTGTCTTTGTGTAAGAGTTACACATTTATCATACCAATCAATAACAAAAAGGCGCTATAAATACTGTATGGAAATAAATGTCCTAACAGATGTTAACCAGACATCAGTCTTCACCGGTAAGGATTAGATTTGAAGGTGTTTGCAGATAATTAAAACTTGTTTTTATAACATAACTTAGCAGCTAAGTAGTATAATGAAAATGGGATATTCAAATTATAAGATATAAAATATTAAAGATAGAAGAACATGTTTATTTTTTCAATATAAATATTGTTACAGCTCAGAGAAACAGTATGAAATCTCAGGGCTCATGAAAGGCCACATTCTAGAGATAGTGATTGACAGGTATGGTAATTCCCCTACAGCGTGGTGCCTGTTGTCATGGAGTAGCATGTCTCCTACAGGGTACTACCAGCAGGTTCATGTAGGAAGAGCCAATAGTCCATGTGAGAAACCCCGGAAGGCTAAAGATAGAAGGAAATATTTGTGCCACGTTGAAGAGCAAGTTCACCAGGTGAATTGGCATGTGGCTAGGGTACAACTTCCCATACATATATAAATAATGAAACACACAAAAAATTATCAGAAAAGTATTTTATTATTATTAGAGTCACGATTAGCACTCTCCTCATCAGGAGAGTTTTAGGTTTTTTTCTAGCCCTACTCTATACTTTTTAAACACAGTCTCCAAGTTTCAAAATAAAAGTTTCTTATTTTTAATTCAAATCTCAATTACAATAAAACAAAAACCGAAAATGTAGAAGTTCCTTATTTTGACCATCTATATATCATACACAACAAAAAGACTGATAAAATTCCACTAAACACAACAGCTAGATCCGTATTCCCGTTACTGCTTAAGCCCATTCCAATAAGGATTTTATACCAAATCTGCCCTTGCCAAGGCTACCTGGGGCCTTCATTTTATTATTTGCAATGGACAATTTTAACTTCACATCCATGTTGGCTTCCTTACATCCTAGATGCACATACAGCCAGATTTTTTTCCATCAGATGTGATTTGATCCTCCAAATTCGGAATGCCTTGATGACCTCCTCTTTATCTAAAGATCACTTTAAAAAGCCTGAAGTATTTGGCTCTTCCCTAAATCTTTGGCCAGATGTAATGTCATCCTCCCATTGGCTTTCTTTGTCCAAACTACATTAGCCTTATCTCAGATCTTCAAACAAGTTATATTTCCTGCCTAAGATCTTTCTATGAGTGAGTGAAAGGTGTGACGAAGATAGTTCCTCTTTGCCCCCAAAGGTTTCATTGATCACGCTGATAATGAATTTACTGTTATTTTAATCTCTTACTGTTATACTCAGGCTTAAATTCTCTACCCTACACACTTCAGTTGACATAATTTTAATTTCCACTGTGATGCTTCTCTCTCTTCTGTCAACACTCTCTCCTCACAGGGTTTCATCCAGATCAGGAGTCAGTAACATTTTTGACAAAGAGCCAGATAGTAAATATTGCAGGCTTTGTGTTGCCAAGAGGCAAATTTATGGAACTATCCCTGCTGAAAAATTTCCCTGTATTTTACATTTTAGACTTATAAATGCCACACGTACTTATAACTCATGAGCCATACAAAAATAGGTGGCAGACCAGATCTGGCTCATGGGCTATAATAGTTTTCCAACCCCTCACCTAGATTCATGACTTTAGGCATGCTCTATAGGCTACGATGATCTAACTCACATCTCTAGCCAAGTCAACTTGTCAGTGCCTACTTGATGTCTCCACTTGGATTCTAACTAGCGTCTTAATTTAAGATTAAAAAATGTAAAATCAATCACACATACGCACCTACCCACACCTCTGTCACTTGCAAACTGCCTCATGTCATCAAGACTTTGCCATATCACTAAAAGTGACCATAATCCCCCATGTCCCTAAATCCAAATACCTTGATATAATTCTTGCTCAGTAAATTCAATCATCTTCAAATCAACTTCCAATCTCAACTGATTTTCTCCAACTTTATTGCTACACTCATAATCCCAACTACCATCATCCTTCAACTGGACAGGTGCAATAGTCAGCTAAATGAACCCCCTTCCTTCACTAGTGTACCCTTCCACAATATTACACCCTCCTAAGAGCTAACCTCATCGTATCACACATCCATCATACACTTTTCAATGTAGTTAATTTATATTCACATTTTGATATAAGATCTAGATTTGGTCCCTGAGAACACTCATGTAATCTCTCTCCATGCTCTTCCTTCATGGACATTCCAGCCAAACCGGCCTTCTTTTCTTTGTAAGAAACTATCAAGCTCTCTTTTTAAATTACAGAATCTTTATATCTGCCCTTCTTTCTGCTCAGAGCACCCCAGATCTTCAAAGTACCTTCCTCTTTGTCTTCACTCAACTCTCAAATGAAATATTACCTCCTCAGAGAGAAAAATGCTCTGAAATACCTACAGCCAGATCAGTGCCTTCCTCCTTGACAGTTTTACTCAGCCATGTTATCACATGTAATCTTCTTCGTAGTAGTGTACTTTATAGCCCTTCACACCATTGCTTTTTTTAGGTATTTGTATGTCTTCCTCCTCTTTCCCTCCTCACTACAGTATAGCCAATTGTGTCTTTGCCTTCTTCACTGCTATATCCCCTAGTGCCTGGTAGGCTTTCTATAAACAGCCATTTATTGACTTATTGACTACATGTATATGCTAATCCTTTTTACTAATTGTTGTTACACTATAAATTTCTCTTCTCCCTCTCTTCGCTTCCCTCTTCTCATGTCCCTTGATGCTTCCTACTCAATATTAACATGGACATCATTTTGTGTCTTCAGCATTTCTCTTTTCATTATATTATGATAGGTTAATTTTCCTAAGAAAACACTATTTTGACAAAAGCAAAGCATTAAAGTAAAGCAGCATAGGATCAATTTTTTCCTATTGAAAAGGAAACACCATCTTTCCGAGAAGACAATTCCACCAGGAAACAAAAAAAACACACACATTTCCGGTAAGTCCTAGTTCCCAAGACTTGAAGCCAGTATGTTTTTCCACTTTCAAGTATCCTTGACTGTAGAGATAAAAGGTATCCACTTAGAGATATTAACTCATTACCACTGCCTAAATTTGGTTTCCAGAAACACAACTTAATATGACATCAATGGATGTGATAATCATTTGAAAGTAGCTTTATCAAAATCATCCAACAGAACAAGTTACTTTCCTAATTAGCATCCTCGGTTAAATACCTAAATCTGATGAATAATAAGTTATGCATTATGCTAAATTGCATTGGCTCACTATCTTAGAATGCTTTCAAACTAATTAAAAATGAGATATTCAGTGATGAGAAACATAAAAAGATAAAAACCTATTTCAATCAGTTTAAATTAGAATTTAACATTTCTTCAATACGCTCTTTTGTAGTCAATTGCAAGAGTAATAAAGCAAAATTATTGAGTCTATAATAGTGACCGTTCAAAATTCATAGTGAATTATTAAAAAGAAAACTAAGGTCCCTGCCAACTTTCCACCTCACTTCAAAGCATAGCCAAGGTCATTACAACAGCAAGTAAAAGACTCCACACAATTCCCACTTCTTCGCCTCTATACTGTTACTTCTGGAATCTTCTACTGCTCCAAATTGTGTGTTTGCTCCAGACTCAGCAGTTCTCACCACCTTGTTCTTCCAATTGCCATCTTCTCTGTGCGGCCTTTCTTGACTACCCAGTTAAAAATTATCCTATCAAAATTATCTGATCCCCATCCAGGATTACTTTTCACCATCTAACTTACGATACTTTGCATATTTATGTGGCTCATTGTCTGTTATCTGTCTCCCTAAGTTAGAATGCGAGCTTCATGATGGCAGAGTTTTGGTCAATTTCCTTCACTCAATAATTCCTGACCCAAAGTAAACACTTCATAAGTATTTTTTGAATATACTAATATATAGTCCGAATTATCAAGGAACTTATAAATAAATAAAGACACAACCCAGCATATAGTGCAGCTTGAGAAATGTTGATAGTGTGGTACAGGAGGAGGTATGTAAACTATGAGAAGCAACAGTTAAATAAGAAGCAATCCAGAAAGACACACAGTGTGGGTGACATCTGAGTTAAAGGACAGAAGGTAAGAAGATAACCAGATGGAGAAAAGAGAGGAAGATCTTACAAACAAGCATCAGAAGTTACCATAAGAAAAGCAAGTACAAAATCATCAGAAGAAAAACAATTGCATCCCAGTTATTACCACAAACATAATTAACTATGAAAACCCAGAACAGTTCATGCTTTGATAATGCTAAAGTTGATACGTAGATTAAGATGTGATATAACAATCTGCAAATCTTAGTTTTCAGAAAACCTTTTTAGGCAAGATATGATGATTTAAGGAAGAAAAGTTGCTGATGGATGAGGCATGTTGTCCCTTAAAGACAAACACTATGAAGACTGCGTACAGCCTTTATAATGGAAAGGTGCCACGTTTTTTCTTTTTTAAGTCCTTGGAATCTCAGTTGGCAACTTTGAAATTCATGTGTAATTCATGAGTTTTTTAAAAGAAATGTAATAAGTAACACAAGTGATTCTAGAGCTTGTCTTTAGGCTGAGGTAGATATTGGCATTATAAATTGAAGTGCTAGAAAGGAACAATAAGAATTAAGAATAAGCAGTAATTTCTGCCAAGATCTGTGGCACCCAGTCTCACACATAAGGCTTTTTGGAATCTCTTGGTTTCCAAGGTTCAGGCTCTCATACTTTAGTTTGTACATAAAGGACTTAACTTATTCTTAAAGCACAGTTTTAGCACTTCACACCAGGAGATGGTTATGAGACTGATCACAGGATAAAGTGAAATAGGATGTGTGCCTACTTGTAGAAGGAACCTCGTTCCTTTTGCCATTCTATTCCTACTTTTCTGGCAGGAAAGTCCTAGAAAAAATTTCATATACAGATTAATTTTAAACAATTTACATTATATTTTACTATTAATAGCTTCTAGAATATCTTAGCTTAGGCTGGCCCTGGTGGCTCACACTTGAAATCCCAGAATTTTGGGAGGCTGAAGTGGGCGGATCAACTGAAGTCAGGAGTTTGAGACTAGCCTAGCCAACATGGTCAAACCTAGTCTCTACTAAAAATCCAAAAATTAGCCGGGTGTGGTGATGCGTACCTGTAATCCCAGCTACACAGGAGGCTGAGGCAGGAGAACCATTGAGCCTGGGAGGTGGAGGCCGCAGTGAGCCAAGATTGTGTCACTGCACTCCAGCCTGGGCAACAGAGCAAGACTCTGTCTCACAAAAACAAAAAACAAACAAACAAAAAAAGAGTATCTTAGCTTATATATTTCTCACATCTGATCCTACCACTTTACTTCTTTTTTCCTGTTTATACCAATTATTTCTATTCCTCTTTACATATAGGCAGAAAGATAAGACTAAAATGTGTCATAGACAATGACATCTAGTAAATTGACGTATTCTTCATGTTTAATTCCACAACAGATTTCAAATACAACCAAAATCTCCAAATAAAATCTTAATTCTAAATTGAGTGCTTGTACAGTCTTCAAATATGTTCAAATAGAACATCAAAGCTCAATAAAAATAGTTATATCACTTGGGATGGTGTTTAAAATATTTTTTCCTAAATAAATTCAGCTTCAGAGGATGAGAAAACCTTCGTTAGGAGATGTTTTAAAGAACAAATTAAGTTAAATGTGAAGGAAATCATACTTTATTTTGTTGAATAGTAAGATTTTTTTGTTGCTATTGTGAATTAATGCCATCCAAATATTGAGTGATGTAATTCAATTTAGTAAAAGAAAAAAGTCTAAATTATCAACTTCTTTCCTTATAAAAATGAAATATGCTATAACTTGCATTTTTTCCATGGCAATGACCCTGATGATCAGAGAGGTTAAAACCTAAAAACATTTAAAATCATCTAATCTAAATTATAAAAAAGAAATCCCTTTCTTCAGAAAAAATAATTTTTTAAGGAAGCACTCATAAACAAATCTCTACTAGTAGATATACAGCATACACATCTCTTACTATCTCCCATGCAGACTGCATAAAAAGGCGTGCTGGCTACTTTTAAGAAAACAACATTCAGATGTCTGGAAAGTATCTGAAATGCATGATTAATCTACACAGATAATTTTCTCAAGAAACCAAATTTTGAAGACAAGTAATTCAAAAGTCTATTGTCTATAAAGTAAATCCGCTGGTATACTTAAACTGCTGTAATCCTTTCTCTGTTTACCTTATAGTGTGCACCTCTCAAGCTATGGGAATGCATGTCTTCTCTAAGAAGAGCTGACTTCTTTTGTAGGAAAAAGCTGTTGGAAATGACTGTTAGGATTTCAAATGTTTGGGAGTGTGTATTCATGTGGGTTTTACGTGTTGAATATTTGCATTTGTAATTTTAAGATGCTTAAATCAAAAACTAAAATGACCTATGCAACATAATTCTGCCATAGGATAAATTAAATTCAATTAAATGTTCCCATACAAATTATTATCTACCACAATGTAAAAATATTTATATATCACAAAGATGTAAGAAACACTGACTTCTATTATACAGCAGAGTTCAATTTCACTACTACTTAGCTTGATGATATTTTAAGGTCATGTCTCTTGGAATACACATTCAATATTCATTGCCAAACGTCTGAGCTCACCTCTCTTGAAGCAATATTCAATTATCAAAGGAAAATAATTTACCAAGCAACCTCACAAAACACAAACTCTAGGTAGCATCAAGGTTTTTCAAAGTGATTATTCCTTACTGGTCGAGATCCTAAGATATTAAAACTCATAGATCACATGATCTGAGATTTTCTAATTGAAAAGCTGTAGCTGTAAACCTTTCATTCAAAGTCGGATACTACTTTCAGCTGTCAAAAGAATTATGCAATCACTTAAACTTCTGGAATGAAAGAGAAAATGAAGGGAACAATAAAAGTAACTGAAATGCACTGAGAAATGAACATAAGGAACCAAATGGAGGCAAAGACAGAGAGAGAGAGAGAGAGGGCTGTTTATCTAACCTTCCCTTCTTGAGTGGGTTTTCTCTGATATCTCTAGAGAACAATTGGATGTGTAACAATGAAATACAAAACACAAGATACTGTCTTCGTATAATTACTTGTAATGATTCCAAGATGGCATAATTTGAGAACTTGCTAAATAGGACAACAAAGTGATCTGCTTTTCCAAAATTTTGCCCCTTAGCTTATATATTATTTCATGGTGAAGATCAATAAAACTGAAAATTGGAATTGCCAGATATTATCAGATTTTATTTTTTGAATGCTTAACAGCTGACCCAAAATCTGGTCATAAAAATGGAAGTTAAATTAAATTGTCCTCAAAATTTAAGTTTGCTACATTTGTAAGAACCACTTGCTTCTTCAAAATCTCAAACTTTCTCATATCTAGCAGCAAATTGAAATTAGGAATTTAAGCATGTAAATTCATCATGGAAACCAAATTGATTAAAATTTTCTGTGTATTCATGATAATGTTTAAAATTCTTGCTACATTTAAACCCTAAGTTAGTTACAAAAACCCTAAAATTATGCTTGTTTAAAAACTTGGGCTAACTTGCTTTTGAAAACATACTGACATATTCGTTCCATTCTTCTTATAATTATTTTTTTGTCACTCCCAAGCAGCACACCATTGTATATATCCCCAAAACGGCACTTCTTTGTTAAAGCCATTAGGACAGAAATATTTTTGAGCCAGATGCAATGGCTCATGCCTGTAATGTCAGTACTTTGGGAGGCCTAGGTTAGAGGACTGCTTGAGGATAGGAGTTTGTGACCTGCCTGGGCAACATAGCAAGACCCAGTCTTTACAAATGAAATGAAAATAAAATATAAAATAAACTGGCTGGACAAAGTAGTGCACACCTGTGGTCATAGCTACCAGGAGGCTGAGATGAGAGGACCATATGAACCCAGGAGTTTGGGGCTGAGAATGAGCTATGACTGCACCACTGCACTTCAGCCAGAACTATGGGTTGGTGAGTTAGAAATAAGTTCTCAGTTCTGAATATAATAACTGCTCCTGGCACTCCCCAGAATGAGCTGGGTTTTCTTTTGCCTCTCTATAGTCCCTCTTCCTCAGGAAATACCCCCATGGTTCTGCCCGCTGTGCTATTAATTACACCAATGCTTATTATATGTCAGTTCAGTTTTATCTAGATTCTCCCAAAGTCAGTGCTGAACTTAGTTGTTTGAAAATGTATATATTGTAATAGTTACCAAAAAGACCAAATACAGCTAGATATTTATGCTATTTGTTTTATTTCCATCGTAGGTATATTTCCTTTTAAAATTCATATATATCTTTCTCTAAGGATTGTCTCCGTTTTCAGATGTTAAGCACTTTCTCATGCACACACCACCTAAGCAGCAAAGACAGAGTCCACGTCAGGGAATGTCACATTCAGGATAAGTACCTATTATTCTGTAACTCAGAAGTAGGAAAATGGATGTCCTCAAGCAGATGCTTTTCTTGACAGATACAAAAATTTGACAAGGATCACTGACTGACTTCCAACCCACCATTCATCACTTTTATCTTATTTTGACCCTAAGGGTCCCAGAGGGATAATGGCACTACATTCCTATTTAGAATTCAGATTTCAGATTGCATTTCTTATATCATTGTTTATAAGTAGTGGTTGCACACAGTCGCGATAATACTATGACATTAATCTACATTCCTCGTTAAATCGATTTTTGTCTTCCGTTTTTGAGCTTAGCTACAATTTCTCACACGGTTTCTCTAGGAAGATTCCTCAATGACTGAAACATTTAGAACATGGTCGATTCATAAATACGACACTGGGATTCCCCAATGACTGAAACATTTTGAACATGGTCCATTCATAAATACGACACTGGGATTCCCCAATGACTGAAACATTTAGAACATGGTCCACTCATAAATACGACACTGGGATTCCCCAATGACTGAAACATTTAGAACATGGTCCATTCATAAATACGACACTGGGATTCCCCAATGACTGAAACTTTTAGAACATGGTCCATTCATAAATATGACATTGGGATTCCCCAATGACTGAAACATTTAGAACATGGTCCATTCATAAATATGACATTGGGATTCCCCAATGATTGAAAAATTTAGAACATGGTCTATTCATAAATATGAAGAGCTTGTGTAGAAAGTATAATTTACTTATCCTATTATGCTTAAGAAATTATGTGAAATAATGTGAAAATAATCTTAAAACATTTGCATGCATATTTGCTGCAAGAGTCATCTTTCATTGATACTTAATCATAATCATGGACATGGTGGGTCCCAATAACCAATATTTAATGCAAGACTGTAAATTTAATAGAGAGAAAACCTTATTTATAAATTTTCATGTGTTCTTTTCTTGACAATAAGGAGCTGTGAGATTTGTATTTTAAAAGATACTTAGTAATAAAAACTTTAATTTTTAAAACTTTTATTTTTAAATTCTGCTTAATTGCATAAAAGTTAAAAGGTAATATTTAATATTTAATGAGGCTTATTGAGCTAAATGATGATATGCAGCTTGGGTTATACTTGCAATTATAAGATTTGCTCATTATACCTAAGCAATCTCCTTCACTCAATCTAGCTACCACTAAGGAAGCAAAATTCCCTGAATCATAGTATCAAAGCATTCCATTATGTTTTCTATTAAGTTGTTTTGTTCTTTGAATCATTGTCTATTTTAATTTATCCTTTTAGAAAGAAAACAAATTACTTAACTTGCATTTCCCACTAGAAGCTTCACTACAGCTAGACTTGGAATTGATTTCAGGCCATTTTTTAATAAATGATGGTCCCTAGTGAAAGATAGAATACTTGAGCCATCAATATTGAGTAAATAAAAGGGTTTGGGTAAATAAGAGAGAAGATACCTATTTTTCTCAAATATTTTAAATATCTAATAACCTATTCCTCATCTAAAACAAGCCACAATTACTGGAAATGATGGTCAGAGGAAGGTATTAGCAACCCTGTGTAATACTACATGTCATGTTGGATCACTATTACAGAGAAACAGTTGTCATGCTGCATTTTAGTAATTCTACACATCACCAGAGAAATAGACAACTCTTATAGCCAAAGAAATCCAACGTAGCTACTGTCTACATATTCTTGTTTAGACCTTTGGTGAAAAAAACTACTATGTGTATTGAATATATTTTACATTAGTTTTATCACAAAAGAAAAATGAGAATTCTATTAGATGCAAATACAAATTCTGAATGACAGGAAAGAAAAATTAAAATCAAAGCTGATCTTAATTAACAAAATGTATTATCTGCTTACATGTATATACAACTGTTCATATACAAAGGCACAGATGCATTTGTGGTTTTGAAAAAATATCTATTTCATTTCAAATCTTCATTGAACAATATTACATATGGCAAGAAAACTGATCTTTTTGAAGGATCTTTTAAAAAGTGTTAAACTTTATTAGATACTCCAAACTAGCAAAGCTCAACTTCATCACAATTATATAATAACACTGCACACTTTCAATTTTATCTGGAGAAATATATCTATCCCTTGAAATAACTCTGTAAACTTCCTGCTCACAGATTTCATTTCAAGCCTTGAAAATGCAGAAAATCAATGCTGAATATACTTGCCCCGAAAGGAAAAGAAAATTTCAGGGGTGTCAGGATGTTTTATCACATAAAGTACAGAATTGCAATTTGTATATGAGCAGGCAACACACCTCCAAAAATAATACAATACTTATCACAAAATACATTCACAGATACTAGATTTGGCACAAACCACTCCATACAGCTATTGATGAAATCAGTATTGAAAGCCTTATTCCAAAATCTATGGCCCTTTTCTACTCTCCAACTGACATTTCAGGATGCCACAACCTTGCAGCTCCACTCTCTCATTAATTTCCCCTAAATACCCTTGGCAGAAGAACGAGAAACGTCACATTTTTCATTTAATTTCTAAAGAACATCACATCCTTTAAGAATAGGTTCTTGAAATTTTAAAATGTTAAACATAAAAACCCTAAAGAGACAAACATCCAAAAACATAAAAACCCTAAACAGACAAACGTCCAAAAACTTTTCTTCAAAATCACAACAACTTTATATGCTACGTGTTCCTGTAAAATACCACATACACAAACTCACAGGCACACCCACCCACCCAAAACCCACACACTCGAATTTATATGGCCTCGTAATACCTCACATATATATACATGTCACCAAATGCAACAGAGACACACGCATATATATGGCCTCATAATACCTCACATATATATACATATCATCAATTACAACAGAGAAAAGCCAATTTCAGAAACATGGCTTCAATTTTGATGCATTTACTCACACTTAATTCTATTTCAATTTAACTGCAGAGATATTACAATACCCTGTAACAAAAACCTGACGGAAGATTGTAACAAATTGCTTAAACATCAAACCAAACACTAAACATAATTTCATCACAAAGTGAAATTCGCATCCAACTCGCAAAGAATTAGAAAATCCTTGCACTTACCTTGGCTTTGTCCATTCCCCAGATGACCCCAAAACACCACCGTCATCATCAACAGCCCCGGAGCCCACGTCCACATCCTTCTAGTGACACGCTCGTGTCTTCTGGCCATTGCATCTTAAACTCTGCATATTCAGTGGGGTGGATGTGAAAGTACAATAAATTACATTCTTAGAGAAATACACTACGACTCAAATCCCATATCTAATATGCACTGTGCATTTCTGAATTATCCTGCCTACAAGGAGGTACATTTGAAAATCATGCTTCCCTTTAGGGTTGTCATATTGATGATTAATACGAAAGCTCATTCATTTTTAATCTTTAAGCATTCATCTGAATTCCATTTTTAATATCATTTTCCAAAACAGGCCACTTAACCTATGAATGTTAAAAAGTACTCCCGATATACATATTGGAGTTCAGTCAAGCAAAAGCATGGTGTATGGACACTACTTAAGTATAACTTGATATTTAGGCAAATTGATGAATTTAACATACCATGTAATCTCTACATATATACGAAAGGACTTTTCAACACATTTATGTAAGTTTTGCATAAATACCCTTGAAAATATTCTCAAGTTTTAAGTGGTATTCTAATTATGTCAGTAATTTTAACTGAATAAAGAGATGCATCATGTGCAAAAACTAATCTTGTTTACTTAAAATTGAGAGTAAAATTAATTATAGAAGGTACAAAACACTTGTAATTTTGATTTCAGATATATGACCCACAGGAACCTTCATATATACAAATATTATACACATATATGACAATGTATATTTGAATGTTCATTTTGAAACTGCTTTTCATACTGATACATGAAAATACTTAAATGTCCACCAAAGCAAGGTTATTTATTCATACATTTGAATGATATACAGTAGCTCAAAAGAATAAACTTGAGTTGCATGTACTAATATGGATAAGTGTCCAAAATGAATAGTGAAGCAAAACTAGCAAATTTAATAATGATAAGTTCAAAATTACACCTTTCATATGTAAACATGTGCGATAGTTAAAACTATAAATTTTATGTTGCATAAATATATAATACAGTATAATAACGCATAAGAATGAGAAACACCTTCAAGACTAAAGTTAGGAAATTACAAGACTACAATTTAAATGGTTAGTAGGTGGAATTTTAAATCAGAGGTTACTCCTAAATCCCAATTTTTCCACAGTTGACAAAATAACGGAGTTAAGAAAAATAAACTTAATGATTTCCAGAATGAATGCTTTATTCAAAATGCTACGTAATTACAATTCTAATAAACTTGCAAGGGAATCCAGTCACCCAGAAATTTTTTATGCCTTTCTCCTACATCACGAAAGGGGAAGATTTAATTACCAACTTTGCATTACTTAACGTCAGACTCATAGTATCAGAGCTAAAGAGAAATTTAAGAAACACCTAACTCAACCTCTCCATTTTAAATGACCAAATGAGTTGAGAAGGTTACAATGACATTTCTAAGTTCATATGTAAAAACAGAATTTTGATGACAATGACAGTTTAAGTACTAATAAACACTCCTGGAAAAGTTACTGTAATCCAGGTTATTTTACTGTGCTAAATGCCTTACATTCTTTACCCAATTCAGTTTTCACAGAAATCCTATGAACAAAGCACTTCCAAAATTTACCACTTCACAGCTAAGAAAACAAGGCTTAGAGAAATGCTACACGATCCCCTAGTCATGAGGTTAGTAGGTACCACTGTAGAGACTGAGGCAAAACAGGACGATTTCAAAGCCTATGCTCTGAACAAGTAAACACTAAGCAGGAATTTAGTTCTAGATCTCCCAGTTGTAGTCCAATAATCAGCCAAAAAATGGTGCTGAGAAGAGGGGAAAGAAAGATGTCTTGTATGTGGAGCCTCATGTATTTGATCCCAAATACATCTTCATATTGAAAATCATTAGAGCACAAGGCAAAAGAATTATTAGTTTGTTTCTAAAATCATCAACCTTTCCCAAGTTGAACATACAAATATATTTTATCATATATATACTATATGTGTGTATAGCGTGTGTTTATCTAAGTATTCCTGTGGTTTATATATCTGGATGTGGAATTACAAGTGTTTTGTGGTTTATTATTTATTTATTATTATACTTTGAGTTTTGGGGTACATGTGCACAATGTGCAGGTTTGTTACATATATATCCATGTGCCATGTTGATGTGCTGCACCCATTAACTCGTCATTTAGCATTAGGTGTATCTCCTAATGCTGTCCCTGCCCCCTCCCCCCACCCCACCACAGTCCCCAGAGTGTGATGTTCCCCTTCCTGTGTCCACGTGTTCTCATTGTCTCCCTCTGTTGCTCTGGCTGGAGTCAGTGGTGTGATCATAGCTCACTGCAGACTCCAAGTCCTAGGCTCAAGCGATACTTTTGCCTCGGCCTCTCAAGTAGCTCGGACTACAGGCACGCACCACCATCCCCGGCTAATTTTTTTACAGAGATGGGTCCCACCGTGTTGCTTGACTGGTCTCAGCCTCCTTAAGTCAAGGGATCCTCCCACCTAGACTTCCGAAAGCACTGAGATTACAGGTGTCAGCCACCGTGCGTTTTTTGATTTCTTCAATTAATTTTACTTATACACTTGATTACACAAGATTAATTTTGTGTACATAATGAATCTCTTTTGAGGTTTAAGTTACTGATTAATTAGAGTACCACTTAACAAGCGTGTCATCCCAGCACTTTGGGAGGCTGAAGTGGGCGGCTCACCTGAGGTCAGGCATGAGCCACCGTGCCCGGCTTACACACATTCTTTTCACTCCTGCTTGCAGATCTCTGTTCCCTTCTAATTCCAGTGGAACCACTTTCACTTAGTATCAAAATATCCAGATCCACTCATCAAAGTGTAAATAATCCTCCAGCAAATTACCTTTGCAAATCTATTTTTATGTAATATTTCCTTAACTTCTTCTTACCTACATCCAGTAGTCATTTTACAAGGCAGAATTTTTTCTATTTTATATAGAACTGAGGCAGTATTTGAAAAAAATCTCAAAACACTCTTCAGGAAGGACTGGCATCTAAAACACCAGTTCCAATATATATTTCAGTAACATTTTAAAGGACAGATGCTTTTCAAAATGTTATTATAATTTAAAAAAATGTAACCTTCCTCTCTGAGTTCATGTTTATGGAAAACTAATATTTCATAAATGCCAAGTTACTATGATGTATTATCTAAATGCTGCCCCTGCCATTCTATAAATACAAAAATCATAACCTTCTAACTAACTTTGGTATTAGTCAACAACTGTGCTGATGAAAAGTAAAATCAATTCATTTAAAATAATTTTCCATGAACAAAATCAAGTAACTTGTAAGTAGTATGGTAGATGAACCAAAAAATAAAGTAACATTAACCAGAAAGACATGCCATGGACTTCTCTAATCTTTTTTTGGAACACCCTTTTCATGCATATGAAAATAAAAATTAAATATAAAATACCTACTTTATGTATGTACTTTTACTTGTGTCTATTGTTCTTTAAAGATTAAAATAACTCCTAAAGCCTGGATAGCTGAGCCCATTGTGCTCTTCTGCCCATAAAATAGATCGGATGTGCAGTGAAAGAGGTAAAACTTAGGCTTTCAGGTTAGTTATGACGATGGAAACACAATTCTATTCAATAGTGTTCATCTTGGTCTTTCAAATGTTTAAGGTCACAAGGCAAAAGAGAACAGACTTTAAGAATGTTCGTGTATTACTTCTCGTCTTACCCAATAGCTACATTAGTTCAATTAGGCCAGTGTTTTGGAGTAAACAGCACTGTGAAATGTGTCGTGGAGTCCGGAGGCTCCACCACCTACCTCCATGTAGTTGTTCTGTCCGATGGAGCCTAGAGTAATACCTTAGGAGATGCATTACATCTACAGGTACCAACCAGGAAGGGTAGTCTTGAATTAAATGGCTTTAGAACACGTTATAAGAGCAAATCGAAGCTTCTAGGTTTTAGAACCACTTCAATCACAGAGCGTCTCTGGGTTCTATCTGTGGCCAGCATCAAGTATCTGTCTGCCCTCCCCGAATGCTTTCTCTCATCATGTGGATCTTCTAGATGGTCTTATTCTTCCCCAGCCAGCCAACTTGATCAACAAGCCTAGGTATATTAGATATGTATAAAGTTGGTTCTTAAATAAAGTCCATTTCTGTATCTAGGTAAGTAATGTCTTCAGACTTACAATTTCATTGATATCTAGAAAGAGTGACTCTAGTTAGCTTCTAGTGTCAGTTTTTCTAGCAGCTTCTTTAAAAACAAAAATCCTCTCTGGAACAAAGCTTCCTTGCAAGTATTGCTGTTGGCAATAGTCCTCTTTACTGAAATGCTTATCCGGTGAAACTTGCGCTGTGCCAGTGAGCCTGCAGGTTGATGGTCCTTTTGTTCAACTTCTCCATTATAAAGCAACCTCTCTGATCACCCTTTTAAAACTAAAGACCAAAGAATCAAATGAGATCAGGAAGTGACCAGAGCTCACAGGTCATCAACTCCTCTTCTTAGCATATTATAGCACACAGTCTAAGCCCGAAAAACACAGCAGAACCCATTACAGCTCTCGAGTTCCAGTTATTAACATTGATTTTTTCCAATGGGAAATTTTCATTAGAAGCTATCACAGGACTCACATTCAGTAATAACTTAGATTAGGATACATACTGGAGCCTTTGTCCTTAGAGTAGGTGCCACTGAGTCACTATTAAAAGGAGTCTTTTTGATCTTAGTAAATTCTCACAGGGCTTATCTCAGTCTAAACTGTAACTGGCCTTTACTAGTGATGTCATGTGTAGTTCAAATTAATATTGTAATGTATATAAATTGTATATATAGGTATAATACATGCATGTATTTACAATTATTTA
The DNA here is from genome assembly GCF_028878055.3 of Symphalangus syndactylus. NCBI lineage: Eukaryota > Metazoa > Chordata > Mammalia > Primates > Hylobatidae > Symphalangus > Symphalangus syndactylus. The sequence goes on from NC_072427.2 coordinate 159,642,145, forward strand.
TTTTATTTTATTTTTTAATAAGATAAAAGTTAGAGGTTAAAATATGACTCTAGGCCATTGTGCTTTAGAATGAAGAGCACAGACATGGGTTGGAAATGTAAATTTTGGCCCAATTTAATTTCTGTGACAAATTCATTAATGTCTTCAAGGTTCAGGCTCTATGTATGAGACAAATGAAAACAGCTCTAAGATTCCTGAAAACCCTAAAATATTAAAATTCCACTCTGCCATTAGTTCAGATAAATCATTTGCCAATTTGCCCCACAAGAACCAGGCATCTTTAAATGGTAACATAACATGCACTTCTCTCTCCCAAAGTGTGGTGCATAAACGTTCTGCTTCTGAATAACACAGGATGCCTGCTAAAATGTGCTGTCAGGGGTATTAGTAAGGAAATGTTGTATCAAAACTTCTGCAGATGTGGCCCTGAAATACACATTGTAATAAATCCTCCAGGCCTCTCAAGTTAGGAATAACTGGTTTATAAAATTGTACTTACTTAAAAATTATAGATAAACAGATTTCACCGTAACCCATTCTTTCTGTTCTGAATGAAATAAGGCTCTATATTCAGACTGAATTTTCAGTGAAAAACAACTTAAAATAGTGACAAATCATCTATAAGTTTAAATGAATATAACTAGGAGACCTGAAAACTCAGGTTTAGCAGTCATCTTCCAACAGTTTGAGAGCCCACAGGAGCCACAGAGCCCTCATGTCTCTCCAGAGAAGCAGGGTGATTCTTCCCCCTAAACACCATGCAATTCTTGAAGTGAGTGAAAGCATCCCTGCTCACACTGATACCCTCTCAAGTGAACTCAAAGTTAAGCCATCTCCAGCCAGACCAGATATCCTGGCCCATATCTCATTCATTAATATATGTTGAGAAGCCTTTGTTTCTTGGAAACTACATGAAGTGAATAGGCTGTGGACTCCACTGGACATAGTGGTCTATATTTAACCAATTCCCTTCACACATATGTATCAGATGCTCTCTTAGTTACGGAGCTGCAGTGGTGAATAAGAAAGCCACAGTCCTGTACTCCCAGGGTTTCAATTCTGAAGACGAAGACAGGCACAGAAACCCAACTGAGCAAAGAGAAGAGATTATTACAAAATGTGTTCACATGCAAAGTGAAGCAAGGGACTGAATATACAACAAGGGTTTTGGGGCGAACATTAGATACAATCTTAATTCAGATTATATAAGATTCATACATATAATTTTTATATATAGATATATTAATTTGGGCCGGGCGTGGTGGCTTATGCCTGTAATCCCAGCATTTTGGGAGGCCAAGGCGGATGGATCACTTCAGTCCAGGAGTTTCAGACCAGTCTGATCAACATGGCAAAACCCCATCTCTACTAAAAATAAAAAAGTTAGCCGGGTGTAGTGGTGTGCGCTTGTAGTCCCAGCTACTCAGGAGGCTGAGAAAGGAAAACTGCTTGAACCCAGGAGGCAGAGGTTTCAGTGAGCCAAGATTGTGCCACTGCACTCCAGCCTGGGTGACACAGCAAGACCCTGTCTCAAAAGAAAAAGAAAAAAAGAAATATTAATTTGGATTATACAGATTCTAACCACTTCTTTCAAGTGAGAATATTTAAGGTAAGACCTGAGAATAAAAAGAGTTAGCTTTTCATACACTACAGAAAGATTCGTCTTTTAGGAAAAACCCCCAGTGTTCATGGACCCTAATATATGAGCAAGATCTTGGCATGTAGAAGAAACCTGTGAATTGGATGAAATGAAAAACTGAAAAGTAGGAATCTGGATGAAGTACAGAAGGGAGAAAGACTAATGTGAGACGTGGCTGAAAGAGAAGGATATGTGAAACAGTACAGGTCTTCATTAGTAATGATGAGGAACATAAATGTTAGTCCAAGTACACCAGAAAAGTGGGAGAGTTGGAAACTGAAAGACATGTTAAGAGATCACTTTGGTTTCTCTGTAGCTAACAGGGTGTAGGAGATTAAGAATTAAAGTAGGTTGACTAAGGATGACCTAAGAAAATAAGCATAGGTAAGAAAATATGTGGCTCTGGCTAGGCTGGGGACATTGGAAATCAAAAGAGGTGGAGGAAATTACAGATGTATTTGGAACCAAAATATTTTTTAAATGAATGTTGAATTGGATATTGTCAGAATATTGAGGAAGGGCCAAAAATGACTTATAAGCGTCTGGCATGGCTGGCAGTGCCACTTACTGACATGTGGGAAACCAGGACATGTTACCTCTGAATTATTCGAGTGCTATTGTCATGTAAATCATCAACTCCCAGAATAAAGGTCTGGGCCAAACTCTACGACTGGAAATTATGAGCTGTTTAGTAGTGTTTAGAGCTTAGAGAGAGTATGTGTGTGGAGAGAAAAGAAGAGCAATTAGGACAGAACCCTTAGAAACATCAATATTTAAAATTTGGGAAGAGAAACAGAAACAAATAAATTGTGGGAAAATGAAGCTCAGGGTAGTTGCAAGGGAATGCTAAAAATGAACTATGGCATTTGAGGAGGAAAACGTGGAAACTGAAAGCAAGAGAGTACGGATGGATCGTGAGGGAGCAGCAGCAGCTGTGTCCTAAGAAGAGTCTCAGTGAAAATGAAGGGTTGTAGGAATGAGGACATCTGGGCCAACGAGCTGGCAAGGAGTGATGTCCAGGAGGCAGAATATTTGCATCTAGATCCTGGTGGTATATACCCTTATAGAAAATGTTTCAGATTTGATGACAATAAAGTGGAGGAAAGAAAAAAAGTAATGGAAATAAAGATGTCAAAAAACGGGGAACCGAGGTTTGTACTGGTCCTTTCACGTGAAAGCTGAGCCACTAAAATGATGGCTGAACTTGCCTGAAGATGATATTGAGCAAAAGATCTACAGCCTTAAATAAATGGCAAGAAGCCAGGTGCAGTGGATCATGCCTGTAATCCCAGAACTTTGGGGGGCTGAGGCAGGCATATCACCTGAGGTCAGGAGTTCGAGACCAGCCTGGCCAACATGGCGAAACCCCGTCTCTACCAAAAATACAAAAATTAGCTGGGTGTGGTGGTATGCACCTGTAATCCCAGTTACTCAGGAACCTGAGGCAGGAGAATCACTTGAAACCGGGAGGAGGAGGTTGCAGTGAGCCGAGATCACACCATTACACTCCAGCATGGGTGACAGAGCAAGACTCCATCTCAAAAAAAAAAAAAAAATAAGACCAGAGTGCCCAGGAGGGAGGTCTGTTGATGATGGTAATACCAAAGGGGCATGGCCGATATTTCCAAGGGGTTTGAGTTTCAAAGGAACAGTCTAATTTGCAAGGAGCGGAGAAATTAACAGTCTAGAAGTTGTAACGGGAACCAAGAACAACCACCTCGGCTTCCAGCCATAGGTATGTGGAGGGTGAGAAAAAGACCTGTCTCAATTTATGAAAGCTAGAGGAAAAACTGCACTTTAGTATCAACCAACTTTTGTTTTAAGATAATTACAAACCAATATGGAACTTAGCAAGAGTCAATTTTGACAGTTTCCTGCAGCTTAGTAAATTCTGCACAAAATTAAGATTTAACACAAAAGTAGAGAAAAATTTTAATGGCATAGCACATTTCTTCACAATTCCTTAAACCAAATAATTCCCTGTTCTTCTAACTCTCACCTTACACTATCAACTAGGCTTCTTATTCAATGAACGGTTTAAGTCTACTAAGACACACACACACACACACACACACGTCTTATCCAGCTGCAGATCTCATTTTTGAAGGTACACTGAAAGTACATAGATCATTCTATAATCATCAACTATGAAGATTGTGAGCAACTGGAACAAGTATTCTTGGAAAAGAAGTTTCCTGTGTATAAGAAAAAAAAGAGTCCAACTCTGGGAACTGACTTGGCTGAGTCATCATTATATGCCACTGGCAAGAAATCAAGAAGTAACTCAGGACTGATAAACTTTGTTAAAGGAAATGGAAACAGCCTATCTGTGAGGCTTAATTCTTGATAATCTGGCCAAGATATAGCATCTGGATAAGAGTTCACTGACTCAACTAAATTTTGTGAAGGTGAAGTACTTGTTAAAATGAAAGATCTATTTAGAGAGAAATAAGTAGACATAATGTCTGCACTATGGATAGGTGTATACCTGCTTTTTGCAAAAACAGTTTGTATCTTTGAAATGCTGGTTTGCCCTGGACAGAGCTAACTTAAATAGAGACCTGGCGCGGTGGTTCATGCCTGTAATCCCAGCACTTTGGGAGGCCGAGGAGGGTGGATCATGAGGTCAGGAGATCGAGACCATCCTGGCTAACACGGTGAAACCCCGTCTGTACTAAAAATGCAAAAAATTAGCCGGGCATGGTGGCGGGCACCTGTAGTCCCAGCTACTCTGGAGGCTGAGGCAGGAGAATGGTGTGAACCCGGGAGGCGGAGCTTGCAGTGAGCCGAGATCGCGCCACTGCACTCCAGCTGGGTGACAGAAACTCCGTCCCCAAAATATATATATATAGTTTTTTTATATATATATGTATATATACCCAAAGGATTATAAGTCATGCTGCTATAAAGACACATGCACACGTATGTTTATTGTGGCACTATTCACAATAGCAAAGACTTGGAACCAACCCAAACGTCCAACGATGATAGACTGGATTAAGAAAATGTGGCTGGATACATATGTAACAAACCTGCACATTGTGCATATGTACCCTAAAACCTAAAGTATAATAAAAAAAAAGAAAATGTGGCACATATACACCATGGAATACTATGCAGCCATAAAAAAGGATGAGTTCATGTCCTTTGTAGACACATGGATGAAGCTGGAAACCATAATTCTCAGCAAACTATCACAAGGACAAAAAAAACCAAACGCTGCATGTTCTCACTCATAGGTGTGAATTGAACAATGAGAACACATGGACCCAGGAAGGGGAACATCACACTCCGGGGCCTGTCATGGGGTGGGGTGAGGGGGAGGGACAGCATTTGGAGATATACCTAATGTAAATGATGAGTTACTGGGTGCAGCACACCAACATGGCACATGTATACATATGTAACAAACCTGCACGTTGTGCACATGTGTCCTAGAACTTAAAGTATATATATATATATATATATATATATATATATATATATATATAAATATAAAGAGAAAACCATTAAAAAAGGCTATAATACACAGGAACACACAGACATACATACACCTGTGTGTCTATATCTTCAGTTATCACACTTTTTCTATACAGACTCCACACGAGACAAACATGTTACATTTTATGAGAAACTATAAGTGGAAAGAGGAGAATTTGTGAAATCAATATAGAATGTTCCTTGTTTAGCATAATTCTAACTGTTTCTCATTAGAGGTCTGAGTATCAATCTGTATTATATGTGGCCATGCTGGCATTTGGGAAATTCCACAAGAAACTTTTTAAATATGAATTTGGAAAAGGGAAAAGGATTTTTAAAGTGTCTTTTTTTGTTCTGCATTCTATGTGGAACATCTATTTTGTGCTAACTGCTCGTGTTAGCTTGTGATTGCCTGTGACTATGTGGAAGATATACTTTACGTGACTATGTGAGCAATAGTCTTAAAGTTAAGAAATCTAAAATTTGGTTGGTTTAGTTGCTAATTAGGTAAATTACCTTGTAATGGTTACTTAACCTCTCAAAGATTAATTATCTTCAGTGGTACATTGAAGGTTCCATTCATATTGATTTTAGTAGACTTATCCTACTAAAAAGTAAATTTAACAGAAATTATTCTAGACCTCATTATTTCAGGAGACCCCACCCCAGCTTTTATTCCTAACTTCAAGAAATGCAGAGAAATTTAAAAATTCGATGTTCTCCCAATTCAACAGAATATAACTGAACTAAATCGATTTATGTATAATTCATTATTTCAACCTTTAACGCTATATCCGAGCGGTTTGTTTTCACCATAAAGTTATAGCTGTTTAGGCCAATAATTAAAGAGGACCTTGATAGAGAATGACAAGAGAGGATGATCACCCTATTGTCTATCTTCCAGCTGTTTTCAATGCCCTGAAGTTTTATTCACACCCAAATATTAGAATCTTATCTGAGAGAGCGTACTCAAATGATGAATCATGCTAATTTCTCAAGAAAAGTGTTACAGAATAATAAATGCCTTTCTGGTCAAAGCACTGATGCTCTGGAAATAATCTTTATCCAAATGAGGTACAGGAATTGTTAGGACTATTAAAAGTTTGTATATGATATCTGCCAGGTTCGACTGAGCTTCACTTAAAATCTACCATATTAGGGCCAAGTGTAATGACTCAAATTAGTGAACTTAAAAATTGTTTTAAAATGTTTCCTGGAGACATTTCAAATATTGCTCTCTGATTTATCACTGTTACTTTTGCTGAATTCAATTTGATGCCAAGATTTATTCAGATTAATCAAATGCCATAAACTCTGATACCTAATGTTCCTTAACACCTTAAGAACTTTTAAACAGATCAAATGTTGAAGATACGCTTTTAGTGAAACTGTACCTAAGCACATGAATTCTATTGAATATAGCTTTTTAGAAGACTAACAAAGAAAGAAGACTTAGGAAATTCGGAAACATTTTTTAAACCTTCTAGAGGGAATTAAACTACTGAAAAATAATTTCAATTGGTGAATCTAATGGCATTAATCAGAAGATAAGAAAAAAGTAACCATAAAACTTTATGGGGGTAATATTTGCTATGAGGATCAGGAAAAACAACTAATGGATATTAGGCTTAATATCTGGGTGATGAAATAAACTGTACAACCAATCCCATGGCATAAGCTTACCTCTGTAACAAACCTACACTTGTACCCCTGAACTTAAAAGTTAAAATTTAAATAAATAACGTTGTGCTATTAATTTCAACCAGAGCCTTTCCAAGGTGCAGGGAACTTTTGAGAATTTTATTTCTTGCAAAAGGAAACTTGATTCCTTGCTTAGGGCCTTCCTAGGAAAACCTCTATTCTTTGGAGAAGCATCATACTCCTACAAGATTTAAGGACCATCATATTTGTCAGACTTTTTTTCTGTTTTACTGTGAGCAGTTTACAGAACATAAAGAAAAATCAAATCCGAAGGTGCACTACACGTGTTTTATCAAAAGGAACATTTTGTGTACTTTTAAGAAAATACGACAAATTGAGTTTTCTGACCTATTACCAAGTTAGACATCTTGAGTGAATTGAATCTCTTGTAATCCTGTTTGGTTTTCATCCCATGGCTCTGGAAAACTGACATTTATCTCCAATTTTTCAACTCTGCTTCTTTCCAGTACCTCATCTATACGACTATTATAGTACTTTTCATCTGCTTCTACCACTACACTATGGCTGCATTACTTTTAACACAGTGTCCCACATGTTACCCATTTCTACCTTATATAAAGAGTAGAAATTGAATTGTAATTGAGTATCCAGTTGCCTCATATTCAGGTCTTCAACTGAAATAACTCCAGCTATCTCAAAACTTCAACCCTCTCTGGAAGTATTGGACCAAATTATCCCAGATTGTAGCACTCTCAGGCTAAAATTACTAATGCTTCTATAGTTTCAGAGACTGTATCAGGTTATTCAACACAACATTCCATGCACCATTCCAGCCTCATATAATCAGAGGACACTTAGACGACTTTAATAGCCTTCAAAAGACACCCTCCTCTTTTACTTATATATATATTTATTTATCTATTTATTTAATGGAGACAAGGTCTCACTCTGTCACCCAGACTGGAGCGCAGTGGCATAATCACGGTCCACCGCAGCCTGCACCTGCCGGGCTCCGATCCTTCCACCGCAGCCTCCTGAGTGGCTGGGACCACAGGCGCCGCCACCACGTCTGCCTGGTTTTTGTATTTTTGTGGAGATGGGGTTTCACATGTTGCCCAGGCTGATCTGAGACTCCTGGGCTCAAGAGATCCACCTGCCCCGGCCTCCCAAAGTGCTGGGATTACATGAACGAGCCATTGTGCCCAGCCGGTCCCGCCCGGTTTTTAACCTTCGTACTGTTTATATAATCATCCTTCACAAAATAGAACACTTCATTACTCGATGGTTCTCATTATTCTAATATGAAGAACTATATTAAGAAAACAAATTCCTGGCCGGGCGCGGTGGCTCACACTTGTAATCCCAGCACTTTGGGAGGCCGAGGCGGGCGGATCACGAGGTCAGGAGATCGAGACCACGGTGAAACCCCGTCTCTACTAAAAATACAGAAAATTAGCCGGCGTGGTGGCGGCGCCTGTAGTCCCAGCTACTCGGAAGGCTGAGGCAGGAGAATGGCGGGAACCCGGGAGGCAGAGCATGCAGTGAGCCGAGATCGCGCCACTGCACTCCAGCCTGGGCGACAGAGCCAGACTCCAGCTCAGACAAAAAAATAAATCAATAAATTTCCAATATTTCCTAGCATATCCAATTTAATTCTATACATCACATAAAAATAAAAGCCGTCTTACTGTGTTAGTTTCTTACTGCTGTTACAGTAAATTAACATAAACTCAGAGGCTTAAAACAACACATTTTTTTTCTTTACACTTCTGGGGGTCAGAAGTCCAAAATGGGTCTTAGTGTGCTAAAATCAAGGTATCATCAAGTGTATATTTTGTCTAGAGATTCCAGGAGAGAATTCACCAGGTTTGAGGGGTCACATGTATCCCTGAGCTCTTGGCCTCTGCACATCTTGGACACAGCACATCACTTCAGCCTCGGCTCCAGTTTACCCAAGCTCTTCTGCTCACTCTGGTCTCTCCGCCTTCCTGTCTGAAGGTTCTTTGTGACTACAGTGGGCCCACCTAGATAATTCAGGATAATCGCTCCAGTTTAAGGTGAGATGATTAGCAATCTTAATTCCACCTCTAACCATAATGCTTCCATGCTGCCTAACAACACATTCAAAAGGTCATCCTGCTAAGGGTCATTATTCTACCTACACACTAAGTGACTGAGAAAAAGTAAAGTTATCTATCATGCCTTACCTATGGCGAGGAAATAATAACTTATAATGATTTATCTACGAAAACCTGTTTTTAAAAGCTTTGGTCCTAGTCTATTGATTAAAGTTTTGGTATATTCCAGATAAATTTCATGTCCTTGATGCTAACACATTGTGCACAGTAGATGGCCTTTTTAAAATAGTACTGCATAAAGGAATATTTAAGGTTGTCTGGACAATAGAAAAGGAACTTTAGTTGCTATGCCACAAAAGGCCGGATTTCTGCACATTACACCTCCTACCAGTGCACACATGTGCCAAACTCCTTCCTGAAAGCCTGGTTTATGTTTCCTATGTGCTTAGCAATAGTTTTACTCTCACGACTGTTTATATTAAGTCCTATTTTTTAAAGCATATCCTCATTTGTTTGTTTTCCTGAGCCTCTGAACTGGATTTCATCTGGTATGTATTGCACAGGTTTGCACACTTGATTGTACGCTACCTAAAAGCATCCTCTTGTGTTCTGGACACGGTTATTTTTCTCCATGGTAAGGTGATAAGTGACTTCTCTGAGGACTTGCCACCTTAGAATGCAGTGGTGACATCACCTGCTCAGGCTCTGTCTGCAATGTGGAATTTAGTATTTTCCAACTTCTGGTCTAACTTGAACTTCATAATTAAGCAGAGCCGCCTTTTGAGGGAACAGTAGGGTGTCTGCCCCTAAACGTCTGTGTAAATGCAGAGACACATTTGGGAACATAACTGACTTTTACGTACAGAAGCCAGATGCATTTCATGACCATGCATGCTTAGGGAAGCAAGTTCATCTCATCTATCACAATAAGCATCTGTGCCACTAAATTCCACTGCAGGATACTTTTCACACTTAGACAACAAAACATTTAAGGAAATAAAAGCTCTTTCCAATAAAAATGTGCATCAAATACTGTGTGTATGTTTAAAAAAAAACCTTCCTCTATAAGATAAGGCCACAGGAACTACTAAAAAAGCATTCTTGAAATACATTTTCTGATAGGAATCTAGGCCCTTGCCTTATATAAGATTTAAGGAAAGTGATGTGTGTGTCTTTATACTTGAAAGGCTGTTTTCAACAGCAAAGGGTATGCTTTGAGGTATCAATAGAGTTTTGAGAATGCAAAAGTTTAAAAGAAATGGAATGCATATTCTCCAGGTATGAATATGCAATTGTCATTATTTTCCTACCATCTACTAGATTAGAAACAGAAGAAAAATTATGGAAATGTCTGTTTTCCCTCAATAGGAGTACCTATTTATTAAAGTTAATTAATTACTATTCTTTAAACATTTTCAAAATAGACTCATAAGTGACAACTTTCAGAGAAAACAAGGGTTTTTGGATGTAAATATTTACTTATAACATGGATAAAATAATTTTGTTAAATATTAACTCCATATTCATAATGTTCTCTATTGTTTTTGCATTTTGTTTAACAATAGAGAATCTAAGACATTTAGTGTTCATGAGTTTCATACAGTTTCCTGTCAATGTACTTTGTCTTTTTTTTATTGGACTACTAATCATTTATTTATGATTTGTTGGAACTACTCATATTTTAAATATGTCAAGTGAACTGCAAGCACTTGTTGCTGATTTGATATTTGCTTTTTACACATATTCATTGTATCCTCTGAAAAAGAAAAGTTTTATATTTTAACAAATTCCAATCCATAAATTTTTTTTTAAATTTTCTGTTATTGGTTAGGGCTATGTTTGGATATTTAATTTTAACCGTAATGTTGCAAGTGATATTTGTCTATGGTATTTTTTCTTTATATTTTGGAAAAGTGTATTTGACATCCACTATGGAATTAATATTTATTAATGACATATTATACCTTTGTGCAACTATAAAATACATATAGCCAATTATCTGAACACCATTTTATGAACTGTTTATCACTTATCCACTGATTTGAAACACTATCTTTATCATATATTGGATTTTAGGTTTATCGAGATTATGTAACATGAAATTATTTAATTATGAAATTATGTGAATTCAAGCATGACAGTCAGCTCTTCTTCCCCACCACTACCCTGTAAAAGGATGGATGGAATAATTGCTTCCCTATGGCTTAAGTGTATGAGAGGTATACAACATGGTCTTGATGAAGTGGGAACTACACAGAAACTGTTTTTGGTCCTGAAATGTACTCCAGCTTTACCAATTTGTTCTACACATATACCATTGAGGGTAGAAGCTGAATTTTGCTAATGATTATATTTACACTACTTAACATTGTGCCAGATACTGAGTAGATGCTTAGAAACATGTTTAATGACTTGTTTTATTGCTAGAGACCTAATTATCTGCTGTAGTGGTGCTATCTCATTCAGAATCATTTTGACCAGCCTTTCTCCATCATGAATAAAACACTTATTTACACACTTGTGTACATGCACATGTGCATAGAAACACACACACCCTTTGCAGAGACAAACTGCATCGAAAGCATGTACAAACATTATAGTATTTTTGTTGATTCTGACCTGATTCTGATTCTATTGTATACATTTTCATTCTGATCACAATAACAATAAAAATAGAAAACTATAAGTTGTGAAGCTGGAAGATGCAGAACATGAAAGATCGAATTACCAATTTTTTTTTTCTATTTTCTTTAGTTGGCTGCTGATAAAATCAGAAAAGAAATGGACACAAAAATGAAAGTATGCAATGTGTGTGCGTGTGTGTGTGTGTGTATCACATGCACTCGTTTCCATGATGTACATATGGAATTTCATAACCAGCCAAACTAAGCTTCATAAGTGAATGAGAAATAAAATCCTTTACAGACAAGCAGATGCTGACAGATTTACTCACCATCAGACCTGCCTTCCAAGAGCTCCTAAAGGAAGCACTAAACATGGAAAGGAAAAACCAGTACCAGCCTCTGCAAAAACACACCAAAATATATAAACCAATGAAACTAGGAAGAAACTGCTTCAACTAATGTGCAGAATAACCAGCTAACATCATGATGACAGGACCAAATTCACACATAACAATATTAACGGTAAATATAAATGAGCTAAATGCCCCAATTAAAAGACATACACTGGCAAATTGGATAAAGAGTCAATACCCACAGGTGTGCTGTATTCAGGAGACACATCTCACTTGCAAGGTCACACATAGGCTCAAAATAAAGGGATGGAGGAATATTTACCAAGCAAATGGAAAGAAAGAATAAAAAAGCAGGAGTTGCAATCCTAGTCTCTAATAAAACAGACTTTAAACCAACAAGGATAAAAAAGGACAAAGAAGGGCATTACATAGTAGTAAAGGGATCAATGCAACAAGAAGAGCTAAGTATCCTAAATATATATATATGCCAAATACAGGAGCACCAGGATTCATAAAACGAGTTCCTAGAGACCTACAAGGAGACTTAGACTCCCACACAATAATAGTGGGAAACTTTAACAACCCACTATCAATATTAGACAGATCAACAAGAAAGGAAATTAACAAGGATATTCAGACTTGAACTCAGCTCTGGTCCAAGTGGACCTAATAGATACCTACAGAACTCTCCACCCCAAATCAACAGAATATACATTCTTCTCAGCACCACATAGCACTTATTCTAAGATCAACCACATAATTGGAAGTAAAACACTCCTCAGCAAATGCAAAAGAATGAAAATCATAACAAACAATCTCTCACACCACAGTGTAATCAAATTAGAACTCAGAATTAAGAAGCTCACTCAAAACTGCACAACTACATGGAAACTGAACAACCTGCTTATGAATGACTACTGGGTAAATAGCAAAATTAAGGCAGAAATAAATAAGTTCTTTGAAACCAATGAGAACAAAGACACAACATATCAGAATTTCTGGGATACAGTTAAAACAGTGTTTAGAGGGAAATTTACAGCATTAAATGTCCACATTAGAAAGTGGGAAAGATCTAAAATAGACACCCTAACATCACAATCAAAAGAAGCAATGGAAAACACATTAAAAACCTAGTATAAAACAAGAAATAACTAAGATCACAGCAGAACCGAATGGGAGAGAAACACAAAAAAACCTTCAAAAAAAAATCAATGAATCTAGGAGTGGGTTTTTTGAAAAGATTAACAAAATAGATAGACCGGTAGCCAGACTAACAAGGAAGAAAAGAGAGAAAGATCAAATAGACACATTAAAAAACGATAAAGGGGATATCACCACTGATCCCACAGAAATACAAACTATTATTAGAGAATACTGTAAACACCTCTACACAAATAAACTAGAAAATCTAGAAGAAATGGATAAAGTCCTGGACACATACACCCTCCCAAGACTAAAGCAGGAAGAAGTCAAATCCCTGAATAGACCAATAACAAGTTCTGAAATTGACTCAGTAATTACTAGCCTACCAACCAAAAAAAGCCCAGGACCAGATGTCTTCACAGCCGAGTTCTACCAGAGGTACAAAGAGGAGCTGGTACCATTCCTTCTGAAACTATTCTGAACAATAGAAAAAGAAAGACTCCTCCCTAACTCATTTTATGAGGCCAGCATCACTCTGATTCCAAAACCTGGCGGAGACCCAATAGAAAAAGAAAATTTCAGGCCAATATCACTGATGAACATCGATGCGAAAATCCTGAATAAAATACTGGCAAGAGAATCCAGCAGCACATCAAAAACTTATCCACCACGATCAAGTTGGCTTCATGCCTGGCATGCAAGGCTGGTTCAACATATGCAAATCAATAAACATAATCCATCACATAAACAGAACCAATGACAAAAACCACATGATTATCTCAATAGATGCAGAAAAGGCCTTCAATAAAATTCAACACCCCTCATACTAAAAACTCTCAATAAACTAGGTATTGATGGAACATATCTCACAAAAATAAGAGCTATTTATGACAAATGCATAGCTAATATCATGCTAAATGGCCAAAAGCTGGAAGCATTACCTTTGAAAACTGGCCCAAGAGTAGGATGCCCTCTCTCCCCACTCTTATCAACATAGTATTGGAAGTTCTGGCCAGGGCAATCGAGTAAGAGAAAGAAATAAAAGCATGCAAATAGGAAGAGAGGAAATCAAATTGTCTCTGTCTGCAGATGACATGATTGTATATTTACAAAACGCCACCACCTCAGCCCAAAAATTCCTTAACCTGATAAGCAACTTTGGCAAAGTCTCAGGATATAAAATTAATGTGCAAAAATCACAATCATTCTTATATACCAATAACAGACAAGCAGAGAGCCAAATCATTAGTAAACTCCCATTCACCATTGCTATAAAGAAAACAAAATACCTAGGAATACAACCTACAAGGGATGTGAAGGACCTCTTCAAAGAAAACTACAAACCAGAGCTCAAGGAAATGACAGGACACAAACATATAGAGAAACACTCCATCCTCATGGATAGGAAGACTCAATATCATGAAAATGGCCATATTGCCCAAAGTAATTTATAGATTCTATTGCTATTCCCATCAAGCTACCATTGACTTTCTTCACAGAACTAGAAAAAAACTATGTTAAATTTCATATGGAAGCAAAAAAGAGCCTGTGGAGCCAAGGCTAACCTAAGCAAAAAGAACAAAGCTGGAGGCATGACGCTGCCTGACTTCAAACTATATTACAAAGCTAAAGTAACCAAAACAGCATGGTGCTAATACCAAAACAGATATATAGACCAATGAAACAGAATAGAGGCCTCAGAAATAACACCACACATCTACAACAATCTGATCTTCAACAAACCTGACAAAAGCAAGCAATGGGGAAAGGATTCCCTATGTAATAAATGGCGCTGGGAAAACTGGGTAGCCATATGCAGAAAAGAGAAACTAGACCCCTTCATTATACCCTATAAAAGAATTAACTCAAGGTGGATTAAAAACATAAATGTAAAACCTAAAACTATAAAAACCCTAGAAGAAAACCTAGGCAATATGATTCAGGACATAGGTGTGGGCAAAGACTTCATGACTAAATCACCATCAGCACTTGAAACAACAGCCAAAATTGACAGATGGAATCTAATCAAACTAAAGAGCTTCTGCTCAGTAAAATAAACTATCACAAGAGTGAACAGGCAACCTACAAAATATGAGAAAATTTTTGCAATCTATCCATCTGACAAAGGTCTAATATCCAGAATCTAGAAGGAACTTAAACAAATTTACAAGAAAAAAAAACAAACAACCCCATCAAAAAGTGGGCAAAGGATATGAACAGACAATCCTCAAAAGAAGATATGTATGTGGCCAATAAACATATGAAAAAAGCTCATTATCACTGTTCATTAGAGAAATGCAAATCAAAACCACAATGACATACCATCTCACACCAGTTAGAATGGTGATCATTAAAAATTCTGGAAACAGCAGATGCTGGAGAAGATGCAGAGAAATTGGAACACTTTTACACTGTTGGTGGGCTTGTAAAATAGTTCAACCATTGTGGAATACAATGTGGTGATTCCTCAAGGATATAAAACCAGAAATACCATTTGACCCAGCAATCCCATTACTGGGTATATACCAAAGGATTATACATCATTCTACTCTAAAGACACATGTACATATATGTTTATCATGGGACTATTTACAATAGCAAAGACTTGGAACCAACATAATGCCCATCAATGATAGACTGGATGAAGAAAATGTGGCACATATTCACCATGGAATACTACACAGCCATAAAAAAGGATGAGTTCACGTCCTTTGCGGGGATATGGATGAAGCTGGAAACCATCATCCTCAGCAAACTAACACAGGAACAGAAAACCAAACACTGCATGTTCTCACTCATAAGTGGGTGCTGAACAATGAGAACATGTTGACACAGGGAGAGGAACATCACACACTGGGGTCTGTAGGTGGGTGTGGGGAAAGGGGAGGGAGAGCATTAGGACAAATAGCTAATGCATGTGGAGCTTAAAACCTAGATGACGGGTTGATGGGTGCAGCAAATTACCATGGCACAAGTATACCTATGTAACAAACCTGCATGTTCAGCACATGTATCCCAGAACTTAAAGTAAAATTTTAAAAAATGAAAGTATGCAATATGTGTATGTGTGTGTATACATACATATAAAACAAGCACTCATTTTCATTATGTACATATATGCACATTATGAGTGTGAATATATGTTAAATAATATCCTATCAGTTTTGTATTTGTAACACATATATGTACATGCATATACAACAAATAGAGGTGTTTTGCATAATAATTTCATTTATATTCATTTCATCAGCTAAGAACTAAAAAGAATTTAAATCAAAATCAATTATTCATTTACAGGTGTTTTTAACCATCATCTCCCCCTTTATCTTCACTTTTATGCCTCCTTGTATTGCCATTTTGTGACTTTTTTGCCATAAATTATACATATTTGGAACAGTCACTTTAAGAAATTCAATCTTTGGATAAGATCTCTAAGATTGATTTAGTATGAATACGTGTGTGGGCACACACTTGACAAAGAAAGGTCAGTTATAAATATATGTGTACACTTATCAAAATAATTCACATAAAATCTCTGAATAAAATTATCTGTATGCTTTTTCTGTCAATAAAAGCAATATAGTATAATTCTTGGTAGTAAACCTGTTTGTTTTCATTCTGTTGCCTACCATGTGAGCTGCCATGTTGGTATAAAACATCGATCATTTGATATTTTACTACAGCAAATAATAGTGATCCCCACGAAATAATAAATAAATCAGTGAGTTTCACGGAAATAAGTTTTTGGATGGATCAGATAATTTGAAGTTGTTAGTTTATTCTCCAGCAAGGTGAAAGAAAAAAGCTGTTAGTTTGTTCTCTATCAGGTGATCGAAGATGAAAACTAAAGTTCTCAAGGCCAGTGCATAATAACGGTGCCGTATTCTGTGCATCAATCACCATTACCAAATACCTATATTGCCAAATATTTCATGTACCGCTTTAGTGGTGATTAATCAATGTGCCATGGCACTGAAACTGAAACGAGACTTTGTAGTACAAGTGATATTCAAAGGGTTTTGAAAATTTATCAGCTCTATAGATATAGATGAAAATTTATCATCATCTATCTAGAAATCCTGTTTTTATAAATGTTACCTAGCCAAATATTGGTTTTATTTACTTAATATTTAGAAAACATGAGTTTAGTAAAAATTGTTCAGATTTTCTTAATGTAGTGTGTGAAATTACTATGTAATTATACAAGAAATATGCTACACAGCTGAATACACAAATAGGTCAGCAGAGGGAGCAAAAGGTGCCTTTCCACTATAATCCACAGCAACATCACCCGCTCTTCTCTCTACATCATCGATGTATGTTATCTAAAGTCCTGTGCAAATGCCACCTCAACACGAGTCCTCTAGCCTTGCCTTCTTATCAGAAGCAGCTCGAAAGCCCCGATAATTCTAGAACCACTGAAAAATGCACACTTGTTGCAAGGATTGAAAAGCCTCATATTGCAAATTCAGAATTCACAGTACTGAAAAAATTCATAATTTTTTTAAAGCTACAATACTGTGAACTATACAAAATGAATTATGTTGGGATCCGATGACTCTCTTCATTCCAGCCTATCTTATATTTTCTCATTCATTTCTCCACATAGTCACAACAACAGACTCACTATTACATTTCATTAATGGCTATTTTATAATAAATGATCTCAATAGCATTTCTGAAACCTCTGCTGTTCTGGTTTTACAGAACTCTTGAATTTTTGAATGAGTTAGTTTTTGATTGAAAAAGACCTGACTCTTATGCTTAGAAAAGCCATCATTTCTTTCTGTAAGCTTTCCGTCTTCTATAAGCTTTACATGTTCCATAAGCAAACATTCGCTGGTTTGGTGATCAAACTAGAGAGGCAAATTCAGTTAATAATAACAACGTCATTTATCATCCTCAAATCTAGTGTTATGGATAATACGATCTCCACAAGGAGACGGTTGCACGAGCGACAAGAGAAAGACAATCAACAGTCTTTTACTCATACCAAGATATGTCCACACACACTTGTTTCAACAGTCAAAGTAACGCCATATGTCCCCAGTGATGTGGGTGGGCAAAAGGAACAGTTGGCCTGCTAATGAGGGCCATATGTACACGCAGCCTATCGTACCATCCTTCTTACTTATGGTTGCTGAAAACTCAGTGGAAGAGCTTGCTCTGAGGAATGGCATGGCTGGAGGAGGAGAGGCTTCCTTAACAGCAGGAAAGGACCATTTGTTGTACAACTACTGTATCTCTGAAACTGGGAGCTAAAGATACGCATGTACGTTACTCATTCTTATTAAGAGTTACTTACGCATCCGTAGAGTTCTTTACTCCAGTTTCACCTTCTTTCACTAAATTCTTTTGCATTTATGTGCAAAGGGATTTTGGGCCCTTTTCAAAAATTACTTTTCCTAATCAATCTTGTTAATTTGATGTTCATTTACATCGGCTTCTCTTTATTTTTAGCTTGATTTCCAGAAAAATTATACTTTCTTTGACATTGTTAAATGTTACAATATTAAAAGAAATGAAAAAGACTTAAAAACTTAGAATATTTGAATGAGGGTTTCTGGAAGGCAGAGAGAACAATAAGGCAAAAGTACTTACTGCACTACTGTTCCAAAGTAAAAGAAAAACAAAGATTTTAAAAATGATTATAGCAGCTTTGTATCTCAACCAGGGTTTCCTTTGAAATTTCTACAACTGCAAACACTATTCAGCAATTTGCACTGATTATAAAATTTATTGTTTTAAGGTCAATTGTGATACTATGATCAGATAATATAATTTACTTTACTCTTAATGGCTTCATTTTGACAACGGAGGGAGCTTTCAGGAAGGACAACGCTTCCTGCACAACAACCAGTAAAGCAGGTCACATCCATTTTCAATCTAATTTTAAGAAAAATGAAGGACAAACTACTTGTGAGGCAGCAAGAATTCATTTGCATTAAATTAATTTGAACAGGGCATTTCAAGTTCTCTCTGGCAACAATGGAATAAAGGGGAAAATGAATCTATCTTATGCAATGATCCTCTTCTAGGTTACAGAAAGATTTGAAAGGCTGACATGACCATTGCTAAATTTCTTCTAGAAGTCTATGATTAGTGTCATAGATATAACTCATGAGATAAAATATTCACAAAGAATGTCTGTGAACTGCATCAATTGTGATGGAACTACTGTCTAACATCCCTTTGAAAAGTTATATTCTGCAAAGGTTAAAAAAACACCAACCTTTCGATGCTTTCTTATATGGATGAGCTTTTGTCAACAAGAACTAAGCTTCACAATTAAGCACTATGGAAGATAATGTTCTAGGTTAATTTAAACCTAACTAATCCAGGACTTGGCCTTGATAAATAATGGGTTTAATTAATATTTTTGACCCTAGCAGTGCAAATACTTTTACTTATATTTTACTAAAGCTAGTTTTGACAAATCTAAGGGTATTTAATTTATCAGTATCTGTTGTCAGATGAAAACTTCCCCATCAATACCTTCTAATGGTTCAAAAATAAACTGTTACCCCCACAGATACATTGTTTTTCCATGCGTAAGCAAGTACATTAATTTCAGGGTCTCAAGGCATAAAAGTGATATTACCACTTGTGATAGGCTGCATAATAGTCCCAAAAGATGTTCTTCACCTAATCTCCCGGCCCTGGGAATGTGCTGCCTTACACAGCCAAAGGACTTGTAGATACGATTCATTTAAGGATCTGGAGACAAGGTGATTATCCCAGATCATCCACGTGAGTCCAAAGTAATCACAGGAGTCCTTAGATGAAGTGGAGAGAAGGACTCAAAGTTAAAGGAGTAGACAGCGCGGAGACAGAAACAGAAATAAAAGCAACGCACCTTGAAAATGGAGGAATGAGGAAAAGACAATGAAGACAGGTGCCACCAGAAGCAGAAAATGCAAGAGAATGGATTCTCCCCTCAGCACCTCGAGAAGGAACCCACACTGCAGACACATTGACTTAGCCTAATTAAAGTGATTTTGGACTTCTGACCTTTGAAACTGCAAGACAATAAATATGTGTTAAGTTATGTAAATGTGTCGTAATTTGTTATAGCAGCAGTAATACAACTAATACACCACTACAATAAGCAAAGGAAATAAAGTGCAATAGTGACAAACTTAAGGGTTTCCAGGAAAGAGAAACGAAGTGGTAAACTCAATCACAGGATTATATTAGTAACTGTAGTATATGTTACTTGCTTACCCTTTCAATCACATTATTGCTGTAATTATCATTATCATCCAATCAATATGATTACACCAGTATGTATAACTTAGACATGAAAATTTTTTTCTATTTCACTCTTCCCATAATTCCATGCAGCTACCCCTAAGCAACTATGTATCTGATGAAGCTAATATTTTCAGGGAAAATCTTCCATGTTAAGCAGAAAATTTACATCTAAAATTAAATTCTTTTAAGCCAGTCTGGGGACAATACCTAGAAAATTCAAACATTACTTCTCAAGCATACCACTAGCAGTGAGTTTGTGACGCTATCTTCCACCAACTGAATCAAAATTAATTTTAAATATTTTCAAAGCAATATTTTAAAAAATCGTGTACACATTTTTTCCTCTTGGTAAAAATAAACCACTTCTCAACCATCCATTATATTTATGTTAGTTACATGAAGTCCATACATGAATTATCATACCACAAATAGAAAACTATTTAAATAGAAAAATCTCACTTGGTGCTGACAGAATGACAGCATAAAACTGTTAAGCATGAGGAGAAAGTTGTTTGCAGTGTAAATATTTCCCTTTTCCTATCAAAGTGTGTCCTGTGATCTAGCGCTCTTCTCTCCACATGCTTAAGTACAGCAAAAGTTATAAAAACACTCATTCTAGTTTTCTATACTTTAATGGTTGTAGAACATCAGAAGAGAATTGGGAGATGGGAATGTTTTGTGCTTGACATTGCATTTGAGGGGAAAATAAAAACTTGGACATAATATGTGGGATGTCTCCACAGTAATACATGGGAGGGCAAGCAAAAAATGCTATCAAATTTCTACCATGCGCTGAGCCCCTTATATCAACAAATATCCAGCCTTTCTAATGTACTAACAACCACTCTTCATAGCAAGTATTCTATTCCCAGCTTGTAGGTAAGAAACAAAGCTTCAGAAAGGGATCTTCACCAATTTCACACAGTCAATAAAAGGCAGAACTAGGGCAAATATCAATAATAAAAATAGCAATCTAATCCTAATTGGACCTGGCACTGTTCTAAGAAGAAAATCATTAACAAAGGATTTTGAGTTACCACACTCTTAGTCTCCCCGTTTTACAAAAGAAGCAACTGGGGTAAAGTGAAGCTATGCCGTTTCTTTTCAAGCTCATATACCTAACAAGATACCACTTTAATCATGGGTCTCTGATAGATCGTGTACCTCATTTCTAGCGTTTGCTGAGATTTTTCTTATTAACCCTAAGCAAGTATTTGATCCCTGGTAAGTATGCTGTAATTTTTTCACCGCTCATTCTTATCACGGTTCTTCAAGAAAAGTACAGTTCAACACATTTGTCCTATTTGGTTACAAATTTTGAAATTCAAAATATGTATCACACTAAGCTGTTAGCTCCATTTGGAATTTTAAAAAAACTAAATTTTTCACTCAGTTAAAAAAAATTGCATTGTTTACTCCCATATCTACAATATAGCTTATAAGTGTATATTTGTATTGAAAACATAATTTTCTACAACTTTTATAATATTTAAATATTATTTAAGGTTTTAATAATATTTAAATATTTAAATAATACATTTAAAAACATAGTTCAACAAGTCCGAATAATCCATCACTTACTTATGACAGAATATTTGTTCAGTATCTTCTGTTTGTTCACTCTTGTGTAATATATCCTATTTTAAGAATCAAAAACTTCTCTTAATGTCAACACTACAGCCTCTTCACAATTCCTACTTATTCCTAATTACCCTTCAGGAGCAAATAAAATGAATTTATCCCAAATTTCTTTGCTTTGAAACAACTTCAGTGAAAATGGTGGTTGTCAACCATATCTACCATTCATATATCCCATTGTTTTCTGCATTAAATTTCATCTAATACTCCTTATGCCATCAGTGTCACTACAAAGGGGGACAGGGGATGAATCTCATCATGAACAAAGGTATATACACTAGATCTTAGGATGTTCAATCATTTCCTTACTCTATTATGTCCCATCTGAACTACTCATATTAAAATGAGCAACTATATGAACATGGTACTTTTAAGAAAGGATGTTCAAAAATTAATTCATATCTTGTACAAATTGGTATCCAAGAAATCATGACCTAATAGGCATCACATATGTGAATGAAAAAATTCACTTTCAGCAATGAATGTTGATGACACTCCTTTAGCAAGAGTTGTACCGAGCTACCCACAACTCCTCAGCACTCACTATTCTCATACATGCGGTCGGACAATGTCCAAGGGTGCAGTGATTCTGTCCAGAGGCTTTTCTGGGCCGTTAGAGCTGTCTCAGCCTGTGTACAGGGTTATACAGACACTCTAGGGCATTCATGACTCTGATCACTGGAGCAGCCCTGTACTAACTGCAAATTTATGGAGGAAACTTTCAAGTCCTCTTGCCCCCCAGTTGGGGTAACTCTGTTACCTATTTCATGTGGTCTCAGTTCTCCAACAAAAATGATCTCGGCCTGCTCATCTTACTTCCATTTCACTACATGGCACAACTAGAAGTTGACTAGGTATTCTGCTTTAATGTATATGCAAAGCCCTCTTGTTCAGGAATGTTTGTAGAATAATATTTCTAAATTAGGAATACAATTGGTCTTGTTCTTTCCTGAGGGATAAAATGTCATCTCTCTTCTTCTCTCCCTCTCTCCTTTCTTCCTAACTCAGCTAACCCTCTATCTGAAAGAATTACAAAGGAAGAAATCTAGGGCATTGTTTAGCATTCTCAGGAGGATTGGAAATGTTGGAATGACAGCGAGTATCACACATACACTGCTTGAAGTATTTTGTAGGATCCAAGGGAAGAGAAAATTTTGACATTCCAGAAAATTTAAGTCATCCTTTTAATATCAGGACCAGAAAGAAACAGGTCACACGGGCAAGAGCCATAAAACTAATTATCTTGACTCTTTCCAGAATACCTGAGCTATAAATGTACAGGGAATCCTGTAATCAGATGCAAAGTTGTGTATAATATACTTAGTTCCCAAATGTAACTAGGAATTTTATGTATATAATGTGAAAAATCGTTCCAAAGTATTTGAGACTCCAAAAACTTTCCTAGCTAGCATTCAATATTCTTGCTTAACTTCTCCTTATACCCCTAACTGTATTGAGCATGCATAGACACACAAAAGCTAGGATCAACTATTACCGCTTAAGAAAGAAAAGGAGGAAAAAGGCTGTATTATAGGGATTTCGTTTTCTTCCTCAACTCTTGAAGAAGCCTATTTGTATCAGCCCGTGTCAGACAACAAAGTACTTATCAATAAAGTTTTATGAATGTGGTCACATATGAAATATAAGAGCATTCAGTTTCTACCTCTCCTTTTCTCATAAATCCTACATCAGATAGACATTAGCTATATCTGCCAATGTTTCCACGGAATCTTAAAGACTATTCACTGCAAAGCTGGCAGTGTAGCCTGAAAGCAAGTTATGTCTGCGTTGCAACTTCACACTAAGTGGTTTAAAAATACAACTAAATGTGGCCTGTCTTTATCTTGATTATAAGACATAAATTATCCCAAGAATATTCTTAGTAAAAATTGGGTCTCCCGGTCAAGCCACTTCTATTAAGAAGGACACAGGTCAGTTTTTAGGAGTTTAGGTGTTATTTGGAAGTTAGGAGCATCTAAATATGGAATATAACTCCATTAAATTATAGTATATTTTATATCAAAGAGAAACGACAAAAATAAGAAATGTTTTAAGTATTTTTTCGTATAGCGTGTTCATATATAATTACTTCAGTAGTCTCAATGTAGTCATGCAATTGTTTGGGTAAAGAACTAAACTTGAAGTTAAATAGCATAGGTCTGAATTCTTATGGTTTATAACATTCATATATTTTATATGTTCCAGAATAATATGTAATTTCTAAGTTTATAACATAATAATTACAGAAATCTAGGTAAAGTAATACTTCTGTGACACAGTCTCTTCATCTACAAAATGGAATATTGCTTTTCTCCTTAAATTTATATTAAAAATTGGAGAAGTAATATATGTGAAAGAACCTTACATTAAATATGCAAGTTTTATTTGTTGAATTCAAACAGTCATTAAAGAACAAAATAAAACATTACATTTGGATTAACAAAGTAGATACATATATCTCAATCTGAGAAACCTTTAAGCTCTCTTGACCATAAAATGACATTGGATCCTATAAGAGAGTTTGGTAAATATTTGAAAGATATTTCAATTTCACACCTAAATGTTGATTCTGACATTTATTTCCTAAACTTATCATTTGTATACTTACCTGCTATTAAATCCACAGGGGTCATGTCACTAACTGTATGCCCACCGATTTTATTGAGAGGTATTCAGCAAGGCCCACAAAGTAAGTATTGAATTTTTTTAAAAAACAGACCCAAAACACCTAAAAGCAAAACACTTAGTAAATTCTTATAATCATGAAGATCACAAATTAGTGCTATTAGTAAGAAAGAAACTTCTAAACCAAATAAAGTCCTAATACCTCCAACGAATTTTGTCTCTCTGATACACACACACACGATTAAAAAAAAAATGAAGGAAATGTAAAAAAATAAATAAATGAAGGAAGTTCTGTGGGAAATGTCCATAATTTCATGCCCAGAATTTCCCTATCAATCTCTTTCCCCAAAGTTCTTCCGAGAAAATAAAGTTGCCTTTCTCTCAACGTTAACTCATCACTTTTCTCATAGCATTTTCAAAAGAAATATTTCCTGTCAGCCGGCCACTTAAACTTTGTGCTGTTAAAGAAATCCAAAAAGGTATCAATTTTGCAACAAAGGATAAAGAGGAGACGAAGTGAACCAACATGGCTTTTAAGCTAAATTGCCGTCACCTGTCACAGGTTGTCTAGCGAGCCTCAAGTTCCCTCTAATAAGCTTATGGAGGGTGCGGAGCAAAGGCACCTCAAGGTGCTCTGCGGGTTTTCCCCTGGTAAATTAGGCTGAAAGGAAAAGAGTCCCATCCCCCACCCCCAAACTTGGAGACCAGGGCTGCCCTGCCGAATGCTGTGCCCAGACCTCCTACTTCCACGCCCTTCCAGTCCTTTCCTCGGCTTGGAAAATTGGGCATGAGGCAAGCAAAAGGAAGGACAGAAGGCCAAAACGGGCATCCGGGAAGCCAAATTTCTGTCTCAAAAGCTCGTCTAGAAACGCGTACATAGCGCGTGCCTTGCGGACATCTCCTAAAACCCCGTTCACTGAAGCTAATTCCTCCCGAACGCCCCCACGCCGGCTGAGGATCGCAACCGCCCATCCGCCCCTCCAGCCTGTGCAGCCGCCCCCAAAACCTCCCGTGAATCGGGAAATGTCAAGGCAGCAGCGCTTGGGGAGCCGAGCAGCCTCGCCAGTTCCAAGTCTCTGGTTCGAGACCCCTCGCTTCGCCTCTTTGGGGAACTCACCTGGAGTCAGGTTTAGATGGCAGCCTCCACCCAGGGGACCGGGAAGCGGCCCCGGGAAGCGCCGCCGCGTCCTGTGAATAACGAGCGCAGCGCAGCGGAGCAGCTCCCCCTGGACTGGCCGCTCCCCGATTCCTCCCGCTCTGTCCGGGAACCGTCCCTCCGTTCTTTCCTCTCCCTCCCCTGCCTGCAGCCGCCGCGCTCCCTCCTCCTGCTGGCGGCTCAGGGCTGTGCTTCCGCCTCCCTCCTGCGGGCGCACGAGCTGCCCGCGCTGCTAATGAGCAGGCTCCAGGCTCCGCCCGGCCAGGGGTGCGCACACGCCCCACGCCGGAGACGAGCTCCCGGGAGCGGAGCTATGGATACGCCTGGTGCGGCGGCTGGAGAAATGAACTGGAGGAGGCATCCAGCATCTCACACTTTCTGGCCACTCAGCTTAACTAAGCCATAACCCCAGACTTCTTCCTAAATCTCCAGTAATTTACAGGTGCTGAAAAGTCAATGAGGGGTTTGAGCACAATCTGTGTTAACAGTATTGCCAGTATAGAGATGCTAATCTGGCTAGATTCTAGGGATGAAATGTTCAAGGGACGGTATATGATTCTTTCTGGTGGTTATTTTGACATATTTTGGCTATACTTACAGATCTGTAAAATAAACCAGCAATCTTCTAATCATGACAACACAGATTCCTAATTGAAGGCAGCTGATACTTATTAAATACCAGGCTCTGTTTAATAGGCTCTTCTTTCCCAGCTGATCTTTACTACAATTCTGTGAGCACTACTAGCACCCCTATTCTATATTTTAAGAATTTGGGTTTAACTTTTAAAACAAGACGGTCTTAAAACAAGACTAAGGATCATGTCCAACCTTGCAGAGATTCTAAGTTTCTGAGCCTAAATAATAACTGAAATCTGTAGCTCCCACAACCCATAGCCTGTGTATAATGTGTTGCAGCATCTTGGATGGTACTGTGTAACTGAACCAACAAAGATAATAGGACCATCAGCAAATACACACCACGAGACTAATGAATACCTAGAATCCTAGTGAGACTTGTAAATAGTCAAGCACCCTAAGTAACAATAGTTCAAGTGCATGCTAAACATGGTGATTACTTATAAAAGAACAGCAACCAGTATGAGTGAAGACAGGCAAATAATGTTCAAAATGTTCAGAATCAATGTCCAGCCACTTATGAGTTGAATTCCCCACTCTAAAAAGGAGGCCAGATGTGATGTATTCTAAGAAGTCTACAATGGGCGTGGTCTTTTCGCTACCAAAAAGGGCTTTTTAAACACTTATTTCCCATTAAGAATATGCAATAGCTAATTAATATTAAATCTGAAAATCAGTGATAATTTATTTCAACTAACCTTACATGAAAAAATCATTCCTCATTCAAGCTTTTAGAATTAGATTAAATAGCATTGAGTATCAAATTTACTTCAACCCATAGAAATAATAGACAGTTAATTAATAAAGTAAGTAATTTAATTAACTTTACTTTTGTGTCATGATGTATTTTTCCTTAGGAAAAGGATAAGACATTTTTTCCATGGTATAAAATACTAGAATATGACTTTTATATTTTTCTTCATGAAGATTAAAGAATTAATAAAATAAGTACAGACATATTGTCAACAAATCTATCCAGATCATTCATTCTCCACTCAAGAAATTATGCTAGGCAAGCTTTATTTCTCCATATGTACAAGGCAATTCAGAGGTCAAAAATTTGAAAACACTTCAATGAACATCAACCATTAATTAACTAAGAGTAGATTTTATTTATAAACAACTTTAAAAGACTATAAAAAAGGTATAACAAACTTCTACTTTATCAGTACTGCTACTCCTGTTGAACACAAAGATATATAATTATAGTTTTCTCCCTATTTAAAATATTTATTGATTCTGGCATAATAATGTCATACTCATCCCTCAATAATCAGTGTACATGGAACCAGAAATCTTTTCTTTCACCTAGTCAATTTAAGTATTTCTGTGTTTTGCATGTTAACACTCTATTTATTCTGTGTTTCTAGTGCTTATCCTCAAAATTTTTATAGTTCCGTTCACATATGAATTCTACCAATCAGCACTATATATAAATAATGCAACGTATAAAATGTGTTAAATAAATGGATGTAAGATTTATGCTAAATTTTTCACATAGTAAGTACTTCAAAACCCTTATTATTTTTCCTTAAGCTTTTATGTGCATATATTTTATCTCTCCAACTAAAGAATAAACTTCTAAATAAGAAGAGTTTTGTCTATAAATTTTACGCATTTTAATACATTATTAATCTAAAACCTTGGACTAGAGTTTGGAATTCTTTTATGTATTCATTTATTGATTCAAAAAATAGGTGTCCATGCCATTTTTTCTAAACCTTGTGCAAGATGTAGGGTATACAATGATGTCCAGACTTTAGAGTCCTTGACCTCATGGCGTTTAAAGTGCAGTAATGTACAGTAATTTTAAAATCTATTTATTATTATTTAAAACAATCAATGAATACATTCTTGTCGAAAATAACTGAAAAGTCTGTCTGAATTCCCTGGCCAAGGCCAAAACATGAAAGCAAAAGAGCTGCCTGAAAACAGTGCAAGCCACTCTCCAGAGGGTTTCTCTGTTGAAACAGCACATCGCATTATGGAAATAATGAGAAAAATTAGTAACTGTGCAAACGACAACACATATGCATCTTTGTGGTTTCTGACCTTTTAGCATCGTCGAAGCAAGACCACAAACCTTTCAACACCAGGCGTGGTATTAATCTTGCACAGAATATAATGTTTTCACATATTTTATTCTGATTTCCTACAAAGTAATTTCAATTTCTAGCTAAAGCTAATGGATTTTTCTAGTGAAAACATTGTGTACCGAATGACTTTCCAGTGAGATCCGCGTACCATGCGCCATTTTCATGTTCGTGCTCATTTCTCTGAAGTCTGTTTGCCTTTAATTCACCATAATAAAATTCCTTGTGTACTTTTATTGGCAACCATTGCATAGTGACACTTGCATCCAAATGTAATTCCATTTGAGCTTGGCAGTGTTTGCTTTTTTATCAGAAGAGGAAAGTTAGAGGGAACAAGGGGCAAAGATGTGTGTAAGAATATCTGAGGGACCATCACAGCATCATCACAAATTCAAGATTTTTTTGAAACATTAGACAAGGGACTGACAGCCATGCCCTGGGATGGCTGAAACACTTCACAACCTGCTCATGTTTATGACCAAAATCATCACCTAAAATGAATTCAATGTGTCAATATCATAATATTGTTTGTGTATAAGTAATCATGAAGCAGTTAGGGAAGGGAGTATAATCTAGTAAGAAATTGGAACAAAAAGTGTTAGACAAAATTCAAGAAGATTTAAAAGAAGAAAATTAACCTGTCTGATCTGAACAGAATTGGAAAAGCACATCAATCATAGCTCTATACATTGACCATAGACTTAAAGCATAACATAAAAATAAAGAAGGCAGATAACTCAGGAAAACATTTCTATTAAATCTACTCCGTAAAGTTTTCCCATACTTTTATTTTACTAACAGGAGCATACATTTAAATCTGACAAAATCATATATATTTTGTTGATTCAATTTGTAGCAGATAGAGGAGCATGTCCCAGTGCTATGACAGTGAGTTGTCACTATAACATACCACTGCTTTACATCTTACCCACAGGCTAAAATGTTTACCCCTAGAGTCGTGACTTTGTATATGACAGGAGATTGCTACTAAAAGTAAATATATTTGGCTGAAGGGTAGATACAACTTTAGGCCATTATATCATTCACTAAAATTTAGCTGGCATTTACATATTTACCTGCTTAGTTCATATGACAAATATGTTTGAGAGACTGCCATATACAAAAAAAAAAGATGGAACCATCTTACAAATTTAGAGATTACTTAAAGAAATGGAACTGAAGGGTTAACTGTGATGGCAAGAATGAAGAGAGCAAAACCAGAGGGTACTTCAAGGAGAACAGGCATGAGAGAGGCATTATAATTTGGAGGGTGCTATGATTTGAACCTATGTGCCCATCCAAAGTTTGTATGTTGAAACTAAAATCCCAGGACAATGACATCAAGAGATGGGGCTTTTGGTTAAGTGATTAAGTGAAGAAGGATCCACCCTCATGAATGAGATAAACGTCCTCGTAAAAGATGCTTTAGAGGAATGCCGGGCTCCTCAGTCTCTTCTGCCATGTCGTTACATTGTCCGTTTTTGCCCACTTTTGTCACGTGAAGACGAAGCAAGAAGGTGCCACCTCGGGACCAACTGCCAAATCTCCACTGCCTTGATTTCGGACTTCTCAGCCCCAGAACTGTGAGAAATACCTTTCTGTTTTTTATGAATTACTCAATCTGTGGCATTTTGTTATAGCAGCATACAGACAAAAACAGGGTAAACAGCCTGGTGAGAGTGGATATTTTAGAAACTTGAGATGATTCAATGTCGCTGATTCTCCATTTTCTCATATGTAAAATGAAGGAAATAATGCTGATTACTTCATAGTTCATTGTACAAATTAAATTAACTATGTAAATAAAGCAAGCAATATAGTTCTTTTATCTAGTATACATTGTTTAAGTGTTGTTGTCATTACATGAGGAAAACAAGAACTTCCCCAAACAGAAGGATGTGGGAACCAAAACTAAGATATAAGAAAGGACCAAAGTTCACTGTGACAATCTGGTCAAGCGCTGGTTAGGGAAGATAGCATAATGTTACGCATAGATATTATTTGAGGATAATTTTCCTCCACCCCGAACTCCTCTAGCACTTTCCCTACGTCTTTCATTGCACTTCTTCATTTGTCTCTTTAATTACGGTTATTTATATAAATCTTTTAGCTTCCTACAAAAATAAGCTTGTAGTGGGACAGATTCTTGAGGATCTACGTCAAAGCAATTTTTCTATTTCCTACAGCAAGTAACCCAGTAGTAATCACACAGAATTTGTTAAAAGAAAAAACATAGGAAGATTAATTTCCATTTTTTTCTTTGCTAATATTTAATCAGAATTATACCATTGTTAGGGAGGGAGAAATTATAAATTGAGGACATGAGTATTAACATTTAAATCTGTTATTCTGCTTTATTTTAGAGCTTGCCATGTTTTGTGATTAAAAAAAGAAACAGGACATTCTATATAGCTGTTGCAAAACGTGTGGTCTGTTGGTGAACTAGCAGCACCAGCATTACCAAGATTTCCTTAGTTTGCAGGACTACTGAGTCAGAATTCGCATTTTGACAAAACTCCAGGTGATTCATGCTCTGCATTTAAGTTGGAGAAGCACTGTTCTATAGTTCTCCTTATGTCCTAAATGCATTGTCAGTGAAAGAAAATACTATACGTATGATAATAATAACGGTAATATTAACAAAAATGTAACTATTAGTAATTTTCTATGCTCTCCCAGATACTAAGTCCTTTATTTAATACTTGTGATATTTCTGCGAAGTTGCAATTGATATCACCTACTAAACTGATACTCAGAAATCTGAAGTAATTCTCCAAGGTCACAAAGCTAGTGAATCACAAACCAGATTTTTAAACTCTTGCTGCTTCATTCCAAAGACTAAACCGTTTCTAACTCACGGTTAATACATTTGCTTCTGCCTTCCATTTCCTAAATATGGTTTCCTTTCTATTTCATTAGCTTTACTTATACATGACTGATTTTTAACCCTCTCTAACATTTGCAGAATATGGTGTACTATGGTTAATAAGGACAATACCAAGTAATATCATGTTGAGAAAGCGTGCAGAAGTAGCATCAAAAAACAGACTTTTTCCAAAATGTTTACTAAAAACTTTCAATAAAAACAAGATTTTCTACTTAGAATTTCTACCTTGCATAACTCAAATGGAGCATGATTATTAAAATGACAAAAAGATTCCGTAATTGCCTAAGAGCTAAGAATAAGAATTGCTATATAAAAAAGCATAAATATGCCATATGAATGACATGTATAAGAATCATGGGAGTGCTATTTGGTATTTAGTATTTAGTTCCATTCTGCAGCATGATCAAAAAGAAGCATCTGTATAGTTCACTGTGCATTATAGCACAATAAATCACCTCATTAGGCTCAGATATATGTAAAGATTTACAGTCTGGGAAAGTCCACTAGATATTCTTAATCACTTCTTAGACTGTACTGTCCCCCATATTTCTCTTTTTCTATAGAAAGGTTGCACATGGAAAGGCTTTATTTGAAATCCAGCAATGAATGGAATGTCTGTGAAGCAAGAAATAGATGGAAATTGACATTTTAAAAGAAAGTTTGGCTTCTGAAGAAATACAGCTGTGACCTTGGTCTTTTTGTTGGAGAGAAGTATTCCCTAGCCTTACTGTACTATTTTTCCCAAAGCACCCTCTCTATTGTTCTCCCTTCATCTCTGGCTCGTATCATATGGCCCCTCCCTCATTCTATCTGGTGAGTTCTGAGAAAAATGCTTAAATTCTGCAGAGAAGATTGAGAACAATGCTAAATATTCCTCAGAGAAGCAAAATATTATGTTAACAGTTTATATTTTCACATGAAATTGTCTATCTCTTCTCTCTGTCTCATGTGTGTATGTGTGTATGTGTATATATATATATACATATAATATACAGTAGATATGTATATATAGAGTATAATATTCAGTATATATGTATATATAGTATAATATACCGTATATATGTATATATATACAGTGTGTGTGTGTGTGTGTGTGTATATATATATACATATATATATATATATATGTATATATATACTACCATTTACCTCCCAGGCTATACGTCCTGACATCTTAAAAGTAGAAAGCCCTCACAGGCCGCGGTTGCTCATGCCTGTAATCCCAGCACTTTGAGAGGCCGAGGCGTGCAGATCACCTGAGGTCGGGAGCTCAAGACCAGCCTGACCAACATGGTGAAACCCCATCTCTACTAAAAATACAAAAAATTAGCTGGGCGTTGTGTTGCACAGCTGTAATCCCAGCTACTCAGGAGGTGGAGGCAGGAGAATCACATGAACCCGGGAGTCGGAGGTTGTGTGAGCCGAGACCATGACATTGCACTGCAGCCTGGGCAATGAGAGCAAAACTCCATCTGAAAAATAAAGGTGGAAAGGCCTTAAAAGACTTTTGAAAATGAGATTTGTCAAATATTTATTAGAGATGAAGAAAATAAGTGCGGACCCACACGTAACTTGTCTGAGGTCACAGAAGTAGGGACCCACACGTAACTTTTCTGAGGTCACAGAGGTAGTCATGCTGCAGCAGCCTTATTGGTTTTCCTCTATGACATGCATTATTATTGTTTTTGATCATTTCAAGAGGTTTCTAGTCGATAGTGGGACAAAATTTCTAATTTGGGAACCTAATTTTCTCTGCAAATCTTCTTTACATCTCTAGCTTATTAATACACCTCAGAAGTGTTACAGGCATTAATTCGCAGGATTTTGAAGAATATTTTGAGGTATGCTGGGAAAAATCATGTCAAGTATCAATGATTAGAAACTAAACAATCAATATTAGATATTGTAAAATTATATTTAATCTTCCATATGGCATAAATAAGTTATTTTAATGTACAGTCGTTGTACTTTGTAAACTTGCATATAAAATATTTGAAAAAATAACTTTCAATATGTAAAATGTAAATATACAAAGGAAAGCATCGGAAAAAATAGATAAAAATAATCAGGCTAAGAAAACACTACAGTGTCACCCTCAGAAGACTATAGAAGGATTCTCACCCTCGAGAAACAGAGGAACTTGAACATGGAAATGACCCTCTGCTGGCCATACTGATTATGGTACATAATTTTAAAAGGCTTTTAGAGAGAAGGGAAATGTTTTATTATGCATTCAGCACAGTGTTATGGTGATGTTTCTTAACTATCAGCTATTTTTAAAATTCCTATAATCTTTCTATAGATGACAAAGTTACATAAATATGAAGGATAAGAAGGGCCCCTGCAAACCTGATAATACAATTCTCTTTTCAATGATAACGTATTTCTAAGCACGCATCTCCTAATCATATTGATGTGCATTTAGTGTTCTTTTACCTACACCTGTCAAAGTGGCTAAAGTAATCCTTCATGAGGAGATAATTTTTTCCTTTAGGTGATTTTTTCCGCATAATACTCTAACATTTCCAATTCCATCTTTCTCGAAAAAGCTTACGTGATATACATATACAATTACTAAAACTTTGGCTTCATAAATAATTTAAATGGACTTTACTTCAAATAATATTTACTTTTAAAGTTGTAAACCTTTGAATCATCAATTAATTAGAATTATCTTTTTCTTTATAAATAAAGTTTTTTGTCCCTACATATTTATGATTTGGAAATTTTCACCTGGAAAATTTCATGTTTAGTTGGATGCCTTGTCTTTACTATAAAATTCAGTATTTCAATTTCAATATAATTTTTTGATTGATTTTAATGCAGCGAACAGAAAGGAATATCTTCAAATATAAACTACACAGAATCATTCTGTGAAACTTCTTTCTGATCTGTGCATTCAGCTAACAGAGTTAAACCGTACTTTTGATTGAGCAGTTCTGAACACTCTTTCTGTAGAAAATGCAACTGGACATTTGGAGCGCTAAGAGGGTAGTAGTGGAAAAAGGAATATATTCAAATATAAAGTACACAGAAGCATTCTGTGAAATTTCTTTCTGTTCTCTGCAACTTCTTTCTGTTCTCTGCATTCAACTAACAGAGTTGAGCCTTACTTTTGAAGGAGCAGTTCTGAAACACTCTTTGTGTACAAACTGAAATTGGACATTCGGAGAGCTAAGAGGATAATAGTCGAAAAAGGAATATCTTCAGCTAAATACTACACAGAAGCATTCTGTGAAACTTATTTCTGATATGTGCATTCAACTAACAGAGTAAAACCATACTTTTGATTGAGCCGTTATGAACACTCTTTCTGAAGAAAATGCAAGTGGACATTCGGAGCACTAAGAAGGTAATACTGGAAAAAGGAATATATTCAAATATAAACTACACAGAAGAATTCTGTGAAACTTCTTTCCGTTCTGTGCATTCAACTAACAGAGTTGAACCTTACTTTTGATTGAGCCGTCCTGAAACACTCATTCTGTAGAAACTGCAATTGGACATTCTGAGCGCTAAGTGGCCTATATTGGGAAAAAGAATATCTCCAAATAAAAACTACTCAGAAGAATTCTGTGAAACTTATTTCTGATCTGTGCATTCAGCTAACAGAGTTAAACCATACTTTTGATTGAGCAGTTATTAAACACTGTTTCTGTAGGAAATGCAAGTGGACATTAGGATCGCTAAGATTGTAATAGTGGAAAAAGGAATATCCCCAAATAAAAACTACACAGAAGCATTCTCTGAAACTCCTTTCTGTTCTCTGCATTAAACTAACAGAGTTGAGCCTTACTTTTGAAGGAGCTGTTCTGAAACACTCTTTGTGTAGAAACTGCCAGTGGACATTCGGAACGCTAAGAGGGTAATAGTCGAAAAAGGAATATCTTCAACTAAATACTAAACAGAAGCATTCTGTGAAACTTCTTTCTGTTCTGTGCATTCAACTAAAAGAGTTGAACCTTACTTTTGATTGAGCCGTTCTGAAACACACTTTCTGTAGAAAATGCAAGTGGTGATTCGGAGCGCTAAGAGGGTAATAGTGGAAAAAGGAATATCTTCAAATATAAACTACACAGAAGCATTCTGTAAAACTTCTTTCTGTTCCTTGCATTCAACTAACAATATTGAACCTTACTTTTGATTGACCAGTTCTGAAACTCTCTTTCTGTAGATACTGCAATTGGAAATTCTGAGCGCTAAGAGTCCTATATTGGAAAAAGGAATATCTTCAAATAAAAACTACACAGAAGAATTCTGTGAAACTTCTTTCTGATCTGTGCATTCAACTAACAGAGTTAAACCATACTTTTGATTGAGCAGTTCTGAAACACTCTTTCTGTAGAAAATGCAAGTGGACGTTAGGACCGCTAATTGGCCTATAGTGAAAAAAGGAATATCTCCAAATAAAAACTACACAGGAGCATTCTCTGAAACTTCTTTCTGTTCTCTGCATTCAACTAACAGAGTTGAGCCTTACTTTTGATTCAGCAGTTCTGAAATACTCTTTCTATAGAAACTGCAAGTGGACATTCGGAGCGCTAATTGGCATAAAGTGCAAAAACAAATATCTTCAAATAAAACTTGACAGAAGCATTCTGTGAAACTTCTTTCTGTTCTGTGCATTCAACTAACAGAGTTGAACCTTACTTTTGATTGAGCAGTTCTGAAACTCTCTTTCTGAAGAAACTGCAAGTGGACATTCGGAGCGTTAAGAGGCCTATATTGGAAAAAGGAATATCTACACATAAAAACTACAAGGAAGCATTCTGTGAAAGTTCTTTCTGATCTGTGCATTCAACTAACAAAGTTAAACCATACTTTTGATGGAGCAGTTCTGAAACACTCTTTCTGTAGAAAATGCAGGTGGACATTTGAGCTCTAAGAGGCCTATAGTGGAAAAAGGAATATCTCCAAATAAATACTACACAGAAACCTTTTCTGAAACTTCTTTCTCTTCTCTGCATTCAACTAACAGAGTTTGTCTCACTTTTCATTGAGTAGTTCTGAAACACTCTTTCCGTAGAAACTGCAAGTGGACATTCGGATCGCTAAGAGGCGTATAGTGGAAAAACAAATATCTTCCAATAAATCTACACAGAAACCTTCTGTGAAACTTCTTTCTGTTCCGTGCATTCAACTAACGGATTTGAACCTAACTTTGGTTGAGCCGTTCTGAAGCACTCTTTCTGTAGAGACTGCAAGTGGACTTTCGGAGCACTAAGAGGCCTATAGTGGAAAAACGAATATCTTCAATGAAATACTACACAGAAGCATTCTGTGAAACCTCTTTCTGTTCTGTGCATTCAACTAACAGAGTTGAATCTTACTTTTGATTGAGCAGTTCTGAAACATTCTTTCTGTAGAAACTGCAAGTGGACATTCGGAGCGCTAAGAGGGTAATAGTGGAAAAAGGAATATCTTCAAATATAAACTACACAGAAGCATTCTGTGAAACTTCTTTCCGTTCTGTGCATTCAACTAACAGAGTTGAACCTTACTTTTGATTGAGCAGTTCTGAAACACTCTTTCTGTAGAAACTGCAAGTGGATATTCGGAGCGCTAAGAGGCCTATATCGGTAAAAGGAATATCTTCAAATAAAAACTACACGGAAGCATTCTGTGAAACTTCATTTTGTTCTGTGCATTCAACTAACAGAGTTGAACCTTACTTTTGATTGAGCTGTTCTGAAACGCTCTTTCTGTGGAAACTGCAATTGGACATTCAGGGCGCTAAGAGGCCTATATTGGAAAAAGGAATATCTTTTAATAAAAACTACACAGAAGCATTCTGTGAAACTTCTTTCTGATCTGTGCCTTCAACTAACAGAGTTAAACCATACATTTGCTTGAGCAGTTCTGAAACACTCTTTCTATAGGAAATGCAAGTGGACGTTCCCAGCGCTAAGAGGGTAATAGTGGAAAAAGGAATATCTTCAAATATAAACTACACAGAGGCATTCTGTGAAACTTCTTTCTGTTCTGTGCATTCAGCTTTCAGAGTTGAACCTTACTTTTGATTGAGCAGTTCTGAAACGCTCTTTCTGCAGAAACTGCAAGTGGAAATTCGGAGCGCTAAGAGACCAATAGTGGAAAAAGGAATATCTTCAATTAAACACTACACAGAAGCATTCTGTGAAGCTTCTTTCTGTTCTGTGCATTCAACTAACAGAGTTGAACCTTACTTTTGATTGAGGAGTTGTCAAACACTCTTTCTGTAGAAACTGGAAGTGGACATTTGGAGCAATATAACATGAATATATTTTCACTTTAAGCATAGGAGTATAAGAGTAAGGGAATATGCCTGCAATTCCGCAAGGTTTGATTTTATCTTACAAGTAGTTCGTTATCCAGTCAGTAAATGTTTGTTGTACTCGATCCTGTGCCAAGTGCTGGGAATTGAGGTATGGGGACATAGTTGTAGAAACTCGGCCTATTGAGATTCTATTCAAAAGGCTCTCCTCAGTATAAGTTAGTAAGCACATAAATAGACGAGATATTGACATATTATATGGTATGAAGAAAAATCAGATTGAAGATTTTTAAAAGAGGTTGAAGGTAAAGTGAGATAAGGTGGGATCAAGAAAGGCCTGTTTGAGGAAATTAATCTCTGGCCTGAAAGAGGAGAAGATGACAAGAGATTTCCAGGCAACCAGAAGAACACATGACAAGGCCTTCTAACAGGAGAATGTTCAGCGTGTATGAGTAGTAGAAGTCCATGGTGGCCGGAGCATATTAAGTGAGGGATGCATGACATGAGGTTATACACACATTTAGAGTTAGGAGGTCCGAATATGGGGTGTGAGCTTTCTTGCACAAGTATTGGGAAGCTTCTGCAAATTTTTCTAGGGCATTGACCTGATGTTATTCCTTTCCTGTTTTCTTTTTCTTTTTCTTTTTTTGGTGATTACTTTCTTTGCTTTCTAGAGAACAGATGGTAGAAGGGGGAAGTGGAAATATGCAGACACATTAGGGATCCATCAAAATATTGAACTGAACTGATGGGTTTGGCCGTGGTTTGACCTAGAGTGGTTATTATAGAGAATGAGCAGAGTGGATGCATTAGAGAGATTTCTCAAGTTTGATATGGTTGAGCTACAGATTGGATACAGGTAGGAAGATGGTAAAGGAAGGGATGACATCAGGTATACTTCGAGTTTGGTGTTGACAAGCAGGGTGCATGGTAGAGCCGTTTATGAGAAGGCTTCAGGAGAAAAAGGAGACTTGGAAACTATTCAGAAAGGTCAGAGACTGTGTTCTGAATCTCATGGTAGAAACAGGAAGGATTCTATTGTATACAGTAACAGGAAGGAGAATGCAAATGCAACTTTTTTGACCAGCTTTACAGAGTTCAGCCAAACAAGCCATACCTAGTTCAACCTCATGTTAGAGATGAGTAAACTGAACTTCAGAACCTGTAAACAACTTGCCAGAATCAAAAACGAGCCAGAAGAATATTTCGCCCATTACATGATACTTTGTTTATTTAAATAGTTATAATTATTTTAGATATTTTACTTTCTTGATTTTATTATTAAGCACAAATAACATTGTACTTAAAGTTTATCTCTATTTTTCACTTTTCTTATTTTATCATAATTTCAGGTAAAAATCAATCAAAAAATTATATTGAAATTGAAATACTGAATTTTATACTAAAGACAAGGCATCCAACTAAACATGAAATTTTCCAGGTGAAAATTTCCAAATCATAAATATGTAGGGACAAAAAACTTTATTTATAAAGAAAAAGATAATTCTAATTAATTGATGATTCAATGGTTTACAACTTTAAAAGTAAATATTATCTTTGAAGTAAAGTCCATTTAAATTATTTATGAAGCCAAAGTTTTAGTAATTGTATATATATATCATGTAAACTTTTTCGAGAAAGATGGAATTGGAATGTTAGAGTATTATGCGGAAAAAATCACCTAAAGGAAAAAATTATCTCCTCATGAAGGATTACTTTAGCCACTTTGACAGGTGTAGGTAAAAGAACACTAAATGCACATCAATATGATTAGGAGATGCGTGCTTAGAAATACGTTATCATTGAAAAGAGAATTGTATTATCAGGTTTGCAGGGGCCCTTCTTATCCTTCATATTTATGTAACTTTGTCATCTATAGAAAGATTATAGGAATTTTAAAAATAGCTGATAGTTAAGAAACATCACCATAACACTGTGCTGAATGCATAATAAAACATTTCCCTTCTCTCTAAAAGCCTTTTAAAATTATGTACCATAATCAGTATGGCCAGCAGAGGGTCATTTCCATGTTCAAGTTCCTCTGTTTCTCGAGGGTGAGAATCCTTCTATAGTCTTCTGAGGGTGACACTGTAGTGTTTTCTTAGCCTGATTATTTTTATCTATTTTTTCCGATGCTTTCCTTTGTATATTTACATTTTACATATTGAAAGTTATTTTTTCAAATATTTTATATGCAAGTTTACAAAGTACAACGACTGTACATTAAAATAACTTATTTATGCCATATGGAAGATTAAATATAATTTTACAATATCTAATATTGATTGTTTAGTTTCTAATCATTGATACTTGACATGATTTTTCCCAGCATACCTCAAAATATTCTTCAAAATCCTGCGAATTAATGCCTGTAACACTTCTGAGGTGTATTAATAAGCTAGAGATGTAAAGAAGATTTGCAGAGAAAATTAGGTTCCCAAATTAGAAATTTTGTCCCACTATCGACTAGAAACCTCTTGAAATGATCAAAAACAATAATAATGCATGTCATAGAGGAAAACCAATAAGGCTGCTGCAGCATGACTACCTCTGTGACCTCAGAAAAGTTACGTGTGGGTCCCTACTTCTGTGACCTCAGACAAGTTACGTGTGGGTCCGCACTTATTTTCTTCATCTCTAATAAATATTTGACAAATCTCATTTTCAAAAGTCTTTTAAGGCCTTTCCACCTTTATTTTTCAGATGGAGTTTTGCTCTCATTGCCCAGGCTGCAGTGCAATGTCATGGTCTCGGCTCACACAACCTCCGACTCCCGGGTTCATGTGATTCTCCTGCCTCCACCTCCTGAGTAGCTGGGATTACAGCTGCGCAACACAACGCCCAGCTAATTTTTTGTATTTTTAGTAGAGATGGGGTTTCACCATGTTGGTCAGGCTGGTCTTGAGCTCCCGACCTCAGGTGATCTGCACGCCTCGGCCTCTCAAAGTGCTGGGATTACAGGCATGAGCAACCGCGGCCTGTGAGGGCTTTCTACTTTTAAGATGTCAGGACGTATAGCCTGGGAGGTAAATGGTAGTATATATATACATATATATATATATATATGTATATATATATACACACACACACACACACACACTGTATATATATACATATATACGGTATATTATACTATATATACATATATACTGAATATTATACTCTATATATACATATCTACTGTATATTATATGTATATATATATATACACATACACACATACACACATGAGACAGAGAGAAGAGATAGACAATTTCATGTGAAAATATAAACTGTTAACATAATATTTTGCTTCTCTGAGGAATATTTAGCATTGTTCTCAATCTTCTCTGCAGAATTTAAGCATTTTTCTCAGAACTCACCAGATAGAATGAGGGAGGGGCCATATGATACGAGCCAGAGATGAAGGGAGAACAATAGAGAGGGTGCTTTGGGAAAAATAGTACAGTAAGGCTAGGGAATACTTCTCTCCAACAAAAAGACCAAGGTCACAGCTGTATTTCTTCAGAAGCCAAACTTTCTTTTAAAATGTCAATTTCCATCTATTTCTTGCTTCACAGACATTCCATTCATTGCTGGATTTCAAATAAAGCCTTTCCATGTGCAACCTTTCTATAGAAAAAGAGAAATATGGGGGACAGTACAGTCTAAGAAGTGATTAAGAATATCTAGTGGACTTTCCCAGACTGTAAATCTTTACATATATCTGAGCCTAATGAGGTGATTTATTGTGCTATAATGCACAGTGAACTATACAGATGCTTCTTTTTGATCATGCTGCAGAATGGAACTAAATACTAAATACCAAATAGCACTCCCATGATTCTTATACATGTCATTCATATGGCATATTTATGCTTTTTTATATAGCAATTCTTATTCTTAGCTCTTAGGCAATTACGGAATCTTTTTGTCATTTTAATAATCATGCTCCATTTGAGTTATGCAAGGTAGAAATTCTAAGTAGAAAATCTTGTTTTTATTGAAAGTTTTTAGTAAACATTTTGGAAAAAGTCTGTTTTTTGATGCTACTTCTGCACGCTTTCTCAACATGATATTACTTGGTATTGTCCTTATTAACCATAGTACACCATATTCTGCAAATGTTAGAGAGGGTTAAAAATCAGTCATGTATAAGTAAAGCTAATGAAATAGAAAGGAAACCATATTTAGGAAATGGAAGGCAGAAGCAAATGTATTA
Source organism: Symphalangus syndactylus (assembly GCF_028878055.3). NCBI lineage: Eukaryota > Metazoa > Chordata > Mammalia > Primates > Hylobatidae > Symphalangus > Symphalangus syndactylus. Next base: position 159,683,867 of record NC_072427.2, read on the forward strand.
ACCGTGAGTTAGAAACGGTTTAGTCTTTGGAATGAAGCAGCAAGAGTTTAAAAATCTGGTTTGTGATTCACTAGCTTTGTGACCTTGGAGAATTACTTCAGATTTCTGAGTATCAGTTTAGTAGGTGATATCAATTGCAACTTCGCAGAAATATCACAAGTATTAAATAAAGGACTTAGTATCTGGGAGAGCATAGAAAATTACTAATAGTTACATTTTTGTTAATATTACCGTTATTATTATCATACGTATAGTATTTTCTTTCACTGACAATGCATTTAGGACATAAGGAGAACTATAGAACAGTGCTTCTCCAACTTAAATGCAGAGCATGAATCACCTGGAGTTTTGTCAAAATGCGAATTCTGACTCAGTAGTCCTGCAAACTAAGGAAATCTTGGTAATGCTGGTGCTGCTAGTTCACCAACAGACCACACGTTTTGCAACAGCTATATAGAATGTCCTGTTTCTTTTTTTAATCACAAAACATGGCAAGCTCTAAAATAAAGCAGAATAACAGATTTAAATGTTAATACTCATGTCCTCAATTTATAATTTCTCCCTCCCTAACAATGGTATAATTCTGATTAAATATTAGCAAAGAAAAAAATGGAAATTAATCTTCCTATGTTTTTTCTTTTAACAAATTCTGTGTGATTACTACTGGGTTACTTGCTGTAGGAAATAGAAAAATTGCTTTGACGTAGATCCTCAAGAATCTGTCCCACTACAAGCTTATTTTTGTAGGAAGCTAAAAGATTTATATAAATAACCGTAATTAAAGAGACAAATGAAGAAGTGCAATGAAAGACGTAGGGAAAGTGCTAGAGGAGTTCGGGGTGGAGGAAAATTATCCTCAAATAATATCTATGCGTAACATTATGCTATCTTCCCTAACCAGCGCTTGACCAGATTGTCACAGTGAACTTTGGTCCTTTCTTATATCTTAGTTTTGGTTCCCACATCCTTCTGTTTGGGGAAGTTCTTGTTTTCCTCATGTAATGACAACAACACTTAAACAATGTATACTAGATAAAAGAACTATATTGCTTGCTTTATTTACATAGTTAATTTAATTTGTACAATGAACTATGAAGTAATCAGCATTATTTCCTTCATTTTACATATGAGAAAATGGAGAATCAGCGACATTGAATCATCTCAAGTTTCTAAAATATCCACTCTCACCAGGCTGTTTACCCTGTTTTTGTCTGTATGCTGCTATAACAAAATGCCACAGATTGAGTAATTCATAAAAAACAGAAAGGTATTTCTCACAGTTCTGGGGCTGAGAAGTCCGAAATCAAGGCAGTGGAGATTTGGCAGTTGGTCCCGAGGTGGCACCTTCTTGCTTCGTCTTCACGTGACAAAAGTGGGCAAAAACGGACAATGTAACGACATGGCAGAAGAGACTGAGGAGCCCGGCATTCCTCTAAAGCATCTTTTACGAGGACGTTTATCTCATTCATGAGGGTGGATCCTTCTTCACTTAATCACTTAACCAAAAGCCCCATCTCTTGATGTCATTGTCCTGGGATTTTAGTTTCAACATACAAACTTTGGATGGGCACATAGGTTCAAATCATAGCACCCTCCAAATTATAATGCCTCTCTCATGCCTGTTCTCCTTGAAGTACCCTCTGGTTTTGCTCTCTTCATTCTTGCCATCACAGTTAACCCTTCAGTTCCATTTCTTTAAGTAATCTCTAAATTTGTAAGATGGTTCCATCTTTTTTTTTTGTATATGGCAGTCTCTCAAACATATTTGTCATATGAACTAAGCAGGTAAATATGTAAATGCCAGCTAAATTTTAGTGAATGATATAATGGCCTAAAGTTGTATCTACCCTTCAGCCAAATATATTTACTTTTAGTAGCAATCTCCTGTCATATACAAAGTCACGACTCTAGGGGTAAACATTTTAGCCTGTGGGTAAGATGTAAAGCAGTGGTATGTTATAGTGACAACTCACTGTCATAGCACTGGGACATGCTCCTCTATCTGCTACAAATTGAATCAACAAAATATATATGATTTTGTCAGATTTAAATGTATGCTCCTGTTAGTAAAATAAAAGTATGGGAAAACTTTACGGAGTAGATTTAATAGAAATGTTTTCCTGAGTTATCTGCCTTCTTTATTTTTATGTTATGCTTTAAGTCTATGGTCAATGTATAGAGCTATGATTGATGTGCTTTTCCAATTCTGTTCAGATCAGACAGGTTAATTTTCTTCTTTTAAATCTTCTTGAATTTTGTCTAACACTTTTTGTTCCAATTTCTTACTAGATTATACTCCCTTCCCTAACTGCTTCATGATTACTTATACACAAACAATATTATGATATTGACACATTGAATTCATTTTAGGTGATGATTTTGGTCATAAACATGAGCAGGTTGTGAAGTGTTTCAGCCATCCCAGGGCATGGCTGTCAGTCCCTTGTCTAATGTTTCAAAAAAATCTTGAATTTGTGATGATGCTGTGATGGTCCCTCAGATATTCTTACACACATCTTTGCCCCTTGTTCCCTCTAACTTTCCTCTTCTGATAAAAAAGCAAACACTGCCAAGCTCAAATGGAATTACATTTGGATGCAAGTGTCACTATGCAATGGTTGCCAATAAAAGTACACAAGGAATTTTATTATGGTGAATTAAAGGCAAACAGACTTCAGAGAAATGAGCACGAACATGAAAATGGCGCATGGTACGCGGATCTCACTGGAAAGTCATTCTGTACACAATGTTTTCACTAGAAAAATCCATTAGCTTTAGCTAGAAATTGAAATTACTTTGTAGGAAATCAGAATAAAATATGTGAAAACATTATATTCTGTGCAAGATTAATACCACGCCTGGTGTTGAAAGGTTTGTGGTCTTGCTTCGACGATGCTAAAAGGTCAGAAACCACAAAGATGCATATGTGTTGTCGTTTGCACAGTTACTAATTTTTCTCATTATTTCCATAATGCGATGTGCTGTTTCAACAGAGAAACCCTCTGGAGAGTGGCTTGCACTGTTTTCAGGCAGCTCTTTTGCTTTCATGTTTTGGCCTTGGCCAGGGAATTCAGACAGACTTTTCAGTTATTTTCGACAAGAATGTATTCATTTATTGTTTTAAATAATAATAAATAGATTTTAAAATTACTGTACATTACTGCACTTTAAACGCCATGAGGTCAAGGACTCTAAAGTCTGGACATCATTGTATACCCTACATCTTGCACAAGGTTTAGAAAAAATGGCATGGACACCTATTTTTTGAATCAATAAATGAATACATAAAAGAATTCCAAACTCTAGTCCAAGGTTTTAGATTAATAATGTATTAAAATGCGTAAAATTTATAGACAAAACTCTTCTTATTTAGAAGTTTATTCTTTAATTGGAGAGATAAAATATATGCACATAAAAGCTTAAGGAAAAATAATAAGGGTTTTGAAGTACTTACTATGTGAAAAATTTAGCATAAATCTTACATCCATTTATTTAACACATTTTATACGTTGCATTATTTATATATAGTGCTGATTGGTAGAATTCATATGTGAACGGAACTATAAAAATTTTGAGGATAAGCACTAGAAACACAGAATAAATAGAGTGTTAACATGCAAAACACAGAAATACTTCAATTGACTAGGTGAAAGAAAAGATTTCTGGTTCCATGTACACTGATTATTGAGGGATGAGTATGACATTATTATGCCAGAATCAATAAATATTTTAAATAGGGAGAAAACTATAATTATATATCTTTGTGTTCAACAGGAGTAGCAGTACTGATAAAGTAGAAGTTTGTTATACCTTTTTTATAGTCTTTTAAAGTTGTTTATAAATAAAATCTACTCTTAGTTAATTAATGGTTGATGTTCATTGAAGTGTTTTCAAATTTTTGACCTCTGAATTGCCTTGTACATATGGAGAAATAAAGCTTGCCTAGCATAATTTCTTGAGTGGAGAATGAATGATCTGGATAGATTTGTTGACAATATGTCTGTACTTATTTTATTAATTCTTTAATCTTCATGAAGAAAAATATAAAAGTCATATTCTAGTGTTTTATACCATGGAAAAAATGTCTTATCCTTTTCCTAAGGAAAAATACATCATGACACAAAAGTAAAGTTAATTAAATTACTTACTTTATTAATTAACTGTCTATTATTTCTATGGGTTGAAGTAAATTTGATACTCAATGCTATTTAATCTAATTCTAAAAGCTTGAATGAGTAATGATTTTTTCATGTAAGGTTAGTTGAAATAAATTATCACTGATTTTCAGATTTAATATTAATTAGCTATTGCATATTCTTAATGGGATATAAGTGTTTAAAAAGCCCTTTTTGGTTGCGAAAAGACCACGCCCATTGTAGACTTCTTAGAATACATCACATCTGGCCTCCTTTTTAGAGTGGGGAATTCAACTCATAAGTGGCTGGACATTGATTCTGAACATTTTGAACATTATTTGCCTGTCTTCACTCATACTGGTTGCTGTTCTTTTATAAGTAATCACCATGTTTAGCATGCACTTGAACTATTGTTACTTAGGGTGCTTGACTATTTACAAGTCTCACTAGGATTCTAGGTATTCATTAGTCTCGTGGTGTGTATTTGCTGATGGTCCTATTATCTTTGTTGGTTCAGTTACACAGTACCATCCAAGATGCTGCAACACATTATACACAGGGTATGGGTTGTGGGAGCTACAGATATCAGTTATTATTTAGGCTCAGAAACTTAGAATCTCTGCAAGGTTGGACATGATCCTTAGTCTTGTTTTAAGACCGTCTTGTTTTAAAAGTTAAACCCAAATTCTTAAAATATAGAATAGGGGTGCTAGTAGTGCTCACAGAATTGTAGTAAAGATCAGCTGGGAAAGAAGAGCCTATTAAACAGAGCCTGGTATTTAATAAGTATCAGCTGCCTTCAATTAGGAATCTGTGTTGTCATGATTAGAAGATTGCTGGTTTATTTTACAGATCTGTAAGTATAGCCAAAATATGTCAAAATAACCACCAGAAAGAATCATATACCGTCCCTTGAACATTTCATCCCTAGAATCTAGCCAGATTAGCATCTCTATACTGGCAATACTGTTAACACAGATTGTGCTCAAACCCCTCATTGACTTTTCAGCACCTGTAAATTACTGGAGATTTAGGAAGAAGTCTGGGGTTATGGCTTAGTTAAGCTGAGTGGCCAGAAAGTGTGAGATGCTGGATGCCTCCTCCAGTTCATTTCTCCAGCGGCCGCACCAGGCGTATCCATAGCTCCGCTCCCGGGAGCTCGTCTCCGGCGTGGGGCGTGTGCGCACCCCTGGCCGGGCGGAGCCTGGAGCCTGCTCATTAGCAGCGCGGGCAGCTCGTGCGCCCGCAGGAGGGAGGCGGAAGCACAGCCCTGAGCCGCCAGCAGGAGGAGGGAGCGCGGCGGCTGCAGGCAGGGGAGGGAGAGGAAAGAACGGAGGGACGGTTCCCGGACAGAGCGGGAGGAATCGGGGAGCGGCCAGTCCAGGGGGAGCTGCTCCGCTGCGCTGCGCTCGTTATTCACAGGACGCGGCGGCGCTTCCCGGGGCCGCTTCCCGGTCCCCTGGGTGGAGGCTGCCATCTAAACCTGACTCCAGGTGAGTTCCCCAAAGAGGCGAAGCGAGGGGTCTCGAACCAGAGACTTGGAACTGGCGAGGCTGCTCGGCTCCCCAAGCGCTGCTGCCTTGACATTTCCCGATTCACGGGAGGTTTTGGGGGCGGCTGCACAGGCTGGAGGGGCGGATGGGCGGTTGCGATCCTCAGCCGGCGTGGGGGCGTTCGGGAGGAATTCGCTTCAGTGAACGGGGTTTTAGGAGATGTCCGCAAGGCACGCGCTATGTACGCGTTTCTAGACGAGCTTTTGAGACAGAAATTTGGCTTCCCGGATGCCCGTTTTGGCCTTCTGTCCTTCCTTTTGCTTGCCTCATGCCCAATTTTCCAAGCCGAGGAAAGGACTGGAAGGGCGTGGAAGTAGGAGGTCTGGGCACAGCATTCGGCAGGGCAGCCCTGGTCTCCAAGTTTGGGGGTGGGGGGTGGGACTCTTTTCCTTTCAGCCTAATTTACCAGGGGAAAACCCGCAGAGCACCTTGAGGTGCCTTTGCTCCGCACCCTCCATAAGCTTATTAGAGGGAACTTGAGGCTCGCTAGACAACCTGTGACAGGTGACGGCAATTTAGCTTAAAAGCCATGTTGGTTCACTTCGTCTCCTCTTTATCCTTTGTTGCAAAATTGATACCTTTTTGGATTTCTTTAACAGCACAAAGTTTAAGTGGCCGGCTGACAGGAAATATTTCTTTTGAAAATGCTATGAGAAAAGTGATGAGTTAACGTTGAGAGAAAGGCAACTTTATTTTCTCGGAAGAACTTTGGGGAAAGAGATTGATAGGGAAATTCTGGGCATGAAATTATGGATATTTCCCACAGAACTTCCTTCATTTATTTATTTTTTTACATTTCCTTCATTTTTTTTTTAATCGTGTGTGTGTGTATCAGAGAGACAAAATTCGTTGGAGGTATTAGGACTTTATTTGGTTTAGAAGTTTCTTTCTTACTAATAGCACTAATTTGTGATCTTCATGATTATAAGAATTTACTAAGTGTTTTGCTTTTAGGTGTTTTGGGTCTGTTTTTTAAAAAAATTCAATACTTACTTTGTGGGCCTTGCTGAATACCTCTCAATAAAATCGGTGGGCATACAGTTAGTGACATGACCCCTGTGGATTTAATAGCAGGTAAGTATACAAATGATAAGTTTAGGAAATAAATGTCAGAATCAACATTTAGGTGTGAAATTGAAATATCTTTCAAATATTTACCAAACTCTCTTATAGGATCCAATGTCATTTTATGGTCAAGAGAGCTTAAAGGTTTCTCAGATTGAGATATATGTATCTACTTTGTTAATCCAAATGTAATGTTTTATTTTGTTCTTTAATGACTGTTTGAATTCAACAAATAAAACTTGCATATTTAATGTAAGGTTCTTTCACATATATTACTTCTCCAATTTTTAATATAAATTTAAGGAGAAAAGCAATATTCCATTTTGTAGATGAAGAGACTGTGTCACAGAAGTATTACTTTACCTAGATTTCTGTAATTATTATGTTATAAACTTAGAAATTACATATTATTCTGGAACATATAAAATATATGAATGTTATAAACCATAAGAATTCAGACCTATGCTATTTAACTTCAAGTTTAGTTCTTTACCCAAACAATTGCATGACTACATTGAGACTACTGAAGTAATTATATATGAACACGCTATACGAAAAAATACTTAAAACATTTCTTATTTTTGTCGTTTCTCTTTGATATAAAATATACTATAATTTAATGGAGTTATATTCCATATTTAGATGCTCCTAACTTCCAAATAACACCTAAACTCCTAAAAACTGACCTGTGTCCTTCTTAATAGAAGTGGCTTGACCGGGAGACCCAATTTTTACTAAGAATATTCTTGGGATAATTTATGTCTTATAATCAAGATAAAGACAGGCCACATTTAGTTGTATTTTTAAACCACTTAGTGTGAAGTTGCAACGCAGACATAACTTGCTTTCAGGCTACACTGCCAGCTTTGCAGTGAATAGTCTTTAAGATTCCGTGGAAACATTGGCAGATATAGCTAATGTCTATCTGATGTAGGATTTATGAGAAAAGGAGAGGTAGAAACTGAATGCTCTTATATTTCATATGTGACCACATTCATAAAACTTTATTGATAAGTACTTTGTTGTCTGACACGGGCTGATACAAATAGGCTTCTTCAAGAGTTGAGGAAGAAAACGAAATCCCTATAATACAGCCTTTTTCCTCCTTTTCTTTCTTAAGCGGTAATAGTTGATCCTAGCTTTTGTGTGTCTATGCATGCTCAATACAGTTAGGGGTATAAGGAGAAGTTAAGCAAGAATATTGAATGCTAGCTAGGAAAGTTTTTGGAGTCTCAAATACTTTGGAACGATTTTTCACATTATATACATAAAATTCCTAGTTACATTTGGGAACTAAGTATATTATACACAACTTTGCATCTGATTACAGGATTCCCTGTACATTTATAGCTCAGGTATTCTGGAAAGAGTCAAGATAATTAGTTTTATGGCTCTTGCCCGTGTGACCTGTTTCTTTCTGGTCCTGATATTAAAAGGATGACTTAAATTTTCTGGAATGTCAAAATTTTCTCTTCCCTTGGATCCTACAAAATACTTCAAGCAGTGTATGTGTGATACTCGCTGTCATTCCAACATTTCCAATCCTCCTGAGAATGCTAAACAATGCCCTAGATTTCTTCCTTTGTAATTCTTTCAGATAGAGGGTTAGCTGAGTTAGGAAGAAAGGAGAGAGGGAGAGAAGAAGAGAGATGACATTTTATCCCTCAGGAAAGAACAAGACCAATTGTATTCCTAATTTAGAAATATTATTCTACAAACATTCCTGAACAAGAGGGCTTTGCATATACATTAAAGCAGAATACCTAGTCAACTTCTAGTTGTGCCATGTAGTGAAATGGAAGTAAGATGAGCAGGCCGAGATCATTTTTGTTGGAGAACTGAGACCACATGAAATAGGTAACAGAGTTACCCCAACTGGGGGGCAAGAGGACTTGAAAGTTTCCTCCATAAATTTGCAGTTAGTACAGGGCTGCTCCAGTGATCAGAGTCATGAATGCCCTAGAGTGTCTGTATAACCCTGTACACAGGCTGAGACAGCTCTAACGGCCCAGAAAAGCCTCTGGACAGAATCACTGCACCCTTGGACATTGTCCGACCGCATGTATGAGAATAGTGAGTGCTGAGGAGTTGTGGGTAGCTCGGTACAACTCTTGCTAAAGGAGTGTCATCAACATTCATTGCTGAAAGTGAATTTTTTCATTCACATATGTGATGCCTATTAGGTCATGATTTCTTGGATACCAATTTGTACAAGATATGAATTAATTTTTGAACATCCTTTCTTAAAAGTACCATGTTCATATAGTTGCTCATTTTAATATGAGTAGTTCAGATGGGACATAATAGAGTAAGGAAATGATTGAACATCCTAAGATCTAGTGTATATACCTTTGTTCATGATGAGATTCATCCCCTGTCCCCCTTTGTAGTGACACTGATGGCATAAGGAGTATTAGATGAAATTTAATGCAGAAAACAATGGGATATATGAATGGTAGATATGGTTGACAACCACCATTTTCACTGAAGTTGTTTCAAAGCAAAGAAATTTGGGATAAATTCATTTTATTTGCTCCTGAAGGGTAATTAGGAATAAGTAGGAATTGTGAAGAGGCTGTAGTGTTGACATTAAGAGAAGTTTTTGATTCTTAAAATAGGATATATTACACAAGAGTGAACAAACAGAAGATACTGAACAAATATTCTGTCATAAGTAAGTGATGGATTATTCGGACTTGTTGAACTATGTTTTTAAATGTATTATTTAAATATTTAAATATTATTAAAACCTTAAATAATATTTAAATATTATAAAAGTTGTAGAAAATTATGTTTTCAATACAAATATACACTTATAAGCTATATTGTAGATATGGGAGTAAACAATGCAATTTTTTTTAACTGAGTGAAAAATTTAGTTTTTTTAAAATTCCAAATGGAGCTAACAGCTTAGTGTGATACATATTTTGAATTTCAAAATTTGTAACCAAATAGGACAAATGTGTTGAACTGTACTTTTCTTGAAGAACCGTGATAAGAATGAGCGGTGAAAAAATTACAGCATACTTACCAGGGATCAAATACTTGCTTAGGGTTAATAAGAAAAATCTCAGCAAACGCTAGAAATGAGGTACACGATCTATCAGAGACCCATGATTAAAGTGGTATCTTGTTAGGTATATGAGCTTGAAAAGAAACGGCATAGCTTCACTTTACCCCAGTTGCTTCTTTTGTAAAACGGGGAGACTAAGAGTGTGGTAACTCAAAATCCTTTGTTAATGATTTTCTTCTTAGAACAGTGCCAGGTCCAATTAGGATTAGATTGCTATTTTTATTATTGATATTTGCCCTAGTTCTGCCTTTTATTGACTGTGTGAAATTGGTGAAGATCCCTTTCTGAAGCTTTGTTTCTTACCTACAAGCTGGGAATAGAATACTTGCTATGAAGAGTGGTTGTTAGTACATTAGAAAGGCTGGATATTTGTTGATATAAGGGGCTCAGCGCATGGTAGAAATTTGATAGCATTTTTTGCTTGCCCTCCCATGTATTACTGTGGAGACATCCCACATATTATGTCCAAGTTTTTATTTTCCCCTCAAATGCAATGTCAAGCACAAAACATTCCCATCTCCCAATTCTCTTCTGATGTTCTACAACCATTAAAGTATAGAAAACTAGAATGAGTGTTTTTATAACTTTTGCTGTACTTAAGCATGTGGAGAGAAGAGCGCTAGATCACAGGACACACTTTGATAGGAAAAGGGAAATATTTACACTGCAAACAACTTTCTCCTCATGCTTAACAGTTTTATGCTGTCATTCTGTCAGCACCAAGTGAGATTTTTCTATTTAAATAGTTTTCTATTTGTGGTATGATAATTCATGTATGGACTTCATGTAACTAACATAAATATAATGGATGGTTGAGAAGTGGTTTATTTTTACCAAGAGGAAAAAATGTGTACACGATTTTTTAAAATATTGCTTTGAAAATATTTAAAATTAATTTTGATTCAGTTGGTGGAAGATAGCGTCACAAACTCACTGCTAGTGGTATGCTTGAGAAGTAATGTTTGAATTTTCTAGGTATTGTCCCCAGACTGGCTTAAAAGAATTTAATTTTAGATGTAAATTTTCTGCTTAACATGGAAGATTTTCCCTGAAAATATTAGCTTCATCAGATACATAGTTGCTTAGGGGTAGCTGCATGGAATTATGGGAAGAGTGAAATAGAAAAAAATTTTCATGTCTAAGTTATACATACTGGTGTAATCATATTGATTGGATGATAATGATAATTACAGCAATAATGTGATTGAAAGGGTAAGCAAGTAACATATACTACAGTTACTAATATAATCCTGTGATTGAGTTTACCACTTCGTTTCTCTTTCCTGGAAACCCTTAAGTTTGTCACTATTGCACTTTATTTCCTTTGCTTATTGTAGTGGTGTATTAGTTGTATTACTGCTGCTATAACAAATTACGACACATTTACATAACTTAACACATATTTATTGTCTTGCAGTTTCAAAGGTCAGAAGTCCAAAATCACTTTAATTAGGCTAAGTCAATGTGTCTGCAGTGTGGGTTCCTTCTCGAGGTGCTGAGGGGAGAATCCATTCTCTTGCATTTTCTGCTTCTGGTGGCACCTGTCTTCATTGTCTTTTCCTCATTCCTCCATTTTCAAGGTGCGTTGCTTTTATTTCTGTTTCTGTCTCCGCGCTGTCTACTCCTTTAACTTTGAGTCCTTCTCTCCACTTCATCTAAGGACTCCTGTGATTACTTTGGACTCACGTGGATGATCTGGGATAATCACCTTGTCTCCAGATCCTTAAATGAATCGTATCTACAAGTCCTTTGGCTGTGTAAGGCAGCACATTCCCAGGGCCGGGAGATTAGGTGAAGAACATCTTTTGGGACTATTATGCAGCCTATCACAAGTGGTAATATCACTTTTATGCCTTGAGACCCTGAAATTAATGTACTTGCTTACGCATGGAAAAACAATGTATCTGTGGGGGTAACAGTTTATTTTTGAACCATTAGAAGGTATTGATGGGGAAGTTTTCATCTGACAACAGATACTGATAAATTAAATACCCTTAGATTTGTCAAAACTAGCTTTAGTAAAATATAAGTAAAAGTATTTGCACTGCTAGGGTCAAAAATATTAATTAAACCCATTATTTATCAAGGCCAAGTCCTGGATTAGTTAGGTTTAAATTAACCTAGAACATTATCTTCCATAGTGCTTAATTGTGAAGCTTAGTTCTTGTTGACAAAAGCTCATCCATATAAGAAAGCATCGAAAGGTTGGTGTTTTTTTAACCTTTGCAGAATATAACTTTTCAAAGGGATGTTAGACAGTAGTTCCATCACAATTGATGCAGTTCACAGACATTCTTTGTGAATATTTTATCTCATGAGTTATATCTATGACACTAATCATAGACTTCTAGAAGAAATTTAGCAATGGTCATGTCAGCCTTTCAAATCTTTCTGTAACCTAGAAGAGGATCATTGCATAAGATAGATTCATTTTCCCCTTTATTCCATTGTTGCCAGAGAGAACTTGAAATGCCCTGTTCAAATTAATTTAATGCAAATGAATTCTTGCTGCCTCACAAGTAGTTTGTCCTTCATTTTTCTTAAAATTAGATTGAAAATGGATGTGACCTGCTTTACTGGTTGTTGTGCAGGAAGCGTTGTCCTTCCTGAAAGCTCCCTCCGTTGTCAAAATGAAGCCATTAAGAGTAAAGTAAATTATATTATCTGATCATAGTATCACAATTGACCTTAAAACAATAAATTTTATAATCAGTGCAAATTGCTGAATAGTGTTTGCAGTTGTAGAAATTTCAAAGGAAACCCTGGTTGAGATACAAAGCTGCTATAATCATTTTTAAAATCTTTGTTTTTCTTTTACTTTGGAACAGTAGTGCAGTAAGTACTTTTGCCTTATTGTTCTCTCTGCCTTCCAGAAACCCTCATTCAAATATTCTAAGTTTTTAAGTCTTTTTCATTTCTTTTAATATTGTAACATTTAACAATGTCAAAGAAAGTATAATTTTTCTGGAAATCAAGCTAAAAATAAAGAGAAGCCGATGTAAATGAACATCAAATTAACAAGATTGATTAGGAAAAGTAATTTTTGAAAAGGGCCCAAAATCCCTTTGCACATAAATGCAAAAGAATTTAGTGAAAGAAGGTGAAACTGGAGTAAAGAACTCTACGGATGCGTAAGTAACTCTTAATAAGAATGAGTAACGTACATGCGTATCTTTAGCTCCCAGTTTCAGAGATACAGTAGTTGTACAACAAATGGTCCTTTCCTGCTGTTAAGGAAGCCTCTCCTCCTCCAGCCATGCCATTCCTCAGAGCAAGCTCTTCCACTGAGTTTTCAGCAACCATAAGTAAGAAGGATGGTACGATAGGCTGCGTGTACATATGGCCCTCATTAGCAGGCCAACTGTTCCTTTTGCCCACCCACATCACTGGGGACATATGGCGTTACTTTGACTGTTGAAACAAGTGTGTGTGGACATATCTTGGTATGAGTAAAAGACTGTTGATTGTCTTTCTCTTGTCGCTCGTGCAACCGTCTCCTTGTGGAGATCGTATTATCCATAACACTAGATTTGAGGATGATAAATGACGTTGTTATTATTAACTGAATTTGCCTCTCTAGTTTGATCACCAAACCAGCGAATGTTTGCTTATGGAACATGTAAAGCTTATAGAAGACGGAAAGCTTACAGAAAGAAATGATGGCTTTTCTAAGCATAAGAGTCAGGTCTTTTTCAATCAAAAACTAACTCATTCAAAAATTCAAGAGTTCTGTAAAACCAGAACAGCAGAGGTTTCAGAAATGCTATTGAGATCATTTATTATAAAATAGCCATTAATGAAATGTAATAGTGAGTCTGTTGTTGTGACTATGTGGAGAAATGAATGAGAAAATATAAGATAGGCTGGAATGAAGAGAGTCATCGGATCCCAACATAATTCATTTTGTATAGTTCACAGTATTGTAGCTTTAAAAAAATTATGAATTTTTTCAGTACTGTGAATTCTGAATTTGCAATATGAGGCTTTTCAATCCTTGCAACAAGTGTGCATTTTTCAGTGGTTCTAGAATTATCGGGGCTTTCGAGCTGCTTCTGATAAGAAGGCAAGGCTAGAGGACTCGTGTTGAGGTGGCATTTGCACAGGACTTTAGATAACATACATCGATGATGTAGAGAGAAGAGCGGGTGATGTTGCTGTGGATTATAGTGGAAAGGCACCTTTTGCTCCCTCTGCTGACCTATTTGTGTATTCAGCTGTGTAGCATATTTCTTGTATAATTACATAGTAATTTCACACACTACATTAAGAAAATCTGAACAATTTTTACTAAACTCATGTTTTCTAAATATTAAGTAAATAAAACCAATATTTGGCTAGGTAACATTTATAAAAACAGGATTTCTAGATAGATGATGATAAATTTTCATCTATATCTATAGAGCTGATAAATTTTCAAAACCCTTTGAATATCACTTGTACTACAAAGTCTCGTTTCAGTTTCAGTGCCATGGCACATTGATTAATCACCACTAAAGCGGTACATGAAATATTTGGCAATATAGGTATTTGGTAATGGTGATTGATGCACAGAATACGGCACCGTTATTATGCACTGGCCTTGAGAACTTTAGTTTTCATCTTCGATCACCTGATAGAGAACAAACTAACAGCTTTTTTCTTTCACCTTGCTGGAGAATAAACTAACAACTTCAAATTATCTGATCCATCCAAAAACTTATTTCCGTGAAACTCACTGATTTATTTATTATTTCGTGGGGATCACTATTATTTGCTGTAGTAAAATATCAAATGATCGATGTTTTATACCAACATGGCAGCTCACATGGTAGGCAACAGAATGAAAACAAACAGGTTTACTACCAAGAATTATACTATATTGCTTTTATTGACAGAAAAAGCATACAGATAATTTTATTCAGAGATTTTATGTGAATTATTTTGATAAGTGTACACATATATTTATAACTGACCTTTCTTTGTCAAGTGTGTGCCCACACACGTATTCATACTAAATCAATCTTAGAGATCTTATCCAAAGATTGAATTTCTTAAAGTGACTGTTCCAAATATGTATAATTTATGGCAAAAAAGTCACAAAATGGCAATACAAGGAGGCATAAAAGTGAAGATAAAGGGGGAGATGATGGTTAAAAACACCTGTAAATGAATAATTGATTTTGATTTAAATTCTTTTTAGTTCTTAGCTGATGAAATGAATATAAATGAAATTATTATGCAAAACACCTCTATTTGTTGTATATGCATGTACATATATGTGTTACAAATACAAAACTGATAGGATATTATTTAACATATATTCACACTCATAATGTGCATATATGTACATAATGAAAATGAGTGCTTGTTTTATATGTATGTATACACACACATACACATATTGCATACTTTCATTTTTTAAAATTTTACTTTAAGTTCTGGGATACATGTGCTGAACATGCAGGTTTGTTACATAGGTATACTTGTGCCATGGTAATTTGCTGCACCCATCAACCCGTCATCTAGGTTTTAAGCTCCACATGCATTAGCTATTTGTCCTAATGCTCTCCCTCCCCTTTCCCCACACCCACCTACAGACCCCAGTGTGTGATGTTCCTCTCCCTGTGTCAACATGTTCTCATTGTTCAGCACCCACTTATGAGTGAGAACATGCAGTGTTTGGTTTTCTGTTCCTGTGTTAGTTTGCTGAGGATGATGGTTTCCAGCTTCATCCATATCCCCGCAAAGGACGTGAACTCATCCTTTTTTATGGCTGTGTAGTATTCCATGGTGAATATGTGCCACATTTTCTTCATCCAGTCTATCATTGATGGGCATTATGTTGGTTCCAAGTCTTTGCTATTGTAAATAGTCCCATGATAAACATATATGTACATGTGTCTTTAGAGTAGAATGATGTATAATCCTTTGGTATATACCCAGTAATGGGATTGCTGGGTCAAATGGTATTTCTGGTTTTATATCCTTGAGGAATCACCACATTGTATTCCACAATGGTTGAACTATTTTACAAGCCCACCAACAGTGTAAAAGTGTTCCAATTTCTCTGCATCTTCTCCAGCATCTGCTGTTTCCAGAATTTTTAATGATCACCATTCTAACTGGTGTGAGATGGTATGTCATTGTGGTTTTGATTTGCATTTCTCTAATGAACAGTGATAATGAGCTTTTTTCATATGTTTATTGGCCACATACATATCTTCTTTTGAGGATTGTCTGTTCATATCCTTTGCCCACTTTTTGATGGGGTTGTTTGTTTTTTTTTCTTGTAAATTTGTTTAAGTTCCTTCTAGATTCTGGATATTAGACCTTTGTCAGATGGATAGATTGCAAAAATTTTCTCATATTTTGTAGGTTGCCTGTTCACTCTTGTGATAGTTTATTTTACTGAGCAGAAGCTCTTTAGTTTGATTAGATTCCATCTGTCAATTTTGGCTGTTGTTTCAAGTGCTGATGGTGATTTAGTCATGAAGTCTTTGCCCACACCTATGTCCTGAATCATATTGCCTAGGTTTTCTTCTAGGGTTTTTATAGTTTTAGGTTTTACATTTATGTTTTTAATCCACCTTGAGTTAATTCTTTTATAGGGTATAATGAAGGGGTCTAGTTTCTCTTTTCTGCATATGGCTACCCAGTTTTCCCAGCGCCATTTATTACATAGGGAATCCTTTCCCCATTGCTTGCTTTTGTCAGGTTTGTTGAAGATCAGATTGTTGTAGATGTGTGGTGTTATTTCTGAGGCCTCTATTCTGTTTCATTGGTCTATATATCTGTTTTGGTATTAGCACCATGCTGTTTTGGTTACTTTAGCTTTGTAATATAGTTTGAAGTCAGGCAGCGTCATGCCTCCAGCTTTGTTCTTTTTGCTTAGGTTAGCCTTGGCTCCACAGGCTCTTTTTTGCTTCCATATGAAATTTAACATAGTTTTTTTCTAGTTCTGTGAAGAAAGTCAATGGTAGCTTGATGGGAATAGCAATAGAATCTATAAATTACTTTGGGCAATATGGCCATTTTCATGATATTGAGTCTTCCTATCCATGAGGATGGAGTGTTTCTCTATATGTTTGTGTCCTGTCATTTCCTTGAGCTCTGGTTTGTAGTTTTCTTTGAAGAGGTCCTTCACATCCCTTGTAGGTTGTATTCCTAGGTATTTTGTTTTCTTTATAGCAATGGTGAATGGGAGTTTACTAATGATTTGGCTCTCTGCTTGTCTGTTATTGGTATATAAGAATGATTGTGATTTTTGCACATTAATTTTATATCCTGAGACTTTGCCAAAGTTGCTTATCAGGTTAAGGAATTTTTGGGCTGAGGTGGTGGCGTTTTGTAAATATACAATCATGTCATCTGCAGACAGAGACAATTTGATTTCCTCTCTTCCTATTTGCATGCTTTTATTTCTTTCTCTTACTCGATTGCCCTGGCCAGAACTTCCAATACTATGTTGATAAGAGTGGGGAGAGAGGGCATCCTACTCTTGGGCCAGTTTTCAAAGGTAATGCTTCCAGCTTTTGGCCATTTAGCATGATATTAGCTATGCATTTGTCATAAATAGCTCTTATTTTTGTGAGATATGTTCCATCAATACCTAGTTTATTGAGAGTTTTTAGTATGAGGGGTGTTGAATTTTATTGAAGGCCTTTTCTGCATCTATTGAGATAATCATGTGGTTTTTGTCATTGGTTCTGTTTATGTGATGGATTATGTTTATTGATTTGCATATGTTGAACCAGCCTTGCATGCCAGGCATGAAGCCAACTTGATCGTGGTGGATAAGTTTTTGATGTGCTGCTGGATTCTCTTGCCAGTATTTTATTCAGGATTTTCGCATCGATGTTCATCAGTGATATTGGCCTGAAATTTTCTTTTTCTATTGGGTCTCCGCCAGGTTTTGGAATCAGAGTGATGCTGGCCTCATAAAATGAGTTAGGGAGGAGTCTTTCTTTTTCTATTGTTCAGAATAGTTTCAGAAGGAATGGTACCAGCTCCTCTTTGTACCTCTGGTAGAACTCGGCTGTGAAGACATCTGGTCCTGGGCTTTTTTTGGTTGGTAGGCTAGTAATTACTGAGTCAATTTCAGAACTTGTTATTGGTCTATTCAGGGATTTGACTTCTTCCTGCTTTAGTCTTGGGAGGGTGTATGTGTCCAGGACTTTATCCATTTCTTCTAGATTTTCTAGTTTATTTGTGTAGAGGTGTTTACAGTATTCTCTAATAATAGTTTGTATTTCTGTGGGATCAGTGGTGATATCCCCTTTATCGTTTTTTAATGTGTCTATTTGATCTTTCTCTCTTTTCTTCCTTGTTAGTCTGGCTACCGGTCTATCTATTTTGTTAATCTTTTCAAAAAACCCACTCCTAGATTCATTGATTTTTTTTTGAAGGTTTTTTTGTGTTTCTCTCCCATTCGGTTCTGCTGTGATCTTAGTTATTTCTTGTTTTATACTAGGTTTTTAATGTGTTTTCCATTGCTTCTTTTGATTGTGATGTTAGGGTGTCTATTTTAGATCTTTCCCACTTTCTAATGTGGACATTTAATGCTGTAAATTTCCCTCTAAACACTGTTTTAACTGTATCCCAGAAATTCTGATATGTTGTGTCTTTGTTCTCATTGGTTTCAAAGAACTTATTTATTTCTGCCTTAATTTTGCTATTTACCCAGTAGTCATTCATAAGCAGGTTGTTCAGTTTCCATGTAGTTGTGCAGTTTTGAGTGAGCTTCTTAATTCTGAGTTCTAATTTGATTACACTGTGGTGTGAGAGATTGTTTGTTATGATTTTCATTCTTTTGCATTTGCTGAGGAGTGTTTTACTTCCAATTATGTGGTTGATCTTAGAATAAGTGCTATGTGGTGCTGAGAAGAATGTATATTCTGTTGATTTGGGGTGGAGAGTTCTGTAGGTATCTATTAGGTCCACTTGGACCAGAGCTGAGTTCAAGTCTGAATATCCTTGTTAATTTCCTTTCTTGTTGATCTGTCTAATATTGATAGTGGGTTGTTAAAGTTTCCCACTATTATTGTGTGGGAGTCTAAGTCTCCTTGTAGGTCTCTAGGAACTCGTTTTATGAATCCTGGTGCTCCTGTATTTGGCATATATATATATTTAGGATACTTAGCTCTTCTTGTTGCATTGATCCCTTTACTACTATGTAATGCCCTTCTTTGTCCTTTTTTATCCTTGTTGGTTTAAAGTCTGTTTTATTAGAGACTAGGATTGCAACTCCTGCTTTTTTATTCTTTCTTTCCATTTGCTTGGTAAATATTCCTCCATCCCTTTATTTTGAGCCTATGTGTGACCTTGCAAGTGAGATGTGTCTCCTGAATACAGCACACCTGTGGGTATTGACTCTTTATCCAATTTGCCAGTGTATGTCTTTTAATTGGGGCATTTAGCTCATTTATATTTACCGTTAATATTGTTATGTGTGAATTTGGTCCTGTCATCATGATGTTAGCTGGTTATTCTGCACATTAGTTGAAGCAGTTTCTTCCTAGTTTCATTGGTTTATATATTTTGGTGTGTTTTTGCAGAGGCTGGTACTGGTTTTTCCTTTCCATGTTTAGTGCTTCCTTTAGGAGCTCTTGGAAGGCAGGTCTGATGGTGAGTAAATCTGTCAGCATCTGCTTGTCTGTAAAGGATTTTATTTCTCATTCACTTATGAAGCTTAGTTTGGCTGGTTATGAAATTCCATATGTACATCATGGAAACGAGTGCATGTGATACACACACACACACACGCACACACATTGCATACTTTCATTTTTGTGTCCATTTCTTTTCTGATTTTATCAGCAGCCAACTAAAGAAAATAGAAAAAAAAAATTGGTAATTCGATCTTTCATGTTCTGCATCTTCCAGCTTCACAACTTATAGTTTTCTATTTTTATTGTTATTGTGATCAGAATGAAAATGTATACAATAGAATCAGAATCAGGTCAGAATCAACAAAAATACTATAATGTTTGTACATGCTTTCGATGCAGTTTGTCTCTGCAAAGGGTGTGTGTGTTTCTATGCACATGTGCATGTACACAAGTGTGTAAATAAGTGTTTTATTCATGATGGAGAAAGGCTTGTCAAAATGATTCTGAATGAGATAGCACCACTACAGCAGATAATTAGGTCTCTATCAATAAAACAAGTCATTAAACATGTTTCTAAGCATCTACTCAGTATCTGGCACAATGTTAAGTAGTGTAAATATAATCATTAGCAAAATTCAGCTTCTACCCTCAATGGTATATGTGTAGAACAAATTGGTAAAGCTGGAGTACATTTCAGGACCAAAAACAGTTTCTGTGTAGTTCCCACTTCATCAAGACCATGTTGTATACCTCTCATACACTTAAGCCATAGGGAAGCAATTATTCCATCCATCCTTTTACAGGGTAGTGGTGGGGAAGAAGAGCTGACTGTCATGCTTGAATTCACATAATTTCATAATTAAATAATTTCATGTTACATAATCTCGATAAACCTAAAATCCAATATATGATAAAGATAGTGTTTCAAATCAGTGGATAAGTGATAAACAGTTCATAAAATGGTGTTCAGATAATTGGCTATATGTATTTTATAGTTGCACAAAGGTATAATATGTCATTAATAAATATTAATTCCATAGTGGATGTCAAATACACTTTTCCAAAATATAAAGAAAAAATACCATAGACAAATATCACTTGCAACATTACGGTTAAAATTAAATATCCAAACATAGCCCTAACCAATAACAGAAAATTTAAAAAAAAATTTATGGATTGGAATTTGTTAAAATATAAAACTTTTCTTTTTCAGAGGATACAATGAATATGTGTAAAAAGCAAATATCAAATCAGCAACAAGTGCTTGCAGTTCACTTGACATATTTAAAATATGAGTAGTTCCAACAAATCATAAATAAATGATTAGTAGTCCAATAAAAAAAAGACAAAGTACATTGACAGGAAACTGTATGAAACTCATGAACACTAAATGTCTTAGATTCTCTATTGTTAAACAAAATGCAAAAACAATAGAGAACATTATGAATATGGAGTTAATATTTAACAAAATTATTTTATCCATGTTATAAGTAAATATTTACATCCAAAAACCCTTGTTTTCTCTGAAAGTTGTCACTTATGAGTCTATTTTGAAAATGTTTAAAGAATAGTAATTAATTAACTTTAATAAATAGGTACTCCTATTGAGGGAAAACAGACATTTCCATAATTTTTCTTCTGTTTCTAATCTAGTAGATGGTAGGAAAATAATGACAATTGCATATTCATACCTGGAGAATATGCATTCCATTTCTTTTAAACTTTTGCATTCTCAAAACTCTATTGATACCTCAAAGCATACCCTTTGCTGTTGAAAACAGCCTTTCAAGTATAAAGACACACACATCACTTTCCTTAAATCTTATATAAGGCAAGGGCCTAGATTCCTATCAGAAAATGTATTTCAAGAATGCTTTTTTAGTAGTTCCTGTGGCCTTATCTTATAGAGGAAGGTTTTTTTTTAAACATACACACAGTATTTGATGCACATTTTTATTGGAAAGAGCTTTTATTTCCTTAAATGTTTTGTTGTCTAAGTGTGAAAAGTATCCTGCAGTGGAATTTAGTGGCACAGATGCTTATTGTGATAGATGAGATGAACTTGCTTCCCTAAGCATGCATGGTCATGAAATGCATCTGGCTTCTGTACGTAAAAGTCAGTTATGTTCCCAAATGTGTCTCTGCATTTACACAGACGTTTAGGGGCAGACACCCTACTGTTCCCTCAAAAGGCGGCTCTGCTTAATTATGAAGTTCAAGTTAGACCAGAAGTTGGAAAATACTAAATTCCACATTGCAGACAGAGCCTGAGCAGGTGATGTCACCACTGCATTCTAAGGTGGCAAGTCCTCAGAGAAGTCACTTATCACCTTACCATGGAGAAAAATAACCGTGTCCAGAACACAAGAGGATGCTTTTAGGTAGCGTACAATCAAGTGTGCAAACCTGTGCAATACATACCAGATGAAATCCAGTTCAGAGGCTCAGGAAAACAAACAAATGAGGATATGCTTTAAAAAATAGGACTTAATATAAACAGTCGTGAGAGTAAAACTATTGCTAAGCACATAGGAAACATAAACCAGGCTTTCAGGAAGGAGTTTGGCACATGTGTGCACTGGTAGGAGGTGTAATGTGCAGAAATCCGGCCTTTTGTGGCATAGCAACTAAAGTTCCTTTTCTATTGTCCAGACAACCTTAAATATTCCTTTATGCAGTACTATTTTAAAAAGGCCATCTACTGTGCACAATGTGTTAGCATCAAGGACATGAAATTTATCTGGAATATACCAAAACTTTAATCAATAGACTAGGACCAAAGCTTTTAAAAACAGGTTTTCGTAGATAAATCATTATAAGTTATTATTTCCTCGCCATAGGTAAGGCATGATAGATAACTTTACTTTTTCTCAGTCACTTAGTGTGTAGGTAGAATAATGACCCTTAGCAGGATGACCTTTTGAATGTGTTGTTAGGCAGCATGGAAGCATTATGGTTAGAGGTGGAATTAAGATTGCTAATCATCTCACCTTAAACTGGAGCGATTATCCTGAATTATCTAGGTGGGCCCACTGTAGTCACAAAGAACCTTCAGACAGGAAGGCGGAGAGACCAGAGTGAGCAGAAGAGCTTGGGTAAACTGGAGCCGAGGCTGAAGTGATGTGCTGTGTCCAAGATGTGCAGAGGCCAAGAGCTCAGGGATACATGTGACCCCTCAAACCTGGTGAATTCTCTCCTGGAATCTCTAGACAAAATATACACTTGATGATACCTTGATTTTAGCACACTAAGACCCATTTTGGACTTCTGACCCCCAGAAGTGTAAAGAAAAAAAATGTGTTGTTTTAAGCCTCTGAGTTTATGTTAATTTACTGTAACAGCAGTAAGAAACTAACACAGTAAGACGGCTTTTATTTTTATGTGATGTATAGAATTAAATTGGATATGCTAGGAAATATTGGAAATTTATTGATTTATTTTTTTGTCTGAGCTGGAGTCTGGCTCTGTCGCCCAGGCTGGAGTGCAGTGGCGCGATCTCGGCTCACTGCATGCTCTGCCTCCCGGGTTCCCGCCATTCTCCTGCCTCAGCCTTCCGAGTAGCTGGGACTACAGGCGCCGCCACCACGCCGGCTAATTTTCTGTATTTTTAGTAGAGACGGGGTTTCACCGTGGTCTCGATCTCCTGACCTCGTGATCCGCCCGCCTCGGCCTCCCAAAGTGCTGGGATTACAAGTGTGAGCCACCGCGCCCGGCCAGGAATTTGTTTTCTTAATATAGTTCTTCATATTAGAATAATGAGAACCATCGAGTAATGAAGTGTTCTATTTTGTGAAGGATGATTATATAAACAGTACGAAGGTTAAAAACCGGGCGGGACCGGCTGGGCACAATGGCTCGTTCATGTAATCCCAGCACTTTGGGAGGCCGGGGCAGGTGGATCTCTTGAGCCCAGGAGTCTCAGATCAGCCTGGGCAACATGTGAAACCCCATCTCCACAAAAATACAAAAACCAGGCAGACGTGGTGGCGGCGCCTGTGGTCCCAGCCACTCAGGAGGCTGCGGTGGAAGGATCGGAGCCCGGCAGGTGCAGGCTGCGGTGGACCGTGATTATGCCACTGCGCTCCAGTCTGGGTGACAGAGTGAGACCTTGTCTCCATTAAATAAATAGATAAATAAATATATATATAAGTAAAAGAGGAGGGTGTCTTTTGAAGGCTATTAAAGTCGTCTAAGTGTCCTCTGATTATATGAGGCTGGAATGGTGCATGGAATGTTGTGTTGAATAACCTGATACAGTCTCTGAAACTATAGAAGCATTAGTAATTTTAGCCTGAGAGTGCTACAATCTGGGATAATTTGGTCCAATACTTCCAGAGAGGGTTGAAGTTTTGAGATAGCTGGAGTTATTTCAGTTGAAGACCTGAATATGAGGCAACTGGATACTCAATTACAATTCAATTTCTACTCTTTATATAAGGTAGAAATGGGTAACATGTGGGACACTGTGTTAAAAGTAATGCAGCCATAGTGTAGTGGTAGAAGCAGATGAAAAGTACTATAATAGTCGTATAGATGAGGTACTGGAAAGAAGCAGAGTTGAAAAATTGGAGATAAATGTCAGTTTTCCAGAGCCATGGGATGAAAACCAAACAGGATTACAAGAGATTCAATTCACTCAAGATGTCTAACTTGGTAATAGGTCAGAAAACTCAATTTGTCGTATTTTCTTAAAAGTACACAAAATGTTCCTTTTGATAAAACACGTGTAGTGCACCTTCGGATTTGATTTTTCTTTATGTTCTGTAAACTGCTCACAGTAAAACAGAAAAAAAGTCTGACAAATATGATGGTCCTTAAATATTGTAGGAGTATGATGCTTCTCCAAAGAATAGAGGTTTTCCTAGGAAGGCCCTAAGCAAGGAATCAAGTTTCCTTTTGCAAGAAATAAAATTCTCAAAAGTTCCCTGCACCTTGGAAAGGCTCTGGTTGAAATTAATAGCACAACGTTATTTATTTAAATTTTAACTTTTAAGTTCAGGGGTACAAGTGTAGGTTTGTTACAGAGGTAAGCTTATGCCATGGGATTGGTTGTACAGTTTATTTCATCACCCAGATATTAAGCCTAATATCCATTAGTTGTTTTTCCTGATCCTCATAGCAAATATTACCCCCATAAAGTTTTATGGTTACTTTTTTCTTATCTTCTGATTAATGCCATTAGATTCACCAATTGAAATTATTTTTCAGTAGTTTAATTCCCTCTAGAAGGTTTAAAAAATGTTTCCGAATTTCCTAAGTCTTCTTTCTTTGTTAGTCTTCTAAAAAGCTATATTCAATAGAATTCATGTGCTTAGGTACAGTTTCACTAAAAGCGTATCTTCAACATTTGATCTGTTTAAAAGTTCTTAAGGTGTTAAGGAACATTAGGTATCAGAGTTTATGGCATTTGATTAATCTGAATAAATCTTGGCATCAAATTGAATTCAGCAAAAGTAACAGTGATAAATCAGAGAGCAATATTTGAAATGTCTCCAGGAAACATTTTAAAACAATTTTTAAGTTCACTAATTTGAGTCATTACACTTGGCCCTAATATGGTAGATTTTAAGTGAAGCTCAGTCGAACCTGGCAGATATCATATACAAACTTTTAATAGTCCTAACAATTCCTGTACCTCATTTGGATAAAGATTATTTCCAGAGCATCAGTGCTTTGACCAGAAAGGCATTTATTATTCTGTAACACTTTTCTTGAGAAATTAGCATGATTCATCATTTGAGTACGCTCTCTCAGATAAGATTCTAATATTTGGGTGTGAATAAAACTTCAGGGCATTGAAAACAGCTGGAAGATAGACAATAGGGTGATCATCCTCTCTTGTCATTCTCTATCAAGGTCCTCTTTAATTATTGGCCTAAACAGCTATAACTTTATGGTGAAAACAAACCGCTCGGATATAGCGTTAAAGGTTGAAATAATGAATTATACATAAATCGATTTAGTTCAGTTATATTCTGTTGAATTGGGAGAACATCGAATTTTTAAATTTCTCTGCATTTCTTGAAGTTAGGAATAAAAGCTGGGGTGGGGTCTCCTGAAATAATGAGGTCTAGAATAATTTCTGTTAAATTTACTTTTTAGTAGGATAAGTCTACTAAAATCAATATGAATGGAACCTTCAATGTACCACTGAAGATAATTAATCTTTGAGAGGTTAAGTAACCATTACAAGGTAATTTACCTAATTAGCAACTAAACCAACCAAATTTTAGATTTCTTAACTTTAAGACTATTGCTCACATAGTCACGTAAAGTATATCTTCCACATAGTCACAGGCAATCACAAGCTAACACGAGCAGTTAGCACAAAATAGATGTTCCACATAGAATGCAGAACAAAAAAAGACACTTTAAAAATCCTTTTCCCTTTTCCAAATTCATATTTAAAAAGTTTCTTGTGGAATTTCCCAAATGCCAGCATGGCCACATATAATACAGATTGATACTCAGACCTCTAATGAGAAACAGTTAGAATTATGCTAAACAAGGAACATTCTATATTGATTTCACAAATTCTCCTCTTTCCACTTATAGTTTCTCATAAAATGTAACATGTTTGTCTCGTGTGGAGTCTGTATAGAAAAAGTGTGATAACTGAAGATATAGACACACAGGTGTATGTATGTCTGTGTGTTCCTGTGTATTATAGCCTTTCTTTAATGGTTTTCTCTTTATATATATATATATACTTTAAGTTCTAGGACACATGTGCACAACGTGCAGGTTTGTTACATATGTATACACGTGCCATGTTGGTGTGCTGCACCCAGTAACTCATCATTTACATTAGGTATATCTCCAAATGCTGTCCCTCCCCCTCACCCCACCCCATGACAGGCCCCGGAGTGTGATGTTCCCCTTCCTGGGTCCATGTGTTCTCATTGTTCAATTCACACCTATGAGTGAGAACATGCAGCGTTTGGTTTTTTTTGTCCTTGTGATAGTTTGCTGAGAATTATGGTTTCCAGCTTCATCCATGTGTCTACAAAGGACATGAACTCATCCTTTTTTATGGCTGCATAGTATTCCATGGTGTATATGTGCCACATTTTCTTTTTTTTTTCTTTTTTTTATTATACTTTAGGTTTTAGGGTACATATGCACAATGTGCAGGTTTGTTACATATGTATCCAGCCACATTTTCTTAATCCAGTCTGTCATCGTTGGACGTTTGGGTCGGTTCCAAGTCTTTGCTATTGTGAATACTGCCACAATAAACATACGTGTGCATGTGTCTTTATAGCAGCATGACTTATAATCCTTTGGGTATATATACATATATATATATATAAAAACTATATATACATATTTTTGGGGACGGAGTTTTGCTCTGTCACCCAGCTGGAGTGCAGTGGCGCGATCTCGGCTCACTGCAAGCTCCGCCTCCCGGGTTCACACCATTCTCCTGCCTCAGCCTCCAGAGTAGCTGGGACTACAGGTGCCTGCCACCATGCCCGGCTAATTTTTTGCATTTTTAGTACAGACGGGGTTTCACCGTGTTAGCCAGGATGGTCTCGATCTCCTGACCTCATGATCCACCCTCCTCGGCCTCCCAAAGTGCTGGGATTACAGGCATGAACCACCGCGCCTGGTCTCTATTTAAGTTAGCTCTGTCCAGGGCAAACCAGCATTTCAAAGATACAAACTGTTTTTGCAAAAAGCAGGTATACACCTATCCATAGTGCAGACATTATGTCTACTTATTTCTCTCTAAATAGATCTTTCATTTTAACAAGTACTTCACCTTCACAAAATTTAGTTGAGTCAGTGAACTCTTATCCAGATGCTATATGTTTGCCAGATTATCAAGAATTAAGCCTCACAGATAGGCTGTTTCCATTTCCTTTAACAAAGTTTATCAGTCCTGGGTTACTTCTTGATTTCTTGCCAGTGGCATATAATGATGACTCAGACAAGTCAGTTCCCAGAGTTGGACTCTTTTTTTTCTTTTACACAGGAAGCTTCTTTTCCAAGAATACTTGTTCCAGTTGCTCACAATCTTCATAGTTGATGATTATAGAATGATCTATGTACTTTCAATGTACCTTCAAAAATGATATCTGCAGCTGGATGAGACGTGTGTGTGTGTGTGTGTGTGTGTGTCTTAGTAGACTTAAACCGTTCATTGAATAAGAAGCCTAGTTGATAGTGTAAGGAGAGAGTTAGAAGAACAGGGAATTATTTGGTTTAAGGAATTGTGAAGAAAGGTGCTATGCCATTAAAATTTTTCTATATTTTTGTGTTAAATCTTAATTTTGTGCAGAATTTACTAAGCTGCAGGAAACTGTCAAAATTGACTGTTGCTAAGTTCCATATTGTTTGTAAATATTTTAAAACAAAAGTTGGTTGATACCAAAGTGCAATTGTTCCTCTAGCTTTCATAAATTGAGACAGGTCTTTTTCTCACCCTCCACATATATATGGCTGGAAGCCGAGGTGGTTGTTCTTGATTCCCGTTACAACTTCTAGACTGTTAATTTCTCCGCTCCTTGCAAATTAGACTGTTCCTTTGAAACTCAAACCCCTTGGAAATATCAGCCATGCCCCTTTGGTATTACCATCATCAACAGACCTCCCTCCTGGGCACTCTGGTCTTTTTTTTTTTTTTTTTGAGATGGAGTCTTGCTCTGTCACCCATGCTGGAGTGTAATGGTGTGATCTCGGCTCACTGCAACCTCCTCCTCCCGGTTTCAAGTGATTCTCCTGCCTCAGGTTCCTGAGTAACTGGGATTAAAGGTGCATACCACCACACCCAGCTAATTTTTGTATTTTTGGTAGAGACGGGGTTTCGCCATGTTGGCCAGGCTGGTCTCGAACTCCTGACCTCAGGTGATCTGCCTGCCTCAGCCCCCCAAAGTGCTGGGATTACAGGCATGATCCACTGCACCTGGCGTCTTGTCATTTATTTAAGGCTTTAGATCTTTTGCTCAATATCATCTTCAGGCAAGTTCAGCCATCATTTTAGTGGCTCAGGTTTCACGTGAAAGGACCAGTACAAACCTCGGTTCCCCGTTTTTTGACATCTTTATTTCCATTACTTTTTTCTTTCCTCCACTTTATTGTCAGCAAATCTGAAACATTTTCTATAAGGGTATGTACCACCAGGATCTAGATGCAAATATTCTGCCTCCTGGACATCACTCCTTGCCAGCTCGTTGGCCCAGATGTCCTCATTCCTACAACCCTTCATTTTCACTGAGACTCTCCTTAGGACACAGCTGCTGCTGCTCCCTCACGATCCATCCGTACTCTCTTGCTTTCAGTTTCCACGTTTTCCTCCTCAAATGCCGTAGTTCATTTTTAGCATTCCCTTGCAACTACCCTGAGCTTCATTTTCCCACAATTTATTTGTTTCTGTTTCTCTTCCCATATTTTAAATATTGATATTTCTAAGGGTTCTGTCCTAATTGCTCTTCTTTTCTCTCCACACACATACTCTCTCTAAGCTCTAAACACTACTAAACAGCTAATAATTTCCAGTCTTAGAGTTTGGCCCAGACCTTTATTCTGGGAGTTGATGATTTACATGACAATAGCACTCGAATAATTCAGAGGTAACATGTCCTGGTTTCCCACATGTCAGTAAGTGGCACTGCCAGCCATGCTAGACGCTTATAAGTCATTTTTGGCCCTTCCTCAATATTCTGACAATATCCAATTCAACATTCATCTAAAAAATATTTTGGTTCCAAATACATCTGTAATTTCCTCCACCTCTTTTGATTTCCAATGTCCGCAGCCTAGCCAGAGCCACATATTTTCTTACCTACGCTTATTTTCTTAGGTCATCCTTAGTCAACCTACTTGAATTCTTAATCTCCTACACCCTGTTAGCTACAGAGAAACCAAAGTGATCTCTTAACATGTCTTTCAGTTTCCAACTCTCCCACTTTTCTGGTGTACTTGGACTAACATTTATGTTCCTCATCATTACTAATGAAGACCTGTACGGTTTCACATATCCTTCTCTTTCAGCCACGTCTCACATTAGTCTTTCTCCCTTCTGTACTTCATCCAGATTCCTACTTTTCAGTTTTTCATTTCATCCAATTCACAGGTTTCTTCTACATGCCAAGATCTTGCTCATATATTAGGGTCCTTGAACACTGGGGGTATTTCCTGAAAGACGAAACTTTCTGTATTGTATGAAAAGCTAACTCTTTTTATTCTCAGGTCTTATCTTAAATATTCTCACTTGAAAGAAGTGGTTAGAATCTGTATAATCCAAATTAATATTTCTTTTTTTCTTTTTCTTTTGAGACAGGGTTTTGCTGTGTCACCCAGGCTGGAGTGCAGTGGCACAATCTTGGCTCACTGAAACCTCTGCCTCCTGGGTTCAAGCAGTTTTCCTTTCTCAGCCTCCTGAGTAGCTGGGACTACAAGCGCACACCACTACACCCGGCTAACTTTTTTATTTTTAGTAGAGATTGGGTTTTGCCATGTTGATCAGACTGGTCTGAAACTCCTGGACTGAAGTGATCCATCCGCCTTGGCCTCCCAAAATGCTGGGATTACAGGCATAAGCCACCACGCCCGGCCCAAATTAATATATCTATATATAAAAATTATATGTATGAATATTATATAATCTGAATTAAGATGATATCTAATGTTCGCCCCAACACCCTTGTTGTATATTCAGTCCCTTGCTTCACTTTGCATGTGAACACATTTTGTAATAATCTCTTCTCTTTGCTCAGTTGGGTTTCTGTGCCTGTCTTCGTCTTCAGAATTGAAACCCTAGGAGTACAGGACTCTGTCTTTCTTATTCACCACTGCAGCTCCATAACTAAGAGAGCATCTGATACACATGTGTGAAGGAAATTGGTTAAATATAGACCACTAGGACCAGTGGAGTCCACAGCCTATTCACTTCATGTAGTTTCCAAGGAACAAAGGCTTCTCAACATATATTAATGAATGAGATATGGGCCAGGGTATCTGTTCTGGCTGGAGATGGCTTAACTTTGAGTTCACTTGAGAGGGTACCAGTGTGAGCAGGAATGCTTTCACTCACTTCAAGAATTGCATGGTGTTGGTCGGGAGCAGTGGCTCTCGCTTGTAATCCCAGCACTTTGGGAGGCCGAGGCGGGCGGATCACGAGGGCAGAAGATCGAGACCACGGTGAAACCCCGTCTCTACTAAAAATGCAAAAAAAATTAGCCGGGCGTGGTGTCGGGCGCCTGTAGTCCCAGCTACTTGGAGAGGCTGAGGCAGGAGGATGGCGTGAACCCGGGAGGCGGAGCTTGCAGTGAGCCGAGATTGCGCCACTGCACTCCAGCCTGGGTGACAGAGAGAGACTCCGTCTCAAAAAAAAAAAAAAAAAAAAAAAAAAAAAGAATTGCATGGTGTTTAGGGGGAAGAATCTCCCTGCTTCTCTGGAGAGACATGAGGGCTCTGTGGCTCCTCTGGGCTCTCAAACTGTTGGAAGATGACTGCTAAACCTGAGTTTTCAGGTCTCCTACATATATTCATTTAAACTTATAGATGATTTGTGACTATTTTAAGTTGTTTTTCACTGAAAAGTCAGTCTGAATATAGAGCCTTATTTCATTCAGATCAGAAAAACTGGGTTACGGTGAAATCTGTTTATCTATAATTTTTAAGTAAGTACAATTTTATAAACCAGTTATTCCTAACTTGA
The DNA here is from genome assembly GCF_028878055.3 of Symphalangus syndactylus. Classification (NCBI taxonomy): domain Eukaryota; kingdom Metazoa; phylum Chordata; class Mammalia; order Primates; family Hylobatidae; genus Symphalangus; species Symphalangus syndactylus. The sequence goes on from NC_072427.2 coordinate 159,714,946, forward strand.
GAGGCCTGGAGGATTTATTATAATGTCTATTTCAGGGCCACATCTGCAGAAGTTTTGATACAACATTTCCTTACTAATACCCCTGACAGCACATTTTAGCAGGCATCCTGTGTTATTCAGAAGCAGAACGTTTATGCACCACACTTTGGGAGAGAGAAGTGCATGTTATGTTACCATTTAAAGATGCCTGGTTCTTGTGGGGCAAATTGGCAAATGATTTATCTGAACTAATGGCAGAGTGGAATTTTAATACTTTAGGGTTTTCAGGAATCTTAGAGCTGTTTTCATTGTCTCATACATAGAGCCTGAACCTTGAAGACATTAATGAATTTGTCACAGAAATTAAATGGGGTCAAAATTTACATTTCCAACCCATGTCTGTGCTCTTCATTCTAAAGCACAATGGCCTAGAGTCATATTTTAACCTCTAAGTTTCATCTTATTAAAAAATAAAATAAAATAAATAATTGTAAATACATGCATGTATTATACCTATATATACAATTTATATACATTACAATATTAATTTGAATTACACATGACATCACTAGTAAAGGCCAGTTACAGTTTAGACTGAGATAAGCACTGTGAGAATTTACTAAGGTCAAAAAGACTCCTTTTAATAGTGACTCAGTGGCACCTACTCTAAGGACAAAGGCTCCAGTATGTATCCTAATCTAAGTTATTACTGAATGTGAGTCCTGTGATAGCTTCTAATGAAAATTTTCCATTGAAAAAAATCAATGTTAATAGCTGGAACTCGAGAGCTGTAATGGGTTCTGCTGTGTTTTTCGGGCTTAGACTGTGTGCTATAATATGCTAAGAAGAGGAGTTGATGACCTGTGAGCTCTGGTCACTTCCTGATCTCATTTGATTCTTTGGTCTTTAGTTTTAAAAGGGTGATCATAGGGGTTGCTTTATAATGGAGAAGTTGAACAAAAGGACCATCAACCTGCAGGCTCACTGGCACAGCGCAAGTTTCACCGGATAAGCATTTCAGTAAAGAGGACTATTGCCAACAGCAATACTTGCAAGGAAGCTTTGTTCCAGAGAGGATTTTTGTTTTTAAAGAAGCTGCTAGAAAAACTGACACTAGAAGCTAACTAGAGTCACTCTTTCTAGATATCAATGAAATTGTAATTCTGAAGACATTACTTACCTAGATACAGAAATGGACTTTATTTAAGAACCAACTTTATACATACCTAATATACCTAGGCTTGTTGATCAAGTTGGCTGGCTGGGGAAGAATAAAACCATCTAGAAGATCCACATGATGAGAGAAAGTATTCGGGGAGGGCAGAGAGATACTTGATGCTGTCCATAGATAGAACCCAGAGACGCTCTGTGATTGAAGTGGTTCTAATACCTGGAAGCTTCGATTTGCTCTTATAACGTGTCTAAAGCCCTTTAATTCAAGACTACCCTTCCTAGTTGGTACCTGTAGATGTAATGCATCTCCTAATGTATTACTCTAGGCTCCATCGGACAGAACAACTACCTGGAGGTAGGTGGTGGAGCCTCCGGACTCCACGACACATTTCACAATGCTATTTACTCCAAAACACTGGCCTAATTGAACTAATGTAGCTATTGGGTAAGAAGAGAAGTAACACACGAACATTCTTAAAGTCTGTTCTGTTTTGCCTTGTGACCTTAAACATTTGAAAGACCAAGATGAACACTATTGAATAGAATTGTGTTTCCATCGTCATAACTAATCTGAAAGCCTAAGTTTTACCTCTTTCACTGCACATCCAAACTATTTTATGGGCAGAAGAGCACAATGGGCTCAGCTATCCAGGCTTTAGGAGTTATTTTAATCTTTAAAGAACAATAGACACAAGTAAAAGTACATACATAAAGTAGGTATTTTATATTTAATTTTTATTTTCATATGCATGAAAAGGGTGTTCCAAAAAAAGATTAGAGAAGTCCATGGCATGTCTTTCTGGTTAATGCTACTTTATTTTTTGGTTCATCTACCATACTGCTTACAATTTACTTGATTTTTTTTCATGGAAAATTTTTTTTAAAAGAATTGATTTTACTTTTCATCAGCACAGTTGTTGACTAATACCAAAGTTAGAAGGTTATGATTTTTATATTTATAGAATGGCAGGGGCAGCATTTAGATAATACATCATAGTAACTTGGCATTTATGAAATATTAGTTTTCCATAAACATGAACTCAGAGAGGAAGGTTACATTTTTTTAAATTATAATAACATTTTGAAAACCATCTGTCCTTTAAAATGTTACTAAAATATATATTGGAACTGGTGTTTTAGATGCCAGTCCTTCCTGAAGAGTGTTTTGAGATTTTTTTCAAATACTGCCTCAGTTCTATATAAAATAGAAAAAATTCTGCCTTGTAAAATGACTACTGGATGTAGGTAAGAAGAAGTTAAGGAAATATTACATAAAATTAGATTTGCAAAGGTAATTTACTGAAGGATTATTTACACTTTGATGAGTGGATCTGGATATTTTGATACTAAGTGAAAGTGGCTCCACTGGAATTAGAAGGGAACAGAGATCTGCAAGCAGGAGTGAAAAGAATGTGTGTAAGCCGGGCACGGTGGCTCATGCCTGACCTCAGGTGAGCCGCCCACCTCAGCCTCCCAAAGTGCTGGGATGACACGCTTGTTAAGTGGTACTCTAATTAATCAGTAGCTTAAACCTCAAAAGAGATTCATTATGTACACAAAATTAATCTTGTGTAATCAAGTGTATAAGTAAAATTAATTGAAGAAATCAAAAAACGCACGGTGGCTGACACCTGTAATCTCAGTGCTTTCGGAAGTCTAGGTGGGAGGATCCCTTGACTTAAGGAGGCTGAGACCAGTCAAGCAACACGGTGGGACCCCATCTCTGTAAAAAAATTAGCCAGGGATGGTGGTGCGTGCCTGTAGTCCGAGCTACTTGAGAGGCTGAGGCAAAAGTATCGCTTGAGCCTAGGACTTGGAGTCTGCAGTGAGCTATGATCACACCACTGACTCCAGCCAGAGCAACAGAGGGAGACAATGAGAACACGTGGACACAGGAAGGGGAACATCACACTCTGGGGACTGTTGTGGGGTGGGGGGAGGGGGCAGGGACAGCATTATGAGATACACCTAATGTTAAATGACGAGTTAATGGGTGCAGCACACCAACATGGCACATGGATACATATGTAACAAACCTGCACGTTGTGCACATGTACCCCAAAACTCAAAGTACAATAATAAATAAATAATAAATCACAAAACACTTGTAATTCCAAATCCAGATATATAAACCACAGGAATACTTAGATAAACACACGTTATACACACATATAGTATATGTATGATAAAATATACTTGTATGTTCAACTTGGGAAAGGTTGATGATTTTAGAAACAAACTAATAATTCTATTGCCTTGTGCTCTAATGATTTTCAATTTGAAGATGTATTTGGGATCAAATACATGAGGCTCCATATACAAGACATCTTTCTTTCCCCTCTTCTCAGCATCATTTTTTGGCTGATTATTGGACTACATCTGGGAGATCTAGAACTAAATTCCTGCTTAGTGTTTACTTGTTCAGAGCATAGGCTTTGAAATCGTCCTGTTTTGCCTCAGTCTCCACAGTGGTACCTACTAACCTCATGACTAGGGGATCGTGTAGCATTTCTCTAAGCCTTCTTTTCTTAGCTGTGAAGTGGTAAATTGTGGAAGTGCTTTGTTCATAGGATTTCTGTGAAAACTGAATTGGGTAAAGAATGTAAGGCATTTAGCACAGTCAAATAACCTGGATTACAGTAACTTTTCAAGGAGTGTTTATTAGTACTTAAACTGTCATTGTCATCAAATTCTGTTTTTACATATGAACTTAGAAATGTCATTGTAACCTTCTCAACTCATTTGGTCATTTAAAATAGAAAGGTTGAGTTAGGTGTTTCTTAAATTTCTCTTTAGCTCTGATACTATGAGTCTGACGTTAAGTAATGCAAAGTTGGTAATTAAATCTTCCCCTTTCGTGATGTAGGAGAAAGGCATAAAAAATTTCTGGGTGACTAGACTCCCTTGCAAGTTTATTAGAATTGTAATTACGTAGCATTTTGAATAAAGCGTTCATTCTGGAAATCATTAAGTTTACTTTTCTTAACTCCGTATTTTGTCAACTGTGGAAAAATTGGGATTTAGGAGTAACTTCTGATTTAAAATTCCACCTACTAACCATTTAAATTGTAGTCTTGTAATTTTCTAACTTTGGTCTTGAAGGTGTTTCTCATTCTTATGCGTTCTTATACAGTACTATATATTTATGCAACATAAAATGTATAGTTTTAATTATTGCACATGTTTACATATGAAAGGTGTAGTTTTGAACTTATCATTATTAAATTTGCTAGTTTTGCTTCACTATTCATTTTGGACACTTATCCACATTAGTACATGCAACTCAAGTTTATTCTTTTGAGCTACTGTATATCATTCAAATGTATGAATAAATAACCTTGCTTTGGTGGACATTTAAGTATTTTCATGTATCAGTATGAAAAGCAGTTTCAAAATGAACATTCAAATATACATTGTCATATATGTGTATAATATTTGTATATATGAAGGTTCCTGTGGGTCATATATCTGAAATCAAAATTACAAGTGTTTTGTACCTTCTAGAATTAATTTTACTCTCAATTTTAAGTAAACAAGATTAGTTTTTGCACATGATGCATCTCTTTATTCAGTTAAAATTACTGACATAATTAGAATACTACTTAAAACTTGAGAATATTTTCAAGGGTATTTATGCAAAACTTACATAAATGTGTTGAAAAGTCCTTTTGTATATATGTAGAGATTACATGGTATGTTAAATTCATCAATTTGCCTAAATATCAAGTTATACTTAGGTAGTGTCCATACACCATGATTTTGCTTGACTGAACTCCAATATGTATATCCGGAGTACTTTTTAACATTCATAGGTTAAGTGGCCTGTTTTGGAAAATGATATTAAAAGTGTAATTCAGATGAATGCTTAAAGATTAAAAATGAATGAGCTTTCGTATTAATCATCAATATGACAACCCTAAAGGGAAGCATGATTTTCAAATGTACCTCCTTGTAGGCAGGATAATTCAGAAATGCACAGTGCATATTAGATATGGGATTTGAGTCGTAGTGTATTTCTCTAAGAATGTAATTTATTGTACTTTCACATCCACCCCACTGAATATGCAGAGTTTAAGATGCAATGGCCAGAAGACATGAGCGTGTCACTAGAAGGATGTGGACGTGGGCTCCGGGGCTGTTGATGATGACGGTGGTGTTTTGGGGTCATCTGGGGAATGGACAAGGCCAAGGTAAGTGCAAGGATTTTCTAATTCTTTGCGAGTTGGATGCGAATTTCACTTTGTGATGAAATTATGTTGAGTCTTTGGTTTGATGTTTAAGCAATTTGTTACAATCTTCCGTCAGGTTTTTGTTACAGGGCATTGTAATATCTCTGCACCAGTTAAATTGAAATAGAATTAGGTGTGAGTAAATGCACCAAAATTGAAGCCATCTTTCTGAAATTGGCTTTTCTCTGTTGTAGTTGGTGATATGTATATATATGTGAGGTATTACGAGGCCATATATATGCGGGTGTGTGGGTTTTGGGTGGGTGGGTGTGCCTGTGAGTTTGTGTGTGTGGTATTTTACAGGAACACGTAGCATATAAAGTTGTTGTGATGTTGAAGAAAAGTTTTTGGATGTTTGTCTCTTTAGGGTTTTTATGTTTTTGGATGTTTGTCTCTTTAGGGTTTTTATGTTTTACATTTTAAAATTTCAAGAACCTATTCTTAAAGGATGTGATGTTCTTTAGAAATTAAATGAAAAATGTGACGTTTCTCACTCTTCTGCCAAGTGTATTTAGGGGAAATTAATGAGAGAGTGGAGCTGCAAGGTTGTGGCATCCTGAAATGTCTGTTGGAGAGTAGAAAAGGGCCGTAGATTTTGGAATAAGGATTTCAATACTGATTTCATCAATAGCTGTATGGAGTGGTTTGTGCCAAATCCAGTATCTGTGAATGTATTTTGTGATAAGTATTGTATTATTTTTGGAGGTGTGTTGCCTGCTCAGATACAAATTGCAATTCTGTATTTTATGTGATAAAACATCCTGACACCCCTGAAATTTTCTTTTCCTTTTGGAGCAAGTATATTCGGCATTGATTTTCTGCATTTTCAAGGCTTGAAGTGAAATCGGTGAGCAGGAAGTTTACAGAGTTATTTCAAGGGATAGGTATATTTCTCCAGATAAAATTGAAAGTGTGCAGTGTTATTATATAATTGTGATGAAGTTGAGCTTTGCTAGTTTGGAGTATCTAATAAAGTTTAACACTTTTTAAAAGATCCTTCAAAAAGAGCAGTTTTCTTGCCATATGTAATATTGTTCAATGAAGTTTTGAAATGAAATAGATATTTTTCAAAACCACAAATGCATCTGTGCCTTTGTATATGAACAGTTGTATATACATGTAAGCAGATAATACATTTTGTTAATTAAGATCAGCTTTATTTTAATTTTTCTTTCCTGTCATTCAGAATTTGTATTTGCATCTAATAGAATTCTCATTTTTCTTTTTTGTGATAAAACTAATGTAAAATATATTCAATACACATAGTAGTTTTTTTCACCAATGGTCTAAAACAAGAATATGTAGACAGTAGCTACGTTGGATTTCTGTGGCTATAAGAGTTGTCTATTTCTCTGGTGATGTGTAGAATTACTAAAATGCAGCATGACAACTGTTTCTCTGTAATAGCGATCCAACATGACATGTAGTATTACACAAGGTTGCTAAAACCTTCCTCTGACCATCATTTCCAGTAATTGTGGCTTGTTTTAGATGAGGAATAGGTTATTAGATATATAAAATATTTGAGAAAAATAGGTATCTTCTCTCTTATTTACCCAAACCCTTTTATTTACTCAATATTGATGGCTCAAATATTCTATCTTTCACTAGGGACCATCATTTATTCAAAAATGGCGTGAAATCAATTTCAAGTCTAGCTGTAGTGAAGCTTCTAGCGGTAAATGCAAGTTAAGTAATTTGTTTTCTTTCTAAAAGGATAAATTAAAATAGACAATGATTCAAAGAACAAAACAACTTAGCAGAAAACATAATGGAATGCTTTGATATTCTGATTCAGGGAATTTTGCTTCCTTAGTGGTAGCTAGATTGAGTGAAGGAGATTGCTTCGGTATAATGAGCAAATCTTATCATTGCAAGTATAACCCAAGCTGCATATCATCATTTAGCTCAATAAGCCTCATTAAATATTAAATATTACCTTTTAACTTTTATGCAATGAAGCAGAATTTAAAAATAAAAGTTTTAAAAATTAAAGTTTTTATTACTAAGTATCTTTTAAAATACAAATCTCACAGCTCCTTATTGTCAAGAAAAGAACATATGAAAATTTATAAATAAGGTTTTCTCTCTATTAAGTTTACAGTCTTGCATTAAATATTGGTTATTGGGACCCACCGTGTCCAAGATTATGATTAAGTATCAATGAAGTATGACTCTTGCAGCAAATATGCATGCAAATATTATAAGATTATTTTCACATTATTTCACATAATTTCTTAAGCATAATAGGATAAATAAATTATAGTTTCTACACAAGTTCTTCATATTTATGAAAAGACCATGTTCCAAATGTTTCAGTTATTGGGGAATCCCAATGTCATATTCATGAATGGACAGTGTTCTAAGTGTTTCAGTCATTGGGGAATCCCAATATCATATTTATGAATGGACCATGTTCTAAATGTTTCAGTCATTGGGGAATCCCAGTGTCATGTTTATGAATGGACCATGTTCTAAATGTTTCAGTCATTGGGGAATCCCACTGTCGTATTTATGAATGGACCATGTTCTAAATGTTTCAGTCATTGGGGAATCCCAGTGTCGTATTTATGAATGGACCATGTTCTAAATGTTTCAGTCAATGGGGAATCCCAGTGTCATATTTATGAATGGACCATGTTCAAAATGTTTCAGTCATTGGGGAATCCCAGTGTCGTATTTATGAATGGACCATGTTCTAAATGTTTCAGTCATTGGGGAATCCCAGTGTCGTATTTATGAATGGACCATGTTCAAAATGTTTCAGTCATTGGGGAATCCCAGTGTCATGTTTATGAATGGACCATGTTCAAAATGTTTCAGTCATTGGGGAATCCCAATGACATATTTATGAATGGACCATGTTCTAAATGTTTCAGTCATTGGGGAATCTTCCTAGAGAAACCGTGTGAGAAATTGTAGCTAAGCTCAAAAACGGAAGACAAAGATCGATTTAACGCGGAATGTAGATTAATGTCATAGTATTATCGCGACTGTGTGCAACCACTACTTATAAACAATGATAGAAGAAATGCAGTCTGAAATCTGAATTCTAAATAGGAATGTAGTGCCATTATCCCTCTGGGACCCTTAGGGTCAAAATAAGAGAAAAGGGATGAATGGTGGGTTGGAAGTCAGTCAGTGATCCTTGTCAAATTTTTGTATCTGTCAAGAAAAGCATCTGCTTGAGGACATCCATTTTCCTACTTCTGAGTTACAGAATAATAGGTACTTATCCTGAATGTGACATTCCCTGACGTGGACTCTGTCTTTGCTGCTTAGGTGGTGTGTGCATGAGAAAGTGCTTAACATCTGAAAACGGAGACAATGCTTAGAGAAAGATATATATGAATTTTAAAAGGAAATATACCTACGATGGAAATAAAACAAATAGCATAAATATCTAGCTGTATTTGGTCTTTTTGGTAACTATTACAATATATACATTTTCAAACAACTAAGTTCAGCACTGACTTTGGGAGAATCTAGATAAAACTGAACTGACATATAATAAGCATTGGTGTAATTAATAGCACAGCGGGCAGAACCATGGGGGTATTTCCTGAGGAAGAGGGACTATAGAGAGGCAAAAGAAAACCCAGCTCATTCTGGGGAGTGCCAGGAGCAGTTATTATATTCAGAACTGAGAACTTATTTCTAAGTCACCAACCCATAGTTCTGGCTGAAGTGCAGTGGTGCAATCATAGCTCATTCACAGCCCCAAACTCCAGGGTTCATATGGTCCTCTCATCTCAGCCTTCTGGTAGCTATGACCACAGGTGTGCACTACTTTGTCCAGCCAGTTTATTTTATATTTTATTTTCATTTCATTTGTAAAGACTGGGTCTTGCTATGTTGCCCAGGCAGGTCAAAAACTCCTATCCTCAAGCAGTCCTCTAACCTAGGCTTCCCAAAGTACTGAGATTACAGGCATGAGCCATTGCATCTGGCTCAAAAATATTTCTGTCCTAATGGCTTTAACAAAGAAGTGCCGTTTTGGGGATATATACAATGGTGTGCTGCTTGGGAGTGACAAAAAAATAATTATAAGAAGAATGGAACGAATATGTCAGTATGTTTTCAAAAGCAAGTTAGCCCAAGTTTTTAAACAAGCATAATTTTAGGGTTTTTGTAACTAACTTAGGGTTTAAATGTAGCAAAAATTTTAAACATTATCATGAATACACAGAAAATTTTAATCAATTTGGTTTCCATGATGAATTTACATGCTTAAATTCCTAATTTCAATTTGCTGCTAGATATGAGAAAGTTTGAGATTTTGAAGAAGCAAGTGGTTCTTACAAATGTAGCAAACTTAAATTTTGAGGACAATTTAATTTAACTTCCATTTTTATGACCAGATTTTGGGTCAGCTGTTAAGCATTCAAAAAATAAAATCTGATAATATCTGGCAATTCCAATTTTCAGTTTTATTGATCTTCACCATGAAATAATATATAAGGTAAGGGGCAAAATTTTGGAAAAGCAGATCACTTTGTTGTCCTATTTAGCAGGTTCTCAAATTATGCCATCCTGGAATCATTACAAGTAATTATAGGAAGACAATATCTTGTGTTTGTATTTCATTGTTACCCATCCAATTGTTCTCTAGAGATATCAGAGAAAACCCACTCAAGAAGGGAAGGTTAGATAAACAGCCCTCTCTCTCTCTCTCTCTGTCTTTGCCTCCATTTGGTTCCTTATGTTCATTTCTCAGTGCATTTCAGTTACTTTTATTGTTCCCTTCATTTTCTCTTTCATTCCAGAAGTTTAAGTGATTGCATAATTCTTTTGACAGCTGAAGGTAGTATCCGACTTTGAATGAAAGCTTTACAGCTACAGCTTTTCAATTAGAAAATCTCAGATCATGTGATCTATGAGTTTTAATATCTTAGGATCGCGACCAGTAAGGAATAATCACTTTGAAAAACCTTGATGCTACCTAGAGTTTGTGTTTTGTGAGGTTGCTTGGTAAAGTATTTTCAATTGATAATTGAATATTGCTTCAAGAGAGGTGAGCTCAGACATTTGGCAATGAATATTGAATGTGTATTCCAAGAGACATGACCTTAAAATATCATCAAGCTAAGTAGTAGTGAAATTGAACTCTGCTGTATAATAGAAGTCAGTGTTTCTTACATCTTTGTGATATATAAATATTTTTACATTGTGGTAGATAATAATTTGTATGGGAACACTTAATTGAATTTAATTTATCCTATGGCAGAATTATGTTACATAGGTCATTTTAGTTTTTGATTTAAGCATCTTAAAATTATAAATGCAAATATTCAACACATAAAACCCACATGAATACACACTCCCAAACATTTGAAATCCTAACAGTCATTTCAAACAGCTTTTTCCTACAAAAGCAGTCAGCTCTTCTTAGAGATGACATGCATTCCCATAGCTTGAGAGGTGCACAATATAAGGTAAACAGAGAAAGGATTACAGCGGTTTAAGAATACCAGCGGATTTACTTTAAAGACAATAGACTTTTGAATTACTTGTCTTCAAAATTTGTTTTCTTGAGAAAAGTATCTGTGTAGATTAATCATGCATTTCAGATACTTTCCAGACATCTGAATGTTGTTTTCTTAAAAGTAGCCAGCAAGCCTTTTTATGCAGTCTGCATGGGAGATAGTAAGACATGTGTATGCTGTAAATCTACTAGTAGAGATTTGGTTTTGAGTGCTTCCTTAAAAAATTATTTTTTCTGAAGAAAGGGATTTATTTTTTATAATTTAGTTTAGATGATTTTAAATGTTTTTAGGTTATAACCTCTCTGATCATCAGGGTCATTGCCATGGAAAAAATGCAAGTTATAGCATATTTCATTTTTATAAGGAAAGAAGTTGATAATTTAGACTTTTTTCTTTTACTAAATTGAATTACATCCCTCAATATTTAGATGGCATTAATTCACAATAGTAATAAAAAAGTTTTACTATTCAACCTAATAAAGTATGATTTCCTTTATATTTAACTTAATTTGTTCTTTAAAACATCTCCTAATGAAGGTTTTCTCATCCTCTGAAGCTGAATTTATTTAGGAAAAAATATTTTAAACACCATCCCAAGTGATATAACTATTTTTATTGAGCTTTGATGTTCTATTTGAACATATTTGAAGACTGTACAAGCACTCAATTTAGAATTAAAATTTTATTTGGGGATTTTGGTTGTATTTGAAATCTGTTGTGGAATTAAACATGAAGAATACGTCAATTTACTAGATGTCATTGTCTATGACACATTTTAGTCTTATCTTTCTGCCTATATGTAAAGAGGAATTGAAATAATTGGTATAAACAGGAAAAAAGAAGTAAAGTGGTAGGATCAGATGTGAGAAATATATAAGCTAAGATACTCTTTGTTTGTTTGTTTGTTTTTTGTTTTTGTGAGACAGAGTCTTGCTCTGTTGCCCAGGCTGGAGTGCAGTGACACAATCTTGGCTCACTGCGGCCTCCACCTCCCAGGCTCAATGGTTCTCCTGCCTCAGCCTCCTGCGTAGTTGGGATTACAGGTACGCATCACCACACCCGGCTAATTTTTGGATTTTTAGTAGAGACTATGTTTGACCATGTTGGCTAGGCTAGTCTCAAACTCCTGACTTCAGGTGATCCGCCCACTTCAGCCTCCCAAAGTGCCGGGATTTCAAGTGTGAGCCACCAGGGCCAGCCTAAGCTAAGATATTCTAGAAGCTAATAATAGTAAAATATAATGTAAATTGTTTAAAATTAATCTGTATATGAAATTTTTTCTAGGAGTTTCCTGCCAGAAAAGTAGGAATAGAATGGCAGAAGGAACGAGGTTCCTTCTACAAGCAGGCACACATCCTATTTCACTTTATCCTGTGATCAGTCTCATAACCATATCCTGGTGTGAAGTGCTAAAACTGTGCTTTAAGAATAACTTAAGTCCTTTATGTACAAACTAAAGTATGAGAGCCTGAACCTTGGAAACCAAGAGATTCCAAAAAGCCTTATGTGTGAGACTGGGTGTCACAGATCTTGGCAGAAATTACTGCTTATTCTTAATTCTTATTGTTCCTTTCTAACACTTCAACTTATAATGCCAATATCTACCTCAGCCTAAAGACAAGCTCTAGAATCACTTGTGTTACTTATTACATTTCTTTTAAAAAACTCATGAATTACACATGAATTTCAAAGTTGCCAACTGAGATTCCAAGGACTTGAAAAAAAAACCTGGCACCTTTCCATTATAAAGGCTGTACGCAGTCTTCATAGTGTTTGTCTTTAAGGGACGTGCCTCGTCCATCAGCAACTTTTCTTCCTTAAATCATCATATCTTGCCTAAAAATGTTTTCTCAAAAGTTAGGAAGCACTAAGATTTGCAGATTGTTATATCACATCTTAATCTACGTATCAACTTTAGCATTATCAAAGCATGAACTGTTCTGGGTTTTCATAGTTAATTATGTTTGTCATAATAACTGGGATGCAATTGTTTTTCTTATGATGATTTTGTCCTTGCTTTTCTTATGGTAACTTCTGATGCTTCTTTGTAAGATCTTCCTCTCTCTTCTCCATCTGTTTATCTTCTTACCTTCTGTCCTTTAACTCAGATGTCACCCACACTGTGTGTATTTCTGGATTGCTTCTTATTTAACTGTTGCTTCTCATAGTTTACATAACTCCTCCTATACCACACTATCGATATTTCTCAGACTGCATTATATGCTGGGTTGTGTCTTTATTGATTTATAAGCTCCTTGATAATTCGGACTATATATTTGTATATTCAAAAAATACTTATGAAGTATTTACTTTGGGTCAGGAATTATTGAGTGAAGGAAATTGACCAAAACTCTGCCATCATGAAGCTCGCATTCTAACTTAGGGAGACAGATAACAGACAATGAGCCACATAAATATGCAAAGTATCGTAAGTTACATGGTGAAAAGTAATCCTGGATGGGGATCAAATAATTTTCAAAGGGTAATTTTTAACTGGGTAGTCAAGAAAGGCCGCACAGAGAAGATGGCAATTGGAAGAACAAGGTGGTGAGAACTGCTGAGTCTGGAGCAAACACACAATTTGGAGTAGTAGAAGATTCCAGAAGTAACAGAATAGAGGCAAAGAAGTGTGAATTGTGTGGAGTCTTTTACTTCCTGTTGTAATCACCTTGGCTGTGCTTTGAAGTGAGGTGGAACGTTGGTAGGGACCTTAGTTTTCTTTTTAATAATTCATTATGAATTTTGAACGGTCACTATTAAAGACTCAATAATTTTGCTTTATTACTCTTGCAATTGACTACAAATAGTGTATTGAAGAAATGTTAAATTCTAATTTAAACTGATTGAAATAGGTTTTTATCTTTTCATATTTCTCATCACTGAATATCTCATTTTTAATTAATTTGAAAGCATTCTAAGATAGTGAGCCAATGCAATTTAGCATAATGAATAACTTATTATTCATCAGATTTAGGTATTTAACTGAAGATGCTAATTAGGAAAGTAACTTGTTCTGTTGGAAGATTTTGATAAAGCTACTTTCAAATGATTATCACATCCATTGTTGTCATATTAAGTTGTGTTTCTGAAAGCCAAATTTAGGCAGTGGTAATGAGTTAATATCTTTAAGTGGATACCTTTTATCTGTACAGTCAAGGATACTCGAAAGTGGAAAAACATACTGGCTTCAAGTCTTGGGAACTAGGACTTACCGGAAATGTGTTTGTTTGTTTTGTTTCCTGGTGGAATTGTCTTCTCGGAAAGATGCTGTTTCATTTTCAATAGGAAAAAATTGATCCTATGCTGCTTTACTTTAATGCTTTGCTTTGTCAAAATAGTGTTTTCTTAGGAAAATTAACCTATCATAATATAATGAAAAGAGAAATGCTGAAGATACAAAATGATGTCCATGTTAATATTGAGTAGGAAGCATCAAGGGGCATGAGAAGAGGGAAGCGAAGAGAGGGAGAAGAGAAATATATAGTGTAACAAAAATTAGTAAGAAGGATTAGCATATACATGTAGTCAATAAGTCAATAAATGGCTGTTTATAGAAAGCCTACCAGGCTCTAGGGGATATAGCAGTGAAGTAGGCAAAGACACAATTGGCTATACTGTAGTGAGGAGGGAAAGAGGACGAAGACATACAAATACCTAAACAAAGCAATGGTGTGAAGGGCTATAAAGTACACTACTACGAAGAAGATTACATGTGATAACATGGCTGAGTAAAACTGTCAAGGAGGAAGGCACTGATCTGGCTGTAGGTATTTCAGAGCATTTTTCTCTCTGAGGAGGTAATATTACATTTGGGAGTTGAGTGAAGACAAAGAGGAAGGTACTTTGAAGATCTGGGGTGCTCTGAGCAGAAAGAAGGGCAGATATAAAGATTCTGTAATTTAAAAAGAGAGCTTGATAGTTTCTTACAAAGAAAAGAAGGCCGGTTTGGCTGGAATGTCCATGAAGGAAGAGCATGGAGAGAGATTACATGAGTGTTCTCAGGGACCAAATCTAGATCTTATATCAAAGTGTGAATATAAATTAACTACATTGAAAAGTGTATGATGGATGTGTGATACGATGAGGTTAGCTCTTAGGAGGGTGTACTACTGTGGAAGGGTACAATAGTGAAGGAAGGGGGTTCATTTAGCTGACTATTGCACCTGTCCAGTTGAAGGATGGTGGTAGTTGGGATTGTGAGTGTAGCAATAAAGTTGGAGAAAATCAGCTGCGATTGGAAGTTGATTTGAAGATGATTGAATTTACTGAGCAAGAATTATATCAAGCTATTTGGATTTAGGGACATGGGGGATTATGGTCACTTTTAGTGATATGGCAAAGTCTTGATGACATGAGGCAGTTTGCAAGTGACAGAGGTGTGGGTAGGTGCGTATGTGTGATTGATTTTACATTTTTTAATCTTAAATTAAGACGCTAGTTAGAATCCAAGTGGAGACATCAAGTAGGCACTGACAAGTTGACTTGGCTAGAGATGTGAGTTAGATCATCGTAGCCTATAGATCATGCCTAAAGTCATGAATCTAGGTGAGGGGTTGGAAAACTATTATAGCCCATGAGCCAGATCTGGTCTGTCACCTGTTTTTGTATGGCTCATGAGTTATAAGTACGTGTGGCATTTATAAATCTAAAATGTAAAATACAGGGAAATTTTTCAGCAGGGAAAGTTCCATAAATTTGCCTCTTGGCAACACAAAGCCTGCAATATTTACTATCTGGCTCTTTGTCAAAAATGTTGCTGACTCCTGATCTGGATGAAACCCTGTGAGGAGAGAGTGTTGATAGAAGAGAGAGAAGCATCATAGTGGAAATTAAAATTATGTCAACTGAAGTGTGTAGGGTAGAGAATTTAAGCCTGAGTATAACAGTAAGAGATTTAAATAACAGTAAATTCATTATCAGCGTGATCAATGAAACCTTTGGCGGCAAAGAGGAACTATCTTCATCAGACCTTTCACTCACTCATAGAAAGATCTTAGGCAGGAAATATAACTTGTTTGAAGATCTGAGATAAGGCTAATGTAGTTTGGACAAAGAAAGCCAATGGGAGGATGACATTACGTCTGGCCAAGGATTTAGAGAAGAGCCAAATACTTCAGGCTTTTTAAAGTGATCTTTAGATAAAGAGGAGGTCATCAAGGCATTCCGAAGTTGGAAGATCAAATCACATCTGATGGGAAAAAATCTGGCTGTATGTGCATCTAGGATGTAAGGAAGCCAACATGGATGTGAAGTTAAAATTGTCCATTGCAAATAATAAAATGAAGGCCCCAGGTAGCCTTGGCAAGGGCAGATTTGGTACAAAATCCTTATTGGAATGGGCTTAAGCAGTAACGGGAATACGGATCTAGCTGTTGTGTTTAGTGGAATTTTATCAGTCTTTTTGTTGTGTATGATATATAGATGGTCAAAATAAGGAACTTCCACATTTTCGGTTTTTGTTTTATTTTAATTGAGATTTGAATTAAAAATAAGAAACTTTTATTTTCAAAATTGGAGACTGTGTTTAAAAAGTATAGAGTAGGGCTAGAAAAAAAACATAAAACTCTCCTGATGCGGAGAGGGCTAATCATGACTCTAATAATAATGAAACACTTTTCTGATAATTTTTTGTGTGTTTCATTATTTATATATGTATGGGAAGTTGTACCCTAGCCACATGCCAATTCACCTGGTGAACTTGCTCTTCAACGTGGCACAAATATTTCCTTCTATCTTTAGCCTTCCGGGGTTTCTCACATGGACTATTGGCTCTTCCTACTTGAACCTGCTGGTAGTACCCTGTAGGACACATGCTACTTCATGACAACAGGCACCACGCTGTAGGGGAATTACCACACCTGTCAATCACTATCTCTAGAATGTGGCCTTTCATGATCCCTGAGATTTCATACTGTTTCTCTGAGCTGTAACAATATTTATATTGAAAAAATAAACATGTTCTTCTATCTTTAATATTTTATATCTTATAATTTGAATATCCCATTTTTATTATACTACTTAGCTGCTAAGTTATGTTATAAAAACAAGTTTTAATTATCTGCAAACACCTTCAAATCTAATCCTTACCGGTGAAGACTGATGTCTGGTTAACATCTGCTAGGACATTTATTTCCATAAAGTATTTATAGCGCCTTTTTGTTATTGATTGGTATGATAAATGTGTAACTCTTACACAAAGATAAAATTTTTAGATTTTCGTATTTAAAATACTGGTTATCAAAAGAAAAACCCAGATGTTATTTGTTTATGTTTCTGCTTGAGGTACTGAATCTATTTCAAGTCATATTTCTCAGTATTGATATACTTCATTTTGCTGAAATAATAACACACTATCTTTAGCTACTTTTTTTCTCAGTATGTCTCCTTGTCACTCACCATTTTCGCCGCATCTCACTTCTCATCTTTATTTCTTTTTCTTTGGTCTTCTTTTACTTTAGGGATTCTTTCAATTTAGAAGTGTTCTTGTTTTCTGATAATTACTATTCTTCTTGGATGTACACAGATATCCTTTTCCGTTTCATTTGTTAATTTATCTCAGAGGCATTTTGTATGTGCCTTTTACTCATAGCTTCTCAGAAGTCCCTTTCGAGGTTACCGATTTAACATTTCATGTACTATAAGGTTTGCATGGCATGGTGGCAGCTGACTTTTGCCTTTACATGGATTGAAATGTTCACTCAACATGGATTGGTAGAATTTTTTTTTTCCTTAAACATTACATTGCCTTGTAAACAAACAAAAGCCAACCCAAGACTCAAAACAGACATTAGTATTGGTGCCCCTGGAAATAGCTGCCTTCTCACTAAAGTAGATTTTGTCATCCAACTTTATGTGTTGTTGAACACACATGGTGCTGTATGAGCAGTCACTCACTAGTCTAGAAAATATTGCTGTGACCAGTTACCAGAAAAATCAATTCAGATTGCTCTTCACATGCCACAGATGACCCTTCTGAAAGCCATTTGAATTCATTATAAATTATAGTTATATTAGTATGACTTTAATTCATTTGTAATCTGAACTTTATGTGCAATGCATTTTTTCTCATGTTTAATCATTTTTGAATGTTAAATCATTTGCAAACAAATGGCTTGTCCTTGAGAAAGAATTTAAGGCTGAAAGTATATTAAGTGCCATCTGGGTATCTGTGTCAATGGTTTTGTCACTACGTGTGTGTGTGTGTGTGCGTATATCCCCTACTTTATCACATTTATTTGATAAAATTGATATGCAATCTCTAAATCATTGTGTCTCCAACTTTTGTTATCCCACAAATACAAATTTTTGTCCTAAAATTGGTGGTACCCTTTGTAAAACTGGAAGCTCCCATTTGTGCAAAGGAAGGAAAAATAAAACAAACAAATTCAATAAAAAAGTTAAAGGTCAGATTCCTTTTATAGCTTCTGAGTTCCTTTCTTTCCTTTCCATCATCCTGACATTCCCAAATCTCAACAAAGTTAAGAAGTTAAAACACACATCATGAGATGTTATGTTCACCTTGTTCAGGAACTGAAGGATTACATAGACAAGACTATACCTTAATAAGTAGAGGGAGAAATATGAAGATATAAATAGAATATGAAAATTTATTATAATGCAGTTCTATTCTAAAGTGTTTCCTAGGCAGGCTAAGAGTATGTTGCCAGGAAATGTTAAGAGACCCACTCCATTATATAGAAGAGGATGTGTGTAGATCTCTTAATTCTGAAATGTTTAGAACTGAGTACAACAGGTCTTCTAATAACAACGTTTCATTCAATGTCATTTCATTATAATGTTGATGAGAAAAAACAAATTGATTCCAATTGGGGTTCACTGTCTGTGTAGAGCTTATGTATTCTCCCCATGTCTGCATGGATATTCTCTGGATGCTCCAGTTTCCTCTCACTTCCCAAGGCTGTGCATGTGAGGTTGATTGACGTGTCTATGTGGTCCCAGTCTGAGTAACTGTGCATATGTGTGAGTGCACCTGCAATGCGACGGCGTCCTGTCCAGGGCTGGTTCCCACATTGCGTCCTGAGCTGATGGGATAGGCTGCGGTCAACTGCAAACCTAAACTGAAATAAGTAGGTAAATAATGATTTTACTAGCTTTTATTAATCTGAAATGTATGAATAGCTGAAATTTATTTCAGCATTTAATATTAGAAGTGTTTTGATCTTTATTTACAAGTTTGTTGACGTTTTAGTTACCAAAAGCCATAGAAGCTGAACTCTTTTGATGTCAACCTATGGTAGAATCGGTTTCGCTTACTGTATTTTTGTACCAATTAACCATCCCCAATTTATCCCCCTGTATGCGTGTATCAAAACATCACTTGACCATAAATCTATACACCTATGGCCAGTTTTCAAGCACCTGTCGATGATGTTAAATGAACACTTATTGTAGTCCTTTTGGCATAACAAAGATGTGTGTGTTTTGTTCAAGATTGGAAAAGTTCTTTGTGTAAAGAACTAGACAGTAAATATTATAGGCTTTGCTGGCCATATGTAGTCTCTGTCTCTCCTTCATCTACTCATTCTTCTTCTCCCCTTCCTTCTCCTTCTTTAAACACTTCCAAAATGCCAAAACAATTTTTAGCTCTCAGACATATGAAGCAAGCCATTGATTAAATTTGGCTTGTAGGCCCATAATGTGTGAATTCCTTTACATCATCAGAATGCCACATATATATGAAATTTGACCTATGAGAAATTAATGGTGCTCCCAGCAGAGAGAAATTAGCCTAAGTTAAGTTTGGGCTTTGGAATTCAGGGGAATGCCATGCACAAAAATGCTCTGCTTTTAAAACTAGTTACTAACAGTCCATTTCTGATATCAGAAATACATGAAAACTACCAATTGAACGGACATTATTCACTACTTTAGTGCTGCTACTCATGTGTGGTGGAAAAAGAATCCAGAAAGTTTTCCTTTCCGTTTGAACATTCATGCAATAAAAATTTCCAAATCTTTTTTTGAACCAATTTTTATCTGATAGCTCTCTTGTGTACTTTATAAGTACCTTTTGCTGCTTATTCTCAGTAACTGTATTGAAACAATCTGTTTTCCTTTATCAATCAAAATAAAATAAGAAATTTAGCTTAATACTAATATTAAGCTGAAGTGCAAGATATATGAAAATAGAGAAAAGAAGCAGGATAAACTGACCTTTTGATAACTGCAGAGGACAGCAGATCAAAGACTGGACTTTAACGTCTTACATTTTCAGAATCTATCACAGTAAGTCCACTGGGTCCAGAAATAGGTTTTAATCCTAGATTGAAATGACTCACAATGCTGTCATGACATTGAGTTTGATGGAAAAAGTGAATTTAATGTTTTTCTCAATATTTTTTTAAAATCGATGATTGATTTAACTATAAAATGGACTGATTCTGAAGAACTCATTCTGACACTGGAGGTGAAAATGCTTTTACTCTAATCATTAAAATCAATTTCTCTAGATATCTGACTTTATTCTGCTTTATAACATAAAGAATGAAACTATATTCATTAATGAAGTGTAATCTAGCAAAGTGGCATAAGCATAATTATCAGTCACTTACTAAAATTGTGTGTTTTTTTCCATTGCATGAAAACCCTGCCTTGTTTTAATTTGTATCGACTTTTTAAAAGCAATTTTAGGTTTGTAGAAAGAAGTGAATAAGCATTCACACGTCATCCTCAGCCTCTATCCCAGTTTCCCCGATTTTTAACATCTTGCAATAGTGTGGTACATTTGTTATAGTTGATGAGTCAATATTGGTACATTATTATTGACTAAAGTATGTAGTTTATATTAGAGTTTACTCCTTGTCTTATGAATTCTATAGGTTTTGTCAAATGTGTAATGACAAATAATCCTCACTACAGTGTCACACAGAATAATGGATTCACTCTCCTAAAATTCTTCCTTGCTCCATCCGTTCATCGCTTCCTCTACTAATTTATGTAGAAGATAAATTAGTAGATTGAGATGATGGTTATAGGAGTTTAAAGCACAGATAGAAAACTAGATTGTCCTACCTACCCAGACTGTGCTTCTCACTCTCACTGTGCCCTTTCTTAACCTTTGGAAATGCTTTTATTCATATATAAAATAGGCTATAACTTCATATAGTTGTATTACAAAAAGTTAATGCACAGAAAAAGACTTGTGCTAGGTATATGGTTTCTTCTCAGTTAAATGGAAGCCATTGCATGTGTTTGTCAATAGAATTCGTCATACTTTATCTCACATATCTTTACGTCATTGTTGGCACATGACATGTTTAGACTGCACAAATCTCCTCCAAATCCCTAATAGCCACTGATCTCTTTACTGTCTCCATAGTTTCGCTTTCTCCAGAAGGTCATGTAGTTGAATCATACGGTATGTAGACTTTTCAGACTGGCTTCTTTCACTTGGCAATATGCATTTAAAGGTTCCTGTGTGTCTTCTGTAGCTTGACAGAATAATATTCCATTGCCTGGATATACCACAGTTTATTTTTCCATTCACTTCCTGAAGGACATTTCGATTTTAGTGATCATGAATAAGGCTCCTGTAACATTCATGGGAAGAAGGTTTTTGTGTGCATGTAAGTTTTCAAATCCTTTAAGTAAATACCAGGGAATGTAATTGCTGGGTTGTGCGGTAGGAGTATGTTTAGTTTTATAAGAAACTGCCAAACTGACTCCCAAAGTAGCTGTACGATTCGCATTCTCACTAGCAATGAATAAAGGTTCCTGTTTCTCCTCACATTTGCCAGCTTTTGGTATTATCAGACTTTTGGATATTGGTCATTTTAATAGTCATGTAATAATATCTCACGGTTGCTGTGACTTGCAGTTCCCTAATGATACATGACTAGTAACTTCAATATTCCTATTTGACAGCTGTATTTAGACCTTTGGCCTATTTTTTAAATGAGTTGTTTTCTTTCTTATTTTCGAGTTCTTTGTATACTTTAAATACCACTAATTTATCTGTTATGTTTTGAAAATGTTTTGAATAGGTTTTGAAAAGATTTTCTCCCAACCTGTGGCTTTTCTTTTCATTCTAAGCACAGTTTGAATAACAAAGGTCTTTAATTTTAATGATGCCCAATTTCTCAATTTTTTCTTTTTCTTACCCAATAAATCAGAAAGCTTTTTATCATTTCACATGACTTAATATTCAGGCAAGGTCTATATAGGCCCCTTTCAAACAGTCATAAAGTTTAGAAGCTCTCACCTCACAAACAATAACAACAACAACATAGAAACAAAAATGACAGCTTTTGATGTTGTCTCAGTAATTTCTCAATTCAAGAACAGATTACTGAGCTTTATAAGCAATACGTATAGATATCAATTTCACAATAAAATACCTTATGATATTTATCAAATCACCTTAGTTTTGGTCACTTATTACTATTAGACTAAAATATAATTTGTCAGACATGAGAAATCTTTTTGTAGTATTTTTTAGAGAACCAAGTATTTATTTTAGCCTTTTCAGTTCTTCCCTTGCTGTTTCTCCAATATAGTCATTCCAATTGTCTCTATAGATGTATTAATACCAGGTACATAGTAAACACAATTATCTCCCACGTGTACCCCAACCCCCTTCCCTGTTCATGCAGTGAACATAAAGGAAGCAGGTCAAAAGGAAGCAGGTCATGTACCCTGTGATGTGCTGGGCTGTAAGGAAAGGTACACAATTAATTTACCATGTCTGAGTTTTCTTCTTCTCTGTATTTGTTCCATTTAATGCATGTATGTTTTTTATTCCTCAGGCCTCTCCAGTCCTAACACACTCAGGGATACTTGATACAGCTATAAGGCTGTGTCTTTATCAGGTACCTTTGGGTTACCTCCGGCCAGGGGTGGGAAATAGAGGAAGTGAATGTCTGTATCCTCATTATGTATCACACAGAGCAGAAACATAAAGAAGCCTGTGCCATGAATGGGTCTCTTCTTTCTCCAAAAACCACCTGCCCCTTCAACTCTCACTGCTTAAAGGAAAATCTTGTATTAGTCTCCCCATTTTCTCCTCAAACTTGCTTTAGCAAAGCAGTTCCTAAACCTCTGTTAATGTATGTCCCCACCCCTAACTCAACACACAGTCTTATGTCACATCACAGAAAAGAAGTTCAAAACAAAACAAAACAAAGCCACAGTCTTATAAGAAAAATAGGTAAGTTTTACAAAAGTTGTGTACTGTATCTCTGCTTTGAATTTTGTCATTGGCCAAGGATGGTAAAACTCCTGGAAAACTATAAAACAGGAACTTACTTAATATGTTTTACTCAAGATTTTTCAAATATTTTTGGAAGGATACTTATTAACATCTTGCAGAGGTAATGTTACATGCAAAACTTAGCATAAGACCAATCAGGTATTCTATGCAATAATGCAGATATATGAAAAAATAATATAATGAAATAAATGACTTTTCAAAAGGCATTGATCCTAGATCCACATTCTTTTTTTGGTTCAGGTGAGGCAATTAGAATGTGAAAAAAAGAAGCAGAGAACAACTGTCTTATGAGAGGGACGAATGCTCCTGGGTGGAAAGTTATTAGAAGATAAATTAGTAGATTGACCTTTTTGCCGTCTATGTAGGTTTTTTTTTTTTTTTTTGTGCTAGTACCAATAGAAACAAATTCATTTTATTGTTTGTGTCACTGGAAATGTATAACTTAGTGGTAGCTATATAGCAAACTTTCAATATGTAATAATAAGAGATTAGATGTAGATTTAATATCATTATTTAATTTATTTGCTTGAATACCAGTGAGGAATTTCCACTTAAGCTCTAGTTTTCAAGATGAGTGTTTAATTGAATTCCAGAATTCATTTTGAAATAGAACTTTGTGTAGAATATGAATTTCTTTGCAAGAAAAATTATTTGTACACTTGGGTTTGAGAACAGTTTAATGTCAATATAACTTCTTTCCAGGCTTTCATTTCCTACTTTTTGATATGGGAATAATCTCATGGCGTGATTGTGAAAGTCTTAAAAGATAATGTTTGTGGGGAGGGGAAGGGATAGCATTAGGAGATATACCTAATGTTAAATGATTAGTTAATGGGTGCAGCACACCAACATGGTACATGTATACATATGTAACAAACCTCCACGTTGTGCACATGTACCCTAAATCTTAAAGTATAATAAAAAAAAAGATAGTGTTTGCAAAGATACTCTGTGCACTCAAAGCGTGCTCTATGAACTTCATTGCTGTTCACATTTTGGGTTTATGAGGCTTCCATTTGCTGGCAATTCAAATGTGACTCTGAGTTAGATGCCGTGGTGTGGGAGATGATGTTTATTGGAGTTTAAAGCACAGATAGACAACTAGATTGTCCTGCCCACCCAGACTGTGCTTCTCACTCTCACCGTGCCCTTTCTTAACCTTTGGAAACACTTTTATTTACATATAAAATAGGCTATGACTTCATATAGTTGCATTGTGAAAAGTTAATGCACAGAAAAAGACTTGTGCTAGGTATACGGTTTCTTCTCAATTAAATGGAAGCTATTGCCTGTATTTGTCAATAGAATTCATCATACTTTATCTCACATATTCAGTGCTTTACATGATTTTTGGCACATGGTATGTTTAGACTGCAGAAGGGTTAATTACGCCAAATTTTTCTATCTACAGTAAATATAGCCCAAGGTACCTTGTTTAGCTGAGCCAAAGTTTGCATTTATTAAAAATGTAAATTTTATCTTGAAATGATGCCTGATCTCACAG